>NW_023416368.1:71185346-72385346 GCF_014108235.1 Myotis myotis
ATAGATAGATAGATAGACAGACACACACACACACACACACACACACACACACACACACACACACACATTTCACTGTGAGAGAGGAAAGGGGAGTTCTGCTCAGATGGATATCTGGTGTTTTGATCCTCCATTTGCTAAGTGAGAAAGAGGCTTATTTTCTCCTCATCTTGGCCTTATTGTGGGATGAAAGGGCTGCTTATGAGGAGGGGAGTACTTTCATTTCTGTGTGCTCACCCTTATTAATGGTTAAGTTGCACATTTGCTGAGCTCTCCTGACAGAATCGGGTTTCAGCCATTGTGCAGCTCAGTGCTAGCACTACACCTTCCTAAATTTACCCAACAATGCATTCCCCTGTAGGGCCACTAGGTGGAAAAGTTTTCTGGAGGTGATATTGATAATGCACCAATAAGTCTTAAATACTTTGGTACATCCAAGTGCTACTTCTCTTCCCTATACTAGTAAACAGGTTCAGAACTAGTTTATAATGAGTATTAAAAGCTCTTATAGAAGAGCAAGGTTATTGTAAGTGCTGTTATTCTGAATATACTTTTTCAGTCACCCTTAAGCTTGTTCTTATTTGCATTTCTGTATGTGATCTGTATTGGAAAAACTGTTTTAAACTATGTAAAAGAATGTTGGTCCCATGTGTCATTTAGTATAACTTAATTTCAGTTCTAGTTCCTTTCAAATATCCCAATATTCTGACTCACAGTCAAGAAATTAGGGTAGGGGTTGTGTCAAATCTTTTAAAATGACATATTAATAATGCAGACATATGTTCCATTTTATACTTCTATAAAAACAAACAGTATAATATCTCCTTGAATTAATAGTTTAGTTATAGTGTATAATCCTTAGAGCATACATGTTTTCCTCTTAAGAAATTTAAATTAACCTCCTGTGACACAAATATGCATATGTCTCATTAATGTAGTTCAGAAAGTTAATGTAAATTGGCAAAACTCTGACCTTTTAACCATTTTTTTC
The DNA here is from genome assembly GCF_014108235.1 of Myotis myotis. Taxonomy (NCBI): domain Eukaryota; kingdom Metazoa; phylum Chordata; class Mammalia; order Chiroptera; family Vespertilionidae; genus Myotis; species Myotis myotis. Next base: position 71,186,335 of record NW_023416368.1, read on the forward strand.
AACACCATTAGTGTTCTACACAATGATAAAAATTCAATTTTATTTTTTTTTCCAGTATTAGCAGGACATAAAATGATAGTCAAAATGTGTTTGAAGAATCCTTTTTTATTACAAAACTTAAAAAAAATCAGCAAACTGTGTCATAAACACGAGGTATAACCTTTTCAGGAAGATCTACACTGGTTTTGTGGTGCACCAATAAGTATTAAATACTTTGTCACCTCCAATTACTATTTCCCTTCCATATAATCAGGTTCAGAAATAGTTTACAATGAGTATTACAAAGCTCTTATAGAAGACCAGGGATATTGTAAGTGCTGTTATTCTGAATATACTTTTTCAGTCACCTTTAACCAAAAGAGTCACCTGGGTTATAAGCTATGTATTGTGATATAAAGTTCTAATATTAAACTTATGGTCCCTAAATAATTCCTTATTGAAATACTTGGTAGGTCCAGAGTTCAAGTACAAATCTAAGGAATTGATACTAATGCTTGAATGCAGCAAAGTAGAATCAGAAAGAGACCTTGACTCAACCTCTATTTTATCATCCTCAAAGGTAAATATTATAAGGCTAGGCTGCAGAGAGTATGGAAGATTATCTGCTTAGGTTGTAAATATATGGCAAAATATTAATGTTAATTAAATAACACCAATTGTAATATATATATATATATATATATATATATATATATATATATATCCATCCCACATTCAAAGGCTGTTAAATCGTGTTGTTTACCCATATCTTCAGAAAAAAATCACTTCTACTATCATGGTAAACAACCTGCTTCCCTATTTATAATGGTCTGGCCCTCTAGCAACTTCAGCGGGAAATTATAGTTAATTTGCCTACAAACGTCAGGTGGTCATATTAATCTGGCCACTCAATGTATACATAAAATGAACAGGAAATTATCGAAATACCAGTGATATGATAGAATTCAAATTAACACCCTTTGAAATAAATTATAAAGATTTTTTTGCTATTTCCCATCTTATATTTAAATAAATCAAAACTAATTTATAGTAGCTAGTCAAGAAGTTTTTCTTTTATCATTGGCTTCTAATGCTTTTTAATATGAATTATGAATTTTATAATGTACAAAGTGAAGAAAGCATACAATATACACATTGATTTATTAAGTCTATGTATGATCAACCAGATTTTTAGAAACTGTATCTCTGAGAGACTGTTCACTATGAACCAGATGAAATTAATGTCTGTCTTTTATTAATGTAATTATAATTACAAAAGGTTTTTTAAAATATATTTTATGTTTTCCTTTTCGATGATTTTTACCTGAATCTTTTCAATATTCAACTCTAGAATATTATTATAGTAGAATTTTACTTTTATTTTATATATTCTTTTTTTTAGTGTGCAAAGATACACACTTAACTTTAGCAAAAAATAAAAACATGGATACTCTAATATACAGCAATTAACATAAGTAATCTATTTTAATGAGATTTCAGAACACAGAAAAGCTATTTCCTTCAAGTTTTAAAAATGTAATTGGAATCTCTAAATCCCATATAATTTACCATGAAAGAGAAGTGATATTCTAAATATGGTCACATTCCAATTTTTCATATTGTTTTTTAAATCTTGTTTTTCATAATGAGGACATTTAGAACATCTTATTCTAAAGTAATTTCAGTTTCTTTGTTCATTTTTGACTTGTCAAATTGTTTATTTCCTTTCTTTTTTGCTATAGAATGCTAATGAGGATAATTTGTGTTTGTGTGAAAATAAGTTTATTTTTGTACAAATTAAATTTAAGAGATAATCCAGCAAATCTGAATATTATTTTAACAGTTTGTGTCCTGTCATGAATTGAGCTGTAGATTTTACTTAACTGACCTCTGTTAGGCAAACTTAATGAATTCAGACAATTTGCTTAAAGTATTCTAATGTAAGTAGTAATATAAAGGGAAATTGAATTCAGGCATACCTCAGAGATACTTCCAGACCAATGCAGTAAAGCAAATATCGCAACAAATCAAGTCACATAATTTTTTTGGTTTCTCAGTGCATATAAAAATTATGTTTACACTATAGTGTACTCTAGAAGTGTGCAATAACATTATATTTTTAAAAAACAATGCACCTACCTTTATTTTTAAAAGATTTTATTAATAAAAGAGCTTTCAGGGAGTCGTATGTAATAGGGTCTTGCCTTAGAGTTGATGACTGCTGATTGACTAGAGTGGTGGTTGCTGAAAGCTGGAATGGCTGTTGCAATTTTTATAAAATACTAGGAAGTTTGCCTTATCTATTGACTCTTCCTTTGAAAAACATTTTCTCTGTAACATGTGATGCTGCTTGATAGTACTTCACTCACAGTAGAATTTCTTTCAAAATTGGAGTCAATCCTCTCAAATCCTGCCACTGCTTTATCAACTAAGTAGATGTAATATTGTAAATCCTTGGTTGTCATGTCAACAAATTTCACCAGGAGTGAATTCCACCTCAAGAAACCACTTTCTTTGCTCATCCATAAGAAGCAACTCCTAAAAAAAAAAAAAAAAAAAAAAAAAAAAAAAAAAAAAAGGAGAAGAAGCAACTCCTCACCTGTTCAAGTTTGATCATAGGATTCAGTCAGATCTTTCAGCTCTACTTCTAATTCTAGTCTCTTGCTGTTTCCATCACATCTGCAGTTACTTCCTCCACTGAAGTCTTGAACCCCTCAAAGTTATCCATGAAAGTTGGAATTAACATCTTCCAAGTTCCTATTAATGTTGATATTTTGACCTCTTCCTATGAATCATGATTGTTTTTAATGGCATCTAGAGTGGTGAATAGTTTCTAGTTGGGTTTGAATATACTTTGCCCAGATTCATCAGAGGAATCACTATCTATGGCAGCTATTGACTTACAATATATAGTATTTTGAAAGGAATCTTTTTTTTTCCTGAGCAGGGGGTCTCAATAGTGGGCTTAAAATACTCAGTAAACCATATTGTAAACAGATGTGATGTCATCTAGCATTATTAATAATACAAAGTTAATAAGAAAAAATGTTTAAAACTTTCTCAACAAGAATAAAACTACTTATGTTCAATCCAAAATGTTTAACAAATAAAAACAGAAAAAAAAGAAACAGTAAAAAGGATATAATTAAGAGTAGATATCATTAAGATAGTAAAAAGGTACATAATGATGCATTTTAGTAGAGCAATAATTGCTTTCTTTTTAAAGACTAATGATTGACAAATTAATCTAAGATCTATTGCAAAAATGAAGAATATGCATATTTATTAAAATATTAGAAATTAAATAGAAAATATTACTTAGAAAACTAATAAATACTGTTTATGAAGCAATAAAAATAAAATTAATAGATATATATAACACTTAAGTTAATGCTGAAATAAAATTTCAGTCTATGGGCTACTTCTGAGGAGGGAGGGGTTAATTGATATCAGTGAGAGTTATATGGAAGTTTTTAGCTTAACCTCAAAACTTCTTTCCTGAAAAATAAAAATATATGTGACTTAAATAATAGTATTTGACAAAGCTGGCTGGTAGATACATGGCTATTTTTATGCCTTATAATTTGTCACCATAACATCTAAAGTTAATTGAGTATAGGGTTGTTGGAGGGCATCAAAACCTGAAGTACTAAAAAGAAAACCCCCTTAGTTCATAATTTTTTAAAAGTGGAACATCAGTTGTTTGTTTTAATATATATATGTTGCTTTCCCTGTTCCCATTTCACCATTTGAATTTATATATATTAGTGACAAATTCACATTGTATGACAGATTGCTTGGAAGTGTCTAATGATATACTTTCTAACATTTGTGTTGTGGCTGAATGCTGGAAACTGCTGATGAAGTATATTTTAGAACTGCAATCCTATTTATCTTGAAAATTTAATTTATCTTTCTGACTCTGTAATATCTGTTTCCAAATGATGCTTTTGACACACTCTCAGATTTTCATGGATTATCTGTAGAGCATCCATGGACTGTTTAGAATTGAGTTACCAGAACAAAAACAGTGTTATTTAGAGAAAAGAATAAATACAACTAAAGAATAAATATAACTTATAATGTAGTACTTTGTTCAAGTGAGAGGCATAAAGTAGAAAGGTTAATGACTCATGTTCAATTAGCACAGAGAAACAGAAAATTCCAAAGCATTTTCACTGAGGCTCCTAGAAGCTTTGATTACAAATAGGGCAGGTAAATCAGAAATTTTGGCATTCTTAAACAAGTCATAATGAAAATATAAAATCTATATAGTAAGGTAAAATACTTTAATAGAGAGGAAGAGCTGTTAACTGTATCAAATAAGTCAATATTATTTTTTAAATGTATATACATAAATTAGAGCAATGTTAAAAGACTAATTTACAGACTAGATGAATAGGAACCATCCTATTCTCTCAAACTTTAATCAGTTCCGTGTCGATGTTGCAATGAAAACCTAAGAGGCTACTAATACACAACGGGAATATATCTAACAAGCATCTATATATATAAAAGCCTAAGCGACCAAACAACCAAACGACTGGTTGACCCATCGTTATAACGTGCACTGACCACTAGGGGTCAGACGCTCAGCTCAGGAGCTGCTCCCTGGTGATCAGTGAGCTCTCACAGTGAACCTCCCACAGCCGGCCAACCTCCTGTGGTCCCTCCCCCCGGCCGGCTGGCCCCGATCGGCCAGATTGGGACTGGGCGAGAAGACCCCATTGGCTCCAATCACTGACCAGGCCGAGGGACCCCACCTGTGCATGAATTCATGCACTGGGTATCTAGTAATTTATAAACATCTGCTCTCATACTAGCCCTAATTTGTAGCTCTGTGTTGCCAACCACATGGAAAAGTTAAAAAGACTTTATACTGAGTCATCAGATAGTGTGCTTTGCATATTACTGGGTAGATGGAATGGGCAATGATTAAAAAACTTAACAGTCTCAAAGGAACTCAAATAAACCTCCTTGTTAATTGATTTCCAGTGTGGATGGAAAGGATAAATAAACTAACCCTAATCAACAAATATTTTATCTTAAAAAATGTTAAAACAATTATTTTAATTAAAATTTTTCTTGACCCATCTCAGAATTTCAAAGGACATTTTAATTATATTCAGAAAATATATTAAGAATTGAACATTTAGCCAGAACTGGTTTGGCTCAGTGGATGGAGCGTTGGCCTTCAGACTCAAGGGTCCCGGGTTCGATTCTGGTCAAGGGCATGTACCTTGGTTGCAGGCACATCCACAGTGGGGGGCGTGCAGGAGGCAGCTGATCGATGTTTCTCTCTCAGCAATGTTTCTGGCTCTCTATCCCTCTCCCTTCCTCTCTGTAAAAAATCAATAAAATATATTTTTAAAAAAAGAATTGAACATTTATGAAACTTTAAATTCTCAATTTCTGTGAGGGAACAGGTGAAAAAGACCCTTAGAAATATTTAAAGACTAAAGTGTTGCTCTGGCCGAAAATGTTTCTGAGAGAGAAAAACATATTTAGATCATGAAGGCATTTTTGTAAACCATCTGTTTCCTGCTCTTGCAGGGACAAAATTATGTACTGAAAATTGCCCTGACTCTAGTGTCCGATTATGTGTATTTAAGTCTCCACTTTCTGGCTTATTTGCTTTGAGACCTTTGGGAAGGGGCACAAGTTCCCTCCACTTCTGTTTTCTCATGTAGCTTATAAAGATAATTATTATGACAGTTTGTAATAGAACATGTAAAGTGTCTGGCTCTAAGAGAAAAAAAAAATAACTAGAAAAAAGTTAGAACAAGATAAGTGCTTCTGCCCTAATCGGTTTGGCTCAGTGGATAGAGCATTGGCCTGCGGACTCAAGGGTCCCAGGTTCGATTTCGGTCAAGGGCATGTACCTTGGCTGCAGGCACATACCCACTGGGGAGTGTGCAGGAGGCGGCTGATCGATGTTTCTCTCTCATCGATGTTTCTAACTCTCTATCCCTCTCCTTTCCTCTCTGTAAAAAATCAGAATTTTTAAAAAAGATAAGTGCTTCTAATAACTGGGCAAGAGGACTCCTCCACCTGTCTGTCTGAAGACTGCCAAAATCGTCTCCTCTGCCACTTTCCGATCTGCCTCCCAGACTTCTCTGAAGCCCATGCATAGCTCTTTTCAGTCAAGTTTGCCACTAAACAAAACAGATCACAAAGAGTTTCCAGCAACAGAGTAGCTGATTATTAAGTTCAGTTTCATTTTCAGGGGACGTCATTATTCATTGACAGCCAAGGGACTTCGGGAGAAATCCTAACAATTCCTTTTTCTGAGCAGCCTTACCAGATTTCCATTACAGAAAACCCAGTTTTCCAGGTGATTTGTTTACTTAGATAAAGCAAGCTAAAACCATTGTATTTCCAAATTCTTATAGTTTTCTGTGAAGATTACATATGCAAACTAGGCTGTATAGTTAAACTAGCCATGGGACCTTGAGGTATGCATTTACCTCCTATAGCCTCTTTCCTTATCTGCAAATGAGAATGATATTAGGACCTACCAAATAGAATTTGTGTGAGGGTTAAATCAGGTAAACCCTGGGACATTTAGATACTCAATAAATACTTGTTTTCTATTTCCCTTTCTCTGTTATTTAAGTCTTTGTAAGGGTCTGATTTTCCCCCCAAATTTTTAATATATTAAAAAAACAACAACATTGAATGATGAAGCATAGTGTCTACTTTAAAAAGTCCATCTTTATCTTAATTGAAAAGGTATAAAATAAAAAATTCTTATATGGCATAAAAATATTGGGGGGCACAGAGATGAGATATATATTTGTCTATAGGATTTCCCTGTGATAGCCCCATCAGTGATCCTGTTATGTTCCATTAAATATGATAATGAGTGCCTGACTGTTTTGATTTTATTTAACTACTTTCATAAGGAACTTTTATTTTCACTCCTGGAATGTCCTTAATTATTCAAGTTATCTATTAATGCTAATTTATTCAGGTTTCTCCCAAGAACTCAAAAAATGGTGGGGATTTTATATTAGTGTTACCTTTAATTTCTACTATAATTTTAATTCAGTTGCCCGTGTAGTATATATAAAGAACTTAAAAAGCAAGTGTACATTTTTCTAGATCTTTTTCAGTATAATGTCTGTTTACCAAATAAATTATACATAAAATTCAGTGAAAAGTTGTGTCAGATTAAAGAGATAAAGATGGTTGGTTGTTCATAGATAATATGATAAAATTCAGTATTACAGTTAATCTGATTCTTAAAAGTGATAAAATTTTCTAAATTCTACTGAATTTCTTTTTGCCACAATTTTATATTAACCCTATAATTAGTTAATATTAAACTTTCAATTTTTATATTTTTGTTGAAAAATATTTTCAAATGTTTTAATGAAAGTACATAACTATAAAATTATTACTTTTATTCACAGAGGATATGGTGAGAGCCACAGAGTTTATGTGACATAAATACATGTGTTCTTAATTTTTTTAAAGGCAGTGTATGTGAAATTAGCAGTAGGCCTGTAATCAATTTTCTCCTTTTATCACTTGGGAAAGAAAGCAGGTCGAACCAGTTACATTACCTTCTAAGCATGCTAACAGCAGCCTTCCTGACAAACACACTGATGGCATTCCTAGCAGAGAGTCCTTATATATGAAATCACTTCAGCAGAGTACATTTGATCTGTTTACCCTACTTATATAGTACCTGCCACATTAAAATGATAGCTATTAATATCATTTATATTTGAAGGTGTACTCATCATCTGTGCTTAAAAGCTTTTCTTTTATACATCAGGAGGTATTAGGATACACAGCAGTTTCTTCCCAAATTTAAATAACTTAAATTTGTAGTATCAAAATGATTGATACTACAAAGCATCTGACATTAGAGTCTTCCCCACTCATATTGATAGGCTGTCACTATCTTTGGAAGAACTCTGTATTAATAAATGAATTCATAATTAATGTAGGTCCAAACAGGCCATCACTGCCATCCCCTGGTCAATAGTTACACTAGTAAGTCCACAAGTTTTCATAATGCAAAGGTTAGTACAATAGTTATAGATATTAAAATGCATTGTAGCTTTAAAAAATTGTCAGTTATTTTTTTCATGTAGATTAATAAATGTGTTCAAAGACTGAAAAAATTTATTTAATAAGGATCAACAGAAAATAAGTTTATAATTTATCTTTTGTACATTTTGTTTTTATTTTTAATCAGAATTATTTAGGTATTAGTTAATAGTATATTTTTCATTGTTAGAATGTAACTTTTAGTAAAATCCTATGTTTCTCTTGGCAATATGCAGTGATTTTCTCTTGAATTATTGGCATCAAGGTCATGTAATAATTTTAGATTTATTTCCTAACATAAAATATATTCTGAAGTATCAGACCTTTAAAAACAGTGATGATCATGCACATTGTGTTTTCTGTAGAGGGATAAGCAAGACGCCTTAATGTAGTTAACAAATGATAAATGTAATACTCCCTGCCCCACACCCCAACTTCGCAGGTAGTTATTGATATAACAGGTGAATTTAAAAAGGGGTAAATAGCACAGTTTTCTATGAAATGGGTAACATTTTACAAAAAGATTTAATCATTGATATGTCTTCTGCAAAATCAGCCTACATCATTAATTATTAATACATAAACTGCCACTGCTTCCCTGATGTGAATATATATATATATATATATATATATATATATATATATATATATAAATTATAGAGAAATATGCTAATTAACTAGGATGCCATAACGGGTCGACCGGACAGGAGGGGATTGTGCGGGCAGCATTGGGGATGAGGCGGCAGGGGCCTCCCCATGCCTGCGCTGAGGGAGGGCCTGATCAGCAGCAGCCACAGCTGCTGGGGGGCCCTGGGAGGGAGGCAGGGCGGGACAAGTGACTCAAGGGTGGGCAGCACCACACGATTTCGAATCACGTGCTGGGTTCCTAGTTAGTCTATAAACGCCGAGACTTAACTGCTTTGTTTACAGATTTCACACATATGCCAACCAGCTGCAGAAGATCAGCCTTCACAGAAGCAGACAGCGGTTAAATTGTGCAGGCTTCTCCGACCATTGTAACAGACTATAGGAAACCCTCAGGCATGCCCACCTTTCCCAATCTCAGAAAAGACTCCTGCCCTAAAGGCAAAAAGTGTGTATCTTGAATAGATACAGTATTCTTTGTGCTAACAAAAAAATGCTGTCATCAGCTTCCCCTTTCTCCCTGACCCCAATCCTCCTTCATTCTGGCTGGGTAACCAAGGGTCTTTTCCCTAAGTGCTTGCTTCATAATGCTGGGAAATCTGCCTTATTTCAGCCTAAAGCCTGCATAACTGCAACTACTACTAGTATTTTCTTATATCTAGACCCAAGCCTCTATATCCTACTGGTTTTGATTTATTATTTTTGAGTTTATACTGCTTATCCTGACCAACAATTCCAGAAAAATAGTTATAGCTTCCAGTAGTTTTTATAAAACTACAAACCAGATGAGAAGAGTTTTCTGAATATAAGAGATGGTTCCCATTCAGAGCCCAAGCTCAATGATAACTCTCCTTTCTTAAAACTAATTCTCAATAAAAACACTCCCCTGAATAATTATGTTTAATGACAACTTTTACTATAGTCACAGCTCTGTTTCAAAGAAATTGTAGTCTCAACTTCTAGGAAATGTGTTCTTTCAATGGCAATATACAGCCTGGAGCAAAAGTATGTTTACAGTTGTCCATATATAAAAGAATATAATAATAAATAAATAATAATACAAAAATAAACTCTGTTTTGTGTAAATTTACTTTGCCCCACCCTGTATTGTCATGGCTTAAATGAAAAAAAAATAGAAAGTATTCATAGAATTGCATGAATGCTACTTTATAATAATAAAAGCGTAATATGCTAATTAGACTGGACAGCTAAACGACGTTCTAGACGTCATTCCACAGGTCCTTTCGGACAAAGCCGCAGCAACGGGGGCTGAGGCAGAGGTGGTTAGGGGCGATCAGACGGGCAGGCAAGCAGTTAGGGGTGATCAGGCAGGCAGGTGAGTGGTTAGGGATGATGAGACAGGCAGGCAGGTGAGCGGTAGTAGCCAGTGGTCCTGGATTGCAAGAGAGTGCAGGCCAGGCTGAGGGACCCCCTGCCCCCAAGCACAAATTTCATGCACCATGCACGGGTCTCTAGTTTTTATATAATTGTCAGTGTGTTTCAAATAAAAGAGCATTTTAACCTTGAGGCTTTTATAATGCAGTAGTTAAATATGTAATTCAGTGGATTTTGCCTGCTTATATTCAGAATTAGAAACATAAGATCCATCCCTTGGAATTTAGAAATGTTCTTTATTAACTTTAAAATAATGCACAATGTGTCTTTCAACATCATGTTTTTAATGCTGACTTTTTCTGCAATGTTATCCATTATACAGTTACTAATAATTAAAGGAAAAAAGTTTGGAAAGCATGCAGATATAAAATTGGAGGTAGAATTAATGATGGAAGCATATATAGTTGCATTTATGAATCACTGTGTCCATGCGAGAGATAGATTCTGTAGAAGTGTGTGGGACCATTAAAAATTATTGTATTCAATAGTTTGTGGTATTTGATATAAACTCTTTAGAAGTCTTCCTATTTACCTATTTCCTAGCTCATTTGGGCTGCTATAACAAAAACACCATAAACTAGGTAGCTAATAAACAGCAAAAAATTATTTCCCAGAGCTTTGAAGGCTGAGAAATCCAAGATCATAGTGCCTGCATGGATGAGAGAGGGCCCTCTTTCACATTTCAGATTTATTGTATCCTCATAGGCAGAAGGGACAAGTTAGCTTTCTCTGAGACTTTTTTTTTTAAATAAAGGCAGTAATCCCATTCATAAGGACACTGCCCTCCTGACCTAATCATCTCCCAAAGGCCCCACATCTTAATACCTACCATTACCTGGGGCATTCAGTTTTCAACATATACATTTTGGGAGGACACAAACATTCAGGCCCTAGCACTTGTGAGCTCATTTTTGTATATTAATGTTAATTCACTCACATTAGAATTTATATTAGATGTAATAGAAAGGAGTTGATCTTCTTGACATCCAGGAAAGGGATAAGACAGTAAAAGCAATTGAAGACATAATTTAGAGAGCAGTATTTTCTCCATAATTGCAATGTTAAGGTACATAATCTTTCAAACGTTAAGAGCCACATGGCAATCTCTTACAAGTTTGAGGAATTTTTGAGTAATCATATGCACATAACACTTTAAATGAATTGCCCTACATGAGCTTTACATTTATAAGGAATAAAAATGAATTAACTGTTCTGAAAATAAGTATTTCTTATTATGTCTTTTCTTTTCTAAATATGATAGTTGTCAGTATAGTATAGGCTGTCTTTCTTTTTTTTTACTTTTGGATTGTTCTGTACTTATATCCCCTGACTACATGTCAACTATTAGCCATTACCCAATTTTTTTTTCTAGTCTATTTCTAAAATAGTATATACTTTGTGAAACTTTTTCATCACATATGGCATGATGACAAAATAATTCCACATGAAAAACAATGTCTAATTCTTAGCATTTAATTTTTATGGAGAGAAATTTAGGAAAGTATTAATATTCTTAACTTATGATAATAGAACAGGAGCAAAAGTACTTCATGCTTATTAAAAATAATTAGTGTCTACTTAAGAAGTGATAGTGACTGACTAGTATAAAAATGAGTTGTCAAATTTACAAGATACCAGGAGAACTGATACCTTATTAATAAAATGAATAAATATTTAAATGGCACTTATGAAAGAAATAGCAGATGATGAATTGAGAGCTGTCCTTTTTCATATCCAGTTCAGAGCAACCTCATCCAATGTGGGAAAGCATTATTAGATTTGATCCATTAGAGGCTGGCACTATCCTTTTCAAAATGAGATTAACCTTCAGCAATCTGTTTGTTACTTGAATGATGTGTTGAGATGAAGAAGTAAAGCAAAGCACTAAGGCAAAGATTCTGTATTGTTTACTATAATAAAGTAAGCCATAAAAAGGTATATCGGTGTTTTCTATAATGTAATTAGAAACAACCTAAACAACCAACACTTAGGAATTGGTTAGACAAACCATGGTACATCAATTCAACAAGTGTATTTAATCCCTAAAATAATTTTGAGAAATGTATCTAATGATACAGAAATATAATTATGTTAATGTGTATTTACGGAATTGGTTTCATAAACATTTGTTTCTGTTTTTATTTATGAATAAGATGAATTTACCTATTTAGAAATATTAAGTTCTGAAAAGATTATGATATTTCACCTATTCAAAATAAGCAATATGAAAGTTAGCATAAGAAAATCCATGCTTTACATTTACATGATAGTTTCCTTGCTCTTTTTGGGAAAAAATCAATTATTAAAAATATGTATCTTGCTTCCACTGCTCTTTAATGACCTAAACATATGGTTGATCTGCCTACTGAGTAGTAGAGCAATGGAAGCAGATGTTGTTTGGCATGTGGAGTTAATATGCAGTAAATATTTATTTCATCATAAATTAACCAATTTTAACAATAAAATATTGATGCATATATAATCATGTTTAATTCTGGTCAAAGGATTACATGGGATTATATTTTGGGCCAGCCTCTATTTTCTAAGAAATTATGTATTTGAGAAAATGACTAAAAATAACTGCACACAGATTAACAGGGAAGTGTTTGATTTGCATGGTGTGTGATTGTAGTATAAGCTGATCCTCATTATTATAACTTCATTTTCAGAAAGTTTATATTCTTTCCTTAATTTCACAAAATTTTCAGAAGCCCTTGAGTAGTATGTGTTCATATTATCAACTCAGAGACCCAAGAAATCATTTTCAGGTCTCCACACTATAACCTAAAAATGTAGATTATTTAGTTTAAACTAAATGTAGATTATTTAGTTTCTTAAGGTATTGTTAAATAAATTATTGTTCTCCACTTCTACTTCACATGGAAGGAACACTAGATATTGCTATATGAAATGTTACCCTACTTTATTTAATTTGCAGAAAAGTAAAACTTTTGGACTAAAGCAATGACTTTTTCTCATTCACCAGTTAAATATCCCAGACTATACCTGAGAAATCAATGCATGATACCTAAAATAAGACTAATTTTATTCCACTTACTTTAAAAAAAATTTTTGTCCTAAATCTGCTATTGACAATGACAATTTTATTTACTTTGACTGAGAAGGTTTTCTGTGTTCTGCAAAGTGGTATTTAAAACCACTTTGTGCTTCTCTCATATATGCTTATGCTATTTGTCATCAGATTTGAAAGAAGCCATTTGGAAGGTTTACCCATTTACTTTTTCTGAAAATTATAAAGGCCTAAACAGTATCACTACAAGTTTTCAAAAGCCCTAGATTTGTACCCTTTTTATAAAATTTTAAGAAAAAATATTCATGCTAATTAAAACTCCTAGTCCTCAATTACCACTTACCTGCTTTCTTTGTGCCTTTTGAGTCTAACAAATGTATGCATATATTTTGGTGCATTTGTAAGTATTGGTAGAATTAGTAAGTACTAGTTAAAGTTCAAATTTCAGCTCAAGTTTCTCTGGCACTTATGTAGTATTTATTACATAAATGGGAGCACACTGACCACCCGGGGACAGTTCCTGCATTGAGCATCTGCCCCCTGGTGGTCAGTGTGTGTCATAGTGACCAGTCATTCCCAGTCGTTCTGCTGTTAGGGTCAATTTGCATATTACCCTTTTATTATATAGGATAGAGGCCTGGTGCACGGGTGGCGGCTGGCTGGTTTGCCCTGAAGGGTGTCCTGAATCAGGGTGGAGGTCTCACTGGGGTGCCTGGCCAGCCTGGGTGAGGGGCTGATGGGTGTTTGCAGGCTGGTCACACCTTCTTCAGGGTGAGGGTCCCCACTGGGGTGCCGGGCCAGCCTTAGTGAGGGGCTGATGGCTTTTTTCAGGCAGGTCAAGCCCCCACTCCCCCCTGTGGGGACCCTCACCCATGGAAGTTTGGCCAGCCTGGGTGAGGGGCTGATGGCTGTTTTCAGGCTGGCCACACTCCCTTTAGGGTGGGGGGTCCCCACTGGGGTGCTAGGACAGTCTGGGTGGGGGGCTGAGAGCCGTTTTCAGCCTGGCCAAGCCCCCCTCGGTGACAGAAGCTCCCAGCCTCTCCTTTTTTTCTTTTATTGTTTTATTCTGGGATTTATTTACCTTCTATAATTGAAACTTTGTAGCCTTGAGTGGAGTACAGAGCTGGCCAGGGCGGGTGGGAAGCTTGGCTTCCTCCATTGCCAGGGGCAACCCAAGCCTACTGCTCGCTCTAGCTCCATGGCTACAGCCGGCTGAAAGCAGGTATCTGGGGTTTATTTATCTTCTATAATTGAAACTTTGTTGCCTTGAGTGGAGCTCAGAGCCGACTGCGGCAGGCGGGAAGCTTGGCTTCCTCCATCACTGGGGCAACCAAGCCTCCTGCTTGCTCCAGCTCCATGGCTGCTTGCCGCCATCTTGGTTTAGTTAATTTGCATATAGCCACTCTGATTGGTTGGTGGGCGTGGCTTAAGGTGTAGCAAAGGCACGGCCAACTTGCATGTTTGTCTTTTATTAGTGTAGAGTAGTAATCTCTCAGAAGAATGAATGTGAATCCATTTTAATTTTACAAAATAGATTTCCTAACATAATTTATAAATACGGGCAAAGATCTGCTAGGAAACCATCAAAACACATACACATATTGATAAATGATGAATCTCCAATATTATCTATATATATAAAAGCCTAAGTGACTGTCTGACCGATAGCTATGATTCACAATGACCACCAGGGGACATGTGCTCAATGCAGGAGCTGCTGGGCTGTGGTGAGTTGGCAGCTGTGGTTCTCAGGTGACGCACCCAGAGCCAGAGAGGAGGGAGCCCGATTCTGCAATGTGTTACCCTAGAACTGCCCTCTCACATCCGGGACCCCTCAGGGGGATGTCGGAGAGCTGGTTTTGGCCTCATCCCCGCAGGCCAGGCCAAGGGACCCCACTGGTGCATGAATCCATGCACCCAGCCTCTAGTACAATGATAAGTAGAGGACAAAGGTTGTTATCCCCAAGATACACATGGTTGAGAAAAACAGGAGAATATGATATATTTTAAAAACACATGTCAGACTTTAAACACCACAGGAGGCTATGGAAACAGAGTTGATAAGGTAAATACTGTGGGGCACCTAGAACTTATAACACCTCCTTGAAGGTGTATCACATTTAGAAGGTGTGGCCTGTGTAGTAGGTCCTAAATGCAGGAGCAGGATGAACAAAGGTCGGAAGATAGCCAGGCCCAGAGAAAGGGCAAGAGGAGGTTAGTGTTGGAGATGAAGGTCAGAGAAGAAAGATTGCATGAAAACCTAGCGCGAGAAATGCTGACAGTGTTCACCTCTGGAGGAATGGCAGGCTCTGTGAAGTCAAGCCGTTAGCCCACAAGTCTTCTAGACATTTCCACGCTACTGTCAACATCCTTGACTGCATTTCTGTTTAGTAAGAGTGACAACAGACATTTCACAGGAGAGCCATTTCTTTTGTGAAGTGAAACAAAAGGGCAAAACATTTCACTATGAAAGATGATGAGGCAATAGGGGACCAAATTGAAGAAGATGGAGAGAAAGCAAACTCAGAGTGACTCTCTGTTGTGTTAGAGACATGCAGAAAGGAGACTACTCAAGCTAATTGTCTTATCTTTTTGCAAAGTTTGTATTTTAATTTAGACATCCCATATTTACTTTCATATTCTTTCATTTCTGTTGTTTATGTATGAAATGTGCACACTTCCAAACACATGCTTGTACACACACACAAACATGGAAAAAATTTATGAAATTCACATACAGCTTTATCTTCTATTCTTAGACATGATTTTTTCTTTTATTGTTTAAAGTATTACATGTCTCCCTTTTTCCCAATTAAGTGCCCCCCAGCCAGATCCTGATCCCATCGGTTTCCCAGCTAGCTATGACCTTACTGCCTACAGATTGTCTCTCCAGTTGTGTTTACTTTGCCAATTCTGGGTGAATGTTATTTGATTCAGCTGTTTCTTCTATCTGCTCTGTGAGAAGGTGCCAGACCCATTTGCCTATTCAGCCACCATTTTGTCTCCCCCCGGACAAACTTTTTTTTTTTAATATATTTTATTGATTTTTTACAGAGCGGAAGGGAGAGGGATAGAGAGTTAGAAACATCGATGAGAGAGAAACATCCATCAGCTGCCTCCTGCACACCCCCTACTTGGGATGTGCCCCAACCAAGGTACATGCTCTTGACCAGAATCGAACCTGGGACCCTTCAGTCCGCAGGCTGATGCTCTATCCACTGAGCCAAATCGGTTCGGGCTGGACAAACTTTTTAGGAGCCCATGGCCAGGTGACTGGAGTCTCGGTGTTGGTGGGTTTGCAGCCGGTGTGGCTGTAGGGTCCTGGGTGGTGTCTGAGGTCTCCCGGGTGGCGGTGAGGGTGGGCCCCCAGTCACAGCCGCTCTCCCCTTCAAGATAGCATGGTCTCAGATTTTAGCTGTAGTAGAGTCTGCCTGACCAGGGGAGCCAGGTCCGCCAGTCCCCAACAGCCCTGCGGAATATACTAGTAACTGTCCGTCCCTCATAAGTACTGACACTGCCTTACGTCCACACACTCCCCTTTCACTCTCTCACTCACTCACACTCGCTCTCTCTGTGGTCCTGTCTGACGCATCCTGAATCCCCTGAGACAGTGGTTCTCAACCGAATGACCCTTTCACAGGGGTCGCCTAAGACCATCCTGCATATCAGATATTTACATTATGATTCATAACAGTAGCAACATTACAGTTATGAAGTAGCAACAAAAATAATTTTATGGTTGGGTCACAAGATGAGGACCTGTATTTAAAGGGCCAGAAGGTTGAGAACCACTGCCCTAAGAGCTCACTCTTCTTTCTTAGACATGATATTGACTTGTATAGTTTTGCTGCTTGAAATTCACAATTAATGAATTAAAATGTCTGTTGATTTTATTGTTTAAAGTTTATTTTTAATTCCAAAATAGGGAAAAATAGAAACTAATTTCAGTATTCCACTGGGCATTCAGAGTCTTATCTTTAAGATGTTGGCTTTGTGATGGCCTTCTCTCCCGAAGTTAACCACACTGTGTTTCAGTCTCCCAGAGCATATTTCTCAGTCTGCAAAATTTCCCATTCACTGCAAATGCTTTTAAATTAGAAATAAATAGTTTATTTCTTTTTTATGCTTTCTGTTGGTTTTCAAAATTACTTTGAAGTCAGTTTTATCATTGTCCTCCTATTAACGTGTTACTTGCTTTTGTGGGTACACACACACTCTTTTAACACACTGACCCAGAAACTGTGCTTTCTATGATTTGTGTTGTTACATTTATGTCAGAATTAAATTTTACTGTGGATATGACACACAGGCTTTAAAAATGGACCCACAGAAAGGGAAATGAGGATACTAATACACAGCTGAAATTTTTATTTAGTTGTGAAGGTAAAATCCATTTAACCATGTTTTTAGGCTATTGAGTATTGACAGTACACCCTCCTTGGAGAGGAGTCAGAGAGAGAGAGAGGAGTGAGAGTATGGTGAAGACTGATTCTTATAAACAGCCACAGAACCCTCACTCTCCCTCCCTCCAAAAAGAATTTCCAATCGTCAAAATCTCTTCACCACACACCTTATCTAGTTTAATAAAAATAATTTTGATGACATATCTATTTCACATGAAAATTTTGTTTTCATAAAATGTGCTATTTCATTGCAGTCTGTGGGTTTGTGGGAAGGAAGAAACTTTATTTTCTCTCCTCTCTTTGGGGAGCCTGTGGCTTTGTTCTGCATTGTTTGCATGGCTTAGTGCAATGCACTCCATGCTGCGATGCTGTCCCTGTGACCACTTCAGTGACTTCCCCTTATATTCTTGAAATTGAATCTCTGTTCAACTGGTAGGCTCAGCACTCTCTACAGAATGATTTATAAACCTGTCATTTTAAAAGATAACATGGAAAGTCTCTCAATGAGGTCAAGAGCAAGGTACCTTTCGATAACATGATTTCCACTATCGAAATGCACATAAAGCATAATTTAAAATCCAAAGCAGTTAGCTGCCATTGTTGAAAAGTAAAATATATATATATACATATATATGTATATATGTGTATATGTAACAATTATATATATAATTGTAAATTATATGTATATATATCATTTTAAAGAGAAATATTCCACTTTTCTAAATATTTTTTAGCTTCTTCAATAAAACACTTCAGTTGCATTGGAGAGTAGTATGCCACCACAGATCAGAAGGATTTTGACAAGACAGATCTTTTTTTAATTGTTACAAAAATATTTCTTGATTAACCTCATGAAAAAAAAATCACTTCTCTGTAACACTATAAGAATGCAAATGAGCACAAAAGCTTCCATAAAGCAAAAGAAACGGATTCACTAACATTGAACCACTTGGGCATTTATGATAATTTCAAATGAACAACTTACTTGACTTCAAATTTATAATTTCTATGTTAAAGAGTATTACATTGTCTCATTATTTTAAATAAATATTGAACAATGTCTACTAGTAATTGTTGTCAATACTCTTCTTAAATGCAGAAGTTAGGAGAAAAAGAGACACATTTAAAGTACATGTAGATGATATTTACTATGTAGAACAAAGCCTCAGATCAGCAGATGTTAGGGAATATGTGAGGTCATTATACTTCATACTACAGCCTAATTCTCCAACATTTAGACTTAGACACTTGTTTTTTGGAATTAACTATCTATGGTGAGTATCTTTAAATAATTTGTAAAAAGGAATCAGATGAAGATATAATCTTTAAATTAAATTATAAAGCAAAAGTCTGGTAAGTTGTTCACAGACGTGACATTGATCATTTCACTGTTGTCTGATCAGGGAGCACATCCAGAACCAGCACAGCCCAAGATGGGCTTATGATCTGAATAGACATCCAAACGTCCTCAACACCTCAAAAGAAAGGTTATCGGAAAACAATAGAATGAGGTCCCCTGTCCCAGCTCATCGTGAGCCCTGATTCTGAAACTTTGGCAGTAAGCCATGTAAACCATTAATCGCATCCAAAGTTGCTCCCTTGGGAGTGAAGAACAGTGCATGCAATAGATGGGATAGAACACAGATAGATTTAATCATATGCACCATGAATAGAACTCATTCCATGAGCTACCTCACTGAATGCAACCCTATATAATAAAAGGCTAATATGCAAATCGACTGAACGGTGGAACGACCGGTTGCTATGATGCGCACTGACCACCAGGGGGCAGATGCTCAATGCAAGTGCTGCCCCTTGGTGATCAGTGCTCTCCCACAGGGGGAGCGCCACTCAGCCAGAAGCCGGGCTCACAGCTGACGAGTACAGTGGCAGTGGTGGGAACCTCTCCTGCATCTGCAGCAGTGCTAAGGATGTCCAACTGCTGACTTAGGCCCGCCCTTAGAGCTGGCCTAAACCATCAGTCAGACATCCCCTGAGGGCTCCCGGACTGCGAGAGGGTGCAGGCCAGGCTCAGGGACGCCCCCATCCTGAGTGCACAAATTTTGTGCACCAGGCCTCTAGTTAAAAAAGAAAACAATTTATGGCTTGGCAAGAATATAGAAGTCTTTTTCTAACTTGAACCAAAAATTGTCTTAAAACAACTAGATTTCATGATAACTACAATAGAACAGAATATCATGAATGCACAATATACCTCATTTCTTAAGGTAAAAATATATTAATTGTACACACACATACAGGTATACATGCACAGGCCACTCTTTTAAAAAGCTACATGTATTTATAGAAAGAGGAATCTACATTGGTTTCTAAAGCAATGGCCTTTAAATAGCAATATTAATTCTACCTTAGAAGACTCTATTAGTCTATTTAAAAGTAGTCACTGAATCTTCTGTTTATTGATATAGTCAGTAATTGTGGATACTCTTTTTTCCCCAATTTAAAAAAAATATCGAGGTAACATTAGTTAATAACATTATATAAATTTCAGGTATACGACATTATAATTTAATGTCTATTTACTCTATTGCATGCTCACTATCAAAGGTCTAGTTTGTTTCCTTCCATTACCATATATGTGACCTATTTTACCCATTTCTCCCTCACCCATCACCGTCTTCTCAGGTAACCACCATTCTGATATCTGTATTTATGAGTTTAGGTATTTGTTTGTTTTTTGTACTTTTAGTTTGTTACTTTTTCTTTGTATGTTCCACATATGAGTGAAATTAAATATGTTTTGTTCTTTTCCATCAGACTTCTATCTCTTAGCATAATACTCTGAATATACATCTATGTCTGAGTTGTGTGCCTTTGTATATATACAGGTTGTCCCTCCAAAAAATGTATACACACTTTAACAGCTGATTCTATTAAATTTTGAAAATGAAATGTTTTAATAAACACTTCATAATTATTCAAAGTGTGTAATACATTTTTGGGGACACCCTATATATACTACATCTTCTTTATCCATTCATCTATCTTTGGTAAAGTACACCTTTTGTTAATTAATTTTATTCCTGAGCTCATTGAACAGGCTTTCTGAGTTTTCTTGTATCTCATCAAGTTTCTTCATGACTGTTATTCTGAACGTTTTATCATTTAGATCACAATCTTGTTAATGAATTTTATTCCTGAGCTCATTGAGCTGGCTTTCTGAGTTTTCTTGTATCTCATCAAGTTTCTACATGACTGCTATTTTGACCTTTTTATCATTTAGATCACAATCTTCCATGACTTTGAGTTTTGTTTCTGAAAAATTATCATTTTCTTTCCGTGTTACCATGTTACTTTGGTTGTTCATGGTGCTAGGTGGTTTGTTTCTCTGCTGGTGCATTTGAAGGAGTGAACTCGTTCCTTATTTAGGTACCTTTTTTTAATTGTAACAATGCAGCAAGTTGATTGTTAGAGGTCTTTATTTGTTTGTTTGTTTTCCAGTAGATGGTGGTATAGCTCAATTTTTTGGTTTCTCTTACCTGAGTTATTAGCATCTCTGTAATCATGGTTGGTGATGTACTTGAGGTCCTGGGAGTCACCACCTGGGTGAGTGGGGTGAGTCTCCCTGCTGTGTCTGTTTCACCTGGGTCTCAGGGCACCATCACTGGGGTGGAAGGATTGGCAGGTTGTGGAGAGCCAGGTTCACAATCTAATCTGCTATTACCTGGCTCCCTATGGCCACTGGCACCCTTGTGCTGTAGTTGGAAGACCATAGACTTGTCTCTGTTGCTACCAGGCTTCTGAAGTTGGTGGAGGGAGCTGGATTCTTGGGTGCTGATACCACTTCTTCCCCTCCATTGTTCCATAGTGTGGGGACTACACCCTGACTCCTCCATTGCTTCCTGGTGATCTGAGGCTGTGACCTCAACCACATCATCCAGAAACCAAGTCTATGGGCACCATCCCTGAGCTTCCTTTTGTCCTGCCTCCCCTGTGTTCCAATATACCCACCTTTAGATGTACCAATGTGTGGCTCTCTCTGGTGTGCCAGTGTGTTTAGCAAAGGAAATTTTGTTGAGTCAATTGAGATACAATTAGTTGTAGGTTTGAGGGGAGAGCCGAAGGGTCTTCTCAACAGACGCTGTCATTACAAATACTCATCTTAAATTTCAACTATTTGGAATATAAAAAGGAGGTGACATAGTTTGTTAACTAAAGAAGTGTACACTGATGGTGGAGAAGCACAATCCTAACCAAAACTCATGGACTGATTGATAATTATTTTCTGAATTCATTATTGTTGAGAAAATTAATTCTTTTGGATGTGTATTGTGTGTATGCAGTAAATATTTCTGAATTTAAAACAGAGAGGCATATCCTAAATACCCTAATATAAGTTTGCCAGATAAAACATAGAACTCAATTTAACTTTTTTGTATTTTTATTTGCTAAATCTTTCAACCCTTCTCTTATCGCCTGCCAACTGCCTCTCCCAGTGATTACAACTAGTGAGTAGAGTGCTCCAGTCAAAAACCCAATGAGATAAGGATCTGACATAAGCCATCATTATAACGGACAGATACTGAATATCTAGTGCTGAGAAACACACAACTGAATGGATAACTCATTACTCTGCTTTACCCTAATTTGAATCTTACTTAATTCTCCTATGTTCCGGCTAGGAAATATTTTGGTTCAAAAGTATATGTTTCATGAAATCCTCTTATGCTTTTAGTTTCTGATTTCTATCATTAGAACCACAAATGGCCAAGACTTGAGTTTAATATAAAATATTTTAAAGATAAATCTTGGGTCCCCTCTTTAATTATAAAAATTGTGACCATTATGTAGCTAATCATGCCTGTACAAAATATTCAGTGATTTAATTAGACTTACTTAAGTGTTAAAGGAAGCAACAGGCCTGCAGTTGCCCGGGCACTAATAGTACATAATATAGCCAATTGCAAACAGCAGTCTAATTTGTTGATTTCAAGTGAGGTGTAATTATATTGCTTCATTTGCTGAGCAAATCATATGAGAGTTTCTCTAAATCAGCCTGATTGTGTAATGAAGAGCTAATTACAAACAGCAGTGTTCTTGCAGCAAATTTATTGTAAGTGCTAATGCCAGGTTGGCTCCATTGTGACAATGGCTCATTAGTACATTAACAAAAGCAACTCTAGGAAAGTGCCCAAAGCAGGGCTTCTGGTCTCTCAGTTTCAGAAGGCTGCAGTGATTACATCCTTCAACATATAATTACTAAGAAAATGGCGTTTGATTTAGGTTTTGGCAAATTTTTAAAAAGAACTAAAAGACATTTTTAGAGCAAAACAAAATGGTCCGGAAGCCTTCTTGTCAGGCTTAATGTGTGCTTCATTATACCAGGTGTGCCCTGGAAACCTCAGACCTAATTTCATAAGAAGCTCTCTGCTAGGCCATTCTTGACAACTGAATTCCAGCATTTCATCATCCAAATGGAATCCCTGCCTTTAGAAATAATTATGTGTGAGTGTGTATATAGGTGAATGCATACACACGCATATACACATACACATGTACAGGGTGGGCAAAAGTAGGTTGTGAGTACGTGAAACAGATCTTATTCTTGTATTATTATTTACTAATTATTGTATTATTTTTCATACGAACAACTATAAACCTCCTTTTGCCCCACCATGTATATAGGTTCACACACACACACACACACACACACACACACATACACACATATTTCCTTCCTTGGCACTAAAGTAATAGGAGTAAATGAAGTTCTTGCAAGGTAAATAACAGCAGTCAGTAACCATAGAGAGCTCCATGTTACCTTGCATCCTAGTGTCTAGAGAAGGTTTTATCTTCAAATTAAAAAGGAAATACTTAAGCCTTGTGTTTGAAAAAGGCCCCAACCCATAGAGCCCCAACCTGTACAGCTGGGTTTTATAAAATGATCTGTTCCATTGGGTGCTTTGGTCCTAAAATGGTCATTATACCATTTCCCAACTCCACAATACCTGTACCTTTAGAATACCCCCAACTGTTCATTCATCTCTTCCTTTTATTAATTTCATTGATTATCACAAAGTTTTCTTTTTTGGTTTTTAGTCTAAAATGGAGGTTTAAGATGCAGATTTTCTAGAATCACTAATAGTTCAGTACATTCTTTTAAGAATTTTTGATATGACATTAATGGAAAATTCTTCCTCCCAAAGATGATGATAGCACTACGTCTATAAGCAATGTTATATTTGTCAATTTTTAAAACACTGTCACATATTTTCTAAATTGGTGTCATTGGATTTTGAGTTGCTATATATAAAATTCCCTTAGCAAATCTAAATGTATTCTTACTTATCTCCAAACAGTTTATTTCTTGAAAAAGGAAATCATAGAAAAATGCAGTTTAACTAATTGGTATGAGTACCTTAATAAAGAATTAAAATATTATCTTAAATAAATTCTAGTAGATAAATTATTTTAAAAATATATGGGTACTAACTAGAAAATTTAGGGAAAACATATATGAATGATATTTGTATGTACAGATTTAAATCATACTCATTTCCCCATTTGAGCTAGGAATTTAGTTCATTAGCAAACAAAAAAATACCATCTTCAAGAGAAAAGGTACAAGAGTTGAATAAATACCAGATTCACATTC
The DNA here is from genome assembly GCF_014108235.1 of Myotis myotis. Lineage (NCBI taxonomy): Eukaryota > Metazoa > Chordata > Mammalia > Chiroptera > Vespertilionidae > Myotis > Myotis myotis. The sequence goes on from NW_023416368.1 coordinate 71,210,465, forward strand.
CCTATTTCTTAAATCCTAACTGTAAAACTGTTTTCTTTTTTAAAATTATAGCTCAGACACCTGAGAGAAAGTTTTATAGATGATGAAAGTGAGAAACAAGGTGGAAAAGTTATATGCACAAGTTCTTAGAAATAATTAGATAGCAGAACAGATTGGAAATACTTATTTTCTTACTGCCAGTTCACTACTCTTAGTTTACTAAGTTCAGTTTGTCATATATTGTGGTGTCTATCCAATTATATATCATATATTATTTTGTGTTTATATATGTGGATGAACATGCCAGTTTATGTTGTTCCCTATCCCATCCCAATAGCCTAGAGAATCATCTATATCTTTTCTGAAAGTTACTTTAAGTAGGTCGGTTTTATTTATAATTTGTGTGTTTATATTTTTATCATTGCATGTCCATTACAACAGCATTTATGGGGTTTTCAATATCATGGAGGGTCATCTAAAATGCATATCATTTGATTCTACAGTTGTAGACCCTATTCTATTCACAATTACACTTTATCATTGCTCGGTAGTCATCGTTCTAGTCAGCCTTTTCATTATCATGGTTATAATTACTTATAATGTTATCCAATATGAACTTTATAAGATCAATATTTCAATTTAGGTTATGAGCAGGAAAATCAAGTGAGTGACAGCAGACCAATGATGAATGCTTTGGTCCAAATAGAAAACGTTAATGCAAAAATCATGGCAATGAAGTAAGCCAAACTAAGTGATAAAAAATTCATGAGGATGCAAAATTATTCAGGCATGTGGCAGATTCTGTGGCAACAATGCCACAAACTTATATTAATGTCTACTATGTGCAAATGTAGCATTTCTTTCACAGGCATTACTGTCATTTCATATATCAAATGCTTCACTGCTTTGATTTGTTTGGAATCTATTTGAATAATTCTTTGTAAGATATTGAACTTCACATTGGGGAAAAGGATCAATCATTGTATAATGAATTCACTTTTGGATTATGTCTACACAACAAAACATAAAATGAGTATTTGCTTTATTTGATGATTCAGACACAAGGTCCATTGACTTTGTGGGCTGAATGATTATACTTGAGTTTATTAAGAGTCTAAAGTAACCATATTCATTATGAAAACATATATCACATTTGTTCTATGTAGAATTAGTCTCAGTAAAGAGAAAATGGAATTGAATGTCTTGCCAAACTCTGTACAATAGCTTTACTACCCTATAATTTACCAGCAGTAGGTAGCATAGAAATGTGAATTTTTTCTTCAAGATTACTATGTGGGATAAAGAATTGAATCTTTATTCTATGAACAATAATTTGAAAATAAATTATATTGCTAAACATTTAAAAAGGATTACTGAAACTATGGAAAATATATAGGAAGCCATGTTAGAAAATTTTACTTCTTGTTCCTAATACATAAATTATGGGCAGTTTTTTCTCCCTGTTTTTGTTACAGCATTTTGGGATTTAGGTAAAATACCATGGTGAGAATGTTTCTTGGCACCCTTTATTTTTATTGAACCGTGAACTTGAAAGTCTATCATAAAATATTATTATGTGTGAATAGTGGAAATGTATTCCATTAGAACAAAAACTTTGTGTTCAGAATCCATTTCAGTGCTGTCATTTGTCTTCTATATGAATTTTTATCTAAAATAGGAATGATAGTACACTTAGTCTGTTATTTTTATACCTGTTCCTATATTTATATCTGTACAGATAAGCTATAGCATATGACACAAGATGGATATATTGAGAATGAAAAAGGCCTATGCTTGAGGTTTAAATGAGTCCTAAGCCTTTTAATTTGAAGGGGTATTGAGTATTTTTCAGTTCTAAAATATTTTATTAAGAGAAGGAGTCTTTCAACCATGGTATTTCTAGTTGAAAAGAAAATAATACTTCAAAATAACAATGATCATAAATATCCTTATGTGATTATCAACTAAATTTCTCAGTAACTCTTTTAAAAAACAATGTCCTTAAATAGAAGACTAAGCCAATATTTGATGTAATAATGGGCAATTTAGATTCCAACTGAGACATACCAATTAATAAACAGTTATTATAGATGCTACTATAAACCACAGATATACAGAGTTTAGTATAGATTTTATAAGACCCTCATTATCAATATATGCCTTAAAGAATTTAAATAACTAGAAATACTTATTAGACTTGATCATGAAATGTCTAATTCCTTTTTCCAGACATACTTGTATACTACTTATATAAAACAATATTTTGATTTAGAGATTGTTAACCTCTATCTGATATTGTCTAGTATTACATGAGTTGGCACTTGATGTTACTTTAATAAACTTACAATTGCAAGGCATGTAGTTCTGAATTTGAAAGGATTTGATCTTTTTTAATATGAAAATTGTTGATTTCTCAAATTATACACTACTAATGAGAATATTTTAGTGAGTGAAAGTTATTTTAAAATACAAAGTAGAAAAGTTTTATTTGATGGTGTGTTCTATATTTCCATACACATTTTCTGATATTGGCATTTAAAACTAAGGCAATGATTAACAACTTATTTAGATATAGGTAAATTAATTAATATATTTAAATGTGTTTATATTCAATAGCTTGACTAGCAGCCATCATCATCCTTTGTTTATCAATTCAGGATAGCCAGGTCTGACTTTGAACTGAAAAAAAGGGATGCTAACATTTGTGGAGCATCTGTTATGTGCTAAGCACTGTGCTAGATGCTTTTTTATAGATTATTTTGATGAACCTACATGCTTACCCTATAAAGTTGGTGGAATAAAAGTCTTAAAAAGACTTGACATCTTGTTCAATACAATGGTTGTAAATCTGAGAAGATAAAAATTTCCAAATGCTTCTTTTACATATTAGGCTAATTACTCTGGAATACCCACAAGAATCAACCTTTATGCATTAAGAACAAAAACAAAGAAACAAAATGCAATGAAATTGCATTAAAAATAAAATAAAATTTATCTTCATTAATTTTTTTAAAATATATTTTTATTGATTTTTTACAGAGAGGAAAAGAGAGAAATAGAGAGTTAGAAACATCGATGAGAGAGAAACATTGATCAGCTGCCTCCTGCACACCTTCTACTGGGGATGTGCCCGCAACCAAGGTACATGCTCTTGGCCGGAATCGAACCTGGGACCTCTCAGTCCGCAGACCCACGGTCTATCCACTGAGCCAAACCGGTTAGGGCTATCTTCATTAATTTTATATTTTTCCTAGGAACATTGTTGTGCCATAAAGCTTATTTTATTATCTAATCTTAGATATAAAACCTCTTTTTATTTTTTCAATTGTGATAAATTATATATAACATAAAATTTACAATCTTAACCATTTCTTAAGTCTACAATTCAATAGAGTTAATTACAGTACATGCACATTTTTGTGCACCTAATCTTCAGAACTCTATTATGTAATTTTTAAATTTAATATCTGAATAAAAAATAAGTTTGGAAAATAAAATGTTGATTATTGCTCCTCAAATATTTCTTAAAATATTATAGATCTTTAGATGAGGCAAGAGACACAAAAGCGCTATGTACTGTAAGATTTAGTTTGTGACATTGACATTACATAGGAAGTATGACTTGCTAATTAGCTTACTGCCTTCAGGTATGAATGAACCATCTCTTATTGTCTGCAAAGTTGGTCAGTGGAATGATTTCCTAATGAAAAGTTAATAGAAATTTAACTTTTCTCATTTGGCCCCCTAAAGTGATCCCCATAAACAACAAAAACAAGAAAAAAACAGACAAATGCATCTTGTTTTCGATTTTACTTTTATATGTAAGGAAACTCAAACATCATCAGTTAATTGTATGTTGTTGTTTTTTTCTTATTGGCTCTCTTATTTCTCACTCATACTAACAAAGTCTATAGACTTTATTTTATAAATAAAATATCTTTATTGTAATATAACGGCACAGCAGCCATCCCATTTATTATGGAACTAAATAAACTAAAGAGTGGCTTTTTATCTTAGACAAAGAGAGCCACATTTGCAGAGACCCTGGGGTTTGAAAGGTCAGAGGTTGTGTAAATTAACACACTAATTCTTGATTAAATTAACTATGCCCTCCTAAAACTTCCTTGAATTGAAGGAAAGCCAATTTAATTTTTTCAGATTTTTAATTATTCATCTTTAATATGTGAATATGAATATGTTTAGTCAGCAAACATGAATGTATATCTGCTGATGAAGTAGTTCCTTTTAGACCACAGGGATTTTAATGTAGTAAGGAATTGGTGAAGATTTATATAGGCATAACGATGGCATATGCTCTTATTATGGAGATTGTTACATGATTCTTTACTAAAGAAGAAAAACTCATGATTAAATCAGCGGGTGTGGCTGATGTCATAAACCACTAATGCAGAGTTAGAACAGTTTATAAATATCAGAGGAAACTGTTAATGCAATTTCCACATTCGTATGTAGTTGGAATCTGGTTGGAGCCTTCAAAATAAACTGCAAATGAATCATTTATTTGAGCTTGGGTAATGATAATCATGACTAAATTCCCCCACCTGAAAAAGATTTTCAGTGAAATTGTCTTTCATATATTCTATGCAAGAGCATTGATTTGAAAGTAGATGATGATGGGATGAGCTAAATTTACCAGTGCCTCCTGGTTGTTCTTTTTTCACATTTATAGCACATATTGAAAAAAAATGGACAGTATATTGGAATATACAGAGGATGCTTTTTTTTTTTTTTCACATAGTAGAGACTCCAATGGTCCTGAGGACTGAAGGGACACAATCTTGGCTCACCTGCAACCTGCCTGGGCCACCACAGTGGCTATAGGATATGAATTGAGAAGCCCTTAAACTCATAGAACTTTCATCTATTCAGTCAACATGTACTTACCGAATACCTACTATGTGCCAGTTGCTTTCTGTTGATGTAATAGTTAAAAAAAATGAACAAAAAGCCATGCCTTCCTGGAGCTTTTATTCCCGAAGAGGAGATAGAAACTGAACAAGTTAAATAAGGAAAATAGAGCATGTTACATGGTGACACTATTGAAAAAGAAAAAGAAAAAGAAGGAATGGAGAATTTGAAATAAATTTGTGATTATGACATTAGGGTCAGGCCTCACAGAAAAGTAAGTTTTTTAGTAAAACTTGGAAGAAGTGAAAAAGCTAATTGCCTGTCACCCTGGTTTTGTGAAAGAACATTGTGAATGCAAGTTCTCTGTGGTATCCTCTGAGAGAGTCAGAGAATATATTATTTTTCAGGAGAAATTCATAAACATATGAATTTATATGTAATGAAGCACAGGAAGAATATAAAAGAAAGAATATTTTTTTCTTTACCTTAGAAAATAACCTTCTAATACCTTTTCAAATGGATAGCTAAAATGGAATCTGTTCTCTAGAAGTCATACACCTACAGGAGTCAGAAGACAGAAAGAACCCTTGACCTCATCTGGAAGATGCAATCTGTTAGTATAGACCAGTGGTTCTCAATCTTCTGGCCCTTTAAATACAGTTCCTCATGTTGTGACCCAACCATAAAATTATTTTTGTTGCTAATTCATAACTGTAATGTTGCTACTGTTATGAATCATAATGTAAATATCTGATATGCAGGATGGTCTTAGGTGACCCCTGTGAAAGGGTCGTTCGACCGCCAAAGGGGTCGCGACCCACAGGTTGAGAACCGTTGGTGTAGATCAAATAACTCAAGCATCATCTCAGCACATAGTAGGGCAACAAATTCGCCAAATAATTATTTTTTTTTAATCAAATGCAGAGTAAGAGATGAGGAGGGAACTGCCTTTTGCACTGTCTGTAGAGGAAAAACAATCAGAAAAAATCCTGTCTGTGTTTCTGAGCCTTACAGCACCAAAATCAGGTTGGCCCTCCAGGGTTAAACCATGTATTCTGAAAAGTTTAACATTGAGAGAGCAGGCCCACTTTTGTCTAGTTAGTCTTGACAAGGCTAAGTATGGCTGTTTTATCCCAAATCATCCCTAAGAAACTGAGCAGGGCTTATACAGCGTCATCATTAGTGGAAACAACAGAAATCATAGCCGAAACATGTCATGCTGAACATAAATAATGCTTAATGATTCTGCAAAGTTGCTACAGCATGAGCAAATCTAATGAGCCATTGCCCTTGGAAGCCAAGCCAGTGTTGCCATGGAGCTTAACTGATCAAAACACAGAAATGGGGATTATGGCAGTCTCCTCTGGACACTGGTGGTACACATGGTGGCCATTTACAAATCAACAGTACTTCCCGTGGCAGTGGGGGAAACCTCTAACCTCTGCATTTGATTATGGCATCAAAGTCATGAGGGAAAGTCAGCATGTCTGGCTCCTGCCACACGCCAGGATGTTCCCAGGTACTCCTGGACAAATCCAGAAGAAGGGTGGGGTAAAGGAGAGAAAACTTGGACTACCTCTTCCTGCTAGTCTGAATAGATGAGTGTATAAGCATTGTACTCTCAGATCTGAATGTAAAATTTACATGACAAATTGCTTACAGAAATACTGAAATTACATATGTAGTAGACAATAAATGCCAATTGAGGCTGACATATTTTGTAGTTCTGATCAAGGTTTATGAAATGCCTTAAAAATAATATCACATTTTCAAGCTACTTTAAAATTAAATTTTAAGGTACTAATGTCACTACAAAGTTAAATAAGAAAGTGACAAAACATTATAATATTTGATTGTGTTATGATATTATAAAATTCGCTAAACTGCCTTGTCCCATGATAACCTTAGACATGCTTTGTTTATTTGTTTGTTTGTTTGTTTGTTTGTTTGTTTAGACGTATTAGTCTAGGTATTTAATATCAATGAGGTAGACAATCTCTCAAATGGCTCCCAATAATCCCTGCCTCCTAGAATTCATACCCCTGGCTGATATCCTGCCACATTGTACCAGGATTGGTTTGTGTGACCAATAGTATAAAGCAGAAGTCAAATGCGTCACCTCAAAGATAAAGTTACGAAGATTTTGGCTTCCATCATGGGTTCCTGGCACTCTGGCACTCGTGTCAGTCTCTCTCCCTCTCTCCCTCTCTCCCTCTCTCCCTCTCTCCCTCTCTCCCTCTCTCCCTCTCTCCCTCTCTCACTCTCTCACTCTCTCCCTCTCTCCCTCTCTCCCTTTCTTCCTCTCGCCCTCTCTCCCTTTCTCCCTCTCTCCCTTTTTCTCTTTCTCTCCTCATTTGTTCTTGGAGAACTCAGCTTTCACGTTGGGAGCAGCCCTTCCTTGAAACCCACTTGGTGAGAAACTGAGGTCTCCAGCCAATAAGCACATAAGCGGGTTTGGAAGTGAATCCTTTTAATCCCTGGGAAAGCTTATGATGTCTGTATTCCAAATAACATTTCAGTTTCCACCTCATGAGACTCTGAGCCAGAACTGCCCACCCTAGCCATTCCCCATTATCAGCATAGGAGACAATAAATGTTTGTTGTTTTGAACTTTTAAATTTTGGGAGAATGTCTTATGCAGCAATAGAGACAATACAATTATTTACTATAAAAATCAATCTCCATTCTCAGTAGATTTCACATAAAAAAGTTTAACCTTCACTCATACAATGTTCATTGCCAATACATTCCTGGCTGGGCAGCTCCTAGGTAGCTGGGATCCCAGTGGTGACTCCAAGATTCAGGATCCTCACATCTAGTGACACCACCATCCTGTGGCTTTAAACTCACCTGATGTCAAGTCTAGTAGCAGACAGAGAATAGGGAAAGAGAATGGGAAATATATTTAGGTAGGCTAGGCTTAGAGATGGAATAACTTTCTTTTGCCCACAACCCATAAACCGCAGTTACAGCACCCAAGGTAAATGCAGATTAACAGTGGGATTGATGAACATGTATCATTATCTCTGTTATCTTTATTACTAACAAATTGGGACAAAGTTAGTAACTACCAAGATAGCATCTGAGTAATCTGAAAAGGTGTCACACACAGATTTTGGCAGTTTCTGGGGACCATATTACATGGGCTGTGTCAGTCATTTCCTAAAAACATCTCTAAATGAAGAAATATATTCAAACAAAAAGTTTTTATAGGAAGTTAAAGTAAATTGAATGTGAACAAAGCAGCAGAAACATGCCATTTTGACATTAAGACGTGCTAATCTTAAAGCAACCAGACATGTTTGCTAATACATCCAAAGTTAAATGACATCATTTTTTAAACATCACTGGACACCCCTTAAATATAAAAAGAAATGCAAATGCAGGCTCTGAAATATAGTCAATTACAAAGAAGTCATTGACTGATTCAGAATGTGATACATTTTAATTACTATAATACATAACGTTAGGAAATGAGGATATAGTAAAATCTAGGAATATGTTTGTAGAATTCCAGAAATTCGTGAGACTCTTGGTTAAGGAGCTTTGCAGTGGTATTCTACAGCCTAGTTTTAAAATATCTTAGTAGCTAAACTTTCCTTTCCCAGAATGAATATACGGGGCACAGTGTAAAATCAATAATACAAGTATGTTACAACAGTTTAAATCTTTAGTACTAGGCAGAAAATACTTTTTTCACTTATAAATTCCCTAAATGATTTGTTCTATGGCCTCACGATTCTTACAGACAGAATTTGGAAAATACATCCGTTAAGATTGCCGTTGAGAGCAAGTAACTGAAAATCCAACTTCATAGTCTTAAATGCGTTATTTGTTCATCTCACAAAATCAGAAGGGAGGTGGACTATTCATGTTAAGCTGAAACCTATAGACTTTTCTAGCCTTTGCCTGATGCTGGCTGTCCCAAGGTCACACATTGGCCCTTACAGCTCTAGAAATAGAGTCACATTCACCGCAGGAAGATGGAGAAGAAAGAAGCCGTGCCTGTCATTTCAAATCTTTTCTCAGGGAAGAAATGCTTTCCAGAGGTCTCCCCATCCCCGACCTCCACAGACTTCCCATTTATGTCTCATTAGCCCAGACTGAGTCACATAGCTATTCAGAGCTGAGGCAGGCTGGCAAGGCAAAAGCAGGGAAATCCTGATTGACTTCAACAGAGTTCTTCACCTGGGGCCGGGTTTCTGCCACCCTGAATCAGAGTGAGTTCTGTTACGCCGAAGAAAAGGAGAGAAAAGATCCCGGGTAGGCAACTCTGAATATCTATCACAGCAGACACTCGACGACATACGTAGCTTCGCCTCGTTTGCAGCATCCTGATTTTGAATTGCATTTACATGCTGGCAACTAATATCATGACATTTCCCTGGAGGCAGTGTTAACGTAAAAATTGGGTCTAGCAATGTGTGTAACACTTGAAAGCAATTGTTCATAAGCATATGCCATGATAACAAATATTCCCTTGAAGGTTTTCAGAAAAAAAAAATGAGAAGAGATACAGATGGAGCTGTTTTACAGCCAAGTGTATTTTCAGGTGACAGCCTGAAGTGAGATTAGGGCCAGGAATTAGGACTTTTACTGAGAGCAAACATGCATGTGCTAGTAACTCTACCTGACATGAAAGGGAGTCATTTATTTTCTTTGCATTAATATTTCTTGCTATCTGTGAACCTGGAATAGCATTTCTACTCTTATAGAGATTATATAGATTACTTAAAAGAAAAAGCGCTCTATGTTTCCAAAGGGCTTAGCAAATCGCGTCCGTTAAATCGCTATTGGTTTGTTGGACTCATCAGAAAAATTCCAGTGGTATTTTTTTAAGGTCCATTTTCAATTTATCTTTATTTCCTGATCGTTCTACAACTTTCTAACAATATAAAGAATGAGTCTTTTTTTTTTTTCATCTTCTGCACAAAACGTAGAGACTTTATCTCCATAAATTTCCTGAGCTGTAAAGCAACTTTATGAACCTGTTTGTTTAGACACTGAATCACAGGAAAGTTCTATATCTTACAAAAGCATCGGATAATTTATGGGGTAGTTAAAATGTTTGTTTTTATGATTTCATTTTTTAAAATTTATCTAAATTTCTGCTTTCTTCTCTGTCCACGAATTAAAATATAAAACTGAAAAACCCAAACTAGTGGTCATGATATACGGATTTAATAATGCCTTTTTCATAATGATAATTTATTAGCTCTTTAAACTTGGAAAGTCACTTAAAAATCTCTGGACCTCAACTTTCTCACTTAGAAAAATAAGGATCATGCTATCTTCCCCACTCTGCACACAGAATCTCCCTAATCTAAAAGGTGTCAATAGATTTCCCAAATTGTATATATTTCCAATTTGTATGTATGTCAGGATGCATATTTGATATGATTATAAAGTGATTTAGACCTCTAAACCTAATATGTTCCATGTAATAAAAGACTTTGATCTGGGATGCTAAATATTTATTATAGACTTTCTTTCAAGATACAATGAAATATAATTTGGTTTGGGTTTTCTAGTGTATGTTATGCACAAGAGTGAACTGTAGGCAGCACACTAAACTCTTTGTAAATGTGAGACATTTATTAAAAACTAGGAAAGCATAGAAAATTGAATTCCATAACTAAAAATAAGATAACATTGCTTGATATGCTTTCTTCCCATGTACGTTTCATATCTGGTGTAGGCACACCTACCAGGAGTTCCATCTTCTTTGCTCAATTTGAGAGAGTAGATTGGCATAATTGCATAAAGAAGCATGGAATAGGAAAAATACCTTCCCGCCTTGAATTCGTATTCAAAGATACAATAATAGAGTATCTATGAATAATAAGGCAAGAATTCAGGGGAAATGAATAAAGAAAATATTTTTGTTTCTTTTTGCATTATGCTTTTCAGAGTATTAAGTATCTAAACAATGTATTTCTCCTCATACGTTGTTAGCCCTATCCACATAGTGAGCTAGAGACTTTAGGAAAATCTAAAGAGTATTTGGTGAGCACTCTGATTACTGCTGTAGTCTACCCATTTATGTAATACATATCCACTTACTACTATTCTCCCACACATAGAAAGCTCTCAATATCTCCCCAAAGAAGCTATCCCAACAAAATACCCACCCCCACAACTAGCTCAAAGTTTAAGATCTTTGTGTAGTGCAATGTTCTCTTCTCCTTTATGTTTAGACTAAAGGTCTGGTGCACGAAATCGTGCACTTGTGAGGGGTCCCTCAGCCTGGCCTTGCCTTTTTGCAGTCCGGGAGCACTGGGGGTTGGGGGGGATGTTCAACTGACGGCTTAGTAGGCCTAAGCCCTCAGTTGGACATCCTTAGCATTTCCACAGAGGCAGGAGAGGCTCCCACTACTGCCGCTGTCCTCGCCCTGTGGGAGCACACTGACCACCAGGGGGCAGCTCCTTCATTGAGTGTCTGCCCCCTGGTGGTCAGCACGCATTATAGTGACTGGTCATTCCACCATTTAGTCATTTGCATATTAGCCTTTTATTATGTAGGACTAGAAGCCCGTTGCACAAAGATTCATTCAATAGACCTTCCTTCCCCTGGCTGCCAGCACCAGTTTTCCTCTGGCACCCAGGACCCAGGCCTTTGGTCCAGCCGCAGTGGAGCTTGGCTTCTCTGCTGTGGCCTCAGCAAGGCTTGGCTTCTCCACTGAGGCCACAGCAGAGAAGCCAAGCCTCTTCAGTCTTCAGTCTGCAGTCTTCACTCTGGCCAGAGCCTTCAGTCTTTGCTCCGTGCCTGTGTATGCAAATTAACCGCCATCTTTGTTGGGTTAATTTGCATAGACACTCTGATTTGGCTGGTGGGTGTAGTGGAGTGACACCAGTTTGCATGTTTCTCTTTTATTAGTGTAGATACGCTGTAGATGAGGCTCCCTAGAACCATAAGAAATGCAGAAAATTCACTGTTAACTCATTCTCAAATTGCTCCCACTTAAAATCAAATTGTCCCCCCTGTGGGGTGTGTGCTGCACCTAGGGAACCACTGGGCTTGACACTTTTGCTCTCTGAGCTTCATTTCTGAATTCATATGTATGTACCATGGAAATTGTAATCTCTGCCTACCTCACTGGGTTGTCATGAGGAGGTTCTGAGCTAATAAACCTAGAAATGTTTCATCAAGTAAGTGATGTCTAAACAGGAAGGGATTGTTATTTTTAAGCTCATGGGTACCCTCACAGGTAGCAGGTGCTGATTAGGGGAGGAGGGCATGATTGTTTCCTGGGACTGTAGCTATGGAAGCTTTGCAGAGGGTTCCACAGGCCTCAGAGGGGCAGGCTCTGGCCAGCAGCCCAGTAGTGGTGGTCATCCCTGGAGGCGCTGGTGGGGGTCAGGACATTAGGAGGGTGCTAGGGGGGCAGCGAGGCCAAAGGGGGAGTAACTGTCAAACCTTCCCACTTGGCGCCATTCTGTAAATTGTAAGTGGCTCTTTTGCAGCTGTACCTGCTCAGGGCAGGGCTGCAATCTCCTGGAGTGGGGTGGGGGCTGGGCCAGGGTGGAGCCAGGCGAGCTAGGAGGGCAGGTTTAGCCATGCCCCCCAGTGAGGATCAGCGTGCTTCTGCTGCGGAGATGGCACTGCTGCTGTCAGGGGGAAGGGTCTGACCCTGGGGGGCCACTCAGGCCTACCTCCACCCGGATCTGGAGTTGTATGGAGGAGAGGTGTGCCCGGCCCCAGCGGTTGGGGCCTGGCAGTGGTGGGCCTTGGACCAGGGTGCCTCGGGGGCACTGATGGGTGGTTGCCAGTGTGCTGTTGTTGTGGGCGCCCCTGCAGGGGTGGTGGGGAAGAGATCGGGAGTTGGAGGTGAGGGCTGCAGCTACCCCCAAGGCTGGGTCTTCTCCCCGTCCAGTCAGCCTCCCCATTCCCCTGGGAGTATGGGGGCTGGGATAAGGTGTCTGTCCATCCTCTCAGGGGTGCGGGGGCTGAGGTAGGGTGTCTGTGCAGGGTGATTGGAAGAGCTCCCCATGGCTGCTGCTTCTTCCTTCTTTGTAGTCCAGGCTCCTGTCAGGCACTCTCCTCCGACCCCTGGGAACTTGGCTCTGGCAGCCTGCTCCCTGCTGCACACTCAGCCTCCTCTGGTCTGTCAATATGCAAATTGGTTGTTACAGGGACACCGTAACAGACAATTAGCATATTACCTCTTTATATGTATAGATACAGTTCCTTCTGGTAGAGATTACTAAGAATTAAATAAGACAAATGATCCCCACTGAAAAATGTGAAGTTTCACACACAAAAACATAATATGCAATGGTGGAAACAAGGCAGGATAGCTGAATAAGTACCGTGCTCTTTACTAGCAAGGGAAACAAGGAGAGAGATGTTAGTTGCTGTTATAAACATTGATTACTGACTAGACATTTTGGAGAACCCCCACTCTGGAGCAGTAAAAAAATTGGATTAACCCCTGATTTTTTTTACTTTCTGGGATGAAGTTCTGTGCCCATTATTCCACATAGCCCCTATCCCCACATGCTGGATGAGACTCCATATTTTAGTACACTCCTTGATCACATAGGGTGTTGGAGCTCTCAGTCCTGAATTGACTCATAAGAGGTTAGGAATAGTCACTGTCCTTTTGGTTTCTCTGCAAAACAAATTGTTCAGAAGTTCAGTAGATGTCCATTTAATTTGATTTTAGACAAGTTCAGTTGTCAGTAACCATACCCAAAGTCCTTTCTTAGAAGTTGTCAAATCTTTATTTCTATGTTACTTCAAATCTACCTCTTTCCCTTACTGAAGCTATAATGAAGCTCTCAGGTTTAGGTAGAAAGGCATTACTCGTAATCTGATTTTACTCTGAGGCCCTTTAATTGAGAGGTGTGCTTGTTTGTTATTGTCTTTTTTAATTGTGTGCCACAGCATTAAAACTGAACCATTACTTGAAATATTTTAAAATGTAAAGATATGCTTGGGTCTTCGTGCATTGAAGCCTTTTAAAACCTATCCCTTTTCCAACTTTGACTCCAATTTCCTGATCCTTCTATTTCCTTTCATGTAGGCTTGTTGACTGATTCTTTCTTTTGATACCTTGAAACCATTATCACTAACAACTTTTATATACCTCTAAGATTCTGTTTCTAGCCTTTTTTCTCCAAAATGAACATTCCACCTTCAAAGCTATTATAGGCAACACTTGGACCAAATATTTGCTATTAGGTCATATAGCTCACCAACTTTTCATAACACAAAAACAATTTATTCACAGCCATGGCCCAACTGCGAAGGCAACACAATGTTGTTCAAGAATTTTATTAGGTTGTTACCTATTTCTATAACTGGTTATAGTACCAGTTATACAATTAGCCCCAAAATCTCAGTAGCACATCACACTAAACATTTGTTTTGTCTTGATGTTACATGTTCAACACAGCTCAGTGAGGGATTCTATTTGACATAATCCTCAGAAATCCAGTCTGATCGAAGTGCCACAATCTTGTGATACTGTGTGGCCCCTGGGTTAAATGCTCATGCCTCATTGCCCAGAACTGGTTATATGGCAAAACATGAAAGGAACTCTATTAAAGAAATGGACACTATTAGAATAAATATTTTGTGAGCACTTGTCTTTGCCATATTCACCTAAATCACTCTTTGAGACTCTGAAAATACATCTATATATATAAAACCCTAATATGCAAATAGACCGATTGGCGGAAAACTGAATAACCGAACAACCAGTCACTATGACGTGCGCTGACCACCAGGGGGCACGCATGGACCATGGCGGGCATCAGCAGCAGGTGGCAGAGCGCGGCACATAGCAGGCATTGGCCACAGCATGCCGGTTGCTGTCATCAGGGTGAGCCTCTGGTGGTTACTGAAAATTCTTTGCTCCTGCATGCCATGGTCCTGCCCGGGGCTTGTACCTGCTGCCAGAGCCATCAGTGGGTGGGAGCGGCAGCTGCCAGCCCCAATCGCCCCTCAGGCTTCTCCACCTCCCCCTGCTCCTGAGGGGTGATCGGGGCTTGCAGCCGCCTCTCACATCCACTGCCAGCAGGGCCCCACTTGCACCTGCAGCCAGTGCCTGGCACTAGTCCCGATCACTCAGCTCCATCAGTGGGTGAGAGCAGTGGCTGCCAGCCCCAATCACCCCTGAGGGCTTCTCCACCTCCCCCTGCTCCTGAGGGTCTGTCGGGGCAGCAGCCGCTGGCTTGCATCTGCTGCTTGTGCCGGCCCCAATTGCTCTGTGTCATCAGCGAGTGTGAGAGGGGCCGGCGCCTTTGGTTCATGGGAGTGGCGGAGGTGGGGGCAGGGCTGCAGGCAGAGAGGGGACAAGGCAGGAAGGGCCTGGGCAGGGGCAGGGAGGATGGACCGAGATCCACCTGTGTGCCCACAGCAGCCTTGAAGCCCACAGTTCCTATCGAGGTACAGGAATTCGTGTACTGGGCCCCTAGTAGAAATATAATTCTGTAAACATTCAAATAATTTTAAAAATATTTTCAGATGTTTAGAATAGAGTCTTGAGAACACAATATAGGAATAAGTTGCCGAAAGTCGCTGCAGGATAGAAACATCTGCACAGCATATGTTTCAAGGGACCTGGCATATATAGCATACTGTTCTTAATATGTTTGCTCCCCTTAGCGCTGTGTGTTTTAACCAAGGCCACCTCTCCGAGAAAGGTTGTTTCCCCAGGTAGGGATTTTTCCCTGAAGTTAGGGAGGGGATGAAACTCCTTAACTAAGTGCCAGGCGGGTAGTTAATCACCTTAACTACAAACAATCATGCTTAAGCTACATAATCTTTACTCCCTGGAATGGAGATAAGAAACGCCCTAACCTTTGTAATAGAAATTGACAGGATTAAAATCAACTGGTATAAATACGGATGTAACAAGACAATAAACAGCAGAACCTCTCTGGAGATCCAGACCAGAACTTGGCTGGAGATCCTGGCTGGAGATCCTGGCTAGGCTGCTGATCAACTGAACACTGTCTCCGTGTCCTTCCTTCTTCGCCGACTCCGTCTACGCCTTTGGGAACCCCTGGACCTGCTGGGGCTGGACCCCGGCAATAAGTGAATAAATTATCTTAATTATAATAGATCCCACTAACACCTCTAGCTTCAGTTAATTTAAAATCAGGAAAAGACAGTTGAATTTCTGAATGGTCAAAGAGTAGCAGTCTACAAAACTGATCCAAATGAAGTCTAACTTTTAAAAGGATTTGTGGTTTATATCTAGACATGTGTATCTGTCATATGTACTATGTAAAAATAGTACAATAAGATTTTAATTTAATGTGGTTTTAGGAGAGAAACTAATAAAAATAGTCATTATTATACTGTTTTTCACTCCTTATGTATTTAAGAATACATATTTGTAAATTAAGTGTGAAAAGTCCAAGTTTTTTCATAACAGCTAAAATCAAGGACGTTTATCTGTGTCCAGCACAGTTTTTTGAAATTTTCTTTTACTGTTAGTTTTTATTGATTAAATTTAAAAATTAGCCCTAGCCAATTTTGCTCTGTGGATAGACCACTGGCCCTCAAACTGCAGGGTCGTAGGCTCAATTCTGGTCAAGGACATGTACTTTGATTTCAGGCTCAATTCCTGGCCTTGGTCTGGGCACATGTGGGAGGCAACCAATTGATGTGTCTCTCTCACATTGATGTTTCTCTCTGTCTTTCCCCTCCATTCCACTCTCTCTAAAAATCAATGGAAAAATGTTCTCGGGTGAGGATTAACAAAACAAATCAAAAAAATTAATTCATGTAGATCTTAAATATGAAAAAAAGTACATGCAAGATTTAACTTTGAATAAAGATTCTTCCTTCTAATGAATATTTTGATTAAGGTAATAAACCTTTGAAAGTAGAGATCATTATGGTAATGTAAATGTGGTCTAAAGAGCAGCTGATGCCACCTGAGACATGAAACATTTAATTTAGAAATGAGTCTCCTTCCACATTTAGTTTCTTTTTCTCATTGTTTTATTTCACTAAAATTAAAGACTTCTGTGAAAAAAGGATAATTACTTCCTAAAAATTCATAAGCTTCTGTTTTATATTCCCCCATAAATGTCTCAATCCATGGTTTATAAGCTTATAATTGTTTGCCACCACTGCTTATAATTCCATGAATAAAAATAGCCTCAGGTAATCAATCAATCGGAAAACATTGTGTAAATCTAACTTACCATAACTGGTTTTCTATGTGAAGTATATGACATAACTAGATAGCTAGGAAATATTGCCTAAACACTTGGGCATTGCTGTTTGTGTCTGATCCTCCTGTTACTTTTTCATGATCCAATCTCCTTTCCTAATAGAAAAATTATTTTTCCCAGTGCAGCAGTTCATTTTATTTTTTTGTTTTAAAGACCTACTTGACTATCCAATGAAATCCATATGTGGTTCTCATTCCCCAAGGGAAAATATGCACAAAATCTAGGCATAAGATTTCAGTTTGTTACTAGGTCCCTGGTTAATATTCTTTCTTAAAATATAAAGATTTTTTTTTATTTCTTTCTGTTATACTTTTTGGAATAGATGATGCTTCCTCCTTTGGGTTTAGTCATTGTCTAGATCCCTTATCTCTGTCACTAGATAATGTCCTTAGATTACAGATACACTGCTCATGCAGAATCTCAAGAATTACCTAACTTTCCAAATATGATCAGTTCTTATGGCTTTCCTGTACTACCTTCCCTGCCGCCTCCACTCCCCCTCCTTACCCTCCACTCCCTTTTCCCAGGCCTGGAACTGCTTTGACCACTTAGATTGTATCTCCAGATGTATTCTATTTCTCTGCTATCAATTTTGCATTGATTTTCCAGTTCCATAAATTCACTTTGCTCCTTTCTATAAGCAGATAAATGCTATTCCAGTGACCCAAGAAAGTGCATTCATATAACATTTTTACTTCAAAAGAGTAGAACTAGGGTATAAATTTAAAGAGATTTCTGGGAATCTTTTAAACCATGCTACTTTAAATCTACCAGAATAAATGTCTTGATAATGCCATTGAATTTTAGTGTGTGCATTTAATTTGAGTCTCAGGAATATGTACTGAATAATGCAACTCTATATATTTCCATTATGTGATGGAAATTACATTGTGAAAAAAATATGTAAAGCAGAAGCTCACAGTTACATTGTTCACTAAAATTTTAAAAATGATAAAATTAAAGTCTGAAAATTTGGGTTTGTGTGTTGGATTTTCCTTACATATATTTGTTCCAATCCCTAATGGGTCTGGTCTCAATTTCCTCACCTGTAAATTGATATATTGGGGTAAACACTCTCTAAAGAATTTTTTCCACCATAACTAACCAGGATACTAGATTAGTCAATATTTAACTTATGTTTTCTTTACTTGGAAAACGTGAGTTAAAGCAGCTTACAAAGATTCATATAGAAAAGTGAATAAATAAAACTATAAATAATAAAATGCCAATAATTCTGGCACCAGTTTTTGTGCATAAGGAGCTAAAATAAAAGTCTTTCAAACTGAGCAGAAATATAACTAAAAATATGTAAAAACATTAAGATAAATCAAATTAAAAATAATAAAAATCCCATGCCCAGGCACAAAAAGTCTCCACTTATTTCAAGCCCCAAAGACTCTTTTTGTTAAGCATATTTTGATTTTAATAATGTTTATAAGTTCCAGGTTCACAGTAGAGTCTGTAGTTTCCTAAAAAACTGCCTCTTCCCAAAAATTCATTGAAAAAAATTATTTCTGGATATTTTGTCCACAACATTAGCTGAAAGATGTTTTCAAAGCCCAATTTGTTAGTTTCAAATATGGTGATATTTTCCTCATAACTCTGACCAAGGTTTTACAAACTGAGAGAAGGATCCTTGAATGAGTAATTTTAAACTTCATGGGAAAAGACAGGAATGGAAAGCAATGTTGGGAGTAAATCAAATAATGCAGTGTTGAATGTTTTACACTAAAATAAAATAACAAATATATGATACTATTTGAATAAAATGTGCTTGTTATCTTACCCATTCTACATGGGGATCACAACATATCCCCTCAATTTTTTTCTGCTGCCAAGATGCCTTCTTAAGAGAATGATCATTCAGAGACCAGGAGGTCATGACATTATTATGTGTAGGGAAGAAAATGTGGCATGTACATACATTAGGAAAAGGAACATTCCAGGCATTGTACTAGATAGCATAGACTCAAACACTGTCAGAAGCATTTGAGTGCAATTCATGCGGTTCCCTGCCCTTTTGATTTCTCCAAGATTAGCTACTGAGTTTGGCATTTGGCAATTATCCCAGCCTTTCTGTATGTACTCCAGCCTTTGGAAGAAAGGATCAGGTAGAAACTTTTGTTCTATATTTTTAGCAGTTATTTTTCTTCTACTGTATAATTCCATAGCAATAATTAAAACAATAACTTTGCCTTTGATCCACAAAAATAAAGGATCTCACTGATGCTTTAGTGAAGTCTGAGGCTTGGAGTGAGAAATTACTTGTTTGTTTCAGCCCGTTTTATTTTTTTAATGCCATTTTATAATACCTGCACAGCTTTCAGATGTAGTCAGCAGTTTCACTTAAGTGAACATCATTAATCCCTCTCTACCCAACAGCTGTGTAGTTCACAAATGCCTTAATCTCTTTACAACTCCAGGGAAACAGAAAATAGTAATTATGACCCCATAACAAAGTCTCCATCATAATGAATCTAGTAATTCTTGAATGTTTTCATTATACTATGATGCAGGGGTTGAAGAAATAAATTTACATGACAAAGGAAGATGATTATGTCAATAATAGGAGGTGCACAGATAATGATTTCCTATTCCCAACTCATTGTCTAGAATTATCAGCATTTGAATTCAGGGTGATTTTTTATGATGATATCCAATCTAATGGCTAAGAGGGTTATTAAAATAAAAACACAAGTAGCCGTTTTCTACAAGATTAAACATCAGTAGAAAAAAAATGTCATTTGATTTGTTACCATCCCATGGGTTTTACTTTGAAATAATGTTCTTTTCTGCCTCGAGGATTTGGGTGCTTATGTTGTAGGTTAGTTGAGGATGGTATCGGTATACCTGCAAATTCTACTAGTGTGCTGGGTGTTTGTGTATTTCTGGTATAATAATTCTGTGCTTATAGATGTTCTTTAAAGACAGATGAACTCCATATATAATGAGGATTGAAAACACCCTAATATTTTATCTGATATCCTATTGATTAAAGACCAGGCTATGAAATCAGGCAGCCCGGGCACCCCATTCTGGCCCTACCTTCTTCCAGCTACATAATTTGGTGATATTTATACTTGGCTCATAGGTATGTTGCAAGTATGAAATGTGATCATGTATGTGAGGCAATGAGCACAGTGCCTGGCATTCAGGTTATTATAGTTATGATTGATGGAATACTTATGATATTTTTATTTTAAAGACATCATGTATTTTGTAATCTCACTGCAACATTTAATCAATTTTGTGTCATTTGAGTCTTGCAATGCTTACTTTTTATAAGAATGGGAAGGTCCCATAAATTTAAGCTGATGTGTATAAAAATTTCTAAAGTGTCTCTTGAATTGAGGCTTTATGAGGTCAATAAAACAAGAGTTCAGAGTGTAACTGAAATTACTTTTAGAAATGAGAACTGTATTCATTGTAATAGACATCATTATGCTGCACAAAACAAAGGATGTGAAGGGAGTTTTGTGTGTCTCCAGCTCCTTCGTAGGAAGTCTTACTGGTGTGGCTAAGGGACAGTTCTTTGACCAGATCAGCTGCGACCTCAAACTGAGACATCTGTTGCTTTGTTGCCTCTGAAATTTCTTGGTTTGTTTTAAGACATTTCTTTAAGAAAACATTTACTGTCTGATTCTACTTGATTCCAGATATTCATAAGAATAAGACAGTGGCTCTGCTCTTTCAACGTTTACAATTTTATGGAAAAAAAAAAAGAGATATGTAATTTTTAATATGTCCTTGATAAAATTGTAAACATTATATATTGTGCCATTATACACTCATTTACCAAAGCCTCTACTTACCTATAATAATCTGTTCAATTGTGGGCTTTTTTACTAGATAATCAGATGGAGTTCATAATTTCCTTTGTCTATTGAGTTTTTACTGTCTATGCTTTGTGATAAATGAGGTGTTGTGTTTTTTTTTTTTACAAAAAAAAAAAAATTAATCCTGTGATAGCCTATATTGACAAGAAGATTTATCTCCTCCTTTGGGTGAGAGCTGATGAAGGGTGGTCCATAGCATATTCTTGTGCATCTCCATTAAATAAATAAATATATACATTGGAAGTACTAACTTCCAGCCTTTACTGGCAGTCACTTTACAATACAGTATACTCTACACAAGCACCACGTGGTAGTATGCACTGTATGAAGTTAAAGGATAATGCACTTTTGAAGTGATTTAGTATATAATTGTAACCACAGACACAGGTTGCAATGCATCCTTTCTGGTGACATTCTCAAGAAGCCTCAGCAAGATAGTGAATTTGAATGTCCCATATCCACTAGATCCAAAATGGCTCAAATTAGAAGGGGAAAATAGTAGATTTTGCAAGACAGTTTGTGAAATACTTCTACATGGAAAGAAATAACTGATATTAGTAGCTAATATAGCCAATACATAGACTAGTTATACAATATAATAAATATTGCATATGTAATTATTTGTGATTACATTTAATCACTGTTCTGTGTATATGAGTCTAGGCAATGTCATAATGAAATTTTGTTGGTTTTCAAAGTGGCAGGGTATCTATACCTATTTGTTCAAAGGATAGCTCTGACACTGTATCATAATGAGTTATCCTCTCTAAATTTGTTTTCTCATTTGTAAAATAAAAATAATCATAGTTCTTACCATGTAAGTTGTTATAATGATTAAATGAAATCAAATAGATAATATAAATTAAAATAGTTCATAGCAGATATGTGATCAATAATTGATCCTATAAACATTTATCTTAAAATTGTTTCTGTGCTAGAATATGCAGGATATTTAATCACATAAATAAAATGATATTTCTACTTATAGCTAGAAGATAAAAATGTCAATATTCAAAAGTAAATTTCTATTTGTAATTTATGAGTATTAGTATATAACAAACTATTTTAGAGAAAAAAATTTAAACAAGTTCCTTTTAAAATCGCATGTTATATGTAAATAAAAATTTAGATAGCTCTTCATAAGAAATGCTTTTTTAACAATTCTTGAGGATATTTTAGATAGTCTTTCATGAGGGGATAGCAATAAAATTCTGTTGAAATAATAATAAGGAACCGATTTCTAGTCTTGACATTTAATCTCTGAATAACAGGAGCAAGCTATATTATCTCCCGTGATTTCTGAATTTCCCGCCCCCCAGGCATGTATAAGATAATTGCCATGTTGATAAATCCATTCTCTGTTGTAATTTTAAAGTTAGACATAATAGAGTGAAAGACTTTTTAAAAGTCTTTCTACCTTCCACACTTGAGTGTGTTTTTAATCGAATTCATAAAATTCGATGATTTTGCATTTCTTCCATTGCTGCACACTCACCAATCTCTACTGAGACCAATGAATATTAGTCACTACTTAACATTGTGAAATATTGTTTATACTTTATATATTCAGTGCAATTACTTTGTAATTCTTTAGCATTTCTAAAATAGCTCTTTTCCTGCAGTAACAGTAAACTAATAGGGTCATAATTTATTTCCCGTCAGCTACTGCCTAATTTTTTGCTACATTTTGTAGAAACTTTGTCAAAAAAAAGAAGTCTATATTCTGTCTTCAATTCTTCTCTTTCCTTCCTCTTTACTCTCACTACACTTTTATCTGTTCTTAAAGTAAAATGATCTCATTTTGCTAAATCCTATGATAGTTCGCAGTCTTCAATTTAGTTGACCTATTAACAACATTAGATTAATGCTTTCCTTTGTGGTTGCAAAAATGCCAGATGCTCCTGATTTTTTTCCCTTCTGTCTCCTTTTCTAGTTCCTCCTACTTTCCCCAACTTATGACTGTTAGAGTCCTCAAGATTTGTTTTCTGTTCTTGGTATGCTAACCATTATCTGTACTCATTCCAAGGGCAATCTAATCTAGTCTGCTGTCTTTGAATGCCACCTAGATGATAGGGAATCCACACTTTTTTCTATAGTTCAGATTTCTCCCCAAAACCACACTCATATTCCAGTGACTTACTTATCACTTCCAGTTATATAACAGACATTTCAAACTCAACATGCCTGAGGCTAGATCCTGATATTTCTCCCAAAGCCTGTTCCCCCACAGCCATCTTGATTCATGGCCACTCCATCTTCCAATTGGTCATGTAAGAAACTTTGAACTGACTTTCCTTTTCCCTCTTTGATTCATTCCATATCTATCCTATGAAAAAAATTAGTTTGTTTCTACCTTCATAACCCAAAACCTTACCACTTTTCACTTTCTACACTACAGTCTGAACTATATCATTCTCTCATCTGTATTATGCAAGAACATTTTATCAGATCTCTAAGTTCCATTGTTTCTCCTATCTAGTCTATTCTAGTGGCTAAAGTAATCCTATCAAATATGTTACATCATATTATTCTTCCACTAAAATCCCTACAGTGACTCCTCATTTCAAATTTTTTGGGTATATACCCAGGAGAGGGATTGCTGGGTCATATAGTAACCCTATTCTTTAAAAAAAAAAAAAAAAAAAAAAAAAAATATATATATATATATATATATATATATAGTATATATTTGTATTGATTTCAGAGAGGAAGAGAGAGGGAGAGGGAGAGAGCAATAGAAACATCAATGATGAGCAAGAATCATTGATCACTACCTCCTGCATACTCCCTACTGAGAATCGAGCCTCAACTCAGGCATGTGCCCTTGACCAGAATTGAACCTGAGACCCTTCAATCTGCAGGCCAATGCTCTATCCATTGAGCCAAACCAGCTAGGGCAGTAACCCTATTCTTAATTTTTTGAGGAATTGCCAAACTGTTTTCCACAGTGCCTGTATCAGTCTACATTTCCACCAGCAGTGAGTGAGGGTTCCATTTTCTTTACAACCTCTCCAACATTTATTATTTCTTGTCTTATTGATAAATAGCCATTCTAATAGGTGTGAGGTGGTATCTCATTGTAGTTTGGATTTGCATCCTGGAAAATGTATGTCATTTTCTTTTTTTAAATCACTTTTTTTTTCTTTATTGATTCAGGTATTACATATGTGTCCTTATCCCCCCACTGCCCCGCCCTCTCATGCCCATACCCCCCCCCCCCGCCCCCCGTGTCTGGGTCCATTGGTTAGGCCTATATGCATGCATACAAGTCCTTTGGTTGATCTCACCCTCCCCTCCTTCCCTCTGAGGTTTGACAGTCTGATCCATGCTTCTCTGTCTCTGGATCTGTTTTTGTTCATCAGTTTATGTTGTTCATTATATTCCATAAATGAGTGAGATCATGTGATATTTATCTTTCTCCGACTGGTTTATTTCACTTAGCATAATGCTCTCCAGGCCCATCCATGCTGTTGCAAATGGTAAGAATTCCTTCTTTTTTACAGCAGCGTAGTATTCCATCGTGTAGATGTACCACAGTTTTTTAATCCACTCATCTGCTGATGGGCACTTAGGCTGTTTCCAAATCTTAGCTATGGTAAATTGTGCCGCTATGAACATATGGGTGCATATATCCTTTCTGATTGGTGTTTCTAGTTTCTTGGGATATACAGTGGGGCCTTGACTTATGAGTGTCCCGACTAATGAGCTTTTTGAGATACCAGCTGTCTCTCGGCTGATTTTTTGCATTGAGTTGATAGAGTAATTTGAGTTAATAAACTCCTTCATGAGCTCCTTAACGAGCTCGGTCTCGGAAAGAATTAAACTCGTAAGTCAAGGCCCCACTGTATTCCTAGAAGTGGGATCATTTGGTCAAATGGGAGTTCCATTTTTAGTTTTTTTGAGGAAATTCCATATTGTTCTCCACAGTGGCTGTACCAGTCTGCATTCCTACCAGCAAAGGTGTCATTTTCTTTTTTCAAAATGCATTTGCGTCATTTTACATCCCTTTATCCTCACAGCATATTTTCTGTAATGCAAGCCCCTTATCTTAGTCTGAGAAACTGAAATGGAAATTGTAGGGTAATACCAAAGACTCAGTATTCAGTACAATCTCTGTCCCCACCAAGTACACTGGTATCAGTAAATGAAAACTAAAGTAGATTTGTTACACAACCAGTAGAAATAGACCATGGTCTCTCAGATTCAGTGCTTTGATTCTTTATGACTGCATGCCTTCTTTGTATTAGAATCACTTGAATAAGTTCCCCTGGTTAGGTATGCTTAACTTAGAATTTTATTTTTTGACCCATGTTAATGGGTAAGTTTTTACCTTGGCTTTATTACGAAGGAGGAGGAGGGGGTAGGAGGAAGTGGAAAACGAAGAAAAGTAATTGATTAGATTTGTGAAGTTTGAAAATAGTATAATCCACAAGAAATTAGGAAAACTAGGAGCAATATAAAGTATACTTGCTAAAAAAAAAAAAACACCCAAAAAAACACACACTTGCTTAAATAATTGTCCGTAAATACTGCAAATGTGTAAGGTGGGTAGTATGTATTTGCTTTTCACATAAACTCCCATCTTTAACTGCTTAAAATGTTTTTTAAACAAGCAAGGTATTAGTAGAAATCTGATAGACATGTACTTTTATTTTATAGATTTTCTTACAATTTAATATGAATATGATTTTCATGAGAAAAAAAATGGGTCTGTGAAGTGAGACAAAATAGTAAAGGAAGCTGAGGATGTAATTATCTTTTCATGAAGTTAGTTCTTGGTATCTGGCACTGAAAAAAGAATTTGTCTGTAGAATCTGACACAGAAAACTATTCCAGGTGTTGAAGACAAAGGTGGCAGGTGGCATAGCATGGCAGGAAGTGGGGAGGGAGGAAAAGACGTGGGGAGAGAGAGATTGAGTCCTTGACTAAGGTGAAATGACAGTCAGAACTCCAAAATTAAATTATAAAAGTTTCATTTCTAATTTCAGAGGAGAAAGAAAATAATTTCAACTGTAATCTAAATCCCTATACTGATTAGAAATGAAGAGTCAAGCAAGTCAACCAGTTCACAGTTTTTATGTTATAATATATGACCATCAGCATACCCCAGTATCTTTAAGCTATAATAATATTAAAACTAGTAACTTTAAAAAAAATTAAAGGGAATTATTTTTTGAGGTGAAACAGGGAGAAGTGTTAAAACTAGAGCTTTGTTATTAAAATTCACCTGCAATGTTAAACTCCTCTAGCAATATTATGCTCATCCTGCAAAATTGATTTGATTAAATAACTTTCTAAAGAAGCATGGAGAACCTTCCTGGGACAATGAGCATATGTGTATGTGTCTGTAAGTATACATAAGAAGTTGCTGCATTTTACTTATCTTCTTTTTTGCTTGTGATTTGAAAATTTAGATTGCAAAATTGGTACAATAAAGCCAAATCTTGGGGTGCTTTTAATACACACACACACACACACACACACACACACACACACACACACACATATATATAATTTCAGAGAGAAAGGGAGAGATAGAAACATCAATGCTTAGAGAGAATATTTGATTAGTTGCCTTAAGCACATCCCCTACTGGGGATGTGCTCTGGGAATCAAACTGCAACCTCTTAGTTCATAAGTCCATGTTAAACCACTGAGCCTGGACAGAGCCCTTTTTAATTATATTCTACATGTTCTAGTATTTTCCAAATATTCCTAGATCCACCTTGAATAGATGTTTGCAGTTTAAATATAATATAACAATGACTGATAAATTGAGCCATTATTTTTGATACGTTGATAATCTGAAATGTCACTAAAAATTACTTTAATGAAAAGTTTTCTGGAATTTTGAATTGAAGATGCTGAATTAATGTAATCAAAATAATTAACTTATTTATGTAATTTTCTGCTTTAGATGATATTGTATTCTTTAATTATCTTTATTGTATCACAAAATGGCTATTTAAATCTCCTTATTAGAAAATTTATATCAGCATATAAACATACATTTATTATTACACACATGTATGTACGTATATAAATAAGTACTATATAGGATATTAATGCTAATAAAATTACGGTTACTCTAAAAATTTCGATAAATTAATGAATAATACTCAGCCCATATATAGAATTCTAATATCACATTTCTAAAAAGGTTTCTCCAACCAAACAGATTTATTATTAATTTTTGGAAAAACTTTATAACATTCCTACATGTGCTTCTATTCCTTTAAGGATTACACTCTTCATAACCACCACATGACATGCAGCTTCAGTTATGGGGCAGCAGAATGCCTTTGGTAGTTGTGTAAAGAGAGGATGTACAGGAAATAGGGCTGCTAATACATGTATAAAAAAAATAAATGTGAAGTTGCATTACCACTGGGCACATCACAACTGAACTAGCGCCCTCACACCTATCTTTATCATATCTACACAGAAGACCTGAGTCAATAGAAATTAAACTCAGATGAGTTTGTCAGAGTGTTGATGCTAAAAAGAGTTTGAAAGATGATCCCTATCAATGTTTTAAGTTTATAAATGAGGAAACTGAGTCTCCTGGGGGTTTATGAGTGTGGTCTAGGGCTAGGCTACAACCCCCTTATCCGTCAGAAGCTGACTGAGAGCCAGCAGATTTGGTTTGCAGTCCTTGTTCCGCCGGTTGTGTATATATTTTTAGAAAATATTCTTAACTATTCTGAAGATTATTCTGGAACTCAGTTTTCTCACCTGTGAAATATCAGCTGAAAAACAGATTATTACAGCCGTAGCCGGTTTGGCTCAGTGGATAGAGCGTCAACCTGCGAACTGAAAGGTCCCGGGTTCGATTCCGATCAAGGGCATGTACCTTGGTTTCGGGCTCATCCCCAGTAGGAGGTGTGCAGGAGGCGGCTGATTGATGTTTCTCTCTCATCGATGTTTTTGACTCTCTATCCCTCTCCCTTCCTCTCTGTAAAAAATCAATAAAATATATATTTAAAAACAAAAAAAACCCAGATTATTACAAAGATTAAATATTGTCATTTGGGACAGCATGGATGGTTCTTGAGGGTATTATGCTAACTGATATTTCACTCATTAGTCAGACAGAAAAGGATCAAAACCATTTATGTGATTTCATTCATGTGAATCTGTAATCTTCAATTCTGTAATCTTCATTTTAGCTTTTCACTCTGGGCACTTTAAACATAGCATTTTATAGCATCATTATATTATATAAAGTGGGCTAAATTAGATATTTCAGAAAAGATCCTTAGATTTTCACATCTTTATCATTTTGTGATTAAAATAATAATAGCACTCTGAAAATGTATTAATTATAGGATGATGAATTCTAGTTTGCCTAGAGAGTTCTGGTTTAACATGTTGTTTTTTTTTAGCATAATTAGACATTCCATTCTACTTTCAAAAGTGTTCAAGTTTGATCAAAAAGTGATATGGTTTCCTTAGTTATCTGTCACTAATTGAAGTCTCTCAAGTAAAGTATAGTACATCACCTTATAAAGTATAGATACATTACCTTTCTCCAAAATGGATATATTTGTGCTAGAGTCCAATTACATGTGATTATAGGCTATCCAAGCACGTCAAACTCAAAGGCTAATCACGGGCCAAATAAATGAGGCATGCGGCCCGCGGGCAGTGAGTTTGACATGCTTGGGCTATACTATTTGAACTTTATATTTTAGTTATTAAATAAATTAAATTTTTACATACTCTTGAAAGACTAAATGATAGATGCAAGAAGTCTAGGGTTTTCTAAATACAGAGATATATTTTTGGTGGGCAGTAAATTGTATTATTCTCCCCCCCCCATCCCCCCAAGCATA
This sequence comes from Myotis myotis, assembly GCF_014108235.1. Classification (NCBI taxonomy): domain Eukaryota; kingdom Metazoa; phylum Chordata; class Mammalia; order Chiroptera; family Vespertilionidae; genus Myotis; species Myotis myotis. The sequence continues at coordinate 71,239,179 of NW_023416368.1, forward strand.
GTTCAATAACATTGAGCACAACTTGTCTTCCTATTTCAGGAAACACCTAAGGAACTCAAATCAAAAACAACACACATTCCTAATATCAAGTGATGATAGTTGCAATTTTTAAAAAAGGGGGTTATTGGCAGCAATATCTTTCTGAAATAACAGAGCCAAACTTACACTAAGAGATAAGTTGTACCCATGGTTTAGTATTCAGTTTCACTGTTCTCCTCTGTGTAATTTCTGATCTCATTTCAGTGCCATAATATCCCCAGTCTTTAATTTTTATTATATATTTTCTCTGCTAAATTATCTGTTATTCTGGTTGCCTTTTAGGCATTAAATATTCATTATATCAGAGCTCTGCATGCAAGGCCCATCTTAATAAATATTCTTTATGAACATAATAAACACTTACATTTTTTTATTTGCTCCATTGTAAAAAGAGAGCAGCATTTAATTAATTACTGGATCCTTGGATTAGGGCAACTCCTCTTGTTCCCTGAGATGTTCTAAAATTGCAACAATTATTGTAATAGGTTCTTGATTGATCTCTACTACTACTACTACTCAAGTCTACTTTATACACCCTTGGATATCACAGTTAGATCTATGCACTAATTTCAAATTGGCTCCCTCCTTAAAACTCCTTGGTGGTTCTCTGTTGCCCACAGGATACCTATATGACTGCCTGGGGTATCTGCTGGCATCATTTATAAACTAAGAAATAACACAAGCAACAAATAAATTTTCTGAGCAGTAATTGAGGGGTTGGGAGGGAAGAGCATGGGCTTGGTTAAGATATGCTTCTTGAAGATGCTGTCAAAAATATAAAGAGAATTTCCCTGCACTTTCAGTTCTAGAGTAGCATCTGTGAAGCATTCATGAATGAGTTATAATAGAAATAGGAGGGACCGTCAACAAATAGTAAGTAATTAAAGCTATGGGACTGAATGCATTATAATTCTATCCCATTCTATCAAAATGCTAATGAGTCTGTCTCACTATGCAAATATAATCTCCTTGAGAAAATGATTTTTCCAGAACTTAGAATTGACTCAAGAACATGTCATTCATAATTATTATTTTTGTTGTAATGTGTTATATTAATTATTTTATATGTGCTGTAACAAGTGGCTTTTGCTTAACTTGGACAGAGACACATCCAATGATAGAGCTAACAAATATCCTATTCCATTCTTCTTAAAAATTATAAATAAGAGAAGAATGAGCTTTAAGAGACTAAAGAATCATCTGTAAAATAAATTATGGCTACACCAATGTTTTCATCTAAACTTGATATTTGGCTTGAGGATTATTCTTCCAGCCTTTCACATGTGAAACTGAAGTTCTCGTTTTGGTTTGTGTAAGAAAGCCCGAAGTTCACACCTCAGCACTAGACTGTTTAACTGGGGCAGTGGGACTGGGATCTTTCCAGTTTTTCTCTATATCTTCATTTTATTAATCTTCCATGAGTTTAGTTGTCCAGGAAAATAAATGTTAATTTCTTTCTGTTCTGATTCTCCAGTTACTAGTAATTCTAAAATCATATGCACAATTTTAATTTGCCCATTCTCTTCCTAGCAAACATTATGAATAAGAAGCCCATTGTACCTTAATAGTGTAGAAAATACGAATGCGTGCGCGCGCAAACACACACACACACACACATACACACACACAGCAAAATTTGATCACCAGAGGCTTTGACCCAGTCAAAGCCTTTAATTTTCAAATCTTAAGCTCCTAGAAAATGCAATAAAATATATTTTTTTCTTTCCTTTAGAGAGAGAGGAATAGAGAGATAGACTCTTCCAAGAGAGATATCAATGAGCTGCCTCCTGCACACCCCCTACTGGGGATTGAGCCTGCAACCCAGGCATGTGCCTTGATTGGGAATTGAACCAGGGACTTTTGGTTCATGGGTCAATGGTCAACCACTGAGCAACTCTGCCGGGCAAGATAAAATAGATTTTAAGAAACACGTAGTTCAAGCACAAATCAGATATCTAAATCCCTCTTGTAATATTATAGCAAACAGTCTTGTCTTTTCTCATTGGTGCCCTCCCAGGAGTCATTTGGTGGTAGGAAAGCACTGTTGTCCTGAGACCACACTTCAGCCACAGCAACTCCCCATTTTCTAAATTGAACTTTTATGTAATATTTCACTTAAATGAATAAATGTTTCTGAAGATTAATTGGAGATATAGCTGAATATTAATGCTCAAGTGAAAAAACACTTTGACTATGGATAGCTAATATATTTAAGGGCATTCTTCCTTCTAATGAGGTGGAGTCTTCTTCTGGTTCCCATACACTGATTCTACTTCTATTCCTGAGGCATAAGGAACAGCGGGTATACTCTTTCCTTCTCATGGCAGGTTTGTAATCGTTGCTATTTTTCAAATATTTGAAGAGTTGGTATCTTCCCCCAAAGAATCAGCTTTCAGCTCATTTTCCCCAGGCTCCTCTTTTTTTCTTTCAACTAGCACTTACTTGACTTATGAGAAATTATGGGGAGGGGATGGATTTTATTTGGCAGATTTGCAAACTAGTTTTTCTACTATGCTATGTCCCAATTTCTTATGTACTTAAATTTTTTTCAGTATATCATCTATATACAGTAAACTACAAAAATCTTATTTGTACAGCTGTATGACTTTTTACATAGACTATATACACTCATGATACCAGTATCCAAATAAAGATATAGAGCAATTCTATCATTCTAGATATTTCTTTATGACTTTCTGGTCAATACCCACCCCCGATACCATGGGTAACCATTCTATTACCTATGCTGACATTTCATAGCAATGACATAATATAATTTTTCCTCATTTGTGTCTGGTCTCTTTAGTTGAATATAATATTTTTTAAGTTTGCTCCAGATTATTAAAGCATGGTGCTTACAACTGAATGGAAAGTGCAAGGTGAATTCTGAAACATGCACAACAATGTTTAGCACTTCCTGTGCAGTGGGTACGAGGCATCACTCAAATCTTTGCAGTTACGTAACATGAAGATGTGACACTTGTGAGGATCAGTACTATATGATAATAGGAAATGTTAGAGGAGCCAACTTAAGGGTGACTTTCTCCCAGCCCCAAAAGATATTCAAAAGCAAGTCAGAAGACAAAGAAAAAGAAAAAATAATAAACCTTAATGCACTCCCCCCAAAATAATCTGTCTTCTTGACCCATTAGCCAAAGACTTTGCCTAGGTCCCTCAGGTCCAGGGAATCTAGATCTCTACTTATTTTTAGTAATGAGATCATACTTTCCCTACTATTGAAATTTACAATCTAAAAAGGGGTCAGAGGTTGGATAGTATGTGATTATCATACTAAATCACACAGTCCCTTATCTGAATTTAACCAGGATTTCACATTTCTATATTTTAGGATTCTTTGACCTTTTTCTCTCACTATCTATTAACCTTGGTTTAAATTCCAGAATTCTTGCTAAGTCCCATAGTTTTTTTTTTCATCTGATGGACTTAAGTGTTATTAGGTATGACAGGTATGCAAATGACAGAAAGGATGGTATTGCATATCTTGCTTCCCTCCCCATTCTCCCCCCACCAATCTTTGTTAGAAGAACAACTTGAGCCATTATCCTCAAGAGACACTACTTCTACATAAGTCTCCTTCCTTACTTCATGAAAGCCCTCAGCACTGAATGCTGCATTACCAAAGGACTTCCCACTGTCCCAACCGAGTGTGGTCTTCTTAGCCCTGAAATGCTAGCTTTGTTCCTGAGAGATTCTAGCTTATGATTTACTAACAATGTCTGCCAGGTTTTCATTTAATTTCGATACCTGCAAGGATGGTCTTTTTAATTTCCTTTAATGTATGTCCTGGTCTTTAAGTTCCCTGATCTCTGCCCTCCATGTGACCCATGACTCCCACTCTCCCTCAGTCACTCACTCTTATGGACATATTTTAGTAGAGACCTTGTCGTCTGTAACTGAAAATATGTAACCTCACTTTCACCCAGACTACTCCTACTTTCTAGGTCGCTGCCTATAGTTCACTGATTCCAATAATATTTGGGCCACACTAAAACCTAGAACTCATTGATCCCAATACATTTTCATAACCCTTACCCCAATTATGTCCCCACTCCCACTTTTCCCTATATAAACTAGTTGGGACTACTCCTATCATTATGCATTTTTTGTTCTTATATATGCTCAACCACTATATTCTTCCCTCAATTAATATATACCCTTGACAAAACCCCATAACTTGTTAAATCCAACTTTTGCTTGCTCTGCATCTCTGTCAGCGCAGCTAAAAGTAGCTAGAGAAAAACTCATGACCATGTTGACAAGTCTCATATTAAGTTCATCCTCACTAACCTCAAATGGGACATTAGTGCTACCTGGCATTAGGCAAGCACTAGCTTGATTTTTCTTTACTTTATATCATTACTTTTCTCCTCATACTGCTGTACTTTCTGTAAACTTGCTGTCAGGTCATAGACTTGCTTTTTCTTTCAATGAGAAAACTAAATGAATATGTAAATAATGTCTGTATGTTCTCATTTCCACCCACCTACCTACACCTGTGCCCATATATTCTGCCTTCTCTGCTATGAAAACCCATGCTCGTAACTGAGGCCAAGCCCTTTCCTTTAACCTCCCGAGAACATCCTACCTGCAAATCTGCCCTTTCTCTTCTTATTATAAATATTTTCCTCACCTACTGAAGAGCATCATGCTTGTTTCCATGTTCTGGCAATGATGAATAAAGCTGGTATAAATATGCCTATGCAGGTTTCTGTGGGGAGGTACATTTTAACTCCTTTGGTAAATGCCAAGGAGCACACTTGCTGGATCACAAGGTAAAACTAAGCTTAGCTCTGTAAGAAGCTGCCAACTCTCTTTCAAAGTGGTTGCACCATTTTGCATTCCCACCAGCAATAAATGAGATTTCATGTTGTTCCACATTCTCTTTTGCATTTGGTACTGTCGGTGCATTGGGTTTTGGCTATTCTAATAGTAGGTATATAGTCTTATCTTATAGTTGTTTTAATTTACAATTCCCCAATAATGTATCATGTTAAGCATAGATGATAGATAGATAGATAGATAGATAGATAGATAGATAGAGAGATAGATGATAGGTTAGATAAATAGATGATAGATTTTCCATCTGTATATCTTCTTTGGTGCGGTGTCTCTCTTACTTTTTTAATTCATATTTAATTTGCCAGAAATCCTGTTAGCTTCATTACCAAAATGTATCTGAGATTGAACCACTACCACCTCAACAGTCTCCCTGGACTAAGCTATGGTCCTCTCTCACATGGATTATTAAGTGACAGGAGTTTACTAACTGACCTTGCTGCTTTGTTCTTGATCCTCTATTGTCAAAGTGATCATTTTTAAAGTGAAGGGATTAAGAAAAAACAAACAAATTCAATAAATCCCTCAAAGACACAGACAACAGCATGGTGATTACCAGAATGGAACGGGAGGTGGGGATAGGAGTGGAAGGAGGTATATGATGGATAAATGGTGAAGTGGGGACATTTCACTTGGGGTGGCGAACACATAATACGATATACAGATTATGTGCTATAGAAGTGTACACCTGAAAACTATATAATTTTATTAACCAATATCACCCCAATTAATAAAATAAAAATATAATAAGAAAGCTAAAAAGAAGTGATCATTTTTAAATTAAAAGTAGAATATATAATTTCTCAATGCTCTAATACATTTTCTTATTTTTGCAAAGTCATCAAATTTTATGGAACTATCTGCTCTTGTATCTTTCTGACATGATCTAATAATCTTCTATATAATCACTCAACACTGGATACTTCAGTCACCTTGATATTCCCTTAATATGACAAAATTCCCAAGGCATTGGCCCATACTCTTCCTTCCACTTGAACTCTCTTCTGTCATCCATATGGCTACTCCCTCATCTCTTTCAGGGCTTTTATTAAATGTTTTCATTTCAGAGAGGCCTGTGTTATCACCTATTTAAACATGTAACACTCCTCCTTAGAACTCAATACTCCCTTTTCTAACTTTATTTTTCTCCATTGTACTTATGACTGTCAAATATAAAATATATCAGACATACTGATCTTTCAAGTTGCCATATCCTTTAGGTATTAAGTTCAAGAAGATATGGGTTTTGCAGAGTTATTTTTTTAAAGCTCCATCTTTAGCAACAAGAAAAATCAATGTTTAGACCCACCAGTAGTACAAGAGGGAGCCTATTTCCCACAGTCTCCTCAATAAGCATTTTATCAATATGAGATCTTTACCAAGACAGACTTTGAAAAAGTATCAGCTTGTTAGATTTTACGTTTCCCTTAACATGAGTCTTGACAAGCACAATTTTATGTTAGGAGTCGATAATATTTTAAGTGAATTGTCAAGTATCCATACTTTTTTTTTTAAATTGATTTCAAAGAGTAAGGGAGAGGGAGAGAGAGAGGGAGATAGAAACATCAATGATGAGAATCATTAATAGGCTGCCTCCTACATGCCCCCTTCTGGGGATAGAGCCCAAAGCCTGGGCATGTGCTCTTGACAGAAATCGAACCTGGGACCCTTCACAGTTTGACACTATCCATTGAGCCAAACCAACTAGGTATCCATATACTTTAAAAATAATTGTTTTTGATTTTTGATGTATTTTCACTACTTTACATTGGATTTTATATTAAAATTAGGTTTTTGTATGCTATGAATTAAAAATATTTTATCAATTTGTCATTTGAATTATATTAATGCATGAAATTTTAGTTATTGAATTGATTTACATATTTAATAGTTTCAGAGTTTTGAGTATTATTTACAAATGACTTCCTATTCTGAGATCTAAAAATTCTTCTGTTTTATTCTCATGTTTTATGTTTTATTTATTATCAATTAAATATCAGTTCCATCCTGATTTATTTTTTATGTAGGGTATCATGTTGGGATCCAAATTTATTTTTGCTTTAGATTGCTATACAACTAGGCCACTGTCATATATTTTTTTAAGTTATATTTTTATTTATTTCAGTGAGGAAGGAGAGGGATAGAGAGACAGAAACATCAGTGATGAGAGAGAGAGTCATTGATTGGCTGCCTCCTGCATGCCCTCTACTGGGGATCGAGCCTGCAAACCAGGCATATGTGTCCTTGACCAGAATCAAACCTGGTACCCTGTGCCTCTCCCCTTCCCTTCCACTCTCTCTAAAAATCAGTGGAAAAATATCCTCGGGTGAGGATTAACAACATCAACAAAAAAATGGTAGCTGAAGAATTGCTTCATATCCAGTATTCTAAATAGGACCCCCTAACACATAAAACTATAGAAAGTGCTTACTCTGCCTCAATTAATCTGTTTTCTAATGCAGACTGACCATTTCCTCACTATGTACTTTTGAGAAAGTCCATACCCTCTTTGAACCTCTTTTATCACCTGTGAAATGAGGGTAAAATTTTAATAACCTCATAACATTTGCTGTTTGGAATCAATTAGGTAATAAATCTCAGTTACTTGGCATATGGCAAAGAGTAAGCATCAGCTACCATTATTAGTAATACTTTGGGCTTCCATTTTCACAGATAAGAAATGTGAGCAAGGACATAAAGGAAAAATACTACAAGCGATTTATTTTGCTGTTCGCATAAATCAAGAGAATATTATACAGTCGGCCTTCACTATTTGTGAATTCCATAGTTACACGTTCATCTACTCAATAAAACTTCAATTATTCAGGGTGATTTTGCATCATCTAAGATGGGAACATACATCTGTGCATATGCGCTGTGGGCAGTACGAATCACCCTCCTTCCTGGGGTCCAAAAGGCACTGTTCTGCTGTCAGCTCTCATACTGTGAGCAAGTGTCCTTTCTGCGGTCTATGTAGTGCCTCTTTTTTTGCATGTTTGTGCTTTTGGCTGGAGATTTGTAGTTTTCAGTGGCCCTCAAACAGAGTGCTGATGTGACGTTCCTAAGCGCAAGAAGGCTGTGCTGTGCTTACAGAGAAAACAACAGTATTAGATAAGCTTCCTTCAGTGAGGCGTTTGCTGTTGGCTGTGAGTTCAATGTTAGTGGAAGAACAATAGATACATCCAGAAAAAGGCAGAGGAATTTTATGGATCTCTATGAGTCTGCCCCATAATTTAGAAAGTACTAAATTAACATCTACAGTGCAAGAGGAAGCTATGGAAAAAAATGGTTAAATTTGTATACTGAGAAGATGACATACAGATTTTTTAAAAAATGTTGTGAAGCTGAAAGCATTAAGGATCAAGTAGCAGGGTTAAGAAAATGACAAGCACTGCTTAGCAAGCATTTTATTATAAATAAATACAGCATAGAATTAATTATTTATAAGAGATATGTTAAATATATTGGGTGGGCAAAAGCAGGTTTACAATGGTTTCTATGTAAAAGATATTCAGGATTTGATTATTACAGTAGCTTTATAACTGTGTTTCACATACTCATAACTATACACCTACTTTTGGCCCACCCTATATTATGTAAGTTATCTTTAAACAGAAACACATGTTGATCAGGTAATGGAAATGTTGTGACTAGAGCTTCACAGGAACCTAACCTTGTATTTGCCCTGGAGGCAATAGTTCAGTGTTCACAGTAACTTTATACAATACACCAACATGAATTACAAGAATCATCTGTACTTAAAATGAATAAACAATGCTCAGTAAGTATTGAGGCTACTCAAAAGATTCCTTACTTTGCGTGACTTTTAGCAACTCACAAGAGAAAACAACATAAAGGTTGAAAAGTGCTCCATCTCATCATCATGTGCGACACTCCAGTCATGTCACATCTCAGTAGATGTCCTGCCAGCTTCAAAGTAAACAGTAGTCAAAAAATCAGTTCATCTAATCAGTCCAAATATATTTCAAGACTCTTCTGTTAATTAAGCACTGTGTTGGGTACTTTGGATACAAATATCAATATGTTGTGGTTTGTGATATTAAGAATCAGCAAAATTGTTACAATAGTTGATGGCAGGGAATTTCAATGTAACCTACTTATTTTTAATGAGAGGGAAAATATTAGTAATATAAAAGCAAATGTAGAGGCTACCACAAAGAGCCATGTTAATTATTGAGTTTCCTAATAGTGCATCATTGAGGAACTTTTTGTGTTTGTGTGTTTTTGTTTTTACCATAGAAAGGATCAACTTCTATTTGAGATTGTTTTTATCTATGATGACTTTAAATTTCTAATTTATTTTACTTTAAAAGAATAGTGTGTATTGGTCTTTTTTTCCTTTTTGTAAACTGTCCTATGTTGAATGTAGAAAATTTTTACACATTATGAAATATGAAGAGAAAAAATCACCAGTAATGATTTATGTATATTAATAAAATAAATATACAAGTAATACCGCGCAGTATTTGTTTTTCCCTGAATGGCTTGCTTCACTTAGCATAACGTCCTCAAGTCCTATCCATGTTGTCACAAAAAGAAGTCTATTTTCTTCTTTCTCATGTCCAAATAATATCCCATAGTATGGATGTCTGTATTCATGTCTATTATAGCTTCTTTATGCATTCATCTATTGATAGACACTTAGATTTTTTTCGTATCTTGACTATAGTGAATAATGCTGCAATGAACAAGGAAGTGTATATATCTCTTTGAGATCCTCTTTTCACTTGCTTCAGATATATACCATGAACTGGGATTGTTGGATTATAGGGTAGTTCTATTTTTAATATTTTTAGGAAGCTCCATGCTCTTTTTTCATAGTAGCTGCACCAGTTTACATTCTAACCAACAAGTGAATGCAGCAGGGCTCTCTTTTCTCAACATTCTAGCCAACACTCATCATGTCTTGTCTTTTTATGATAGTTATTCTAACAGGTATGAGATAATATCTCATTGTGGTTTTGAGTTACATTTCCCTAATGATTAGTGATTTTTTAATATCTTTTCATGTACCTGTTAAACAACTGTCTGTTTTCTTTCAAAAATGTCTATTCAGTTTCTCTGCCCATATTTTAACACATATTTTTTTAATTAAATCTTTATTGTTCAGATTATTACATTTGTTCCTCTTTTTTCCCCCCCATAACTCCCCTCCTCCCAGTTCCCGCCCCACCCTCCGCCCTCACTCCCCACCCACTGTCCTCATCCATAGGTGCACAATTTTTGTCCAGTCTCTTCCCGCATCTCCCACACCCCTTTCCCCCCAAAGAATAGTCAGTCCATTCCCTTTCTATGTCCCTGATTCTATTATAATCACCAGTTCATTCTGTTCATCAGATTATTTATTCACTTGATTCTTAGATTCACTTGTTGATAGATGCATATTTGTTGTTCATAATTTGTATCTTTACCTTTTTCTTCCTCTTCCTCTTCTTAAAGGATACCTTTCAGCATTTCATATAATCCTGGTTTGGTGGTGATGAACTCCTTTAGCTTTTCCTTATCTGTGAAGCTCTTTATCTGACCTTCAATTCTGAATGATAGCTTTGCTGGATAAAGTAATCTTGGTTGTAGGTTCTTGGTATTCATCACTTTGAATATTTCTTGCCACTCCCTTCTGGCTTGCAAAGTTTCTGTTGAGAAATCAGCTGACAGTCGTATGGGTATTCCCTTGTAGGTAACTGAGTTTCTTTCTCTTGCTGTTTTTAAGATTCTCTCTTTATCTTTTGCTCTTGGCATTTTAATTATGATGTGTCTTGGTGTGGTCCTCTTTGGATTCCTTTTGTTTGGGGTTCTCCGCGCTTCTTGGACCTGTAAGTCCATTTCTTTCACCAGGTGGGGGAAGTTTTCTGTCATTATTTCTTCAAATAGGTTTTCAATATCTTGCTCTCTCTCATCTTCTGGCACCCCTATAATTCTGATGTTGGTACGCCTGAAGCTGTCCCAGAGGCTCCTTACACTATCCTCGCATTTTTGGATTCTTTTTTCATTTTGCTTTTCCGGTTGGGTGCTTTTTGCTTCCTCGCATTTCAAATCATTGACTTGATTCTTGCGCTCCTCTGGTCTGCTGTCGGGAGTCTGTATAATATTCGTTATTTCAGTCCGTGTATGCTTAATTTCTAGTTGGTTCCCCAACATAACATCGAGGGTCTCATTAGTTTTCTTGTAGATCTCATTAAGTTTATCGGCGGCTTCTAAACAGTTCTTGAGAGACCTTAAAAGTGTGGTTCTGAACTCTATATCTTCCATTGACAATTTTGTCCTGTTTCTTTGTCTCCGCATTTTGTTATGCTTCCTTGGTGCACCCCCTAGTGGTCTTTGTGCGCAGTCTTGTAGTTAAGCCTTGATTGTTGTAGCTAATACCAGGGAGGGTTTGACCTCCAGGCCAAGTGGCTATGAGAATCAGCTGTGTCTGCAGTGAGAGAACTTCTGTCCTCTAGGGAGGTGCTAATCCAGCCTTTGCCTGAGGCTATCCGGCAAATGCCTCTGTGCAGGGCTTGGGCGGGGCGGGTCGCACAGGATCAACAGGGTGGGCCGGAGAGAGCAGTTATGGCGGCTCTCAGTCCTGTCCCCAGGGGCTCTGCCTCTCTGGGTCCCAGCACCCGCTGCAAAGCTCAGAGAGAAAGCTGCACTCGCTCTGACCGAAGCCAGACAGTCCCGCTTCTCCCGTTTGAGTCTGGGTCCCTAAAGACTCGCCTGTATCTGGAGCTCAGAGTCTGCGACTCCCTCCCGATTGAAAACGCCAACCATGCCCTCCGCCGCCAGCCCGCTCCGCGCACTCCGCACCTCAGAATTTGACTTCAGCACTGCGCCTCCTCTGAGTGTCCGTATGCGTTTCTCTTTCCTCCTAGTTGTAGGACTTCCACTCAGCCAGTGTTCCTGTGGTTCTGGGTGATGTCCGTTCCGTTTTTTAGTTTCACTTTTGAAGTAGTTGTTCAAGGCAGCAAACTCCGGCGTTAACCTATGCCGCCATCTTGGTTCTCTCTTAACACATATTTTTAATACTAACTCCTTATCAGATATTTAATTTGCAAACATTTTTCTCTCATTTCATTAGCTGCCTTTTCATTTTGTTGGTGGTATCATTTGCAGTGCAAAATCCTCTTAGTTTGTTGCAGTTTTTTTTTTTTTTGTTGTTGTTGTTTACTTTTGCTTCTGTTCCCTTGCTCTTGGTCTCAAGTCAAAAAAAAAAAATCGTTGCCAAGATCAATGTCAAGGAGCTTATCTCCTTTGTTTTCTTAAGGGTTTTATAGTTTCGGGTTTTAAATTAAATCACTAATCAATGATTGTTGTGTGTGTTTTTTTAATTGTTTGAGTACATAGATGATTTTGGCAGTTGTGTAGAAAGCAGGCTTTCGAGGGACAAAAACCATTTTGAAGCCTGGCTCAGTAATTAGGGCAAGAAACAGAAAGAGAAACCACTGAATTAAGAAGGAAGAGAGAGACTGGTGAGAACTATTTTATGTAAATGGAAGTCTTTAAGATTAACACACTTTATCTGAGTGCTTGGGTGTAATTTGTGAAATGTTAAATGATTGATTGGTTAGGTTTATGACTTCTCAGTCCAAACAATCTTTTATTCTTTAAGTGATCTAATAGTCTACATTCCCTGAGAAGACAAACTGAAGAAAACACTATTTGTCAGCCCAAATGTTGGCAATATAAAGAGTGAGCCATTTATTGTGCTACTTCATGATTCCCTCCTTTTCAGCTCTGTTGCTACCAATAATTATCTAAGGCAAGACTGTGGTCATGTCCCTGACACACTGTCTAGAAACCTGAAGAAGTGCAAATGACTTTTTGTAAATTGGTTGTTTGGGAGCTGGAAAGTCTGCTTTAGAAGTTGAGAAATCTATTTTACAACATATGGTTTGCTACGTTGTAAACCACATGTCGTAAGATAGAGATATATTTATTCCTTAGACCTTGCTGTTTCTGGGGAAGAAGACTAAGTACAGTACCTAGGGCTGGAATATTTTTTGCAAAGTTTCTGTGCAATGGGATTACTTGTATGTCCTAGGAGTAAAACAATAAGAAAAATCTGGTTGTAAAGGTATGAAAAAGAATGTATTAATCTAATAAGCTAGTCCATATAATTTTCAGCTAGTTAGAGAAATTAGGCAGAAAAATAATAAAACTCTTCACCCCCATCTTCCCTAATTCACTACCATCAGCAAATTGAATCTTCAAGAACTTCTATGTACTTCTGAACATATTTATTAGGAGAGTCTTAGAACAAGGACACATATGTAATACCTTAATCAATAAAGAAAAAAAATTGAAGTAAGGGCACCAATGATCCATCTTCTTAACCTTTATCCCTGGTCCCAAGCCAGGATACTCTTGATGTCCTAGATTCTGACTACATGATACATGTGGTTGAGAACTGAGCCATGGCTGTAACTCTGCCATTGGGCTGTCACTTTAGGAAAAAGCCAGCAAGTTGAGTCAGTCATAAAACATCACTCAAATGAGCAGTATGCAAACCAGAGAAGCCTGCCGCCTCCCCCCCCCCCCCCCCCAGTAACCAGGACACAGTTCCTGGTAGGAATTATTGACCCATTTGAGATATTAGAAGTCAGAACACCCTGTTCACTGGGTCCTCGCCACTCAAGTAGCAACACCCATAGCTAGAACTCATTTTAACTGGCTCATTTATGCCTAAGACTAAGCCATTTAAAGAAGATTTCTATTTCTAAGTAGTTTATTTTGTTTTATTTTATTTTATTTTATTGTTTAAAGTATTACACATAGTAGTACATATATGTCCTTTTTTTCCCCCCATTGACCTTCCCCCAGCCTCCCCTACTCCCTGTCACATGCCCTCATCACCTGCCCCCGCAGCGTCTTGTGTCCATTGGTTGTGCTTATATGCATGCATACAAGTCCTTCGGTTGATCTCTTTTCCCTTTCTAAATAGTTTAAATGATGTATCTTGCCTAGTGGCTTTCAGTTTAACAAGAGAATTAAAATAAAAGAAAAACTACAGATAAAAACAAAATTGCATCCCATTATTCAAAATAGTACATTCTAAATCTAAATGCATTCAGAAATCTTACGTTTCACACTTGCCAGAGAAGTACTATGACATTTTAGTTTTAACTTACACTCCCATGAGTAATAATCAGCTTAAGAGTAATTTGACATGTTCATTGGCCATCCATATATTCCCTTTTGTAAATGCCTCTTCCTCTAGTGCCCATTGTTTTACTGCACTGTCTGTAGAAATCCACACAAGGTTTTTAAGCTGGGATACAATAGTGATTAATTAGGAAGATGATTTATTTCCAAGTGGAATATGACAGAGCTGCCGCTGTTCAGAGTGCCCAGAGGTATCACATTGTTCACCACTTATGTTCACCCCTTTGTAGCTTACCTCACTATTCAGAAGAGCTGTGAAGGAGACGGTGAAGGTACGTAGGTGTGAGAAAGTAATTCAATCCTCCTGTTGCTAACTGTTGTGCCAGAAGATAGAAATTAAAATCTTCCAACCTCTCCTCCCTCCAATTCATTTTGACATGTTCCTGCTTTCTTCCCCTCCCCCTTTATAAAATAATTTTTCCTGAGAGCTAAATATAACTTGCTTCTTATTTTTTTAGTGAATTGTGAATTATTTGAAAGTATGGGTATGTTTTTTCTCTTCCTCATTAACCATAGAAGAGCTGGTGAATAGTGATTTTTGGTCACTAAAAGTATAACAACAAATTTTCGAAGAATAGATGAAGAAGGCTAAGTACATGCTTAGTATTGCTATTTTCATGTGTTCATTAAATCAGCAAAAGCTTATTGACTGCCTGCCATATGTCAAGTGAACTTGACAGTAGGATATAAAATAAGACATTATCCCTACCCTCAAGTTCAATGTAGAAGACATTAAAGAAGTCAAAATTGCAATATGGTATGAAACACCCTATTATAATAAAAACAAAAACAACAGGAGTAATAATACAGTAGACATTTGAATTTGTATGTACAAGGAATTTACCCACACTTATATATGTTTGACATACATAATCTCATTTTATCCTAAAACTATGCCAAAGAAATAAACATATCTTTAGCCCAGTTGCTAATATTTTTCTCACCAATATCATCTTGCCTGCAGTGGCATTTTTCATTTATTTTTATTTCTATTTTTTAATATATTCTGGTCTGTAATCTTTTTTAAATATATTTATTGATTTTTTTACAGAGAGGAAGGGAGAGGGATAGAGAGTTAGAAACATGGATGAGAAACATCGATTCAGCTGCCTCCTGCACACTCCCTACTGGGGATGTGCCCGCAACTAAGGTACATGCCCTGGACCGTAATCGAACCTGGGACCCTTCAGTCTGCAGGCCAAGGCTCTATCCACTGAGCCAAACCAATTAGGGCCTGCAGTGGCATTTTTAAAATTCTCTCTTTCAACACATACTGAGCACTCTATTTCTGTTCTCTACATTAAGTCTTGCAAACAAAAAAACGAGTGGAACCTAGGTTTTTAAACTTGGAGAATCTTATAGTTCTGAGGAAGAGAAAAAATATGAATAAATTATGCCAACATAACACTGAATGTGCTGTACATATTGGTATAAAAAGGAGGCTGTTCAGTAAAGGACAAATCCATGGTTCAAAGAGCAGGGAAAGGTCTTCCAGCAAAGCACATATTTGAGACACTATTTCACAGGAATGGTATTTCTGCTCCACCTGCCTATGGTGTCCTTACTTTGGCCCCCATAGAGTTATTGCTTTAAGTGTCAATCTCCCACTTATACCCTGTCCTAAACTGCTGTACTGAATCAAGTGTTACTCTTTGGAGCTGTGTGGCTTTGCAGGTTAGGAGGATTTGTGGTTATAAGTTTAATGAAACTTCTTTAGTAGCCACTGTATTTGGCATCTGTTGTAGGTCTAAATTTTACATTTTCCCAAAGTTAGAGCTGGGGTAAAGAGAACAATATGTATAAAAACTCAGCATTGGTGGACCTGGCATAAAACTGGCAGGGAAGAAGCTCACTGATTGTAATAAATATCTTTTAAAAGCATAATATAAATGTAAATGATAGTTTTATGAAGTAAATGGAGATACTAAGCATTTATGGCCAATGTCAAGAGTTCAATGAAAATGGTCCTATATATCGTGCTGTCTTGAGTTCAGAAAGCCTTAGAAGTAATTTTGTAGATTTTTCTTGATAAAAACCAGGGGAAATATATACTTCTTAATGTGGGTCAGAGCCTACACTTTATGTAAAGTGCACATACTATGTTATGACCAGGGCTAAGGATAAATATGTCAAGATTTTTAGAAAGAAATGCATTTTACTTTAAAGGCAAGCTTAGCCTTAGGAATAGGTTTTCTTTCAAATAACATTGCAAATTAGTTATTTTGAAATAACATTATAACTTATAGTGATACTATTCTAAATGATGGTATTTTAAAGAAATAATACCCAATGTTAAGTTCCATTATTTCTCACCATCTCCTTATTTCTCACCATCTCCAACTCACTTCCATATTTCATTGCAGTTATGCAGAGAAATCACTGCAGTACCTTCACAATTTAACATCTTTACTCTATCTGAGCCCCCTCCATGTGTGCAGGAGCCAAATGATATGTCTAACACAGTCATCAGATCATACCAGCCCTGCTTTTAACTCCAATAACTTCCTGTTGTGATCAGATTAAAGAGCAAAGACGGGCCATTGCCTGTGACTTCCTTGCATTCCTCTCCAACTTCATTCCACCCCTCTCCATCATTGGGAATAGTACCTGCCGTGTTGGCCTCCTGTTTGTCTGTTGGACAAACCAATTCATTCTAAACTTTCCAATCAGTTTGTCTGGAATACTCTTCTCTGAGATATCATCATGGCCATCTTTTTTTTTAATGGTTCAAGTCCTAATTTAAATCTTATCTTCTCACAGACACTGTTGCTAGCTAAAATAGATTCCATTCTCTTTTGGGTTATTCTTTTTTTTAAAATCTTTTACCTACCATGTGTCCATCCCTGAAACTTTCTATATTTATTTGTTTGTTTTCTTATGGTTTGTCTTTCCCTGTGATAATGTACATTCTGATGTCAGGGACTCTACTGCATTCCAAGTGCCCAGACGATGCTTGGCATATAGTAAACACTCAGTGAAGGTTTGCAGCAGATTCTAAAGTCAGGTCACTATTCTCTATTGACAATATTAAGTCATCCAGCAAGCATAATGTCTAGGAAGACATCTCGTGGTGACTTAGCCAGCATTGCCTGTTCCATTTTATGTGTTATTTAAATATTGCCGTTTTGGAAATGTACACAGAGCTCTTACTCTAATATAAGTATAGTAGACACAGTTTGCTCATTCAGTTTGTTTCCTTTTATTTTAATGATACTGGGAAATGCGGTGAAGAATTTGACTAAGAATCTGTGTCTTTAGCAGAGCAGTCATTAATTCAAAACAAATGTTCATATTTACAATAGTCCCTGGCTCTTAGAGCAGACCACAAAGTTCTATTTAACTTTTATAGGCAAGGCCCTGGGATCTCTGTGTGGACTGGCTCAAGGATCAGAGAGAGGTTGGGTATTTGATACTTTAACTTATGAAGGTATAAGGTGGGTCAAAGACTCCTAAATCACTGTGTCTGGGGAAGTAGTCAAACAGAGGATATCATATAATATATTTTATATATTAACTATCATGTCATATATGCATTATATATGTTATATAATATTAACATAATTATCATACAATTTAAAAAAGTAATCAATAATAAACTTAAAATGGTGTAAGCATAAGCCTTTTGGATTCAGAGTACTCCAGAACTAAATCTGCAGACATGCTCCCTGAATATGACTGATATGGCAGTCCACGTGTCCACAGATGTAATTAGATCCCAATGCTGTAGCAACTACACTAACAGACCATGATTGTGGAAGAAGGGAAGGCTGAAAAGTCTATCATTACAAAAGATAAATCCATAAATATAATTATATAAAAAAGACATGTTGTAGTGTGAAGAGAAGAAAACAAAACAGCAAAAAGAAATAAAATAGACCAGATCAATTGAATATCCAAGTTCTACCCTCAACTCTGCCCCTAACAAGCTGTGTTTCCAGGGATATATCACCAACACTCTGGACCTCAGTGCTCTGTGCTCTAAGATGTAAAGTCTGCACTGTATATTTTATAAGCTTCCTAAGAAAAAAGTAGATGTTCTGTGTTACCAAGGAGAATCTTTGGATTAACACCTTCTGCCAGTAAAACAAAATTACTCTCTAAATTTAGGATAATCAGATAATGCTGCTCATGAGTTTTGAAAATCGGTGGGTGAGTATATTTCTCTAAATAACTAAACTTGTGTTTTAAATATAATAACAGGCTTCATTAAATAAGTTCTCTGGAAAAAAATGATTTGTAGTACATACAATGTAGCTACTGATGTGTAGTGACTCCTGATGGGTTAGTACAAATATCGTGTCTAAGACGTTATATGTGTAAATGTGTACTCTATTATCTTTGTTAATAAAGGCCAAAATTTGTAGAAGCAAAAGGATATGATGAAAGGCATTGACAGCTAAATTTTCCTCAGAAATGAGATGATTATGTAATGTGAGATACGGGGCCATTAGCACTATCAAATCACTACCTCTTATGAATGCTAATATACCTAATGAAGGCATGTCTTTAGTTGAGAAACATAAAATTACTCTAGAAAGAAGACAGCGAATTGAAAAAGAAATGTATAAGAAAGATTGGACTTTTTATTAACAAAGTACTGTGCTTGAAATAGTGATTATTTTAGCTCTAAATTGTGCGAGCAACTCTCCTTGAAGACATTTAGGTTTAAGGCTGATTTACTGAGAGTTACTGCTAATGAAATGAGTTTTTTAAATGACACCCCCACAGTTGACTCAAGAGGAAAGGAAACGAGATGCACATACAACTCTGATGAACAAGTACTTATAGTCTACTTAATCCCCTTGCCTGGCTACTTTTCACCATCTAAAACTCATCACAAGCTGAGCAAAAGCTCATGATTAAAATTTGAAAAGTTTTCAGCATTGGAAGAGGAAGGCATCAGAATGATACGCCATGATTGAATGACTCAATAAAAGGCAATATTTACCAGTAACATAACATTTTAAATGTGTAAGATTTAGCTCAGATCGGTGAAATACCTGGTTAGACTTGGCAACTTCCTAAGTATCCCTGGTATGGACTCTGCTCCTCTCACCACATTGTTTCACAGTAATTCACTTTGGTTCCCCACCTCCCCAACCCCCCACGCACCCCAGAAAAAGATAAAAATTCCTTCCCTTGGTTCTTTTTTAATGAAACCAGTACTTGTCTATGGCTTTCCTAACTTTTAAGAGAAAACCAATGAAAAGTCATCATATAAAGTACATTCAGTATGAATATTTTGGCTAATAAGGTCAGAGTTGCTGCCTAGCTTACCTGCCAGGCCTCATGGGCACCACTCTCAGGTAGAGAGGTAAAACCGAACTCCAGGCCCACACGGCTTGTACTGTTTCCAGCTGCCTGGTGTGGGCACCGGCTTCTCAGATCATTGTCCACCTGTAGTGACAGGATGCTATCTACAAGCATAGGGAGCTCTTTCTCTCCAAGTTTCTTTTTTCACTCTGAGGACTCTTGTCTTTGCAATGAGCTAAACTGCAATGTCACTTTCAGGAGAGCTTTGGCTGTGCCAGAGGAAAGACTTTACCTGTGTAGGTCCCTCAGCACAAGTGCTTATTGAAAATAACATAACACCGGGTGGGGCAAAAGTAGGTTTACAATTATCCCTATAGAAAATAATACATTAATTAAGAAATAATAATACAAGAATAAACTCTGTGTTTCACATCCTCACAACTCTAAGCCTACTTTTGCCCACCCTGTATTTAATGTATCATGCATTCTCTAGATTGCAAGCTTCATGAGTTTTGGACTCTGTCTTGTTCAATGCCAAATCGCTAAAACTCTGTACAGTGACTTGGTGACTGGTTGAATGAGTTGGAATTGTATGTGTAATGTAAAGGGGAAAGAAGAGTTGAGGAGCTGTGGGGTTTTTTCAGCCTCTTAAATAGTATTTAGGATTAGAGGAGGCAAAAATTTAGAGTCAGGATACTCCAATAAGGAAAGCACCTTACCCAAGGACAACACAGGAAGGTTTGGGGAGCAGCCTAATGGACCTGTTTTGTGAAGGTGAGTAATCTTGTCCACATCCCATTTACAAAGTTTTAGGACTGACCATACACACCAATCTTGCTGTACTCTTTATTGTGCTACATTTGCTCGAGAAATCTAAAACCTTTCGTAGTTACAGTTAGTGTTTTTTTTTTTCTTATGGTTTGCTTTATATTTATAGCTTCTAGTCAGGGAGATAAATAATGAGAGCCATTTTACAAAAAAAACAAGAAGAGCTTAAAAGGATTGTAAGTACAGCTATTGAATGAAATAAAAAAAATGAGTGTAAAATAAAATTTATTATTTT
The DNA here is from genome assembly GCF_014108235.1 of Myotis myotis. Lineage (NCBI taxonomy): Eukaryota > Metazoa > Chordata > Mammalia > Chiroptera > Vespertilionidae > Myotis > Myotis myotis. The sequence continues at coordinate 71,259,553 of NW_023416368.1, forward strand.
TCATAGAGCAGGAGGGAGAAAAATAAAATAAAATGGGGGAAAACAACCAAACTTCTCAAGGTAGTGCAAGACTCTACTAAAAAATTAACATACTCAGGAAGAGAGAGGAAAATAAATCCCTGATAAAAACCTGAAGGAAGGCTAGTAGGCAGACATTTTAAAGAATGTGGCAGGGTTATTTACAAATGGAATGCCTAAGTTGGTAAGTAGACAGCATAAAAACAAATGGAATACATTTTGAATAAAGGCAAGAAATCCATAATGCTGTGTGAATGTATGTGCCTATTTCATTCATCTCTTCATTTGTTCACCCCCTCTATGCCATGCACTGTACTAGCTCATAGGGACACAGCAGGCAGAGGTGGTCCCTGATCACAAGCTCTTCCTCTAATGAGCAGAGACACACACTACATAAGTAATTATACAATGATCTATTCAACTATAGTGTGACAAGAGCTGGGAAGGAGAATTATAAGGTGCTATTGGAATGTTTAACTGGAAGACCCTTAGTCAACAAAATTGGGAAATGCTTCCCTTAAGAGATGACATTTTAATATGCAAGCAATCTGTGGATGACTATTTCATAATTGTTGCATTGAGGATCCTCTGATAAATCCTATCATACTATTTTGTTTATTTTTTTACATGTAAAGGTATTTACATTTAGAGGCATTAGAATTACCAAAGGTATTTACTAGTACATTTAGAGGCATCAGAATTATAAAAACAATACTTGTTTATATTTTCTCTACCAAGGTTCTTGTCTTGAACATATTATTAGTGTGATTCTTGACATCTTTTCACTGTTATTAAGCATTCCACATGCTGGCTATGTTTCAGCATTGGATGACTCAATATCACCATGCAATGGGGATGCAGCACTAAAAATAATAGCACTTGGTATTAAATCAATTGAATGATATTTTATTGTACATATTTTTACACTCAATGTTCTTTTCTAGCTAAATTAGGTAGGAGTCTTGGCATAAATGTAAAGAACCAATTAAAAGTAATAATGTCAATGATGCCATTAAAGTATCTGAAATATATTTCTAATTAAAACAGAATTTCATATACAAAATAATTTTATGCATTTGGCATTTGTTACATATTTTATGTCCTGAATATAAGAAAACCATAATAAGGACTCAGTTTATACAAATATATATCTTCCTATTTGTATCAAATGGTGCCAAGGATTAATACATAACTGAAACAAAATCAGGACACTATATCCTAACAAGCATTTATTTTGAGATACATAAAGTATAAATTAACTTAGAATTTATTTTTTGAAAATATATGAAAGTAAGGTGGAGTTGAATTTCAAAACATGATTGTATAAACTTCCTCTAGTAATTTAAAACCGCTTTTATATCAGTGGTAAAGTTTTAATTTCTGGGAAAGTCAATACCTAACTAATGAAATAATATATTTTTATTTACTTTTCTTTTTTATAGTCTCAGCATGATTTTCAGTTTGGCTGACATCGACAGGTACAGCACAGTGTTAATTGAGGTTTATTGAATGCAAAGAATAGGAGTAAATGTAGGTGCTTTGTGAAAGCATTGACCTTTGCTTTCCATTGTACACTTCCTTCAAAGGTAAAAAAAAACACACACACAAACATGCTATTAAATTAAACCTGTATTCATAAGTATCATTGATTTATCCATTGGCACTTTTGAAGGAAAATCAAGCTTCTTTCACCTCACAGGAGCTTAGATTAGAGGAGGCACTGTTTTCAAAACGTTAACAAAGCCAGTAGGAAATCCAAATAACATTATCTTAGGTAATTTTCATTTAAAATTTGCCTGTGAGCTTTTAGATAACCAGCGTCTCAGAAGTAGCACATCTATTGCCTGTTTTCTTTGCTTTTCCCCATTTCAGAATGTTTATAGACCTCCTCCAAAAGGTCATGAATCCTATGAAATTTGCATTTCCATTTTACTTTTTTTTCAGATTGCACTAGTGTTCCTTAGTAACGCTGTAGTTGGTTTTAGCTTAGTAACTTTTCTTTGTGCTATTAATTGTCTGGGAGAATGTCCAGAACTCATGGCACTGCTCTGTCACTAAAACATATAATTGCCAATACAATGGACTCTTGGGGCATGAAAATTTGAAAGAGATGCACTGGAATAATAAACATTATTTCTACGCCAGGGAGAAGGAAAGTTTAGCAATATAAAAGATAAAGGGTAAAAAGAATCAAAGCCAGTTGACTTAAGGCTACAGTTGGACTGAATCACACCTATAAAGTGTGCTAAAATCACTAGCATGACTGTATCATTAACTATTGCCCAAGAACCTCAATATTTCATAGTTTAAAACATCATCATTTGTTTAGTGTATATGAAATCATTCGTCAGCTAAGAAATAAAAGAAATCTATTATGTCTATTTATATGTCTTACACAAATACTAGAAGCGCGTTGCACAAATATTCGCACAATAGGCCTTCCTTCCCCTGGCTGCTGGCACTGGATTTCCTCTGGCACCCGGGACCTAGGCCTTTGGTCCAGCTGCAGTGGAGAAGCCAAGCCTCTTCAGTCTTCAGTCTTCACTCCAGCCAGAGCCTTCAGTCTTCGCTCCGTGCCTGTGCCTGCATACGAAAATTAACCGCCATCTGTGTTGGGTTAATTTGCATACACATCCTGATTGGCTGGTGGGCCTAGCAGGGTGACACCAATTTTCATGTTTCTCTTTTCTTAGTGTAGACTAGAGGCCCGGTGCACAAAAATTTGTGCACTGGGGGGGGGGGGGGGAAGGAGGGGTTCCTCAGCCCGGCCTGTGCCCTCTCGCAGTCTGGGACCCCTCAGGAGATAACGCCCTGCTGGCTTAGGCCTGCTCCCGGGTGGCAGAGGGCAGGCCCAATCCCTAGGTGCAGCCCCTGATCAGGCTCAGAGCAGGGCCGATTGGGAGTTGGGGCGCTGCCCCCTGTCATGCACAGAGCAGGGCGGATTGGGAGGTTGCGATGCCACCCTCAGTCATGCTCAGGGTAGGGCCAATCAGGGGGTTGGGGCGCTGCCCCCTGTCACGCACAGAGTAGGGCCCATCAGGGGGTTGGGGCTCTGTACCCTGTCACGCACAGAGCAGGGTCGATCAGGGTGTTGGGGAGCTCCCCCCTGTCACACACAGAGCAGGGCCCATCAGGGGGTTGGGGAGCTCCCCCCTGTCACGCACAGACCAGGGCCCATCAGGGGCTTGGGGAGCTCCCCCTGTCACGCACAGAGCAGGGTCGATCAGGGGGTTGGGGAGCTTGCCCCTGTCACTCACAGAGTAGGGGGATAGGGGACTTGGGGCACCGCCCCCTGTCACACACAGATCAGGGCCCATCAGGGGGTTGGGGCGCCGCCCTCTATCACCCACAGAGCAGGGCCCATCAGGGTGTTGGGGCGCCGCACCCTGTCACACACAGAGCCGCAGGGCAATCAGGGGGTTGGGGAGCTCCCCCGTATCAGGCACAGAGCAGGGCTGATCAGGAGGTTGGGGCGCCTTCCCCTGTCAGGAACAGAGCAGGGCCGATAGGGAGGTTGTGGCCCCACCCCCTGTCACACACAGAGCCCCAGGGCGATCAGGGGTTTTAGGCGCTGCCCCCTGTCACGCTGATCCCGGTGCTGGGAGGCATATTACCCTTTTACTATATAGAATAGAGGCCTGGTGCACAGGTGGGGGCTGGCTGGTTTGCCCTGAAGGGTGTCCTGGATCAGGGTGGGGGTCCCCACTGGGGTTCCTGGCCAGCCTGGGTGAGGGGATGATGGCTGTTTGCAGCTGGTCACACACCCTTCAGGGTGGGGGTCCTCACTGGGGTGCCTGGCCAGTCTGGGTGAGGGGCTGAAGGCTGTTTTCAGGCTGGCGGGTGACGGAAGCTCCCAAATGCTCCTTTTTTTATTTATTTTTTTATTCTGGGCTAGTTTTAGCTCTGAGGCTCCAGCTCTTAGCCCTCTGCTCCTGAAAGCAGGTGTCTGGTTTGTTTCGGTTCTATAATTGAAACAATATATAACTCCAGCTCTGAGATCCCAGCTTGCTGAAAGCAGCTTTCTGGGGTTTTGTTTAGCTTCTATATTTGTTACAATGTTTCTTAAACTGCAGGCTCAGAGGCTGGCAAGGCAGGCGGGGAACGTTGGAGTCCTCCGTCACTGAAGCAAGCAAGCCTCATGTTAGTTTCAGGCTGCCTGGCTGCCAGCCGCCATCTTGGCTGGCAGTTAATTTGCATATCTCACTGATTAGCCAATGGGAAGGGTAGCGGTCGTACGCCAATTACGATGTTTCTCTTTTATTAGATAGGATGTCTTCCTATGTAAGTCCTGCATTTTCACAATATAACTTGAGAACATCGTGATGTCCATAAAGTGTTAGGTTGTAAAGCACACAGGAAGCATGAAAGGATTACAGTTAGAAAAAAACATTTGAGGAAGGACTGTGAGGGAAAAGTCTCTGAGGAGCTGGGACTGGCATTGGATCTTGAAAGTTCTTAGCAGTTGTGCTAATTATCAAATTGGTGCCTCTGTTCCAAGCCTACCTTCCTAAACTGGTCCTCAAGATGTTAGAGTTGGGACTCTGCAAACCCATTTTTCTTTTGCATTTGGTTCCCTGTCAGGCTCTAGTAAGGGGCCACTAGAGGGAGACTAGAAGCCTCAGTGGGAAGAAGAGATTTGCTCTCTAAAAATGACAAAACTTGGATGGACCTGGTAAGTGTTATGCTAAGTGAAATAATCCAGAGACAGACGTATACCATATGATTTCACGTATTGTGGAATCTAATGAACAAAATAAACTGACAAGCAAAACAGAAACAGACTGATAGATTCAGAGAACAGCCTGATCTGAGGAGAGGTGGTTTTGGTGGGCTGGGTGAAAAGGTGGTAAATGGATTAAGCAAAAACAAACAAACAAAAAAAACAAAACCCTCATAGACACAGACAACAGTATGCTGATGACCAGAAGGAAAGGGAGGTGGGAGAGGTAGGAGAGGGTAAAGGAAGGACCAATGAAAGACATATATTGAAAGTATGGAAAAAGGCATAGACATAAAGGTAGACAACCTTAGAAGTCAGGCTGAGTTGCTGCTTGACAAACACTGCCACTATGTTATAGTAAAGAAATGTTAGAAATTTCAGTTTATATGGATACTAACTTAAGGATGATCACAAACAAGTCACCATTTCAATTTTATAGAACAGACAGACTGTAATTGGTGATTCTGTAATGCTTGCTTAAATTTAAATTGCTTATCATATAGTCTACTTTTCTTTCTCCCCAAAATAAATTTTATAATAACAACAACAAAGCCTAATTCAACCCCAGATTGTAAATTTCAGTGGGGCACTATGAATGGTGGACTGGTGATCACAAGCTATTGGGGTACCTGCTAGAGGATGAGAAAAGCTGAAATGACTACTATTGTCAGACTTTGAAAAGGCTCACCCTCAAGAAATGTAGCGTTGCTGCAAAGTAGTGGAGGATGGTGTCTGTTTTTAAGAAGATGTCAGGCAATAATGAGGATCGCTCTATTCCACAGAGAGACCTAGGTATAACACAGTGCCAGGCACAAGAAAATAATAGCTAACATTTAGTAAGCATATACTATGTGCCAGGCAATATGCTAAGTGTACTGTGTGGTATATTTAATTCAGACATCACGATAACCCTGTGAGAGAGGTGGCATTGTTGTCCCCCATGTCACAGAGAGGCTATGAGATTTAGTAACGTCTACATTAAAAACCACAGACTCCAGAGCTCACCCCTAGCTACTAGTAGTATGCCTTTATTGCCACCTATTGAAAAACTAATGGAGTGAGTACATGCAGAAAGAGAAGTCTTGTTCTCCCCTTACATAATGTATGTTTTATATTTTTTCCATAAATATTGAGCACACCATAGCACAATCTACTTGAAAACAAAGACAAATAATACTCAAAATACAAAGGACTTTAAAATCAATTAAAGCCCTGAAACTAGGCGAGAACAGGCCATTAATAGCGCCAATATAGTGTCTTAACTTTTGATAAATAGCACCACACAATGTCTTGTGAGATATTTGGATTTTGAGAATCACACTTTGATATTAGTCTAGGGAAGGTCTTACTATTTACAAAAAGCAAAGATATATATATGATTTTCTTACAATTAATCATACAAAAGGATTTTTACTCCTTAATTAGAACTACTGACTTCACAAATCAGGTCAATCTAAAAATCAAAACATTTCTATATAAGAGATATAACACTCACATATTCATCTGCAGGTGCCTTCACACACATACACACTCACACACACACATGCACAGATTCATAGAGTGTTAGAGATTAAAAGGACCACTAGAGCCCTCTAGTCCATCTCCCCTAGTTTTGCATAACTCAACTGCTAGTTTATAGCTCTGGCTAGTATTCAGATGGTATGCACCACTTTGGACATACCTGTTAATAACTTCAGAAGCAGCTAGTAAATAACCACAGCCACTCGCTTTAGTCTCCCGAGGGTCTCCAACTCTACCTTGCAACTAAGTTCCCATAGTTTTTACTCCAAGATGCCTGAGTCCAGCAATGAAAGAGTGAACGCATGGTACAGCAGGAGGCCCCTTGGACACTGCTCCTGCACATAGGTTGAGCAATATTTTTCATGATACTTCTAGATAAGGTCTAACTGGAACCCAGGTTTCCAATCCCAAATTCAGAGTTCCTCCTTGTTTGCATTTTTGCCTTAAATGTTAGTGTGTTATTGAATTCAAATAGAGTCCTTTTTTTTTTCTGTGCTACAGAACACTAGCCTTAGATATTTAAAGGTAATATTTCTTTCTCCCATAGGTACTTAATAATTTTAATTTTATGTATTGATTTTAGAGAGAGAGAATGGGGGGGGGGAGAGAGAGAGAGAAACAGACATTGATTTGGTGTCCCATCTATATATGCATTCATGATTGATTCTTGTATGTGCCCTGACTGGTGGCTGAACCCACAACCTTGGTGTATTAGGATGATGCTCTAACCAACTGAGCTACCCGGCCAGGGCTAATTCTTTTTAACTTAGTCAGTTTATGTTAGAACATTTTCTCTGCTTCACTGCAGAATTTATTGATGTTACTGTAATTCCAATGGTCTTCTATTTCACATCATTTTTCTCTTTAAATGTTTTATCTCCCCTTCTGTATTTCTCAACTGCAGGTCTTTTTTTTTCTTTAATCTTTATGACAGTTTTCCCCCTAAAAACCATGTGATGATCTGCAAATTATACCTTATAGTCATAGCTCAGTGACTTGCATATCTAAAGAATTTTTCATTCTTTATATTATTTCAGATATGTATTGAAACTAAAAATTTAAATAACAGTGATTCAAGAAGAATTAACTTGATATATAATGATAAAGTTTTGTCTATAATGATAAAGTGTTTTTAAGAGCTTACTATTTATGATGGCCTGTTTTTAGGTGCATTCATACAGTTTTCAGAAATGATGAAAATGGCTAAATTTATCTTGCCTCATTTATTTTTGCATTACTTATTTACTTGATCAAAAAACCCTAATTTTTCCTCTACTCTCTCCCAAACCAACCAATGTATCACTCAAGCTTTTAGGAAAAATGGAGAAATAGAGGTAAAGAAATTCAGTGCTGGTCCATCTAACAACATTTATTTTAGTAGACTAAATATTCAAAGGTGAAGGTCATGAAGACACCTTGTCTCAATATCTGCATTTGGCAACTATGTCTTACAATGGTTATTCCTATTCTGCATCCAAGTACAATGTGTAGAGAGGATTTCCCACACCAAGCTCTTCTTGACACCAGCAAGGCATCTTACAATGCAAGTTGATTCTGACACTATTTACCTGTAGATGACATTAGATACCACAGGTTAAGCCTTCAGTCCTATAAGCCCCCCACTTCAGATGCCAAGCTCAAATCCAGGTTGTTAGCTGTGCTTTTCAGTTACTGGCTATAAACCAGATGTTCCCAGGACCCCTCCCCTGGGTTTATTTAATTTTCTAGAGCAGCTCACAAAACTCAGAGAAACATTTTACTTACTATATAATCGGTTTATTATAAAAGATTACAACTCAGTAACTGCCAGATGGTAGAGATGCATAGGCAAGATATAGGAAATGTGTGGAGTTTCTATGCTTTCACCAGGGTGCTACTCTTCCAGAATCTCTACATGTTCAAAAACCTGGAAACTCTTCAAATCCCATCCTTTCTGGTTTTTATGGAGGTGTCAGCACATAGGCATAACTGATTAAACCACTGGCCACTGGCCATTGATTCAACCTGCAGCGACTCTCCCCTCCAAGGAAGTCAAGGGTGAGGACTGAAAGTTCCAATCCTCTCATCATATGGTCGGTTCTTCTGGCAACCAGACTCCATCCTAAGGTGCTTCTAAAAGTTACCTTATTAACATAAAAAGAGGCATCTTCATAGCTCTCATCATAGGAGATTCCAAGGCTTTTAGAAGCTCTCTGCCAGTGGTTCTCAACCTTCTGGCCCTTTAAATACAGTTCCTCATGTTGTGACCCAACCATAAAATTATTTTCGTTGCTACTTCATAACTGTAATGTTGCTACTGTTATGAATTATAATGTAAATATCTGATATGCATGATGGTCTTAGGCGACCCCAGTGAAAGGGTTGTTCTGCTGCCAAAGGGGTCGAGACCCACGGGTTGAGAACCGCTGCTCTATACCATAAATGGGATGAAGACCAAATATACATATCTTATATAAGTCACATATAAAATATAAATTAAAATATGTGAAAGTTTAGAATGGATGGTGAATTATAAATATGATAATTTATAAAGTAGGTTGGTGTGTTGGTTATTAGACTGTTATCATCTACCATCTCTATGCTATATGTACTGTTATAAACTCACAAAGGTTTCAGAAAAGGGAGCAGTCTGAAGTATGATAACAAATCCTTACATTTACTGAGTAATAACTATGTGCTGGGCACAAGATTAAGTGTCACATGACTTTAAGTTTTTTTGTGGGCTATCTAATTTATTTTTATGCCTATGAAGTGAGAACTATTTCTATTTCCATTTTGTAGATGGAAAACTGAGGCTTGAAGAAGTTCACTAATTTTCCCAAGTGTACTCCAAAAGCAATGTAGATATTTGACTTTCAAACCTGTCCTCTTAATTAGTAAACTAGATGATGAATTCCCACTAAAACCCTCTGAGACTGTTAGTATTTTTCAGTTTTTATAGAAAGGGAAACTGGCTCAGGTGGTATTATGGGTTGAATTGTGGACCTCAGAAAGATATGTTGAAGTCTTAACTACCCTCCCTCATACTTCTAAATGTGACCTTATTTGGAAACTAGGAGCCCGGCGCACAAAATCGCGTAAAACCCAGGACCCAGAGTCCCACACCTCAGCGGGACCCAGAAAGAGTCCTGCAGCTGCTGCGGCCACTGCCATGGGAGGCAGGACCCAGAAACCCACCCACTTCCCCGGTGGGACCCAGAAATCCTCCCACGCCTCTGGTCAAGTCCTCCAGAGTCAAGTCCCTACCCACTTGCTCGTGCCTGCCACGCACACAGCCTCCTGCTGATTGGTCATTATAGCATGGTGGAGTGACGACCACAGGCTTTTTATAATATAGGATAGGGTCATTGCTAATGTAATTATTTAAGATGAGGTTATACCAGGGTAGGGTGGGCATTTATTCTAATATGACTGGTGTCCTTATTCCAAAAGGGAAGTCTGGACACAGACAGAGAGGAAAGATGGCCATGTGAAGACAGAGGCAGAGATTAGATGTATGCTGCCACAAGCTGAGGAATGCCTGGTATTACCTGAAACTAGAAGAGGCAAGGAGGAATCCTCTCCTAGAGTCTTTGGAGGGGCCATGACATCACCAACACATTAATTTTGAACTGCTAGCCTTCAGAACTGTATGAGAACAACACTTCTGTTGTTTTAAGGCACCAAGTTTATGGTACTTTGTTTTGCAGCCCTAGGAAACTAATATAGGACTTTATCAGTTAAGATTTTTGCTAAAAATCAAGGTTTAATAAGTGGCAATTACTAAATCACTGGTATTGATAAACACAACTCCTGAATTATTCTGGATTGTTCAAACAAATGGAAATATATAATTTCTAAGTTTGCAATATCAACTTTCCATACTCAGCCACAGCCTCCCACCACCTCATTTAACAACAGCTGCACCTTCTGTTCCATATACAAGCTATATATGCTATCATTAAAAGTTTATCTGCTAGGTCTCATGCCATCTTGCCTCCTCAAGGACATGACTATCCTTTCTTCTTTTCTCTTCTTATATCATCGTCCATTTGACCTTTTCTGGCTCTCTCACTTTATAAGGATTTTGTTATTTTCCCTGTATATAAAAACAGCAAACTGCTTTATATACCACTTTTTGTGTCAGTCACAGCTTCATCTCTTTATTCCTCCTTTCAGAAAAAAAAATGGCTCAAGAGTTATACATGGTGTGGCAAAAGTAGGTTCACAGTTGTGAATACAAAGTTTATCTTGTATTATTATTCATTAATTATTGTATCATTTCCATATGAACAACTGTAAACCTACTTTGCCCCGCCCTGTATATTATAGTGCCTTATATTCAATGACTTGGAGTCTTCTTCTTAAAACTGCTTTTACTACTACTGTCTCTTAGAACTGCTGCTATCCCAGCACTGTACTGAAACTTATCCATCTGAACCACCAATGGCTCCCATGGTGCTCAATCCAATGATCACCTATTATTCATCTAACTTTACACACAGTAATGACACATACAGTCAAGAAGATTCTCTAAGATATATTTCACAGGGTTCCCAGAGTACAAGCCATCTTAGTTTTCTTCCTATGTCATTACTTGCTTCTTGCTATTTACTTCTTCTCTTTTTCTGGACCTCTTCATGTTGAAGTGCCTCAGGACTCAAGCTTGTTCTTGGTCTTTTTTTTCCTCTCGGTCTAAAATGATCCCTTCCTTAGCTCATCCTGTTTCATTCAGATGCTTGTGATGTGCAAATTGATACCCTCTTTCTCAACTTCTCTCCTAAACTCTATATTCTTACATATATCAGCTGCTTCTACAGCTTTTTTCTTAGAGTCTATTCTCAACACAGTAGCTAGAGTAGTACTAGTTCTTCTGTGTAAGTCAGATCATGCCACTGCTCTACACAGCGCCCTGCAGTGGCTTCCCAATGACTCATGGTAAAAGCCTACATCTTCAAAACAGCCCACAAACTCATTCAGTCTCTTCTCCTCCCTCTGGTGACTCTGCTCCTGAATACTGGCTTACTTACTATTTATTGACTAAGTTTTCCGTATTCCCAACTTAAAGCTTCCCTCTGCTTTTTCCTCGGTCTGGAATGCTCTTTTCTCCAAATGTTTGCTTGACTAACTCGCACACATCCCTAAGATCTTTGCTCAGATCTCACTGACTCAGTAAGTTCTTCGCTGGACACCCTACTTAATATTACAAGCTGTTGCACCATCACTGATGGCCCCCAAACCCCTGATTTCCTGCTCCATATTTCTTTTTGACATATAATTTAATATACTACACAGTTTCATTATTTATTCAGTTCTATTTTTCCCTGTCTTCTTGTGTTAAAATGTAAGCTCTTCCAGGGCAATGTTTCTAGACTGTTTTACTTGATATATCTCAGTATATGCCCAGAACCTCCCATATTCTAAATGCACAAATAACATTTGTTGAATGAAGAAACTATAATCAGTGATGTCTGCATTTCTAAATATTAGTACTGATATTAAGATGCTTTTTTCTCCTTCAAATATAAAAGGAAAAAGTCCTATGGGAAATACTGGCATTTCCATAAGTTTATACTTACCTGTTTTTTATATCACCGATATAAAATAATTATTGGAAAAAGAATATGTCAATTGTATAGTTTTTCATAAATATTTATTGTTTTATATTGTTCTCAAATGAATGTGTTTTTTTCTGGGGTCATCTGAATGTCATGAAATGAAAAATCAAAACATAGCTATTCTGTTTTGTGCACTGTATTCCTTAGCGCATTACATAGAGCAATCAATACTGATGTACATTAATGCACTACTAATCGCCTCTACCAAATGAGCCTCCAAAAGTTTCCTCTGGATAAATTGGAAAAAATGGTAATAAATGTCCAGCACATCTCAAACTATAATTGGATGGCTGTGCCCCCAGCTGGTAAAAAATTGTATGAGGTGCTGAGTGTAATCTTATTTATTGATTTCCTTCATTCTAGAGTTGGTGAAGGGCAGAAAGAGGAACAGTTAAATCAAACTGCTGTGATTTATTAGTAGAAAAAATGTGTCACATCTCTCTGCACACCTGCAAAATTGCTTGTTTGTCCTTAATGTATTTTCAGACAGTGTTTTTATTTGGGAAATAAGTACCAGGCCACTTTTCAATAATGTTTTTCTCCTTTCTGTAAAAAAAAACACCTATTTTACTTATTTTATATGTTATGATTCATGGTAAATTATTTAAGATATAATCAGGTAATCAATCTGAAAGTATCTCATGATTCCCTCCAATATTATTCTTATAAGTTTTAATTTCTCAGGTAGAGTAGTTCATTCATAGACAGGCTTGGCATCAACAGTTGACAGGTGCAGTGTTGGATATCCAAAAAGGCAATCAGGCCTATATTTTTCCAAAGGTTTGTAAAATATGGTGAGTAAAGTCTGCTTTTTTTCCACATTTTTAAGTTAGAGACCAAAATATGTTTAAATATTCTCCTCAGCCATTTGGTTCATGAATATTCTTGAATTTCATTTAACCCTAAACTTAAAATTTCAGTTTCTATGTAAGTTTAGAACACAACCAGGCAATAGTAAAAATCCAAGTCAAGATGATTCTGGACAATGAAATAACACATTGTTTCTATAAAAGGATTCATTCAGAGAAGTATTAATTTATGGCCTATAGATAATGTGTACAGTTGATCCTTAGGTTTATTCTATGAAGACAGTGTTTTATAAGAAAACATTCCTTCATGCCACTTAGCTCTTTGCAGAGTTTACTTGTACCCAGACACTATAGTGATTTTTCAAAATGAATTAAAAATATAACCGCATATAAGTTTTTTGGTTAATCAAAGAATTTATATGCATATGTGCATAACGCATAGATACAGACAATAGTGTGGTGAAGGCCTGGGGGTGGGGGTAGGAGCAGGGTGGAGGAGGTCAATGGGGGAAACAGGGGACATCTGTAATACAACAAATATATATTAAAAGCATAATATGCTAATTAGACCGGACAGCCGAACGACCTTCCGAAGCTGCAGTGGTGGGGGCCAAGGCAGAGGTGGTTAGGGGTGATCAGGCAGGAAGGAGAGTGGTTAGGGGAAATCAGGCAGGCAGGCAGAGTGGTTAGGGGCGATGAGGCAGGCAGGTGATGGTTAGGGGCGATGAGGCAGGCAGGCAGGTTAGCGGTTAGGAACCAATGGTCCTGAATTGCAAGAGGGTGTAGGCATGACTGAGGGATGTCCCCCCCCCCTCTGTGCACGAATTTCATGCACTGGGCCTCTAGTGTGTGATAAATATATACATATTTATCACTTTTGCCACTGAAGATGTATATCTTCAGTGGCAAAAGTGACGGCAGCAGCTCTTACAGCAATGATGGCTCCTTCAACTGTGCCTGTCTGACATGCAATTGAATTGGAATTCAGTATAACATATATGTATATGTATGTATGTATTAAATATAATTATATGATTGACAACTTAAGCTTGAAACTGGCTAAAATAGAGAGAAATGTCCCTATCTTCAATGATATTGGGCAGATTTTCTCTGTCATCTGATAAGCAGCCTGGTCATCATCACATCACCAGCCAGATGCTGTGTGTCCTTTGTGACTCTCATGGGGTGCTGAACAATTCCCCATGCACTGGGCACTGTAAAGGTAAAAACTGGCGAGGTATTTGAGATGTCTGTCCAAGCAGAAAATATGTTCTTTGATTTTCCTATTAGAAAGAAACAGAAAAATATCATTGTACCACTTGATTAACAAGGTAGATTACTTGTTCCAGTTGGTCAGATGTGCTAAATTGTAAAATATTTAGAAAATAGTGCTTTTTTTTTCTTTTGAAAATGTGAAGAAAATATAAATATGGCTTAAGAGATTTTAACAAAAGCATGCTTAATATAGAAAATCTCATATAAAGAAAAATATTATATGACTTCACTTACTATATGTACAATCTTGAAAACAGAATAAACAAAACAAAAATAAACTCATACAGGGAACAAATTGATGGTTGCCAGATGGGAAGGGGGTAGGGAATGGGTGAAAAAGGTGATGGTGATTAAGAAATACAACCTTCCAGTTATGAAATTAGTCACGGGGATGTAAAGTACAGCAAAGGGAATATAGTCAATAATATGCTAATACCTGTGTATGGTGCCAGATAGGAACTAGACATACTGTGATGATCACTCCATAGGTTGTATAAATGCCTAATCGCTGTTGTACATTTGAAATTAATATAATATTTTATGTCAACTATAATTGAAAAATACACTTTAAAATAAAAATAAAATTATATAGAAAATATTAATAGAGAGGGCACCTCTAAGATTATTATAAAGGTAAGGTGAAGTAAGAGAGACTGCCTCTCTATAGAATTAAAAGATAAAATAAACTTGAGTAATATAAGAAAAAATGTTCTAGGGCATAGGTTCTGTGTAGTTGCATTGATTTTTTCCCTCATGTTACAATAAAAATTCACTCAGACGCAAGACAATGAAAAAGATAGTGAAAGATGTAACTGGCTGGTTAATGCCCATGTTCCTCCCTTAACCCTCCCCTCCCTCTGCCTATTGTGAGCAACAGATTTCAGGGAAGTCCAGATCCACACTTTGATTTGTTATTCATCAAATAGCATCAAGAGAGTGCACTGCTTTTTATTAACTTAAATGTGAAGGTTTTTTTTTAATGATTATCTCTAAAAATCAAATGCTATAGAGGGAGAAGAAGGCATTTGACTCTTTCACCAGCAGGACCAAATCAGGGGTGACTTTTCCCCTCAAGCTTTCCTCTTCTAGAAATAGAATACCCAGTAGGGAAAAAGAAGGAAAACCTGGTCTTATTGGAAACAGTGACTATACTTGATCTTCTTCGAATTATTGTGCTTCACAATTTAGCCCAGAAGACAGTGAGCTGGAGGTTAGCCATTGCCTGTTGCATAACTGCATGGTCTTTGCATCACAGCGTCCCCACCTGCGGAGTCCATGAGACAAGAAGCAGATGTTCTTAGGCCCAGCTTCTCTCACTTCTACATGTGTTTACTTGCATGATGCAGTTTAACAAAATACACTTACAAATCTGAATCATATTGGAGAGTCAAGCTATTAAATGTTTGCATGCTTTTCTTTTTTTCTTTTCTTTTTACAAATAACACAGGATTGTGTTATAGATCTCAAGATCCATAGAGTTGGATAAAATTATTTAACTTGAAAATGTTGGTTTACTGAGTATTTTATCAGACACGTGTCATAAAGTGAGGTACTGAAGGCAACATGAAAAGGCTACATGCTACATAATTCCAACTAATGGCATTCTGGGAAAGGTAAAGCAATGCAGATAGTAAAAAGGTGAGTGGTTACCAGGGGTTAGGGAGCAGGAAGGGATGAATAGGCAGGACACGTGGCATTTTTAGAGTAGTGAGACTATTCTGTATGATGCCATGTCATTATACTTTTTTCAAGCCCAAAGAATCTACAAAACCAAGAGTGAACACTAATGTGGATTATGGACTTTGGATAAGAATGTTATGTCAATGTAGGTCCATCCACTGTAACAAATGTGCTGCTCTGGTGGGGAATATTGAGAATGGGGGAGGCTGTATGGCGCAGGGGATATATGGGAAATCTCTGTACTTTCCAATTTTTCTATGAACCTAAAACTGCTCTGAAAAAATAAAGTATTAAAAAACTAGAGGGTGGGGTCACTCTTGGAAAAGTGCTCCTCATTTCTGATACCTCTTTGACCATCCTAGCCAGAGTGCTGATCATTTCCTTATTTCATTCTTCCCCGTGATCTGCTTTGTGGCCTCTTTAATGTAAAATCTGACTTCATTTCGATTTAAAACTATTGCTCTTTTAAAAGCCATTCTTATCTTGTTGGACGCATGGTCAAATCCGTTAATAGCTAAAATCAGTTGAGCTTATTTAAGTAACTAGGATGTAAAACACAATGAGCGAGGAATTACCCAGCTAAACAAGGATGAGGGAAATAGAAACCCTGTTCTAGGGAGTATCTATTAGCAGTCGCCGTATAATAGCTCATGTCAAAATTCTGTGGCTTAAAACAACAAGCATGTATTATTATTCTTGAGTCTTTTGTGCTCAGGTGGACAGTGTTTCTGGGCTCATTCATGTGTCTGTGGTCAGATTTGGGCCAGGCAGGCAGTGTGCTGGTTTGGCTGACTCTATCACATATGTGGTCAGAGTGGTTAGCTGTAGTCCAGGCCGGTGTTGGCTCAGTACCTAGGTTCACTCCACTTGGTCTTTGTCCTCCAGCCGGCTAGCCTAGCACTGAGTGCAGGGAAGAGAATTGCAGTACACAATGCTTCTTGGGCCTGGACTCCAAACTGGCACACTGACATTTCCACTGCATTCAGTTGGCCAGACCAAGTCACAAGTTCAGGCCAGCTTCAAGAATGGGGAAAACAGGATCCACCTCTTGATGGGAGGAGTTGCCCCGAACTCCTGTCACAGGGTAAAGGGCAATGATACAAGGAGGTTATTCACTAAGGTCATAAATGTACTTAATCTACCACCAGGAGAATAAAGGCAAGTAAAGGCTGTACTGCAAGGTAAAAAACAAACAAACAACCAAAAAAATCCCCAAACTGCAAATTACACACACTGTACACTTGATCTTTAAGATTCAAATGTTTGCATTTGTGATCATCTGAATGCCTCCCAAATATTTGGCAGTTTGACATGTAGCAGCTAGGACAAACTTCTTTATTTGACAATGTCTTTATTGTTCATCTTCCGATTGAAATGTAAACTCATGAAGGATGTTGTCTGCAGCATGTAAGTGCTTCGTAAACACTTTGCTGACTGTGTTTATAAAAGGTCTGAAGGGATTAGTTACACTTTTATTAATAATATCTATTACAAATAGATATTATAGCATGGACAAGGAAACATAAAGAAAATCAGGGGAGGGTAAAAGAATTGGCAATTAAAATCCGTTGTGTAGTCTTTTTAGGGAATATATTGGGAGAACAATGGGAAGTAAGCCTAGATAGGTATATAAATACTCCATCTTAAATGGGCCTTTGTACTGTCCTTTGCAATTCAGTAGATCATGAGTAACCATTAACAATCTTTTCAGCAACAATGGTTTGTGCTCCTTGATAGAAAAATTCATTTGGCCACAATGTCTAGAGTAGACCGATTACAACTGAAAAGTAATAGAAGTTTGAGAGAAGAACTGGGAAAATAGTATCAGGGTTTAATTATTAAGTTGTTTTTGGTGTTGTTGTTTTTTTTTTTGGAGGCGGGGTCTTCAGTTCACTGAAAGGGGAAAGAGGAGGTAAGAGAAATATTTGGTGTTTGAACAAAATGGAGAATCAGGACACGAAAAGAAGGAAGATGACAACAATCTACAATGTCCAGTTAGAAGAAGCAGAGGGCATTAAGTGAAATTGAGAAGTTAGCAGAAAAAAGATTTTGATGCTAGAAGAGTAGATGAAAATAAATAAATTGGGATATAAAGTATTTACTTGTCAGTATAATTTCTAACTGAACACATCTATAATATGAGTTTGGAGCTCAGAAAGCAGGTATAATATATCTTCATAGAAGGGAAGGCTAAGACCCTGAGTATGAAGATGGTCTCTGAGGAAAAAAATGATTATTTTTTAAAAATGTATTTTTTCCGCCAAAACCGGTTTGGCTCAGTGGATAGAGTGTCGGCCTGCAGACTGAGAGGTCCCAGGTTCGATTCCGGTCAAGGGCATGTACCTGGGTTGCGGGCACATCCCCAGTGGGAGATGTGCAGGAGGCAGCTGATCGATGATTCTCTCTCATCGATGTTTCTAACTCTCTGTCTCTCTCCCTTCCTCTCTGTAAAAAATCAATAAAATATATTTAAAAAAAAATGTATTTTTTCCATCTCCATTTATCCCCTCTGTGCCCTCTTCCATCACCAACCCTGAAATCACCACATTGTTGTCCATGTCCATGAATTCTCTCTCTCATTTTTTTTTTTTTGCTCAATTCCCCTCCCCTAACTACCCCCTCCTCCCAGAGCTGTCTCCCTGCTCTCTATCTATGAGTTTGTGGACAACCCTGAGAAAGTATTTCATTTAGAACATGCTCCTTGTTTTGTAACAAATTTCCTTTTCAGGTTGTTTAGCTTAATAAATAGGAGCTGTGTTTGATTTGTGATAGCCTGTGTAGAAGACCTTAGATAACCTTGCACAGAATTAGAAATTCCCATAATACTTTGCACACAGATTGGCCATTCATTATTACAAACAAACAAAATAAGTTACTAGAATTTAGGAAAATGCCTTATATTCTTTGCTTGTGATTGCTTTTTATGAGATAAATAGCACCTGTCTGGAATTATAGTAAAGTATTAGTACAACAGGAAGCATATTTAGGTAATGATTAATAATATGCTTGATGGAAAGTGCTGGTTGGAAACATTGGTGCTGATCATTTTTATTTAATGATTTTTCCTAGATTGCTGAATAATTGACTTGGATGAGAAGGTGACTCAGAATTGATTTTATATTGCTTGGAATGGGTTGTTGAAATGTCAATAGCAATAAGTGTACCGTATCAAGAAGTAAATATTTCTAATAAAATTTTCTCTAAAGAGCTATTAGTGATTGCACGCTATCTCTTTATAAAAATAATGGAAATTACTGTCTTTTTATGGAAAAGAAATTTGGCACAGCAGCTTTTCTCTGAAGACATTCTTAGTGACAGAATTATAAATGGAACTCAATATAAACTTGTTTTGGAGGAAAAGTATAATTTTACTTTATAGCTTGTGTGATATCAAAATTGCATATCTATCTATCTATCTATCTATCTATCTATCTATCTATCTATCTAATCTATACACTGAGTGGCCAGATTATTATGACCACCTGAGATTTGTAGGCAAATTAGCTATAATTTCACACTGAAGTTGCTAGAGGGCCAGACCATTATAAATAGGGAAGCAGGTTGTTTACCATCACAGTAGAAGTGATTTTTTTCTGAAGATATGGGTAAACAACATGATTTAACAGCCTTTGAACGTGGGATACACACACACACTGGCCAGATTATTATGACCACCTGACGTTTGTAGGCAAATTAGCCGTACACTGCATCGTATGGGATATGGAAGCCGAAGGCCTGTTCAAACACCTTTGCTGTCTGCACTTACCAACATAAAATGTCTCCAATTCTCACAGGAACACAAGGATTGGACACTTGAGCATTAGAAAAAAGTCATGTGGTCCAATTAATCACGTTTCCAGTTGCATCATGCAGATGGCAGAGTGAGAATTTTGCGGAAACAGCATGAAAGCATGCACCCCACATGCATGAGTACAACCCTTCAAGCTGCTGGGGGCAGTGTTATGGTTTGGGACATGTTTTCCTGGCATGATTTGAGCCTTTTAATTCATGTGGAACAACGTCTGAATAGCACAACATACCTAAGTATCATTGCTGATCAAGTTCATCCTATCATGTTGATGGCGTATCCCAATGGAGATGACTTCTTCCAACAAGACAATGGCCATGCCACGGTGCTTGTATTGTGCAGGAGTGGTTTCAAGAACATGAGGGAGTCTTTACCTTGCTTAGGTGGCCCCCACAATCACCAGATCTCAATCCAATTGAGCATTTGTGGGACGAAGTTAAAAGAGCCACCAGGCAGCTGGTTCCACAACCATCAAATCTCACAGAACTGGACAGTGCTATTCATTAGGCATGGTGTCAGATTCCTCGCATCACCTTTCAACATCTTGGGGAGTCAATGCCAAGAAGAATCACCACAGTATTGAAGGCAAAAGGTGGCCCAACAAAGTACTGATGGAGTGGTCATAATAATCTGGCCACTCAGTGTATATATATCCCACATTCAAAGGCTATTAAATCGCATTGTTTACCCATATCTTCAGAAAAAAATCACTTCTACTGTTGTGGTAAACAACCTGCTTCCCTATTTATAATGTTCTGGCCCTCTAGCAACTTCAGCGCAAAATTATAGCTAATTTGCATACAAATGTCAGGTGGTCATAATAATGTGGCCACTCAGTGTGTATGTGTATATATATATATATATATATATATATATATATATATATATATAGTTTTAAAGGTTGTTTTATTGATTAATTTATTTTTGAAAGCACTTGGTGTTGTTTTTTAAATCATCTGCGTTTTTTATATAAAATGGTATAATCCTATCTAATAAAAGGAATATGCAAATTAACCATCACACCCTCACTCCGTTAGTCCATCACAAAGATGGCAGCGGCCACGGAGCTGGAGTGAGCAGGAGGCTTAGGTTGCCCCTGGTGATGGAGGAAGCCAAGCTTCCAACCTGCCCTGGCTGGCCCTAAGCTCTGCTCAAGGCTACAAAGTTTCAATTATAGAAGATAAATAAATCCCAGATGCCTACTTCCAGCTGGTCTGGCCTCCGCTCAAGGAGGGGCTGGGAACATGGGTTGCCAGGGGTCAAGCCAGACCAAGGCTACAAAGTTTCAATTATAGAAGTTAAATAAATCCAAGATACCTGTTTCCAACCTGCGGCCATGGCCAGCCTGAAAATAGCCATCAGCCCCTCACCCAGGCTGGCCAGGCAACCCAGTAGTCCCCCCCCCCCGCCCCCGGAAGGGGCTGTGGCCAGCCTGACAATGGCCCTCAGCCCCTCACCCAGGTTGGCCAGGCACCCAAATAGGGACCCCCACCCAGAAGTGGGTGTGACCAGACTGAAAACAGCCCTCAGCCCCTCAACAAGGCTGGTCACACTCCCATGGGGTGAGGGTCCCCACTGTGGGGCTTGACCAGCCTGCAAACTGCCATCAGCCCCTCACCCAGGCTGGCCAGGCACCCCAGTGGGAACCCCCACCCTGAAGGGGGTGTGACCTGCCTGCAAAAACCATCAGCCCCTCACCGAAGCTGTCCAGGCACCCTAGCGGGACCCCGACCCTGATCCGGGACACCCTTCAGGGCAAACCAGCTGGCCCCCACCAGTGTACCAGGCCTCTATCCTATATAATAAAAGGGTAATATGCAAATTGACCCTAACAGCAGAATGACTGGTCACTATGACACACACTGACCACTAAGGGGCAGACGCTCAATGCAGGAGATGTCCCCTGGTGGTCAGTGCGCTCCCACAGGGGGAGCTCTGCTCAGCCACAAGCCAGGCTGATGGCTGCCAGCACAGCGGTGGTGGCGGGAGCCTCTCCCGCCTCCTCAGCAGTGCTAAGGATGTCCAACTGCAGCTTAGGCCTGCTCCCTGCTGGCAAGTGGACATCCCCTGAGGGCTCCTGAGCTGCCAAAGGGATGTCTGACTGCCAGCTTAGGCCCAATCCCCTGGGGGGTCCCAGACTGTGAGAGGGCACGGGCCAGGCTGAGGGACCCCCCCGAGTGCACAAATTTTTGTACACCAGGCCTCTAGTTAGTAAATAAATGTTATGGAATAGATTTCATTTTATCAGTATTTTTACTCATTAGGGCAAATAGCATGCCAAATGATTATCCTATCTATGCTAATAAAAGGGTAATATGCAAATTAACCATCACTCTGCAACAAAGATGGTGCCATCCATAGCCGCAAAGATGGCAATGCTGGCCGGAGCCACGGAGCTGGCCGGAGCAGGTGGGATGCTTGGCTTCCTTCAGGTGGGATGCTTGGCTTCTCGGGCCTGATGCTTTGCTTCCTTCATCGCCCCAGTGACTGGGGCGATGAAGGAAGCCAAGCCTCCCGTAACTCCTGGCCGGCTGCCAATGTCCGGCCTCTGGGCGGCGGCCACAGAGTGGGCGGGAGGCAGCTCCAGCCCAGAGTGAAGGCTGGAGGCTGCTCTGGCCCAGAGCGAAGGCAGAAGGCGGTGGCCAGAGTGAAGTCCCGGGTTCCAGATGCTGGAGGGAAGCTGGCGCCAGCAGCCAGGGGAAGGAAGGCCTATTCTTGCACAAATCTTCGTGAATCGGGCCTCTAGTTAGCAATAAAAAGCTTGTGTAGCACATACAAAACCAAAAAAATAGGCATTTAGTAGGCATTTAGGTATTTTTGTTCTACATAAAATAATGACGATAACTTCAGATTGTTGTATTGTCCCTGATCCCCTAGTCTTCTGCCATTTTTTTTTTTTTTGGTTTTTTTTTGGTGGGTGTGTGTGTGTGTGTGTGTGTGTCCTGTATTTTATATTCACACTATTCACCAAGTAGTATTTTGACTATAGAAAACAATGTTTTACAAATTGTGGGTTATTGCCTATGAATCAATTTTAGGATCAGAATATTTAACATGTAATAATAGAATGGAAATAGAATATAAACACAACAGAGTGCATCTCACATAGTGTGTAACTAGATTTTGTTTTATAAAATGTTTGTTTTATACATGTTTTACACAAATATGTATATGTGTGCTAAGTCTCAATATAAAATGTATTTTTTAAAGAGGAGAGTGCCAAAACTACTGATATATTCAGAGATTACTATTGTGAATTATTCATTTATTGTAAATTAGTTTTTAATAATTAGTTTTTAATTATTAAGTATCTGCTATGTCTGTGAAAATTAACCACCAAAATGAATATAACTAACCTCTACTATAAATGAGTTGACATTCAGGGAAAGATATGTACCAAAAACAGAGAACATGTAAAACAACTGTGTGCTGGGGCACTGCTTAATACTAGCATTTTGTTTCTTTTATAGCTTTAAACTTCATACCACTGTAACTTATCTTCAAGTCAGAATTGTTTGTAATGTGTTTAAGCACTAAAAGTAATGTTTGGAAGCAGTAAAGAAGTTCCCATTGAAGGCATGCTCTAGCTTGTCTGTTTTGCCAGTGTAATTCTCAGAGCAGCATGGTAAACATCTATGGATTGTTCTACAGTGCCTCTCTCTTATGTTCACAATTGATTAAGCTTTATTTAAATTTATTTTTAAAGTTATTTTAGAGCTGTTTAAGTTTCACAAAAAATTGATAGGAGAGATAGATATTTCCCATGTTTCCCCACCCATTTATATTCATCGTCCCCTCCTTTATCAACATCACCCACCAGAGTGGTACATTTTTTAAAACTGATGACCCTACATTGACACATCATAATCACCCAAAGTTCTTATTTTACCTTAAAGTTCACTCTTGATGTTTTCTAATACTTCATAGATTTAGAACAAATATGTAATGACATGTACACATCATTATGGTACCTTACAGAGTACTGTCACTGCCCTAAAAACTATGTGTTCTGCCAATTCATCCTCCCACACACACACACCAATACCTGGTGACCCCTGATCTTTTTACTGATTCCATAGTTTTACCTTCTCCAGATGTCATGTAGTTGGAATAATACAGTATGCAGCATTTTCAAATTGGCTTCTTTCACTTAGTAATATGCATTTAAGATTCTTCCATGTTGTTTTATGACTTGACACCTCATCTCTTTTTAGTGCTGAATAATATTCCATTATCCAGATGTGCTAAAGTTTATCCATTCATCTACTGAAGGACATATTGGTTGCTTCCAAGTTTTTGAATGATGAATAAAGCTATTATTAACATTCATGTGGAGATTTTTGTGGAGATATTTGTTTTCAACTTCTTTGGGCAAATACCAAGGAGTACAGTTGTTGGATTGTGTGGCAAGAGTATGTGTACTTTTTGTAGAAACCACCAACCTGTCTTTCAAAAGGACTGTAGAGTTTTACATTCCCCGCAGCATGAATGAGAGTTCCTGTTGCTCCACAACCCCATCAGCATTTGATGTTTCAGTGTTCGATATTTTGGCCATCCTAATATGTGTAGTTGACTAGTAGTGATACCTCATTGTTTTAGTTTGTATTTACCTGATGACATACAATGTTGAGCATCATTTCATCATTTCATATGTCTATTTACATATTTATATCTTTTTTGATGAGGTGTTGGGTCATTTATTTCACCAATTTTTTAAATCAAGTGGTTAGTTTACTTATTCTTGAATTTTAAGAGGTTTTATATATATATATTGGATAACAGTCCTTTATCAGATGTGTCTTTTGCAATTTTTTCTCCCAGTTGATGACTTGTCTTTTCATTCTCTCCATACTGTCTTTAATAGAGCAGAATTTCTTAATTTTAATCAACTCCCATTTATCAATTATTTCTTTCATAGATTATGCCTTTGGTGTTGTATCTAAAAAGTAATCGCCATGCCCAAGGTCATCTATATTTTCTCCTTTATATTATTATAAGAAATTAATAGTTTTACATTTTTACATTTAGGTTTGTGAGCCATTTTAAGTGAAGGGTGTAAGGTCTGTGTCTATATTAATTTTTTTGGCATGTGCAAGTCCAGGTTTTTTAGTACCATTTGTTGAAAAGACAATTTCTGCTCTATTCTATTACCTGATTTCTTTTGTCAAAGAAGGTTCATTCTATTTCTGGGGGCCTATTTCTGGGTTCTCTATTCATTTCTGTTACTAAAGCTTTACAGAAAATCTTAAGCCAGACAGTGGTAGTCCTTCAATTTTGTTCTTCTCCTTCAATATTGAGTTGGCTATTCCATATCTCCATAGAAATTTAAAATTACTTTGTCAGTACACAAGCACACATACACACCACACACAACTAGCTGGAATTTTGATTGACCTTGCATTGAATTTATAGATCAAGTTGGAAAGAACTGATATCTTGTCTGAATTTTATCATGAATAGGTGTTGGATTTTGTCAAATGCTTTCTCTGCATCTATTCATATGATAGTGTGATTTTTTTCTTTTTTATTGATGGATTATAATAACTGATTTTGATGTGATGGCTTGCAATGACTGATTTTCAAATTTTGAACCAGACTAACATACCTGGGATAAACCCCACTTGGTAGTGAGATGCAATTCTTTTTATACATTGTTTAATTTGATTTACTAATACTTTGTTGAGAAGTTTTGCATCTGTGTTCATGAGAGATATTGGTCATATGTAGTTTGACACTGTTTTTAGGCACATACACAATAAAATGTTATGTCTTCTTAGAGAATTGACCCCCTTTATCATTATGTAATGTCATTCTTTATCTCTGATAACTTTACTTACATGGCATTCTTCATTCTGTTACAGTGTATTTTATCTTTCACATTTCTTTTTTGTTCTCTTTTAGAATTCTGATTTCTGTGCTTTCATTGCCCATCTGTTCTTGCGTGCTGTCTACTTTATCCATTAGAGGCCTCAGCTTATTAATCATAGTTGTTTTCAATTCCATGTCTGAAGCCCCAACATCCCCTCATGCCTGATGTTTGCTCTCTGACCTTTCAAATTGTGCTTTTTGCCATTTGGTAGGCCTGGTAATTGTTTCCTGATAGCTGGACATGTTGTGCTGGGTAAAAGGAACTGCTGTAAATTGGTCTTTAGTAATATGGTGGCAGGTATGAGGGAGAGGACGTGTTCTTTAATGCTTTGATTAGGTCTCAGCCTTTCAGTGAGCCTGTGCTTCTGGATTCCACACTTCTCAATGGGTTCTCCGGTCTCATCTCCTCCTTAGCTGGGACAGATGGCTGGGGTGAGCTGGAGTTGGATGTGTTCCCTTCCTCCACATCAGGTAGGCTAATGCTACTTCCAATAGGTGAGACTATGGTTAACTAATTTCCCCTGAGGACAGACCTTTTTAAGAACAGAGTACTCAAGTGTAGTTGAAAATGATTCTTTTCTCCTCCTCCTGCCAGGAATTGGAGGAGATTTTTCTCAGATATTTCCTTTGAAAACTGGAGGAGCTCTTGGAGATAAATCACACAGTATTGTGCAGGCTACCCTATGGCTGGGTCCCCAGGAGTTTTTACCTGTCAGAGTTGTCCACACCAAACTTCCTGCCATTCAGCGATGACATTTCCAGGTTTCCAGCCCCAGCACAGGTTCCTGCAGAGTCACTTCTTCTAGACAGTGACTCCCTGCATTTGCTTGTCTATCTCCTCTATCTTGGGGGAAGCCGTGTGCCCTGTGCCCTTCCTCGTTTATGGCT
This sequence comes from Myotis myotis, assembly GCF_014108235.1. Classification (NCBI taxonomy): domain Eukaryota; kingdom Metazoa; phylum Chordata; class Mammalia; order Chiroptera; family Vespertilionidae; genus Myotis; species Myotis myotis. Next base: position 71,285,737 of record NW_023416368.1, read on the forward strand.
ACAAGAAGAGCTGTTCATTTTTCAGCATGGTTAGCTTCTTACTTATTGTTAGGATGGAGTGGCGACTTCCAAGCTCCTTACATTCATAATAAGAAACCAGAAAGAAGTTCTATCTCAATTTTTAAATAAATTTTTGTGGAAATTATTAATTGTAGGAAGCAATTTAGCTGCTCAAGGTAAAGTGGATAAGGATAGGTTGTGTGCTCTGAATATTTCAGTCTAGTAGAGGAGACTGGAATATTTTAATTTATGATCCTATTTGTTTTCACTTTGTTTATCGGGAATAAAAGGAAGGCTCCTAGCAGCAAGAGGAGAAATAGCTTGTATAGAAAATCACGTTGTTATATTTGTGCTGTCAGTGTATGAGGAAATGTTCAATAATGTCATAGGAAAAACTGAAAAGCAAAGGATACAGGGTTGAAAAGTCAAGGAAGAGCTTCTGGGGTATCTCCTTGAACCCTCGGTTAATTTAATTTAGAGAGTTGAATAGGAGGAAACTACTGGGTAAGGTATGGTTGGGTATAAATATAAAATGGGAAATTTGCACTTATATCACTTAGCATCTTATTTTCAAGTTCTTTAAAAACCACTTTCCTTTTTTCTTGTCTTAAGAAGAAGAATAAGATAGGGCGTTAGAAATGTTCATAAATGCCACTCTTGCTAGAGCATGTCTTTCTACAGTAGACTATGAGGTTGCCTCTCGTTTCACTTTACATCACTATTATCCTGACCTTGTAGACAAGCCTGCATTTCTTGTGCTGCTGCCAGACTGACTTTACACTCAAACAGCTTAAGTATTCTCCCCATATTTCCTCTGTCACGCACAATCTTTCCTTTAATGGTAGCCTTCTGCTTCTTTGCCGCGGACCTGCTGAGATGCTTTTATGCATAAAAAAACAGATGCCCTAGTTTTTCCTTGCAAAATCATCCCTGCACAACACTTAGCAAAGTAATCCAAACTTTCTTAAAGTAAATTCAAGATGCTCGTGGATAAACAGTCCCCCAACAGAATGAGAAAGACTCGTTTCAGTCCGTATAAAGCAATATGTTTAAACATAAACTTTTCAAGTGATTGATAAGCAGTATAAATCATCTACTTTGACAAATAATTAAGATGATAAAAATTGTATAGTACCCTCTATATCTTTCTAATTTAATCAAAGCCGGCGTCCATAATGATGAGCATCCAATTGCTTTCGTGAGAAGCTGAGCCTCACTGCCGGTGTTCCAGGCACCTTGCAATTTATCCAGAGCAAAACATCATCAAACTGCCTCATCTTGATAATGCAGTTCTCAAAGGCAACTGAAATTAGCATTGTGTCTTGTAGTATTCATATATATACACACATATATACATCCAGAAAGATATATATAAAAACAAACACTTGCAAATGCTTAAAGGAAGTGAAAGTATAAATAACATTTGAGGAAAACAATACAGAATTTCAGAGATGGAGGGGTAGTTACATCATTTACAAGTGAGTCATGCTTGTGTATGTATGTAAATATGTATGTTTTATATGTGTATTATTTATGGATACATACATATGGACATACATGTGTGTGGATACATAAACCTGCCTAGTTATATATATATACACACACACACACACACATATATACAGCACAATAAATATGACTATGTAAAATAAAGAAATTTGTCCATGCTTCAGTTTATACTAATCCAGAAGTTATTTTATTATTGGTAAGCACTTTTGATTAATAAACTGATTAAATATAAGTTTCATTAACTATTTATGCATGCTTGCTTATTCGTTTTAGTAAAATTCTCAATTATTTATTGATGTTTAACAGGGGACTAAATTTAATGAGTATCTATTTCAATGCACAGTCACACCTATATGCTCTCAGTATTGGCTACTCAACAAGGAATGTGTCTTACAAAGAAGAATTAAAACCATTGGCCATATTATTGTTAACACCCACTGTTTTTGTGGATGGAACATTTGGTTAGACTGTACTTTCATTAAATAATACAGTAATTACCAGTCTTGCAAGATGCTATCCTGTTCATTTACATATATTTTACCATGCTGCATATTAGATACAAAATAATTAGATACCGTGGAAGGGAGTAAAAATGTGGGTAAGCAATCTGCTTTTGCTTCCAACATATGCAACTAGTAAAGCAGACGGGATTGTGTTCTTGGGACGTTTGAGGACTTTTAGAGTGTCTCATATCAGTGGCATCTGGGGACCAATTACTGAACACTCTCCACAGGAGTCTTGCCTCAGCGTTTTTAAATGGATGAATAATATATAAACTCCGTGACGTCCCACTGAGAGAAACTGAAGCAGCATCAAAAAGAAATAGTGTATTTGAGCTGAACTAAAAAAGAAATAATTTGAAATCTGAACTAAAGTCCTTTGTGTTTACATATGTAGTTGGTTGTAAAGTTGCAATGCAGGAACATAATGAACAGGAGGGAAAAAACTGTAAGCTCCTGCCTTTTCCCGAGTCTGGAGGAAAAAGGACGTGAAAGGAGAAATAATCTCTCAATTCACACCTGGAAGTGGTTTATGTAAGAATTTGTAATATTAAATGAATGGAAGAAATTCGGTGCATATTAAAGCCCTAATGTATCTTAGAGTATCTTATAGATTGCCTATTTCAGACTCTTCATAGTCTATAGGCTCCGTGGGCCTGAAGAGCTTAATGAATTGCTCACAAACAACTGTTAACAGAGAGGATGCTAGACTCCGGTGTTCATTCTCTACCCTACCTCACTGCTGTGATCACATGGTTTTGTATAAGAATTGTAAAAATAACAGCAATGCTATGTACATGGGGGAATTGTTCCTTCTATGTTACAGTGAGATATTCAAATACCATATCTCACTTAATTTTAACAGCACAATACTCTGTAGCAAAATATTATTATTATCCTTTTACTGGTAAGAAAACTGAAATTCAGGGAAACACTACGAATCTGTACCAGCTCTGAGAAATTCAATGTCTTTGGTGAAACTTACAAAGTCTACATTGTTTGTTTTCTGGAGAAGTTAGACTTTACAAAAAATTAGTAAGGTGTCTGAAGAGTACCTTCTAAGAACTTCGGTAACTCACTCACTCATTCATTTAATCGTTCATAAGCATTTATGAAGCACATTTTTCCGCCATATGCTACCTTTCCATTTATGGGACGACACTCCAACCAACTGAGACACACTGGCCAGGGCTTCTTGTTTATTTATTAATGATTTACTTACTAAGTAATAACAAGAAGGAAGTGGGGGCGGTAAATTATGATGTAGGAAAATGATGTCAGACTTCTATCAGAAATAATTTATCTCTGTATTATATTTTGGCTGCAGCTACTCAGAGAGAGGTCTGAATCCTAATACATACAATAGTCTTAAAAGTCACTTTTTTGTTAAAACAAAAGCTGACAATTTAAAGAAGCTTTTCAGTTAATTTCTCAATATTAGAAAAAAATTTCAAATTTAAAAACATAATCTGTGATTACAGTATAATGTTTAGAATTAAGCCTTTGGGGTAAAAACTTTGTTTTCCCTCCTAGTCTGCATTTTATTAATGGTGCAGCCTTGGAGAAAATTACTCAGTTATTCTATGATTGGTATCCCTAATTCTTAAAATGGAAGTGATAATACCAGAATTGTTGAAATGCTTAAATTAAATTATATGTAAAAAAAATATAACTTGGGTCATTCTAAGTTTGCCATATAAGATATTTGGCTTCTAATCCTATTTAGTAAAATAAAAGTCATAATGGAAAAAAAGCATTTCTATGGCAGTAACTGGAATCCATTTCAGTTAAATTCTCTAATAAATATCAGAATGTTTACTAGTGTATGTAGCATTTAAGAGAATGTAAACTATATTATTTAGAGAATGTCAAATAGACTCATAGCTAATGATTATATGATTCCCTTTCTTTGGCATGGAGCCTGGTAAATTTCCAAAGATATCAAAAATTTCTTAATTAAGAAGGTCTTGAGTTACTATAATTTGAGTTTAGATGGGTTGCGGCCACCCAGACAATAGGGTGGTGAAGGCCTGGGGTGAGGGGCGGAGGCAGGCTAGAAGAGGTCAATGTGGGGGGAAGGGCGGCACTGTAATACTTTCAATAATAAAGATTTTTTTAAGGAGTATCTTTAAAACTTTAAAAAAACACTACATTGGAAACTTGGCTAAGGAAAATCACTAGAAGATATGAGGTTTTGTGTCAGAGAAAGATGTGTTCCCAAAGAGAAAAAGTACTTTCACTTAGAAGGGTGATTACATTGTGCAACCAAGTTTTCCTTTGCAAAAGGTTACCTATTCATTTCCTGAACTCATAACTCTGGGGGACCAGTAATTCCAGCACTTCCTTGGTACCAACCTTAAGTGAGAAAAACTGTGATATATGGCTAGTGACTACTCACAACTCTGTCCTTCAAGGAAACTTTCTGAAATAAATCCATGACCCCTTCTCAGAGGGGGCTTCTCAGCAAGTTAGGGGAAACAGTGGTTTCTGTGGTGCATTTTGCTAAGCAATGCCCCCTTTTTTAAAAGCCTCATGAAGTCCTGCCAGAAATGCAATTATTAGATTAATCTTGGAATCTATGTGAAGGCTCTTAACAGCATTTGTCAGTGAGTCCTCAATTAAAATGCAGTCTCTCAGAGCAAAGCCTTGTTCCCTCTTACCCTCCTCATCCAGTCTCAATCCTCTTGACAAATATTCTCCGTGTAAGATTCAGCTTACTGTGTGGATCAGCTCAAAATGTCTCCTGCCCTCCAGAATTCTTCCTAGTTAGAATTTAGGTCTCTGAATTGTTTTAACTTATATAGCCTTATCACAGATCTTTAACAAGAAAAATGTTTAAATTATCTTTTATCCCACAAATCCAAGCACTGTACCATGCATAGAGCAAGGCAATAATATTTGTACAAAAGAACTGGGGGACAAAAAATAAAATTTATTGACCCTCTTTTTTTTTCCCCTGCACCATACAGTGCTCTTGAAATCTATTTACTCTAAATTTATATGATATTTCTTTATGAAGATATTTTCAGCCTCACTCTATAGGAGTAAAATTTTAGATTAAAATAAATTAGCATGCCTAAGATTGTGATTAATAGGATACAAAACCAATTTTCTCTTCCATATTCTGACATTTTATTTTGACAACATGATGTTGAGATAATTAACCAACACTTCTCAGCATTCTCCCCTTACACCCTCACCCAACATTTTTCAGATAAGGAACCAGTCTCTGGGCTGCCTGGGAATACCAGATCAAAATATGGAATTCAGACAACTCAAGAAATCCAGCTAAAAGGAAGGAGCACAAACCAAGTTAACACATGACAGGTTTTTATAATATAACAAATTGAGCGTGTCTGCATAGAAAGAGTTAGAGCCGGAAATTAAGAAAAGGTACCCTGGCTGGGTGGCTCAGTTGGTTGAAGCATTATCCTGTACAACAAAAAGGGTGCAGGTTCAATTTCCAGTCAGGACAACTGGTGGATGTTTCTCTTTCTCTTTCTCTCCTCTCTTTATTTCTCTCTCTTAAAAAAAAAAAAATCAATGAAAACATATCCTCATGTGAGGATAAAAATAAAAGGCAAAGTTGAGATAAGTCACATTGGTGAAGAAGCCAAAAGAAAAGAAACTCCATGACAATTTGCAAAGACCATTGGTCAAGAGTCAAGATGGATGCTTAGAGGAAACGTTGTACAGAAGGCGGGGTGTTAGTCAAGCTCTACACTCCTTATCTTTGAATTGAGGAAGGATAAGCAACATCAAAACAGTCTTAGTGTTACGTGATTAGCAATAGTCTTTCCAGTTCCGTAAATAGAATTATCCACTATGTGAGGCCACCAAACTCTCCTTCATGCTGTCTTCCTTCCACCACATCTTCTGGTCCTTTTATCCCCAAACCCCTTGCTGCCATGTCCTCTGGCTGACCTGGTCTGCTCTGTGGTTTACCCATCACTTTCTATACTATTTAATTCTGCTGGACAGAAAAGTGGAGTATCGTATCTTTAATAAGGAGGAGGGGTGGTGGGAAAAATGCCCTAATACTCGGTTTTTCAAATATCAATGTGCAGATTAATTAGCAATTTTAATGGACCTGTAAGTCTGTGTTTTTAATAAACTTCGTGGGATGCCAAGGTTGCCATATTTTGAGTAGCAACTATAAAGGGGGAAAAAATCTCTAAGAAGGTCTGCTTCTAATTAAAAAATATTGTGGTGACATACACTTTCTCTTTAAGTTGGCCTCGCAAATGGGACTCTTATTTTAACACTCTGGGCACCAAAAAGATTTCTAAGAAATAAAACATAACTTGACTGTAGGGTGTTTATCTTTGTGGTTATAACAACTAATAGAAAGTTGATACAGTATATATCAATTTCTGTGGAGTTTGATCTCTCCTGTTATACCTGCATTTTTAAAGTATAGTTTTATCACTAATAAGAAAATTTAGGTAGAAAATAGAAAGAAAGTTTGAAATACAGATGGTCTTACTCCCAATTTCCTTAGACAATTATTATTCTACCCACTTCCAAAATGTGCTGTGAAGCATTTAGGCTAGAATGTTTTATATGAGGTACAGAGAACACCAAGAATAAAACATTTTACAAAATAAATAAATTTCTGAAAAGTTTGCTAAAGAATAATGTCTGTCTTTTGGATTTCTGGATATAAATTGTATTTGCCTTTTGAATTTTATTAAATTTGTATTGTATTTGATGATACATAAAGTACTTCAGATTATATAGCTAAAGAAAACAATGGTAACTCAGTGTAGTAGTTATACTGCTCAACTTCAATAAACAAATATGTCTAACTTCTCTGTCTGCCACTGCTAGTTCTAAGCCTTTGGGATAATAACCTATCTGGACTTCATTTCTCTCATGTAGAAAATAATAGTTTTGGATTCTGTGATCCCTTCCAGTATTATAATCCTGTGATTATTTAAATATAAAAAAAATCAAAGCATGTCTAATTTGTTTTCAATAAGTGCAAAATCAGAGTGACCCCTTAAAAGATAATGTCCAAACTGAAAAGTAAAGCATTTTTCAATCAATCTTCCCCAACTCTCTCCAGTAGGGTAACTATATCTGATGACTTCTGAGCAATTAATTGAAGCTGCTGAATCTTTGACTGATCCTTGTAACAGTACTTATACTAGAAAATACAAAATACTAAGTCTAAAATGGAGCATAAATGAATAAATATGGAAACATAGTAATTGGATTCAATGAAGAGTGAGTTAATGTCTAGTAAAGGTTTGGTGATAGCTTTGTACAACTCCTGAAACTGCAGTGACTTCACGCTCTGATTTATAATCTTATATGCTCATTATTTTCCTATAAAATGAGGCAAATTCTCTGCATCAAAATCACCTGATGATTTTTTTAAAAAATATAGATGCCTGACCCCACCCCCAAACAGCATCAGAGGAATCTGATTTAGCAGGTTTGGAGCTCCTTTGGCAATTCAGATACACAACAAAGTGTAAAACTCTCTAATACCTTGTTTAATTTATCATACCCACCACCAACTTTCCTGCTATTAATTTTTTCTCCATGAAGTTCTATGAGGAGTGTCAATCCTGGTAGGTCCCTATTTCACATCTTCCCATGAAACAGACAAATTTTCAGTTGGGCTCAGTGACTATTAAGTTGTTATGTCAAGACTTCAGGATCAATCAAAGAATCTCTGGGCACATTATAGTTACTTACCTACCTAAAATCCTCATTTTGGTTTGAAACTAAAGAATCAATATTTAGTAATTATTTTTAGATATTCTCTTGTATTGAAATGCATAAGAATACCAAAGGGAGAATAAGTATAATGTTCTAAGTTATCACCTTTCTGGTTTATGAAGACAAACTCGTAACATAGGAAGACAAGTTCTAGTATTAATTTTGAAAAGATAAGGCTCTCAGAATTTATGAAAGTTTATCCACCCTCAAAATCTGTAATATAGCATATGCATATTTCTCTAAAACATACATATTCTTTCATCAGTAGTTACAGACTTTAGAGAATGAGTCATGTTTTACTATGATTTTATTAAACATACTAGATCAAGTAAACTGCTTGTCTTAGAGTTGTATTGGCTTACAAATATATTTACAAAGGTGATTATTTTAAACACTTTCATGAAATTCATATTCTGTGATATTAGGTAAGCATTTTATTTATTTTCCATAATTTCTAACGTTCACATATAATTTATTAATTTCTGTGGGCTACAAAGAGAAATCAATCCAATTGTAGATGAATGCATTCGATGATATAGCTAGTTTTCATTTTGAGTCTCAGGGTAAATCTGAGTTCTAGGTTTCCCAAGCAACTACTTATAAATTCATATTAACTGAAAAGCTAGAAAATAACATAACATGAGAATTGCATAATTATGTAAGATATTATAGCTTAATGGAAACTATTGACTAACCGATATTTTTAGAGTTCAGTTCCATAATCAATTCATGGTGACTAGGTTTTCAAAGGTTATGCCTTAAAACTTTCAGCATAGCCCTGGCTGGTTTGGCTCAGTGGATAGAGCATCAGCCTGTGGAGTGAGGGGTCCAGGGTTTGATTCTGGTCAGAGGCACATGCCTGGGTTGCGGGCTCTATCCCCAGTGGGGGATTGCAGGAGGAAGCCGATCAGTGATTCTCTCTTGTCATTGATGTTTCTCTCTCTCTCTCTCTCTCTCTATCCCTTCCTCTTGGAAATCAATAAAAATATATTTAAAAAAATTTTTCAGCATAGAATAGGCAGTTTTTCATTTAAAAAATCAATTTATAAGTAAATCATGCTAAAAACTGTGATGCCTGTTTTGCTGCAAATTCTTCTAATATTAATGCTTGTATTTTAAAATGACGCTTTTAGAAATTCAACATAATAAATAATATAAAAATGTATTCATTTTCAAATAATTTATGAAATACTTCTTACGATATATAATTTTATTTGATAAAATATACTTATTTTGTTGGAATAATGAATACACACATGTGTTAAAGTCAGCTGTACAATGTAATGTAATGAATACCTTGTAAACAGACCTCATGCATGCCCCTTCCAACTATTTACACCATTGATTTGCTTAAACTATTTGTATCATAAATCATAACTTCATATAAATCCCTTGTAATATGAGCTACTGTGTTAAAATAACCCCAAAATTCCCAAAGCTACAACTTGACTGTTACTAAACCTATTTTATTCAACTGTGCCTTTCAAAATCATATTATTGTATGATTGTCTTAAATATTCAGGAACTACTGGGAGGTGAAACAAACAGGCATTTTATTTCAGTGCTCTGACAGTTTTCATGAACCACCCCTACTATTTGAATTATGTCCATGTTTGGTTTACTCAAACATCAGATCGTAACTAATTAGATTTTGGTTAAAATAAGTAATTTCTCAAAACACAACTTTAAAATCATAAATGGGGACACTTTAGCTCATAGGTGGTTCTTCTTTCAAGGAATGATGGAACAGAGTAGAAGTATGACTTTAATAAGCTGAATCTGGGGGTCAAAACAGACTCTCTACCCTGAAGCACCATTAATGTGGGCTAAGCTTTATATATTAAAGAGTGGGAAGTCCTGAGATTTTAAATACTTTGACTTTAACAGAAATCAAGCCAGTTTAATGAGGAAAAACTACTTTTAATAAAGACATGAACAACTAGTGAGAGCTTACACAGTGTTTCTGAAGAACTCAACATGTTTTGAGGTCAACTGCATGTTGATGTCATATGTTACAGACTGAAACTCAGACAGAGGTTAAGCCGCTTGATCCAGATCCCAGCAGGAGCCCTGCAATGGTCGGGAGCAGCATGGCCTTCCTATTCTTTCAGTCCATACGCAAGGCTAATCTTCTTACAATAAAGGACTTAATGGATAAAGCTTATAAATATTCATGAAGTAAGAACAAACTAAATATTACAGAAATTCTAATTAACATTTAAAAGCTCAAAATTTCCACATCTACAAATAGAACCAAGACCCAAAAAGGGCTTGCCTGGACCCCAAATTTGGGAGACGATGCAATGGAAAGTTGAAGGAGCAAAATGTTTCCTGAATCACATTGTCATGATGTGGCATTAAAATAACTTGTGTGGGAAGAGTTCATCAAAAGCTAGTAAAACTGTCCCAAGAATTTATATTTATTAAAGTTCTTACTTCATTACTAGATTAACCAGAGGAAAAATTAATTGGCCATTGGCCTTAAAGTAAAATCTATAGAAGCAAAATATCTTATTAAATATTTAACAGGGACATAGTACACATATTGCTTACTTTAAGTAATCTAATTATAGCAAGTTAATCCACTTAGCTCATCATAGCACTCAAAGTTCTTTACCTTGATTCAGCTCATCCTGACTTTAATTTGTGTTTTATTTTGCTCAAGCAATTGTTTTACCATAAATTTTAAAAAAATTTTCTTAAATACTTTTCCAATAAGATTAACAATAGAGGACAAATAGTTCTTAAGAAGTAATAAAAGATAAACACTATTCTAGAATGATGTAAAACATCACAGTTAGTAGAGCAAATTAAAATAGAAGAATATAGACAGTCATGCTTCTGAAAAAAAATACCCTATTGCATTTGAGTCAAACATGTGGAAAAAATTATGGTGGTGGTGGTGGTGATGGTGATGGTGATGGTGGTAGTATTGGTAGTGGTAGGGTGGAGGTAATGAATACCAAAGGGTTTATTTTAGAGTACCTGAATGTGATTGTGGAACTGCAATTTTTCTACAGTTATAGTTTATATAAATGATTTAGAATTTCATCAGAAACTAATCTTCCACAAAGAACTATATATATTTATCTAGAGAATAGCATACTTGCACAAAACTATGAAATATCATTATTTGACATTATTAACAGATGAATAAACCTTAAGTTTATGACAGAATGAATCACAATTTCTGATTAGGCCCTAGCTGGTGTGGCTCAGTGGATAGAGCGTCAGCCTGCGGGCTGAAGGTTCCCAGGTTTGATTCCGGTCAAGGGCATATGCTCGAGTTGCTGGCTTGATTCCCAGTAGGGAGCATGCAAGAGGCAGCCAATCAATGATTCTCTCTCATCATTGATGTTTCTATCCTTCTCTCCCTCTCCCTTCCTCTCTGAAATCAATAAAAAAATATTTTAAACAATTCTGATTAGGATTCTATAAATCTAAATTACATTCGCAAATGATATAGATTAGTTTTATTTTTTTAATTTTATTGTTGAAAGTATTACAAATAGTAGTACATATGTCTCCTTTTTTTCCCCATTGACCTTCTCCTGGCCTCCCCTATCTCCCGGCACATGCCCTCACCCCCCCCCCCCCCCACACACACACAGTGTCTTGTGTCCATTGGTTATGCTTATATGCATGCATACAAGTTTTTCGATTGATCCCTTACTCCCCACTCCCCACAACACTCCCCAGCCTTCCCACTGTAGTTTGACAGTCTGTTCGATGCTTCTCTGCCTCTGTATCTATCTTTTTGTTCATCAGGTTATAATGTTCTTTCTTTTTTTTTTTTTAATATATTTTATTGATTTTTTACAGAGAGGAAGGGAGAGAGATAGAGAGTTAGAAACATCGATGAGAGAGAAACATCGATCAGCTGCCTCCTGCACATCTCCCACTGGGGATGTGCCCACAACCCAGGTACATGCCCTTGACCGGAATCGAACCTGGGACCTTTCAGTCCGCAGGCCAATGCTCTATCCACCGAGCCAAACCGGTTTCGGCAGGTTATAATGTTCTTTATTATCCATAAATGAGTGGGATCATGTGGTATTTTTCTTTCACTGCCTGGCTTATTTCACTTAGTTTTATGTGCGAATATTTGTGCTTCTGGTTGGCACATCATGCAGTTTTTAATGTGTGAAATTAGTATAGGTACTTAAAAGACCTTGAATTTGGAACTTACCAAAATGTCTCAGAAGTTAATTCAACACTCTGTACACAAGCACACTTTATCCATACCTTTAACAACAACAAAAACGGTATTCTGAACAGAAAACACCAACAGGCAGCTGTAATTATGTACTACAAGTAACAAGATTACATCAGAATGGCCAAATAATGCCCAAGGAAAATTCTATTGTTAAAAAGGAAACAGGTTTAAGGACATTTCAGTAGGGCCAAGCACAGATACAAATATTTCAAAAATCTCATCTATTTTATTCTGTCTGAAATATATAATGCTACTCACCCGAGATCTTAATCTTATGCTATACAAAATTTAAAAAGAAGATTAAAAAAGAAAAAAAACAATAAAGCTTATATTAAATAAATGAAACATACAGGTTATAATTAAGATGAAGTAAGGAAAGGAAAAATATTACAATTATAAAACTTGCTCATTACTTGTTGGTACTGGTCCTACTGTGAGAGATAGGCCATAAGTAGATTGAGTTTCAAGTTCTAAGGTATCCTATTCAACAACTCATTGTTCAGCTAATCCAGAATTCTGCACAGTTAAATCTTAGCAGCACATTCCCTTGGAATAGCAGCACATACTAGCTACCTGCAAAGTCATCAGTCTCAATAACATAGTTTATAGAAGATAGTTTTGGAGCAAGGTGCCCACCAAAGTTAGGCTCTTTTCCTCCCACAGAACCTGGGAGATAGAGATCCTAACTCCCTTGAAGATTACATTCAAAGAGATGATTCCCAGATCTTCAAGAAAGACTTTGCTGGGCCATAATGCTGACAAGAGGCTTATTTGGTTTTTTAAAAGGTTTGCAGACATTTCAAAGCAATTTACATGGATTTACAAGTTTTCTAAAGTAAATGCTTTAAGAAAAGGGGGTAGAGGAAAGTCTCTCCCCTTATTTTTAACAGAGAGAATTACCCTCTTATTTTTCATTTCTACTTGTCTTACAATCTCGAATATATAGCACATGGCTCAGAGTTTTACACACACAATTCTAATTTCATCCATCTAAGTAAGATTTTATCCCATTTTATGTGCCTTGTAAATGTGTATATTCCTGCAGAGAATACCAACATAGGACACTGATACCTTTTAAGTTTAATGATTGAATTTTTATTTCTTTATCTTCATTTTATTTTTTAGCCTAATCTTGCTAAACAAGAACTAGTGTAAGTTTTCATCGGGGGTGTGTGCTAGAAATGAGGGTTCTGGGAAAGAGAAGAAAGATGAAATATTTTTTAAACAATTATAACATTTTCAAACTGTACATGTCAGGTTAATTCAGTAATTTATAGCCCATATCTCAAATTTATGGGTAATTTGAAAAATAATTCTATTAACATGAAAGTTTAGTTAGAACAGGCAATTGCTAGATAGTTACTCCAACACTTTCAGTTGTTAATTCACAGTAATGAATATGCAATTATTAGGATTTTCAATATTCAGGCAGAGCAGCCACCCCTTCCTCATAATTTCAAGAAAACACCTGCAAAGATGCACTTATTTGCTTTATATGTAACTTGTAGATAAACAAAATAATCCTAAGAACTGACTTCAGAAGATGCAAACTCTAGCCTTTAGTCATCCCAGTTCTGGGAGATTTGGTGACCTTCAACCATAGAACCAGGATGATGTAGAACCAGGATGATGTAGAACCAGGATGAAGAAGACAGGATGACACACACCAGACCACCACTTGTCCAGTGTCAAGGTCCTTAATGGAATGGACTGTGCTGGCCTGCATGTAGAGAATGTTTTAACTCTCTCCTCTTGATTTCTTTGTTTTACTTTTCCTCTCCCCCATTATAAAAACCTCTGCCTGCACTGAGATGTGGAAATGGGTTTTGTGACAAGAGGTCCCCATCTTCTCAGGTGACCAGCACTTGAATCAATCCCTTTCCCTTTTCACTGGGACAAAAACAAACACTGAATTTCCATTCTTTTAACTATTTTTCTATCTTTAAACTGATGATGAAATGAAAGGCCATTGGAAAGCATTTACTATTCATAGAGAATTTATAATCTCAACTAATACTTAGTGCTGATTATGGTGAGATAAAAGCAAATTATCAGAGCATCTCACAACTTCAACTTCATGTTTTCAATAATGTATTTTAGGGGACACACATATGTACTTTTCTAATTCCTCCAAAAAATGCAGCACTGATAAGTAAGCAGGGCTAATATAGGATCCAGCAAAATGAAGAAAGCAACAGAGTTAAGTATAAAATCCCACATCACTACCTTCCCTAACTGGTAGTTAACCAACCCCCTTGACCATCAATGTGGAAAATTTATTACTGATGCTCATGCCTTCTCACAAGAAAATGGATTAGTCTTTAATAAGTAGTGAATGAGCTCTCTCTCACAGTCCACGGTTACCTCTGAATTGCATAGTCTCTTTCATTTATAACGGTATTTTTGGGTGTCTGTCTTGATCTATATTTTGTTTAAGCAAAATAACTATATGTAAAGTCATTTATTAAAGAATTACTGGATAAAAGAGACTGGACTATGTGGATCTGGGTTCCTTGCCAGATATTTGGCATATCTCCACTCCTCTTTCATCTGTTTTTTCCCTCCCTGGCTAAGTGAATTTTATACGGTTCAATTCTTGATGGTCTGTCAAACAAACTACTAAATCTAATAGCATCTAGAAAATAGAAACTTAACTCTAATAGTCCTCCTAAATTATGATGTTATTACAAGAACATCAAGGGTAAGGCTTCTCCTTGAACCAGACTTTTCAGTGAAAAGATTAGTTGATAATTATAGTGTTTACTCATAAAGACTTAAATTACAACCCTTTGATGGAATATTTCATTTTTAAAGTATGTTATTATCAATACTAATATTGTATATATATGTGTGGGGTATTATTAAAAAAAAATCATCTCATTTAAACTGCACAACAACCACTTGTGGCAGACATTATTATTCTCATTGTTAGACAAAGAATGGAAATGTGTCAATGCCACAGCAAGGACCTGAACACAAATCTCTTAATACACAGTCTGTGACTCTGCAAGGGGCCATACTGCATTGTTAGTTCGATTATATCTTACATTTTAAAGTAATCATAATTAATAAAGAACACTTTTTTTCCTATTTTATTTCTTTTTACATATAGTCCTCTCTGGACTATTGTTCATGGAACTTACTCTGAATACCAATAAACTTTGAGTTATTGCTTATGTCCATTTACTATTAAATAAACGAATTTTATATTGTGAACATAATATGACCCCAAATCCAAGAGTGGTATTACTGTTGCTGTTAAGATTTCGTTTTTTAGAGCAATTTTAGGTTCACAGCAAAACTGAGGGGAAGGTACAAAGATTTCTTTCATTCCCCCTTCCACTACACGTGCACAGCCTGGTCTGCTATCAACATCCCCACCGGAGCCGTGCGTTTGTTGCCATCAATGAACCTATGTTGGCACATCATTGTCATGCCGACTGCACAGTTTACATTAGGTTTCACTCTTGAGGGTGTAGGAATTTTGACAAATGTATAATGGCATGTATCCATCATCATCATAGTATTATAGCAAGTATTTTCATTGCCCTAAAAGTCCTCTATGCTCTGCCTATTCATCCCTCCCTCTACCCCACCCAACCCAACCCCTGGCAACCACCGATCTTTTTTTTTTATTGATTTTTTACAGAGAGGAAGGGAGAGAGATAGAGAGTTAGAAACATCAATGAGAGAGAAACATCGATCAGCTGCCTCCTGCACATCTCCTACTGGGGATGTGCCCGCAACCCAGGTACATGCCCTTGACCAGAATCAAACCTGGGACCTTTCAGTCCGCAGGCCAACGCTCTATCCACTGAGCCAAACCGGTTTCGGCAACCACTGATCTTTTTATTATCTCCTTGTTTGCATTTTTCAGAATGTCACAGTTGGAATCATTTATCATATAACCATTTTAGATTGGTTTCTTTTACTTAGTAATACAGTATGCGTTTAAGTTTCCTCTATGTGTCTTTTCATGCTTGATAGCTCCTTTAATTTAATACTGAATAAATATTTCATGGTATGGAAGTACCACTGTTCATTTATTCATTCACCTACTGATGGAAATCTCAGTTCCAAGTTTTGGCAATTATAAATACAGCTGCTATACATTCATGTACAGGTTTTTGTGTTGACCTAAGTTTTTGACTCATTTGGGTAATTATCAAGGTGTGTGATTGTTAGATCATATGGTAAGCATACAGTTAGTTTTGTAAGAAACTGCCAAACTCACTCCCATAGCATCTTATCATTTTGCATTCCCACCAACAATGAGTAAGAATTACAGTTGATCCTTTTTCTTGTCAGCATTTGGTGTTGTCAGTGTTCCAGATTTTGGCTATTCTGATAGTTGGGTGGTGGTATCTCATTTAATTTGCATTCCTTTTTAGGATGTGTAGCATCTTTCATAGGCTTATTTGCCATCTATGTATCATCTTTGGGGAAATGTCTTTTAAAGTCTTTGGCCAAGATTGTTTTTTTTTTGTTTGTTCACTTATTTCCTCCTTTAAAAAAAAAATCTCTTGGCTAATAATTTTGATTAAAAATATTTTCAACTGGATTAAAAACATTTAAATATATGTAAAGAGATATTGCCCTAGGCAGCATCTCTTATTTTACTCTTTGAGGAATGTAGATTCATACTGATTTAAAATTAAACCTTTTCCTCAGGAATAAGAAGTATTTCGGTGGATAAAAGTTCAGTATTCCAATCTAGAAATTCTATGGTTTTCTGTATGTGGCCATGTTATAAATCCATTTCCTATTTCTTTTACTGTGAAATAGTCAAACTTATTGTTGTATATTTTATAGGTATACCATTTACGTATATCTATGAAAACACAAACACATACACACCAAAGAAGCAAAATGCTACTTTTAAAAATGTCCCTTTGCATGAGAGTTGCACCAAGAACATATTAGCTGAAACCATCCTCCTCTCCCTCCCCGCCCCCCCACCAAACAGGTGTAAAAAATTAAAAGTTGTAGGAATTTAAGGGAAAGCCTGAAAAGTTGTTCCTTCGTACTTGCAAAAACGTAGTTCTCAGAGTCTATAAAATGTTTAGATAGATGTTTGCTAGAAATACAAAATATAGATTAAAATATCTGGAATAAGATTATAGAAACATAGCATAGGCTATAGCATAAGTCGACTGTAAATTTTTTAAAATATATTTTTATTGATTTCAGAGAGGAAGTGAGAGGGAGAGAGAGATAGAAACATCAATGATGAGAGAGAACCATTGACTGGCTGCCTCCTGCACGCCCCACACTGGGGATTGAGCCTGTAACCTAAGCATGTGCCCTGACCAGGAATTGAACCATGACCTCCTGGTTCATAGGTCAATGCTGAACCACTGAGCCACACCAGCCTGGCAACAGATTGAAAATTTTAATTACTCACACTTTAAAATTGGATGCTGAGTTTTGAGAGAGCTTCTCTTTTGTTCCCATAGTCCCATTGCTACACTCTTCAAAAACAATCTGCCAATAGCCTTTCAGCACTTGTGATAGACAAATTCTTCTAATCAACAGTTGGTATGAAACATTTTACCACAAACAGAGCTTTGTCATCTCTAATATATTGCAAACAGATGTTACAATTTGCTATCATTTTTAGTACCTCATCATAAAAGAAAATCCATAACTTTATTCTCTAAATGTAACCAACTTATTCTTACCACTCCTCCTGCTGTGAACCGCCAGTTACAAAGCAAGAGTGAAAAAAAGTGTACCCTTTGGAGCAGCCAATTCTCGGAAACATCAGCTTTCTTTAATATTCCAGTTTCATTCCAGGAATGGGCAAGACAAGAAGTAAGACATTTCATGTCACTTTAGGATAATATCATGTAGTTCTGGGGTAATAAAGAATTCATAAGTGATCCGATAGTGGAAAGTTCATTTGCATTCTCTCCAGAGAGTTTAATCTCTTCAGATGTGACCTTGCATAACTAAATATATTTCAAATATCAAGAAAAATGGCAGCTAGGCAGACAATGGAATTCTTCCTTTTATGTAGGACTGAAATAAAGTGAAATTAAATTATATAAAGCAGTCAATGAAATAAAGGTAAAAGGTTCCACTGAAATTCTTTCTACCCAATCTTATTTATTTGCATTTTCTAGGAGGACAATTATATCATGTGCTGTGTAACTTGATTTTAAAACTGGCACTTCATTTCATTGACACCTCCCCCGAAGGATGCAAATGAAGTGTCCCAGAGACTCATTTGTGAATGTTACTTTAGTTCAGATCATTCATATATTCAGTTGGAACAAACATGGTGAATGCTTCCTTTTAAAACAGTGGTTCTCAACCTTGGCTGCACATTAGAATCACCTGGGAATCCTTTTAAAATCCTGATTTCTGGGCCTTATCCTCCGGAAATGATCCTAGGTGATTCTAATGTGCAGCCAAGGTTGAGAACCACTGTTTAAAAAGACTTTTTAAGGGGGAAAATTTATCTGTGTCACAATTGAAATTTTTATTGAATTTATCAAGAAAGATGATTAAAACCAGATTTTATATATTTCCAAAAAGAAAAATCTTTCAAAAACATGAAGAAAGTGACATATATATTAATTTTTATGGTCTAAGTAATTATTAAAAACACTAATGTAATTTTATCAGAGTATTTTAAAACTAGCATTCTCTTAATTTATTACCACCCTTAGAGATTTATCTTTCCCTCCATTCTCTGGTTACCAGAATTATAAAGTGTGTTTTACTATAATCAATTTAATTATGAAAATGAGAATTTCAATTCCATGTAGATTAATTACCAAATCACTTATCATCTACAAGATAAATGAATTTCTCTATTATATTTAGCCTCTCTTATTAAGTCATATATAATACATGTACAGAACAGTAGAAATGTTTTGTTGTGTTCTGCTAAATAAATTTATTATAGGCCAGATGTTCATGTAACCACTAGGTTCATGTACCTAGGTCAAGTAATCAAACATTACAATATTCTGAATCCCTCTCTTAACTGCTCCCAGTAACCAACCCTTCCCTTCCTGTTTCATAAGAAATTACTATCCTGATATTTATGATGATAAGTTTTTGCTTTTATTTAGAATTTTATCACCTAAGCATAGATTGTCTCTTGTTTGAATTTACATAAATAGAACTTATATTATTTTTGCCAGATCTATGATATGCTTTTATTTCATTCATTTTCACTATTGTAGTCATGTGCTTTGTTCAGCAGCACCCATAGGCCTGAGCAGGAATGGTGCTGCTCTAGCTCTGTGCTTTAAATGAGACTCTTCTGGCTATGCTCAAGCTACACAGAGACTGTAGGACCAAAGTAAAAGAATAGAATATATTTTTGAAACTTTATTTGCTAGGTAAAATTTCCTTGTGTACATAAATTCCTGACATAATCATTGGGACTGTGAATATGATAGATTTTATTCCTATAACTAGGTTATCCTATATAATAAAAGCCTAATATGCAAATCGACCAAACAGCATAATGACCAGAGGAATGACTGGTCACTATGATGTGCACTGACCACCAGGGGGCAGATGTTCAACGTAGGAGCTGCCCCCAGCCTGAAGGCCCCAGGCCAGCCAAGGCAGGTGCCAGCAGGGGCCCCCCGATTTCCCTGCCCGTTGCCCCACAGATGGGCCTTGATTGCCGGCCAAGCTTAGGGACCCTACCTGTGCATGAATTTTGTGCACCGGGCCTCTAGTATGATATAATAGCAGAGCTTAGAGCCACAGAGAATTATTACCACACCTGGAAACCTATCAAGGAACTATGGCTAGAGTTCACCAGGCTGCATTTTAAAACTGCTTTGGACCAATTCATTTTACATTTTACCTTTTATTTATCCCTTTTCAACTATTCCAGTCCCAACACTGTAGGTGGAGAATATTGGAGGGATGTAATTATCTGTTTAGTGTTATAAATACAAAGATAGAGCGTTATTGTGTCTTAGGAGTTGTAGTTAATCCAGTAGAATACACCCAGGAGCCTCATCCACAACTGATTTAGATTATTTAGATAATTAGATTTTAGACATTGAAGCTGATGAAATTTTGGACTTGATTAAATATAGCAATAGGAAGAAAACTTTGGAATTCTTGGGAGGTAGTAAATAAATTTTGAATTTGGAAAGTACAGGAATCTTTGGGAGCCAGAGAGCAGAGTGTAGTAGGCAGAATTCTAAGACACCCCCAATTTTTCCCTCCCCGCTTGTGTACATGCCCTGCATAACCCTGGGACTGTGAATATAGAGTTTACAGCTAAAACTAGTTTATTTTACACTAGAGGCCCAATGCACGAATTTGTGCATGGGTGGGGTATGGCCAGCCCACCCCGATCAGGCTGTTTGGGCTGGGCCAGCGGGGGGAGAGGGTGCAGGCGGTTGGCCGTCCAGCCCTGCCCCCTGGTCAAACTCCCAGTCAAGGGGACAATTTGCATATTAGCCTTTTATTAATAGGATAGGATGGCCCAGTTGGCCTTAAGACTTGGAAATTAACTAGGTGGGCCTGACCTAATCACATAAGCCTTTAAAAGGAGGAAGTTTTCTCTGGCTGGGCACAGGAAAAGAAGTCAGAGATTGAAAACACAGCAAAGATTGGAAATACCTTGAAAATGGAAATGGCCATGTGGTAAGGAAAGGGGTGACTCCTAGGAGCTGAGAACAGTCCTAATTGCCAATCAGCACAGGAACAGAGTCTCAGTCCTACAACTGTAAGGAAATAAATTTTGCCAACAACCAGTGAGTTTTCAAAACCTTTTTATAGTAGTTATTATTATATTGACAAATATAACATAGAACAGTGTGCAAAGAAAAAAAACACACACACAAAAAAAACAAACCCAAACAGATATACTACCTCATGATTTATCATAAAAAATAACTCAAACATCAACCAGATCAAGAAATAAGACTGTCAGCACCTGATGGCTTCAAATTGGTAACCCTCACTCTCCCCAAAAGCAACCTGAGTTCCGTGATCATTACATTCTTCATTTTATTCATAACTTTACCGCCTAAACACACATGCCTATAATCTATATTTAGTTTTGCCATTTTTGAGCTTTATATAAAGGAAATTACACAGTAAATCTGCTCTGTGTGAATACTTCTGCTCAGCATGTGTTTGTGAGATTTACCTTTGTTTTTGTGAGTAGCTGTATTTCATTAATTCTCATTATTGCAGAACATCCCATTGAATGAATATACAACAATTGCTGTGTTCTCTTTTCTTTCAGTAGACATTTATATATGTTCTAGTTTGGAAACATTAGGAATAACGCTTCTATGAACATACTTGTACAGATCTCTTGGTATATACCTGTTCACATTTCTGATGTGCACATTGCTTTGTAGGAATTCATTATGTATTTTGGAGATGAAACTTTTTAAATTATACATGCTACAAATATACTTTCCCACCTTTGTCTTCTCTTGGCACTCTCTTAATGGTATATTTTAATAAAAAATAAAAATTCTAAATTTCAGTGTGGTTAAATAACTGTCTTTTCCTCTATGGCTAATATTGTCTTACTTGTCCTGTTTAATAATCTTTTGCTACCTAGATGTCAAGAAAGTAATTTCCTATACTATGCTTTATATGCTGTCTTGTTTTGCCTTTCACATTTGCATCCATAATCTACATGCAATTGACATTTGAGTATGGTGTGTGGTAGGAAGCACGTGCCATTTTTTAATATGAATATGTAATTTTCCATGGAACCATTAACTTAAAAGGTCATTTCCCCCACTGCTTTCCAGTTACATAAATCAGTTGTCCATTTCTAATTCCTTATTCCACTTTATTGTCACATTTGCCTTTCTTTGTATGAATAACACAGCTTTACTCATTATAGCTTTCAAATAAATGCTGCTATTTGGTAGAACAAGTCCTCTCATGTTTTGTTTTGTTGGGTTTTCTTTTCCCTTCATAAAGAGTATCTCAGTGCCAAATGGACCATTTGCATTTCCACTCAAATATTTTAGAGTCAGCTTGTCAAGTTCTACAAAACCTATTTGGGGAGACTTGACATCTTTATAATATTGAATCTTCTAATCTGTAAAACATGGTTTCATCTATGTTTATATCATCTTTATTTTTAAAATTTGGGGTATAGAGTTTAACACTTTGTTTTTTAAATTCTTTATTGTTTAATGTATTACATATAGTATTACATATGTCTCCTTTTTCCCCCATTGACCTCTCCCTGGCCACCCCCACTCCCCAGCACGTGCTCTCATCCCCCTAGTGTCTGTGTCCACTGATTATGCCTACTTGCATGCATGTAAGTCCTTTGGTTGAGCTCTTACCCCACTGCCTCCCTCCGCTGCCTTCTCTCTGAAGTTTGATGGCCTGTTCGATGCTTCTCTGTCTCTGAATCTATTTTTGTTCATCAGTTTATGTTGTTCATTATATTCCACAAATGAGTGAGATCATGTTATACTTATCTTTCTCCAACTGGCTTATTTCACTTAGCATAATGTTCTCCATGTCCATCTATGCTGTTGCAAATGGTAAGAGTTCCTTCTTTTTTACAGCAGCGTAGCATTCCATCGTGTAGGTGTGCCCCCGTTTTTTAATCCACGCATCTGCTCAATGACAGGTTCAGTACCACTCATTATTAGGTTTTTCTCTCCCTCTTCATTATTACTTCATGAGGTAAAAGTTTTAATAGGCCCATCTTAGAAATAAAGCCTAATTGAGGAAATTGAAAGTCTAGTTTAAGAATATCTTGCAGATCATATTTATAAGTCATGAAACTGGAGTTAAGGTCTAGCAGTCAACTCCAAGATTCTTCCTTTTAAACCATTGTGATTTTTAAAATCTTCCTCTTTATATTTAGCCATAACATCTATAATATAGTCATATAAAAATACTAGATGGGGTATGTAATGCTATGTAAAAATACTATGTTACTGTTTCTTGAAACCGTTGCTTTTGTTGTTTTAAATCTGTCTTTTGGCTTTCATGAGGAGAGTTTTTAATCAAACTCCATGCCATCATGTGGTGAGATGAAAGCCTTGGCCAGTGTGAAAGTTGAGCAGAATTTCAATGTGATGGTTTTATCTAGTCCTATAATTGGACCCTTTGCTCTTTATATATGCCGTTATCATGTTCAAGGACATTAGTTTCCTCATCATCTCTCACTTTCTTCTTTCTGATCCCTATCTTCCACTCAACAATAATCACCCCCAACCACCATCTTATTGATGTCCATTAGTTATGATTTTTATGAGCTGGCCTGACAAGAAAAGATATTTGTCTTCACTTTACAGTAAAATGTCACCAGAAATTATAGTCAGTGTGGCATTGTGTTGACAATGGTGGCTCCTGGATAGGTGTGGTCACTAGAGGAAACTTTCATTATCCTATATAATAAAAGGGTACTATGCAAATCAACCGAATGGCAGAATGACCGGTTGCTATGTTGCACACTGACCATCAGGGGGCAGACGCTCAATGCAGGAGTTGCCCCTGGTGGTCAGTGCACTCCCACAGCGGGGAGCACTGCTCAGCCAGAAGCCAGGCTCATGGCTGGCAAGTGTATTGGTGGTGGCAGGAGCCTCTCCTGTTTCCATGGCAACACTAAGGATGTCCAACCAACAGCTTAGGCCTGCTTCCCGGGTGGAGCGGGCCTAAGCCTGCAGTTGGACATCCACCGAGGGCTCCCAGACTGCAAAAGGGTGCAGGCCAGACTGAGGGACACCCCGCGAGTGCATGAATTTTGTGCACTGGGCCTCTAGTTTTAGTATAGTTTAGTTACTTTACAAAAGTTTTGATGGGTGTCTCACCCTTCTCTTTGCTACTGTGTAATTACATACAAAATAACCGCACATTTGGATTATAGTAACAATGACATGCAAGACAAATTAGGTAATTTTCAGGTAATTTCTTTGTCTCTCTCTCTCTCTCTCTCCCTCTCCATACACACACACACACACACACACACATATATATATATATATATATATATATATATATATATATATATATATATATCTCTACACTAATAAAAGAGAAAAATGGTAATTGGCGTACGACGCTACCCTTTTCATTGGCTAATCAGGGCTATATGCAAATTAACTGCCAACAAGATGGTGGTTAATTTGCATATGTAGGCACAATGCAGGGAGGTGAAAGGGAAAGCAAGAAGAAGCCACCTGCCACTGACAGTGATCGGAAACCCAGGGGGGAGCTAAGAGCTGGGGGGCAGGGCAAAGGCGGCCCTGGGGCCGCCTTAGCCCTGCCCCCTAGCCATGATCAGAGAATCAGGTGCCTTTTCCGCCCTGGCCAGTGATAGCAGGAAGTAGGGGTGGAGCCAGCGATGGGAGCTGGGCACGGTCGAA
This sequence comes from Myotis myotis, assembly GCF_014108235.1. Taxonomy (NCBI): domain Eukaryota; kingdom Metazoa; phylum Chordata; class Mammalia; order Chiroptera; family Vespertilionidae; genus Myotis; species Myotis myotis. The sequence goes on from NW_023416368.1 coordinate 71,310,036, forward strand.
GCTGGCAGTCCCAGGATCTAGGGGTCCCTTGCCTGGGCCTAAAGCGGAGCCCACGATCGCGGGGCCGCTGCAGCTGCGGGTCCCCACTGCCCCGGTCGGACGCCTACGCCAGAGGCCTTAGGCCTGGGCAGGGGCGGAGCCTGCAACCGCGGGGAGCTGGGGGTCCCCTGCCCAGGCCTGACACCTCTGCCGGAGGCCTCAGGCCTGGTCAAGGGGCCGATCCGGTGATTGGTGATCGGAGGGTGATGAGGGTCAACTCCTCTGGCTGAGGCACCAGGCCTGGGTGGGGGGCGGAGCCAGGGATTGGGGGGATATGATGGTCCCCTGCCCAGGCCTGAAGCCTGGGTCAGAGGCGTCAGGCTTGGGCGGGGGGTGGAGCAAGCAATCAGAGGGAGATGGGGGTCCCCTGCCCAGGCATGATTCCTGGGCCAGAGGCCTCAGGCCTGGGCGAGGACCAGAGCCAGTGATCGGGGGGAGATGGGGGTCCCCTGTCCAAGCCTGACACTTCTGGCGGAGGCGTCAGGCCTGGGCAAGGGGCTGATCAGGCGATCGGCGGGTGATGGGGGTCTACGCCTCTGGCCGGGGCATCAGGCCTGGGCAAGGGGCAGAGCCAGCAATCGGAGGGGTCTGGGGTCCCCTGCCCAGGCCTGATGCCTGGGCCAGAGGCATCAGTCCTGGGCTGGGGGCAGAACCAGTGATGGGGGGAAATGCGGGTCCCCTGCCCAGGCCTGACGCCTCTGTCAGAGGCGTCAGGCCTGGGCAAGGGGCCGATCCTGCAATTGGAGGGTGATGGTGGTCAACGCCTGAGGGCTCCTAGTATGTGAGAGGGGGCAGGCTGGGCTGAGGGACACCCCCCCGCCCACACCCAGTGCACGAATTCCGTGCACCGGGCCCCTAATGTGTATATATATATATATATATATATATATGTATATATATATATATTATATATAATATTATATATATATATATAATATACATATTATATATATATATATATATATATATATATATATATATATATACACACAAACACATATGCCCAGCAACTGAATGGTGGAATGACCGTAAAAACTGGTTGCTATGATGCAGCACTGCGGTGACCAACTGGCCTGATCTGGGCCACAATTGACGCCCCAACTGCCCAAGGCCCCTCCCCCAGGCTGGCCCCACCCCCGATTGGCCCTCCCTACCCTGATCACGGGCAGGGCTGGCAGGTCAACCACTTGCAGCCCTTCCCCTCAGCTGCTGCCCCCCCCCCCCGCCCCCATCGGGGCCAGGCTGGCCAGACCCCACCCATGCACAAATTTGTGCACTGGGCCTCTGGTATAAGATAAAGGGAAGAGCCATAATAAGATCTTAACAGGCATACTTTTGCATCTAAAGTAGATTGCATACATAAATGGGGTAGGGGGTAGGTAGAGGTGAGCAAAGGCAGGAGGATGGGAAAGAGACTGCTTGGTGCAATGGGTGCACAATGAGGTGTGCGGATGATGTGTTTTGTTGATTTGTACACTTGAAACACATATGGTTTTGTGAACCAATGTCATCTCAATAAATTCAATTTTTGAAAAAAAGTAGATTGTGCTGGTAACATATCTCATTTAGATTCTGCTCCTACAGACAGCCTTTTCCTTCTTCTGATGGAATGGGTGATTATGGACACTGACCCTGGGTTACAGGAAAGGGGGAATATTTTGATTGCCACCAGAGCATTGACTGACCTGCTTAAGATTCTTATAAATTACATTTACATAATTGACTTGGTAAAACTTGAAAGACAGTTAGTTGACCATAAAAGAAATGTAGATATCCTAGGAGAAGATTATAGATTCTTGCTTAGTCAAGTCAATGATGACACCTTCATGGTGATTCTGAATGTTCTCTATGAAGTGGCCTTTACTTCTCATAGCATAGGTTGCTTATGCAATGTTCTCTTGTCAGTGCATGATTTAAATGGCTTTCCATGTAGCCAGGTTTTATGTTGACTGTAAGAGCCCATTGTAATAATTTGGTCTTGGGCACATAAGATCTATGCACATATATGTCTGATTTAATAAGTTATGATTCTGTGGCAAACCTAAAACAGAGTTCATTGCCTCTATCCTATTTCACTGAAAACTTTTCTGTGTGTTTGAACAAGTTTCTGGCTTTTCAAATGGGGCTGATACATTATAGTTTTGTTCCACAGATTGGATGTGTCAACCCATTAGGTCAGTGGTCGGCAAACTCATTAGTCTACAGAGCCAAATATCAACAGTACAACGATTGAAATTTCTTTTGAGAGCCAGATTTTTTAAACTTAAACTATATAGGTAGGTACATTGTTATTAACTTAATTAGGGTACTCCTAAGGCTTAGGAAGAGCCACACTCAAGGGGCCAAAGAGCCGCATGTGGCTCGCGAGCCACAGTTTGCCGACCACTGCATTAGGTGGCAGGGTTGATATTTCTGTCAACAGTTTAACGTGTAAATCAACCTTCCTAAATTTCCAGTTAATAAAAAAAAAAAAATTCAAGCTTCTAGTTAGTTACTGAAATTTACAACTTTTCTCTATAATTGTATATGATTTTAATTGTTAATGTTAATTTAAACTAAACTTGAACAAATTATTTAAGTAATTTACAGGTAGTATGTAATTCCGAAAGTACTAAGTATTAATTCAGCTACAGTATTCAGAGGTCTGGTCTTTCTTTACTAGAAATATTTTAATTCCACAGTTCAAAAAGGGCAAAAACATTTTCTAAACTTTGACTCGTAGACCAACACTTGAAGAAAACTGAATTTGAACTTGCTATAATTTCTGGAATTCAGCTTTTAGTTGCTGGTCTGAGAATGTGGGGAAATGACATTAATGACACTATAAAAGTATACTCACTAAGAAGAAAAGTTAACTAGTTCATAATTTTTATTTTAAGAATTTGCTGAACAACGAAGTCATGTTTTGGAAGCTGAAATATTCCTGGAATTGAAATTTTTTTAAAAATTTAATGTTTTTTTTTACTCTTAGGCAAACAATATTTTTGTTTGTTTCACAAGTTTACTGTGTTCTTCAGAAAGACTTATACAAATCCTATTAGGTTTCATGTGCTATGGTAGGCACTTACACATGCATTATATAATAATATTTAATCATCAAAAGAACCCTGCATTCCAAATATTCTTTTATTCTCAATTTCTAAGGGGAAAAAATGTACCACAGATATTTTTAAAAATATTTTAATATGTTTTAACCCTCACCCGAGGATATGTTTTTTATAGATTTTTAGATAGAGGAGACGAGAAAGAGAAACATTGATGTGAGATAGAAACATCGATCAGTTGCCTTCTATAAGCTCCCCAGCTGGGGATCAAACCCACAACCTAGGTATGTGCTCTGACCAGGAATTAACCTGTGTAGCCTTTTGGTGCATGTGATAATGCTCCAACCAACTGAGCCACCTGGCCAGGGTGTGCCTCAGATATTTTCAGTATTTGATCAAAGGTTCATGTATTTCAAACAGCAGAAGCAGGATTTGAACCAGTATTTAAAAATGTTAAGTACAATGGCCTTGCAACAATATTACATGAAGATATTAATATAGACAACTGGTGCTCAAATCAACAAGTATTTCTATTTTTCTAAATATATTTTTATTGATTTCAGAGAAGAAGGGGGAGGGAGAGATAGAAACACCAATGATGAGAGAAAATCATCAATCAGCTGCCTCCTGCACAGCCCCTACTGGAGATGAAGCCCACAATCTAGGCATGTGCCCTGACCAGAAATCAGGGCCATTACCTCTTGGTTCATAGGTCGATGCTCAACCACTGAGCCATGCTTGCTGGGCAACATATCTTAAGTGCCTACTGTGTATCAAGCACTGAGTAGAGAAATGGAAATAAAATTATATTCTACCTAAAAATATAATTAATCTAAAATAATAGCATTTTTAAATTGAATGATTTTAAATATACTTGGTATTATATTTTATTGGTTTAGTTTAGATATTTTAATAACGTTTCCTGTGTTAATTGGTTGATAATTATTAAATATTCCTTATACTACTTTAGATCATGAAACTGCTTTAAAAATCAGTAATATAAGACCTATTGATGATATTGTTTTTCTTCCTACTTTATGTGTTGTTAGTTTTTATTTATTTTTTATTGTATTGATTTAGACAGAGAAAGGAAAGGAGAGAAAAAAAGACATTGATTTTTGTTGTTCCACTTATTGTTGCACCCATTGTTTGATTTTTGTATGTACCCTGAATAAGGATGGAACCTGCAGTCTTGACTAATTGGGATAATGCTCTAACAACTGAGCTACCTGGCCAAGGCCGCAAATTAGTTTTTAAACAAATGAGATGTGTATGTGATATAGAATGTTTTGACAGCATTTTTCTTGCGTAATATGCCCTCCAATAAATATTTAGCTTTCTAAGATATATACCTGTATCATGAGATTCAAGGATCTCCCTCCATTCCTCCTTTTCTCCTCCACCTCCTCCTCCTCCTCCTCCTCCTCCTCCTTATCCTCCTCCTCTTCCTCCTCCTTATCCTCCCCCCCTTTCTCTGTCTCTCTCTCCCCCCACCATATATATTCTCTCAGGAAGAAGAGACAGCATAAATGTGAAATTAGGAACCTTAATTCATTTCACACCTTGTTTTACTGGGTTAGAGAACCCAGAAGGAAGTTTGGATTTCCCACTTAAAATTCTTCCATAAGGCTAGAACTTTCTGCGGATTCTAAGCAGCCAGCCTCTAGGACTATCTCCCATCCCTGTCCTAATTGATGTTCCACAATTAAAACCAACCTCCCAGTCAAAGGCACCCACGCCAAGATATATATGCCTCCCCCCAAAATTCATCTTCAAAGACGCAGCCCCCTTCAGGTTACCTACATATGAAATTATTCTCTCTTTTTAGCAAAATATTCAATATAGGTACTAAAGGGAAAAATTACCTGCCTACCCTCTCTGGTCCCAAAGCATTTTGATTCTATCTTTAGCATTTACATTTAACCTTACTTTTATTAATAGTCATGTATCTAATAATTTCTTAGTTTTTGATAAGACAAATAAGTTTTACATACTGCTCTATTTGTTATTTCTGCATTCTTTGACAAATTACTTAACCTTTCTGAATCATAGTCTTGTAAATAAGGATATTAGTGTTCCATCATAAAGATGTCAGAAGATTAAATAATATTTAAGGTATTCTTAAAGTATTTTAATTATAAAGAGTGAGTAGCTTCTTGTTGTTAATAATAATCCTGCCCACTGAGGATAAATATACAATTGGAGTATAAGAAAAATGTTGACACCTTTGAAGTAATATTGACAATTTTATAAAAAAACCTAGAGGCTCGATGCATGAAATTCATGCAAGGGTAGGCCTTTGCAGCCATGGCGGCTGCCTGGATTCCTCCCTTACAGCTGCAGTGGCTTCCTCGATCCTGTGGCTGCAGCCCCAGCTTCATCTGGAAGGTCATCCAGAAGGACATCCAGAAGGACATCCAGTCTAATTAGCATATTACGCTTTTATTATTATAGATGATTTTATTGTCATGATCATGCTCAGCATTTCAAAGAAATATAAGATGTTATACAACTTGCTGAAGTTATTCTGAATGTAAACAATGTTTGTAGAAAGGCAAGACATCTGTGATCATACTTGCTGCGTGATATAAATGAGGTTCGCCTGAATGTAATTGTTAAATGACAAAAAACAAACAAAAAAACACACACCTACCTCATCACAATTACAGAGATAGGAAGCTCTTTGTCTGAATCAACCACTTGAACTGCTTTGTATTTAGATGAGACCAATGACTATCAATAGAGCTTAAATACAGGAAGAGCCCAGGAATGGTAAGACATTGATAGGTTTTTAGAAAGTTCATTATATTTCAGTGAGAGTTCTAGATGTTTCTCGGAAAAACCACTATTGCAGTTGTCTGTGGCTAATGCACTCTTTAGATCAGTGTGGAGCTATATAACATGTGGGGAAAATGTGAGTCATGCAAGAGTAAATGAAAAGGCTTAAAGCAATTTGCCTGGGTTGTCTCAAAAGAGTTGAACGAGTGCTGCAAAGAATTAAACACTAGAATTTTCTCAGAGTTTTCATTAGCAGGTATGGAGCTTAACGAGCCATATGACTTCTTTCTGAGCTGGCAGGGGAACCAGAAAGTATTACAGAACCCTGTGTTCTAAAAACCTTGGAATTACTAAAACCATAGACACTTCAAGATGCCTGAAGAGTCCATCATCTACAAAAACAAATAACCTTATAGGTTATTTTAATATTTTACGTTTAATTTTTAAAGATGCTACCAGATACATTGAGTTGCATTTTGTTTCACTAACATTATCAAGTGAATAGGGAATTGACTGAAAACTGGAACCAAAGTGTAACTTCAGTTTGACAGCTGGTGTTTAATTTATCTTATGAGAATCTGTGACTATCCAATTTTTCCTTAGTCAATGTAATAGAATTCTTTAACATTTCCAGCATGAATGGTTTCTTAAAATCTCGGCAACATAGATATTTTCCCAGAAATGTAAGGATCATTGAACCTTCTATCTAGTCCATACAAAAACATTTCTGTTGTTATTAAGCAACCTGTTTATTTGTTCTCTTTTCAGAGATCATCCTCAATTATTCTTGACAACTAACACAATTTAAGCAAGCTATAATATGAGTGATAATCCCAGGTTATGTCTGTTTACTTAACGAAGAATATTTTTGCACTATCAGTTGTTTTGTTTTTCATTTGCTTTAAATTTTGTATTATTTCTCTTCAATATAACTTTTAAAAATGTTACCATCAGTAATCAGGTGTTTAACTGAGAACCAAAGATAACGGCAACCAAGTTAGAATTCAGTCCAAATGGGGTGAAAGAAACAAACAAACAACAAAACTAAACTAAAAAACACAGTGGATTCCGGGATAACCATTGACTTGTAATGACTGGAAGCAGGACCAGCACCCTCATTTGTCCCACTCAGTGCAAAACAAAAATGTAGGGCTCCTTAAAATACTTTTTGAAGTTACAATACAAAATATTTTCTTTCACCCGGCCAGTGTGGCTCAGTGGTTGAATGTCAACCTATGAACCAGGAGGTCACAGTTCTATTCCCAGTCAGGACACATGCCCAGGTTGGAGGCTTGATCCCCAGTAGGGAGCGTGCAGGAGGCAACTAATTAATGATTCTCCCATCATTGATACCTCTCTCTCCCTCTCCCTCTCCCTCTCCCTCTCCCTCTCCCTCCCTCCCTCACTCCCTCTCTCTCTCTCCCTCTCCCTCTCTTTCTCCCTCTCCATTCCTCTCTAAATTTAATTTAATATATATAGATCTATATCATTATTATCATGTTTTTTTAATTCTTTATTGTTTAAAGTATTTCATATGAATCCTTTTTCTCCCATTGACCTCTCCCTGCTCATTCCCACCCCCACCCCAGCACATGCCCTTACCCCCCTACTAACTGTGTCCATGGGTTATGCTTATATGCATGCATACAAGACTTTTGGTTGATCTCTCCCTCCTGCTCCCCCCCCCCCACTGTGCCTCTTACCCCTGAGGTTGGATGGTCTGTTCGATGCTTCTATGTCTCTGGATCTATTTTAGTTCATCAGTTTATGTTGTTCATTATATTCCACATATGAGTGAGATCATGTGATAGTTACCCTCTTTTTAAAAAAACAAATCTTTTCTCTTTTCCATGGGCTCTGGTGGTTTTTAAATTTGCTATTTATATCTCTTGGGCATGGACATACTTTCAAAACAAGCACAGGACCTCACGGTTCCTGGAGCCCCTGTCCCACACTTGGTGGTTACTACCCACTGCTTGAGGGATCCTCCCACCTGGCTTCCTTGCTAGCGGTCAGGTGCTGGGGAGATTCACTGTGACCCAGCCAGTGGGGGCAAATCAAGCCCGTCTTCTCCCCTTCAGTCTTCTCACCATCAGCAACTAGTGGATGAATGACTCTCAAGGACTGCAACCTCCACACCAGGATGCACTCAATATCTGGGTCTGGGGTGGGAGAGGTTTGTCCTTGCCCAGTCACTCACAAAATGCACAGTGGTACTGCCAATCACTGGAGAAGCACCTTCAAACCAGTAATATGAAAACAGTTTATTTATTCCAGTGATTCTGGCATTCAGAATTCATCTTCAAAACAGCCTAAAGTTTCTGCAAAAAATAGATAAACTCATTGCTTCAGAGTCACACTTTTTTTTTCACTGCAAAATTGCATTACCCAGGTTGATCATCTATTTTCCACAATCTTAACTATGAATTACTTTTTGTTGTGGCCAACATTCCAATCCCTTCTCAAGATGATTTTTTTTAACATCACTGACAATATTAAAAAGAATAAGCATTTGAACAATAGCCATGTCATTAAAGCTTCCTGAAATATTTGAGACAATATGCAATAAGAAACATATATCTCAATACATCCATTTTTAAAATGTGGTATATTATAATAATAAATCATCATAGACCAAACTCAGAAAAAGGTAAAGAAAGGAGTAGCTCATGAAAAACTTCATAGGATGTTCTTGGGATGGCTTCATGGAAGAGCTGGAATTCAGTTTGGGCCCTGCAAAATGACTAGATTTCAACTAATCAAGGAGGTTAAAATTCAGTGTATTAGTGATGGACTGTGTGTTGTTGTTGTTGTCATACATGATTTGAAATTAGTAATAAACTTGGAGAATTCTACAAAAGAAAAATAAATTAGAACAGTCTGAATATACTGAGGATGTTATGTCTTAGAGGATCATGGAAATCAGGTCATATAAATCTAGTGGAACCAAGATAACAGAAGACCTTGACAACTCCCACCAAGTGATCACTTGTAAGCAGTAAGGTGCCACTGGACATTTCATACAACATTTATAGCATGCTTCAGTAAAATGAATGCTTAGGAAGTACTATATGAACTTGTTTAGAGCTGGAGAGGATACAGTCAAGGAAAAAAATAAGAAGAATTGCAGGAGGTACAAGTTATTGACCATCAAGATCAGTAGGCAGCAATAGAGATAAAGAGCAAATATAAAAACTATAGGTAGACCTTAATAAGGAAAAATGATTCAGATGTTATCAATAGCTACATTTAGACACCAGAAAAGAGGAATGAGGTAAGGTGAACCACAACATTTCAAACCATGGTGAGCAGAAGTTGCCCTTCTCAGGAGAACAACATGAAGTAATGAGAGGTAGAGACAGCTCCTAAATATAATTTTGAAGTGACAGTGAAATAATTTAAGAAATAGGTATTTAATGCCATCGGTTTTTGCTCAAAGTTGATAGATAGATAGATAGATAGATAGATAGATAGATAGATAGATAGATAGATAGATTCCCAGCCCAGAAACCCTTTCCACAAAGGTAGAAGGGAAATAAACAGTTTTGTTATTGAATTACCATTAAACCACAATGTGATGGGTGCCACAGGCAATTCTTGAAAGTGATTCAAAGTCAGAAACCCTTGTACATAGTCAAGCAGATATCATGTTTTCAGGATAAACAATAACTAGTTTTCAAACTCACTCGACAGCACAACTTGTCACACATAGTTTATCCTACATTTACATGGTGATTGAGATGACATTCAGTGTTAGATAATTGGCTTTAAAAATATAATTCGACTTCTATCTTTCTCCTGAGAGGTAGTTGGGAGTTAGGCCCCTGTCCTGCTGCAGAACTGGGAGAGAGGGCCTGTGTCTTCCTTGATGATCACCTTTTAAAAAGCTAGTTCCCGTCCTTGACAAATACATTCCTGGGTTTTAAAGCTGACAAGTAGCTTCATTAGCTTTTTAAGAGGTTGAGAGACAGTTCAAAGAGACAGAAAACCATTTCCACGTCTCCTTGCCCTTTCTGTCCTCTCCCGTTTCTTGATCACAGAACTCAATTCTAGCACAATGTACTATCTTCATGTTGTGCTTCTACACATCATTGGCTCCTGGTTTCTCTATCTCTGAGTTGGGTTCCAGTTTTCAAGTGTTCTCTTCATCTTCATTAACTCTCCCAATCCAAACTTCCTACCCATTATAAATACACCCACCTATCACATCTGCAGTCATTCAGACTCATTGGTGGACCTGCTCAGTAGGGTCTATGCCTGGGAGCAGCACAGTTGAATGAATGACTGGGATCACTTTTAAAGGAACAATTTACATTATTTTCTTCTCTTCTCAAACATATGTATTATCTCCCTCTTCTTCTAAGGAGAAGAGGATTAATAGAAAATAGATGACATTTTTTTTACCCAGGAGCACTTTTTGTTATTTTTTAAAACATGCTGGTATTTTAAATGATGTGGGGATACTTTTGCTTCTCTAACATGAATAGAGTCTTCAAACATTTCAGTCCTACCATATGCACAGCATGGAAGTAAAACGTAACTGTTGAATTGTATGTGTGAGGAAATAAATTCCCAATCACGTATACATAGAGACCTGTGAAATCTAACTAGCCATCTGTTTTATACTACTCAAGGGAGTCTAGATTTTTCTTTTTGCTTTCCCAAGATTTTGTTTTATGCTTACCCAATCATGAATGATACTTGTGAAAAGATATACCCGATTTTTCCCAACACTTATATCAGTAAGTGCAGAGTCACAGTGGGAGACTAGAAATTTATGCATGCCTGTATGTTCTACTATAAGTTACATGTGATATCTATTTAATAATTATTTTCCATACGAACAACTGTAAACCTTCTTTTGCCAAAACCTGTATATTGATAGAAGAATCAAACTTTTTTATAACAAGCTAACCAAAGAATGAGATAAGATCTATATCATTACTTGTTAAATATATACTAATATATATATATGTGTGTGTGTGTGTGTGTGAATATATATATGTATATATATATATATATATATATATATATATATATATATATATATCACAACTTTAAGAAGTGGGGGTCAGGGTCTGCATGTTATGAATGGTGAAACTGAGACTCACAGACATTGAATAACTTACTCCCCCATCTCCATTCAGGATAAGGAGAATTTTTAATATCAAGTTTATTAAGATCTCATATCATCAACAGAGTTGTGTTTTACTAGAATATGAATGTATTCATTTATTATTTAACAACTGCTTACTGAGGTTGGACAATGTTCCAGCAGCTACGCTAGCTGGAGGGATACAATGCTGACACAACAATAAGATTTCTTCCTCCTGAAGAGGACTGGGGTGCCCATGAGTGTGTCTCCTTCCGGGTACACATCAGGAAACCTGGGCAAGAACTGTCTTCTAGAAGCAGATCTCACCTGAATCTCTTATTTTTCCATTTCCTTTGCACATAGAACTACTTTGCTAAATTCAACAAAATTTGTTTTCCAAAACTGAATCCCTTAGATTCAAATGTGTTCAAAGTAAGAGGCTTTGTTTTAGTTACAGGACCTTATAAATATTTCAATACACCTTTTAAAAGCTAGTTTTTAAATTGTGGTAAAATACACATAAAATTTATCATCTTAACCATTTTAAATGTAGAGCTCAGAGGGATTAGGTACATCCTCACTGTTGTACAGTCATCCCAACATCTATCTCTAAAACTTTGTTATCTTTCAAAACTGAAACTCTGTCCCTACTAAACCAAAAGTCCCCATTTCCCCCCTGCCCCCAGCTTCTGGCAGCCATTATTTTATTTATTGACTTTATGAATTTGACTACTCTAGGAATCAGCTACACTTTTATACGAAAGCCATCCATTAGTGAACTTTGATGGCTTATTTGGCTCTTGCAAGCTTTGTAACATATTTCCCACTTGGATTCATTGCCTCATATGGGTAAGAGGTGTGAGCAGAAGTTGGGATGCAGGCTTTGTGGGTGTGTTCGTGGCCACAATACCGTTAGGATGGCACCAGAACTCTCGATACCCACAGTAATAGTACTGAGACTCAAATTCAGACCTGTCACATGCCAACTCCGACTCCTGGGCCAGAGCCCTCTTCATTATGTCAGAATAGACATGCTGCCCCTGTGGAGGTTCATCTATTTTAAAAATATTTTCCTTTTTTTTTTTACTTTCAAATTTTATTTTTTCCATCACCATTGATCCCCTCTATGCCCTCTTCTACCTCCACCCATCCCCATTCACCCCCATGATCACCACACTGTTGATCATGCCCATGCATTCTCTCTCTTTGTTCCTCAACACCTCCACCTCCAATCTGTCCCCCAGAACTGTCCACCTGCTCTCTATCTATGAGTCTGTCTCACTCATATGTGGAATTTAATGAACATACTGAAAATAGTTTTCTTGAAAAAAATCCAGCTTATGCTTCAAAAAACTGGTCCCACTCAGGTCACAAATACCTCCCTAAAGAAAAAATATCTGAGAGAGGAGAACACATTATAATTATAAAGTTAATGGGAGTATTGCATTGATATATATATATATATATATATATATATATATATATATATATATATATATATGTTGATTCATTGGTTTCTTTTTTTATGCCTAAAACACCATGTGAAAAGTTTAAGAGTAACTCAGGTTTCTTTACATCATTTGTTTTTTCATCCTGAAGACAATCTCACTTACACTTTCCCTGTCTTTTCTTCTAGAACTAATGTCATGATCTGATTTCTATATGACATTTTTTTTAAAACTTAGCAATAAAAATGGCAAGTGCCAATGGCTGTGACCCAGTGGGTTTTTCTCTTCTTCCTAATGCTGATAGAAAAATAACTTTTCATTCAGGGAACCTATATTTCTGCTCTGCCTCTTAGTGGTTAAGCCAGCTCCCCACTGTGCTAAGTCAACCTTCCCAGAAGCTAATCCGTCATTCTCAAGTGGCCTTGCTTCTGAAATTGGTTTGATGCCCTGGCAGTAAAGAGCTCCTTTGTAGTGCTGGTTACAGGGGTTTCACAGCCACTTGGGCTGGAACTTGTCCTGTTGCCTTAGAAACGATGATTTTGTGTGCCTGCCCTAGAGAGCAGGCGGGGCAATAGGTATTGTACTAATCTGTTGAGGATCCCAAGTAAAATTAATTATAAAGTATATTGAGGAAGTTCAGAACCTAAATTGTGTGTGTGTGTGTGTGTGTGTGTGTGTGTGTGTGTGTGTGGTTTTGGCTTTGGTTTTGAATGTGTCAACATCAATGAAGGGGCAAAAGCATTATGCCTATACCTTACTGCTTTCCTGGAGAAAATTTATATTTATGAAACTCTTATTTTAATAATAAATTTGTAAAAGATAAACATAACATCTACAAGTATAAAACATTACCAACTGAGGGGATATATGGCTATTGGGGAGGTCATGGCACATTTACATAATGAAATGTATGTATTGGGGGAAGAATCCATGTGTTTATTTTAGAGAATGAAAGGCAGGACAATTATATTTACACGTTTTTCATAAGAATGCCTATTCTCACTGATAAGAAATAGTTCTAAGCTAAAGTTCCTAGTACATGGTATGTGGTTTAATTTCGGTTATATAAACATTGGAGTAATCTAAAGTTTAAATTACATTTTAATTATATTTGAGTCTCTATTATCCAGGAAAATGCAATTTCAGTCTCTGTAAACATAAAAATCAAAATCTAGTGACTGCCTTCATATCTATAACATCCCATCCAAAATTCATACTGCCCAGCTCTCACAGTTGAAGAACAAATCTTAAAAAACAACACAATATATATTATTCATATTCCTGTTCAGGTTTAGACTGAGTTTGCTAGGTGTTTCCAGAAGCTAGTATCAAAGAATTATGCATCTGTGAACAATAAGGAAATCTAAAGATCTCTGTATCTTCATATCTGTGTGTGTGTGTTTGTGTGTGTGTGTGTTAAAGATGACGAGGATTTATTCAGTCTGTTTTCAAATTAAAGTTTTATGATATAAAATGTTAATGTTCTATTCTCTTGGGTCATTTTAACTTCCTCTCTAAGTAGATATTGGACTACTAGGTAGATGTTTTGTTTTCTTTGTTATTGATGCTGTGTTTTATTTTAAAAGCCAAGTTTATTGCAATGAAATTCCCTTTTTTTAGGTATATAGTTCTATGAATGTTGATAAGTGCTCACAGTCATAACCATCATCCAAATCCAAATATAAAATTATTTTCATCACATCAAAAAGTTTCTTTGTGCCTCCTTGTGGTCAGTTCCTCCTCCCAAAGCCCAGTCCGTGGCAGCAACTGATGTTTTCATTTTTGTACTATCATTCAAGTGGACATTTTGGGAGTAGATTGCAGGGCTGGTAAGAAGCATAAAGGTTACAGAAATTATTTTTGTATCCTAGATTTTTCCAGTACTCTTATCACATTTCACTCTAATGCAATTTGAACTTGCTAGCTGTAGTCTCTCCAAGAGCCTGTAGGTCTTGTGACCTAATTTCACTTGTGTTACCTTCAACATGCCACTTAAACTTGTCTGTTCATTGTAATTAATAAAGGTGAATTAGAAAATATCTAATATTTTAAAGTATTTAAATCTTCTAGTCTAATCTCTAAAGCAAACTCTAGTTTATAGAGTTGTATATATTATTTTTAAATGTCCACTCCACCCCAAACAAAGAAAAATGATAACATTTTCCCTGTGTGTCCTGTCTCTTTACCTCCAACATGTTCCCTTTACATAGTAATGTACATAGGCTAATTCTGAGTAATCAACTTTTAAAGCAATATTGTCTATGTGTTTTTAAGTACAGAAGTATTGCAGGCAGGTTAGCAAAAATAAATACCACAATGTAAATATTAAAAGTACTGTGCCTTTTATCCTAAAATATGAAAATTTCAAGATTTTGATGAGTATTCTATAGGCTTCCCATTTATAGACAACATTTTTTATCTAAAAGAATTCAAAAAAAAGAAAAATGAAATGCATAAATTGCTCTTTTAACTCAATAGTTTATTATATATATCTTTCTGTGTAAGTAACATAGACTTAAATCACATTAACTATTGAATAGTTCCCCACAGTAAAGTTTTAATTAACATTCAAGCAGTGATGAACATGTAGTTTGCCTCTCATTTTTCTGCTTCACAGATCCATACATATTTGTACAATTGTGTGACTGTTCCTTCTTATAAAAAATGCCAAAAGATAAAGTTGCTGTTTCAAATGATGTGTGCATTTAAAATTTGGATGTTTGTGCACATTTTTCTAGAGCCAAATAGTAATTATACGACCATTGCCATTGTGAAAGCTCCGACTTTCTCACACCCTTCTTAACAGAGAATGTCAATAATTCCTTTGCATTTTAGCCAGTCAGGTAGGAAGAATATAGTGCATCCCTGTTATTTAAAGTTAGAGCCTCCCCATCAACAGTAAGGTTAAGCATCTCTTAGAAATTTCTTAGGGATCTGTATTTACTCTTTGGTGAAGGCTCAGATCACAGTGCCTGGTTATGTTGACTGGTTGTGAGTCTTTTCAACATTAATTTGAAGAATTCCTTTTCCGGAAAATATGATCCTTGTTATAATATACACTAGAGGCCCAGTGCACAAAAATTTGTGCCCTTTTCCGGAAAATATGATCCTTGTTATAATATACACTAGAGGCCCGGTGCACAAAAATTTGTGCACTCGGCGGGGAGGGGGGTCCCTCAGCCCAGCCTGTGCCCTCTCGCAGTCTGGGACCCCTCAGGAGATAACGACCTGCTGGCTTAGGCCTGCTCCCAGGTGGCAGAGGGCAGGCCCAATCCCTAGGTGCAGTCCCTGGTCGGGCTCAGAGCAGGGCCTATTGGGGAGTTGGGGCACCGCCCCCTGTCATGCACAGAGCAGGGTGGATCCAGAGGTTGCGATGCCACCCTCAGTCATGCTCACGGTAGGGCCGATTGGGGGGTTGGGGCACTTCCCCCTGTCACACTCAAGGCAGGGTCGATGGGGAGTTTGCGGCGCCACCCCCTGTCACGCAGAGACCAGGGCCAATCAGAGGGTTGGGGCGCTGCCCCCTGTCATGCACAGAGCAGGGCCCATCAGGGGGGTTGGGGCTCCATACCCTGTCACACACAGAGTAGGACCAATCAGGGGGTTGGGGCGCTGCCCCCTATCAGGCACAGAGCAGGGCCCATCAGGGGGGTTGGGGCTCCATACCCTGTCACACACAGAGCAGGGCCCATCAGGGGGGTTGGGGCTCCATACCCTGTCACACACAGAGCAGGGCCCATCAGGGGGTTGGGGCGCCACCCTCTATCACCCACAGAGCAGGGCTGATCAGGGGGTTGGGGCGCTGCCACTCTCACACTCAGGGCAGAGCCAATGGGGAGGTTATGGCTCTACCCCATAACGCACAGAGCAAGGCCCGTGGAGGGGGGGTTGGGGCGCCGCCCTCTATCACCCACAGAGCAGGGCTGATCAGGGGGTTGGGGAGCTCCCCCCTATCAGGCACAGAGCAGGGCTGATCAGGGCGTTGGGGCGCCTTCCCCTGTCACGAATAGAGCAGGGCCAATAGGGAGGTTGTGGCCCCGCCCCCTGTCACATACAGAGCCCCAGGGCGATCAGAGGGTTTGGGCGCTGCCCCCTGTCACACTGATCCCGGTGCCGGGAAGCCTCTCAGCTCTGCTGATCCCGGTGCTGGGAGGCATATTACCCTTTTACTATATAGGATAGAGGCCTTGCGCACGGGTAGGGGCCAGCTGGTTTGCCCTGAAGGGTGTCCTGGATCAGGGTGAGGGTCCCCACTGGGGTTGTGGCCAGCCTGGGTGAGGGAATGATGGCTGTTTGCAGCTGGTCACACACCCTTCAGGGTGGGGGTCCCCACTGTGGTGCCTGGCCAGTCTGGGTGAAGGGCTGAGGGCTGTTTTCAAGCTGGCAGGTGACTGAAGCTCCCAACTGCTCCTTTTTTTCTTTTTCTTTTTTTATTCTGGGCTAGATTTAGCTCTGCCTCCAGCTCTGAGGCCTCTGATGCTGAAAGCAGGTATCCGGTTTGTTTGGGTTCTATAATCGAAACACTGTATCAACTCCAGCTCTGAGATCCTGGCGGGCTGAAAGCAGGTTTCTGGGGTTTTGTTTAGCTTCTATATTTGTAACAATGTTTCAAACTGCAAGCTCAGAGGCTGGCAGCGGCAGGCGGGGAACGTTGGAGTCCTCCGTCACTGAAGCAAGCAAGCCTCATGTTAACTTCAAGCTGCCTGGCTGCCGGCTGCCATCTTGGCTGGCAGTTAATTTGCATATATTGCTGATTAGCCAATGGGAAGGGTAGCGGACGTACACTAATTACCATGTTTCTCTTTTATTAGATAGGATTACAAATATTTTGTCCGAGTCTACCTTCTTCTTTTCAACGTTGTTCAAACATCAAAGAGTTAAGTACTTATGTTTTTCTTAAGAACAGTGCTTCTCAGTTCATGCCCCTAATTAGGATCACGACAGAACCTTTACAAAAAGCCTGCAGACTGGGCCACCACATGCACTGATTCGAGTTCAATTGACTGGAGTGACGTTGGAACATAGTCCTCCAGGTGATGCTAAGGTGCACACAGAGTTGGGAAGAACTGCTGACTGTGTGTGCAAACCACCTGGGGATTTTGTTAAAGTGCAGATCCTGGGGTTTAGCCCGAGACTCAATTTTTCTAATAAGCCGCCAGGAGATGTGTGTACTGCTGGTGGTCCATAGTTCACACTTCATTAGCAAGACTTTATGGTGTCTGGTTTTTGATTCTTGCTTAAGAAGACTTTCTGTACTTAAGATTATAAAACTGTCTTTTCTCTTATATTTTGTTCTAATACTTTTTATGATTTTAAAGAGATTACAACTGCATTTGGACTTATATTTTTAATAATATAGATCTAATTTTTAATAATAGGGATTTAATTCTGTTTTCTGAATCAATATCAAATTGAACGATGCTATTTATTAGGTAGATGTAAACATTTTGCTATTTCAAAATAATATATTTTTTAAAAGTCTCCCAAAAATTCATATGTTGTTAAAAGTAGAATCTTGGGTGGTTTAACTAATATGTAGGATTACATTTTTTAATTTATTTTATTCCACAGAAGGAATATATATCCTGAAAATAACAAAAATGTTAAGATCAAGGAATTTTTCTTCTTGTCCATTTGATCTTTAAATTTCAAACGTGTTGATTTTCACAACCTAACTATGACTTAAAATTAAATGCCAAATTCAAGAAAAACAAGCATGGGACATGTCTTTATTTTTATCCATATTTGTGGTACTCCATAGAATACCATGACAATCTCACTTTCTAACAGTAATTCAGTGAATGGTAAGAATGCTATTGTTTGGGAAAATGTAGTGCCATCAGGAACCAGCTTTTGCTGAACTCAGGGTACAAACTCCTTCTCCCAACCCTTTATGCATACTATCACATACAAAATAAGCCACAGAACCTAGTCAGTTTGGCTCAGTGGGTAGAGCATCAGCCTGAGGACCAAAGGGTTCTGGGTTCAATTCCAGTCAAGGGAATGTATCTTGGTTGCAGACTCCTCCCTGGCCCAGACCCTATCTGGGGCTCGTGCAGGAGGCAACCAATCGATGTGTTTCTCTCACATAGATGTTTCTCCTTATCTTTCCCTCTCTCTGCCACTCTTCCTAAGAATCAATGGAAAAATATCCTCAGGTGAGGATTAACAGCAACAGAAAAAACAGAATAAGCCACAGGGCTGAGGACTTTCAAATAACCATACTAGGGTATTGATGATACTGATACTTACAAGGTGAACAATGTAGCTGCCTTGTGCATAAGTTAAGGTAGTCAGCATGTGCAGGAAGGTGAGGAGACATTCAAATGAGTACGAGTTTGAATAACATGCTGATAAATCAGGAGTATAAATAGAAATTAAAACTGATATAAGTCTTATAATCTACAGGCATATTAAATTATCTCATGATATAAATACTTTTTAAGAAAGATAAATGGTTATTGAATAAATGAGTTGTGCACTAGCATGAATTTTACTAATTTAGCCTAGCAGTTTTCCGTTATGATATTCTAGTAGAAATAAATTTCCATGAATGGTCTAGCCCTTGGGAATTCATAGACACATGCTTTTTTCTTTTCTTTTTTTTTTTTTTTTTTTCAGTAAAGTCACAGCTCATTTAATAAATGGGTCACCAATGGCCACTTATATCTTCCATGCATTTTTAACCAAATATTATTTTATTATTTCTTGAGCTAGATATTCAAAGAATCTTTTGTATCCGAAATTATGTTATTTAGAATTTTATAGTTAAATAATTAAGTTATATAGCCCAATATTATTATTATTAAAAGAAAAATGACTCTGGTGTTCACAAAGCAAATGTATTTTTTTTCTGCTAAGCAAAAAACATCATTCTTTAAATAGTTAAGAAGAAAGTCAATACTGGAAATTTTCTTATATAATCTTTAATGTAGAAGACATTGATGTTTTTATCACTAGAAGTAATGAAGCCCAAATTTCAGATTGTTTTGTTTGTTTATTGACAAATACTGAATGACAAAATAAGTTTTCAGAATTAAAATGTGTCCGCCTTCTTTGTGTCTTAGCTAACACATGAGCTGTGTTTCTAAATGTACCAGATACTCATTTCTTTAAAACATGTATGTGAGAGTTCATCTTAAAAGTTAATTTTTGGTTGGTGCATTTAATCCATTTACATTTAAAGTAATTATTGATATTGATAGGCACGTATGTATTGTTATTTCATTCTTTATACCTATGACCCCCCGCCTTGCTTTCCTTTCTTCTTCTTAACATTTCTTGTAATACTGGTTTGGTAGTAATGAACTCCTTTAGTGCATTTTTTTTTTTTTTTTTTTTTGGTCTGGAGAGCTCTTTATTTCATCTTTAATTTTAAATAATAGCTTTTCTGGGTAGAGTAATATTAGCTGTAGGTCCTTGATTTTCATAATTTTAAATGACTCTTGCCAATCCCTTCTGGCCTGCAAAGTTTCTGTTGAGAAATCAACTAACAGTCTATGGGTGCTCCCCTATAGATAACTAATTGCTTTTCTCTTGCTGCTTTTAAGAGTCTCTATTTATCTTTAACCTTTTGCATTTTTTTATTATGATGTATCTTGGTGTGGTCCTCTTTGGATTCATCTTGTTTGGGACTCTGTGTTTCCTGGACTTGTGTGTCTTTTTCCTGCATGAAGTTAGGGATGTTTTCAGCCATTATTTCTCCAAAGAGGTTCTTGATCCCTCTTTCCCTCTCTTCTCCTTCTGTTACCCCAAAAATTAAAAATGGAACTGCCTTATGACCCAGGAATTCCTCTTTTGGGAATATATCCTAGGAAACCCAAAACACTGATTTGAAAGAATATATGCACCCCTACGTTCATTGCAGCACTATTTACAATAGCTAAGGTGTAGAAACAGCCCAAGTGCCCATCTATACTAATAAAAGGGTAATATGTTAATTAGAACAGATAGACTGGACCTCTTCTGGACATCCTTCCAGACAAAGCCACGGTGGTAGGGGCCAAGGCAGAGGTGGTTAGGGGCAATCTGGCCAGCAGTGGAGAGCAGTTAGGGGCAATCTGGCCAGCAGGGGAGAGCAGTTAGGGGCAGGCAGGGGAGCAGTTAGGGGCATTAGGCAGGCAGGCAGGTGAGCGGTTAGGAGCCAGTGGTCCCGGATTGCAAGAGGGATGTCCAACTGCAGGTTTAAACTGGCAGTTGGACATACCACGAGGGGTCCCGGATTGGAGAGGGTGCAGGCCGGGCTGAGGGACACCCCCCCACCCCCCCACCCCCGTGCATGAATTTTGTGCACTGGGCCTCTAGTCAGTAGCTAAGTGGATTAGAAAGCTGTGGTACATTTATGCAATGGAATACTACTCAGCCATAAAAAAGAAGGAAATCTTACCTTTGTGAGAGCACAGATGGACCTAGAGCAGTGGTTCTCAACCTGTGGGTCGCGACCCCTTTGGCAGTCAAACGACCCTTTCACAGTGGCCGCCTAAGACCATCCTGCATATCAGATATTTACATGACGATTCATAACAGTAGCAACATTACAGTTATGAAGTAGCAACGAAAATAATTTTATGGTTGGGTCACAACATGAGGAACTGTATTTAAAGGGCCAGAAGGTTGAGAACCACTGACCTAGAGGGTAGCTTTTTTTTATGCTAAGTGGAATAAACCAGTCAGAGAAAGACTTTGATTTCATTTATATGTGGAATCTAATGAAAAAATAAACAAATAGAAAAAGACTCATAGAACTAGAGAACGGACTGATAGCAGTCAGGGGAGGGTAACTAGAGGGCTGGTGAAATAGGTGAAAGGACTAAGAAAAACAAAACAAAAAAGACCCTCATAGACCCAGACAACAGTATCATGATTACAATGAGGAAAGGGGGACAGGTACAAGAGAGTAAGTGTATTTAATATTTTAATTGAGATATTATGTGTATAGAAGAGTGGCTGGGTCACAAGGGTTTGTCTCAATGAATCTATGTGGTAGGCAGAACCCAGGAAAAGAAATAGAACATTAGTAGCTCCCCAGCAGCCTGACATCCTCCTCCCCAAGAGAAAGATTTATTTTCACTTCTAATAGCATAGTCTAAAGTTCCTGATAGTAATTGGAATCATACTGTGTATGCTCTTATGTTACATATTTTACTAAACTTTGTTTGTAGGAATCATTCACATTGTTGAGTGCAGGTGTGTAATGCTTTCATTCTCACTGTTCTAGAGTAATGTATTGTATGAATATGCCACAATTTGTCCAATTTGCTCTACTGTTGATAGAAATTTGTGTGTGTTTCCAGTTCTTCGTTATTATGAATACTGCTGCTATGAAAACCCTGTAATTTCTTTTGGTGCACAAGTCCATGCATTTCTGGAATTGCCAAATTATAGGATATGTATGTGTCAAATTTATTAGGTAACAGTTGCCAAATAGTTGTTCCAAATGGTAAGAGCAGTTTGTATCCATAGCAACAATGTTTGATAATTCACTGTGCTCCATCCCCCCACTAGCACTTGTTGTTGCCAGTCCTATTCAGTTTAGTTATTTTTGCAGTGTTCAATACAATATTATTTTCATGTTGATTTTTATTTTAATGATTACAATAAGTTTGCACAAATTTTTCATATATTTCTATTAGTCAAAAGCAGAAACTCATAAAAGAATTTTAAAAATCTATAAACTTAAAACAATGCTTTTAAAAGATTAAATATTATAGACTCATTAAAATTGTTTCAGCTGTGCTAATGTTCGAATTACAGAAGTATAAGAAATGTAATATAAGAATGGCTGGTACCTATACATTTGAAATATTGCTATTTGTGAACACTAAGAATTTTTAGCTAATTCTGTACCTTGTTCTATGCATAACTCTGATTATTTTATAGCTAATAACTGATTTAATTCTCATGGAACCCTATGAGTCAAGTACTATTACTATCTCAGTTCTACAAATGAAGAAATCAAGGGACAGGGATATGAAATAATTTGTGGCCACAGCCAGGATTACCATGCTACAATCCTCCCCGGTTTTTATTAAAATATAAGAAATTATTCTAGAATAATAACTAATGATGTTTTCAGAATATATAACTATAGAGAGAGTGAGTTTGAAATAATTTTAGGACGTGTAATTTGAATATTTACATCATATTTAACATGTTCTAAATGTAAAACTTTTGTGTGTGTTACTAAAACAAAATACAACGCAATTATGACTTTAATGAAAGACTGGGAGGTAAACAAATATGTTTTTTTAAAAATTTAACTCCAGGAATGAGTAATTCTTTCTACATTAGTGTAATTAGAGTATTGAACCTTTGAAAATAAGCTTAAAATATGGAAAATGTTAATACTTTTGAGTTGCCCATATTTTGTGGTGTGACCATTTCTGGTTGCTAAATGTTAACATTATTATGCACAATGCATTATGTGGGTGAGTTAATGTTGCCAGGAACTTTTAGTGTCTAGATTGCCTTGCTTTTTTGTGTATTTAAATTTGCAAATTCAACATTATGTTTGTTATACCTTCTGGCACTTAAGTAAGTTTCATCCCGTGATTTTAAACTTAAATATGCTTTAATGTAGACGATTTTGTTATTTTCACCTTCCATTCCATTTCTTGTTCCTGGTAGTTAAAATAATAGCATGTAGGGCACTTTGCCATTCCTAGTAGACTTGAGTGCAAAATTTCCTTAGAACACTTTAAAAATTCTTATGAATATGCACTGTTATTCTACTAGGTTAAAATTGTTTTACGGGTGATTGAATTTAGACCCCTGAAAATTACCCCCCTCAGCACAAGAACTATCTCGATGCCTTGGCACAGCCACATTAAAGATACAGAAGTCCTAGGTTATTAAGAGAAGGCTGTCTTCCCATATACCAGACACACACCTAGCCCTCTAACTAAGATTGCCCAATTTAACAGATAAGTATACAAGACACCCAGTTAAGTTTGAATTTCAGAATAAGTGTATTCCAGATATTGCACGGAACATACTTAAAAATTATCCATTTATCTGAAATTCTTTTAATAAAATAAATTTTATTGATTTTTTACAGAGAGGAAGGGAAAAGGATAGAGAGTTAGAAACATCGATGAGAGAGAAACATCCATCAGCTGCCTCCTGCACACTCCCTACTGGGGATGTGCCCGCAACCAAGGTACATGTCCTTGACCGGAATCGAACCTGGGACCTTTGAGTCTACAAGCTGTCGCTCTATCCACTGAGCCAAACCGGTTAGAGCCATTTATCTGAAATTCTAATGAAACTGGCTATTCTGTATTTGTATCCAGCAACCCTACACTCCAAAAGTGCTCAGGAGATGAGCATTGACATATGAATTCAACCACTACTGCAACTCTCCTAATTGTTTACTGTATTGCCCTCCCAGCAATAAATAGACACCACTGTTTATGGTTAGTAATGCCCGCCATACCTGGAGACAGTGAGAAAACCACCTTTCTGATAACTAGATATAAAGATGATTTAAGGAGCCCTGGCCAGTTTGGCTTAGTGGATAGAGAGTTGGTCTGCAGACTCAAGGGTCCCAGGTTCGATTCCAGTCAAGGGCATGTACCTTGGTTGCGGGCACATCCCCAGTAGGGAGTGTGCAGGAGGCAGCTGATCAATGTTTTTCTCTCACCGATGTTTCTAACTCTCTACTTCTCCCCCTTCCTCTCTGTAAAAATCAATAAAATATATTTAAAAAAGATGATTTAAGATCATCTGAACAATAAAGAGGCAATCAATCCCTCCTGTACCAACATGAATAGTAATGTGAAATACACGTGTTAAAGTATCTGTACTGGTAAGATCACTCTCGCATCGAGGTCAAAGCAAATGGTGACTCAGATCTTGACTCTACCATGTCATAGCTTTGTGACTTCTTTGGGAAAATCACCTCTGATGAACCTGGTGAAGAGTATGATAATACTGTACAGTGTGGTAATTATTACTTCTCTGAATCTTTGCAAGAATTAAATAGAAAAACCACTGTGAAGTCAAACTGTTCTGCCTTCCCTAACCTAACACTATAGCATTTGTTGCCATTAGTTACTAAACTCAAGTACCCATCTCCCGGATCCCCTGACAAAACATCCCCGATCCCTTTCTGCAATCAAAGTATCCCTGATCTTTCTCAGGTACCCTCTCATGCATGCTGACAAGAGTTCCTATGCATTTCCCTTCCTGCCACCTCCTCTTGGCTCCTAGTAGCAGCCCCTACTGCCAATGAGTGGTACCATCACACATTTGAAAAGTACTTCCCTCTGCTGGTCATCCCTACTCTGAGCCTCAACTTAGCCTCCAGCTCAAACCTGAGACAAGCGCTCCTTCTTAATTCATAACAGCACCACAGAGAACAGGCTACAACATTCAACAAGAATTTAGTGAAGGTTCCAAAAACAGACTGACTTACAAGGGCTATCAGCTATTAGCTATGACTGAGTTTAGAGCTCACAAACCCTACCCTGACCTTTAGGTTCCTTTCCAGGCCTCCTTCGTGTCCAGCTCTCCTTTAGCCTCTTTATACAACTGCCAACTTACCATGTTTCATTAGGATGGGTGTTTGAGTGAAGGGTTGTAATTTTGTTTCCCAAAACATCAGAACACATTTGTCAAGGGTCTGCGTCATTTCATCCTAAAGTGCCTATAAGGAGCTGCCCTACGTTCTGTCCAACCTCTTGCCCTTGCAAGGTATAAATCCACAAACAATGCTCGGTGATTTGTAATCACTGCTCATTCTCTGACTCCATCTCAAGACCGTCTTCATTGCTCTTCAACTTCAGGAACAAACATATTTTGATAGACTTCAAAATTTGGAGTAAATCACAGTTTGCTATCACCACCACTATCTGTATGAAATAGAAATAAAAAGGGAGGGAGTTAAAAAATCAGGGGGAGCAGACAAGGCTGACCCTACCCTTGCTTCTCTGTTCTTGAGGCTACAGATAATATTTATAATTTCATTCTTCCACTGTCTAGTTTGGGTGTCCATTGCCCAGAGCTGGCACTTCAGCAGGTTGGGTTCACATCCTTGTGAGGTGACCCAGACCTTTATTTCTAAGGGGTATGAGTTCCCTGTGATCCTACCTGAATGAGGTTAATCAATATTTTAGCTACTTGACAGGACAATTTGAGGAGGCACCCAAAAGGACTTTTTGGTTTCATTGTGTGGCAGAAACATATTTTCACCCTGATAATCAGAATCAATTACCCTAAGCAACATAGCGATCCCTGCTATTGCCTATAGGTGCATGATATAAGGAGCCCAAAATGATTAATTGATCATTCTGGAGTATAGTTGGAGACAGATTATCATGCTGCAAGATGGGAAACTGGGATACTTACTGGATATTCTCACAGTCGTTGAGCATCAACCTGTGAACCTGGAGATCAGGATTTAGTTCCCCATTGCCAGTCAGGGCACAAGCCTGTGTTGCAGGCTGGATCCCCAGTAGGGGGCATGTAGGAAGCAGCCAATCAATGATTTTCTCTCATCATTCATGTTTCTATCTCTCTCTCCCTCTCCCTTCCTCTCTGAAGTTAATAAAAATATATTTAAAATACATTTTTACTATTATTGCTTGTCAGGTTTTTTATACTTGATAGTTTTCAATGCATCTGCTGCACCAGAAAAAATACATTGAAGTTTTGAAAGTACATATTTAAAATAGACTCACTAGTTTTAATCACAGGGTATCTCTGAATTAATTCAGTGATCACTATGTAAGCCAGACCTATATTCTTAATGCTTGTGAAGAGCATATAGTTCTAAATTTATGCTGTAGAGTTCTAGGTATGTCACCAACAGATGAGAATAATGGAATAATGTTGAAGATATTTCTGGAAAACATTCCTACAAATATGTTCCTTCAATTTAATTCACTTTATCCTGACAATTTTAAATTTTAAAAATTAAAAGCAGTCTACATTTTTTGAATAAGAGATGAAAAAATTTTACAGACACACTTGGTTTCAGATTTCCTTAATATTTATAAATATGTTAATTTTGTAATTATAATACTGTTCTTAATATCATAATCTATTTGTTATTCTCTGATAGTATTGAAATTCCCTTGTGCATAACTCTGCCTCATTAAGTTTTATTTTCTATTATTAGACATTGTGTACTACCCTTCCATGTTTTAAAGGATTCATTACATTTTCATTTTAAAGAAAATTTTACAGTTCTCTTTCCCCTTTATGTTGGGTTCTGTTGGTAATCTACACAAGTAATTAATATAATTAATACCAAAATAAGGAATTAGTCTCATATACTCAAAGAAAATATTAGTATTGTATTTCTGAGTGCTTCATTTTGACTTATACATAGACCAGTCATGGTGAAGAGAGAAGAAGTAGAGGTAGAAATAGCTTATAAAGCACAATCTTCTAATTCATCCATAAAGTCTTTCTAGTGGGAAAAAGATTTCTCGTATGTGACTACTTGAGAAGGAAGAAATGCAAATAACTCAGCTCTAAATGAATTTATTTTCTAAAGTTGTATTCAATTTACCACCACTTTTTCCATCAGGATATTAAGGCAAGTACAAAGATATTTAAAAAGCAAGTTAGTATAAATTAAAAGTTGAATGAAGGAAGAAAGAAAAGAATAGTGGGAGCCAGTTAAAATGTATACCCCAGTTACCACCTTCATGCTTGCTACCAGTACGTCTTGTTTGACAGTGTTAAAACAGCAGACCTATAAAAGGAAACCAAATAAATTATATAGTTCTTAGTAACCAAAGACAAAAACAAAGTGATTGTGTAAAGCAAGTATTTATGTCAAATAGGATAGGGGTTTCTCTGGTGTGTTCTCTTACCATGGAATTGAGAACACTTGTTAGCCTCTCTGAGTAGATGACACAAGTTTCAAGGAGCTCTTTTAAATCTCACCCATATATCTGCAGAGGGAACTACACTGAAGGAAATTGTGTAGAGCAATGTGAAAAGGTTTTGGTGGGAAGTCATAGGATCATTCTGAAATAAAAGTATTCACAATTTCCTTTCATCCTATATAATAAAGAGCTAATATGCAAATGGTTGTCATGCCCTCATGCCATCACCCCATAATGACTCAGACACTCAACACTGGGGAGAGAGTAATGAGGACCAGCCAGGCACAAATGAACTCACGAGTGATGAATGGGGACCAGCCTAGGAGAGGGACAAGCCACCTGCCCCACAGTCCCAGGTGCAAGCACCTGCGCCCCAGGCAAAGCCGCCTAACCATGGTCCCCAGTGGCTCGGGTCCTGAGTGCCTGCAGCCAGCCAGAGGGAGGGAAGCCTGGGTCCCAGTTGCCTGTGACCAGCCAGAGGAGGGAATCCTGGGTCCCAGGTGCCTGTGACCAGCCAGAGGAGGGAATCCTGGGTCCCAGGTGTGGGGCAAGGCAGAGGCAGTTAGCGGTGATCAGGCCAGCTGGGGAGCAGTTTGGGGCGATCAGGCAGGCAGGCAGAGGGGTTAGGAGCCAGCGGTCCGGATTGCAAGAGTCAGTGGGATATCCCCTGAGGGGTCCTGGATTGGAGAGAGGGCAGGCCGGGCTGAGAGACCACCCTCTGTGCATGAATTTTTGTGCCTCAGGCCTCTAGTATCATAATAAGAAACATGGAAGAAAATACATAATGCTTTATTAAATTTGAGATTTAAAATCCAGCAATGTGGCAACATAAGTAGGGATGGCAGTGACAAGTGCCAGCAGCTTATTTCTTCCTCTGTATTTTTGGCTGAATCAATTGGGAACCTACTCAACTCTCTATGCAGAACCCACTTAAGCTGACATCTTCTGGGGTTGAATGGTGTCACTGTTTAAAATAATTTTTTATTCATTTGTTTTACAATTTTATGTTATTGATTTTACAAGCTTTGGGTTTTTTTCCGCCCTGGCCTCGTGTGCTCTGAACTTTTACACACTGAGTGTGGCAAAGTGCTACTGCCTGTGACTCTATAATTATTCTGGCCCCTTGACATTAGCTGTTTTTGTCTGCTTTTGTCCCTATAGAAAAGGTCAATATATAACCCCTCCCCCCGAAAAAAAAAGACAAGCAAAAAACCTGGAATAGCTATATTTTGGGATTATACAACAGATACAGCAACTTACTTGCTGTGCATAAGTTATGTAACTACAAGGTTTCCAAAGGGAAACATGTTGTGACCCAAGACTGCCTAGATCAGCGGTTCTCAACCTGTGGGTTGCGACCCCTTTGGAGGTCGAACGGCCCTTTCACAGGGGTCACCTAAATATATCCTGCATATCAGATATTTACATTAGGATTCATAACAGTAGCAAAATTACAGTTATGAAATAGCAACAAAAATGATTTTATGGTCGGGGGTCACCACAACATGAGGAACTGTATTAAAAGGTCGTGGCATTAGGAAGGTTGAGAACCACTGGCCTAGATGTTCCCAATAAAAGTTGTAAAAATACTCATTAATAGAAGGCAAGGATCTATTAAGCTAGTCAGAAGAAATAAGCCTTGAAGAGCAGTATGTTCTTAGCATTTAAATCTCTTGGTCTTAAAAACTTTGCCTTGAGTTCAAGAAATTTAGCATAATTGGGGAAAGAGGTGAAACAATTATTACTGTTGGATTAGAGACCAAAAAAAGCACATAGTTTCTTTATCCTTGATAAATAAGGAAGATCTGCTTTAAATAATTCAGAATCTTAAAACGTATGTGGCAATTCCCCATGGCTTCTAACAAGAAATTGTCATCGTCTGTTCCTTCAAAGCAGTATAACAGGCATTTTGTTCAGCCCACAGATACTGTTGTCTCGACCATATGTCTGCATTCCCCAGTTTTATTATCCTCTCTTTCTGCTTTGCATGACTCACCCTGCAGGCACCCTTCCTGCTCCTCCTTGAATTTGTTCTCCTCCCATATTGTCACAATTTCTATAGGTTCTAATTAGTTCTGCAAAATACTGGTCATATCTTTCAATTCGTAGGAACTCATATCCCTCTGGATTGAAATGATGATCATGGCAATTATTACCTATAATCTGCCAGCAAGTCATTAGATCCCCTAATGCTGCCAAGTCTGTCACCTCTGTTCTCTGCTCATTCATCTTACTGTCACCATCTGTTGCATTTTCTGTCCTCGGGATAGCCTCCCTGGTATCTAGTCTCCACACTCCCAACTTATACTTCTTAATAATAATAATAGTAATAAGTAGCATGCTACAGGTCAGAATTTGTGCTAAGAGCCTTAAATGGATTACTGTGTTAACGCAATGAGGAAACACAATGAGGAAAGCACTATTATTAATCACATTTTATAAGGTAAGGTACTAAGATTCAGAGTACAGCAGGTCCTCGGGTTACGTCGGAGATCTGATCCTACGATTTTCGCCGGAAGTTGGAACCCACCTACGTAAGCACCTATGTCACTCAATGGAGCACATACACAGGAGTAATGAAGTGACGCAGTAAAAAAAAAATTAAAAGAAAGATAACAATTCCTGACCTTTATTTGTGGTAGATAAATAATAAAAAACATAAAGCACAAATGTACATACGTTGAAATGATGGAACTTTATTTTTTTATAAATAAATGGGAGCCAATGATATCACCGATAAGGGTTTAATCTCCAACATTTACAGGGAACTCATGAAACTTAACAATAGGAAGATAAACAATCCAATCAAAAAATGGGCAGTGGACCTAGATAGACACTTTCTGAAAGAGGACATACAGAAGACTGAAAGACATATGAAAACATGCTCAAAGTCACTAATTTTACGTGAGATGCAAATCAAAATGACAATGCGGTATCATCTCACACCTGTCAGAATGGCTATCATCAACAAATCAATAAACAACAAGTGTTGGAGAGGATGTGGAGAAAAAGGAACCCTTATGCACTGCTGGTGGGAATGCAGACTGGTGCAGCCACTATGGAAGATAGTATGGAGTTTCCTCAAAAAACTAAAAATGGAACTCCCATTTGACCCAGTGATCCCTCTTCTAGGAATATATCCCAAGAAACCAGAAACACCAATCAGAAAGGATATATGCACCCCTATGTTCTTAGCAGCGCAATTCACCATAGCTAAGATTTGGAAACAGCCTAAGTGTCCATCATCAGATGAGTGAATTAGAAAACTGTGGTACATATACACAATGGAATATTATGCTGTGGTAAAAAAGAAGGAACTCTTGCCTTTTGCAACAGCATGGATGGAGCTAGAGAGCATTATGCTAAGTGAAATAAGCCAGTCAGAGAAATATAAATACCACATGATCTCACTCATTTGTGGATTATGGAGAATAACATAGACTGATGAACAGGGACAGATCCAAAGACAGAGAAACAGCGATCAGACTATAAATCCCCAGAGGGAAAGTAGGGGAGGGAGGGGGTAAGGGGAAGAGATCAACCAAAGGACATGTATGTATGCATATAAGCCAAACCAAAGGACATGGACAACAGGGGGATGATTGGGGGGGGGGATGGGGGTTTAATGGAGGGGATGAGGACACATTTGTAATACCTTAACTAATAAAGAATTTAAAACAAAAATGGGAGATGGTGATGTAACCACAAAATGACATACAGTGAGTCCGATGTCACCCGAGGACTATCTGTAGTTTCCTAACTCAGCCAGAGCCACACAGCAAGTAACTTGATGCATCTGATATCCGTCTGACCCCAAACCCTGTGAGCTGAGCCTCTGCCAAACATTCCACCACTTAGAAATGAAAATCATCACTAGTTTTCTAGGTAAATGCATCCCAGAAAGTCCTTTTCATTTGACCTCCAAAGCCTTTACAGACTTGACTTTTACTGCCTTTGTATAATCTACGTTCCAACCTTATCAAACCGATTACTATTTGCAAATGATCTATTAGTTTCTGTACTTCCAATCTCTTGTACATGTGGTTGTTTCTGTTTTCCCCAATATTCCATCCGAAAAACTTGTATGTGTTATTTTAGATCTTAGCATACATGATTATTAGGTGAGAATTAAATTACATTATCGAAAACCTTGCTAATGGCTAGGTTTGTTTTACCTCTTGCTTTATATATTAAGTTCTATGTTTCTTAAATGTAATCTTTCCAATTGGGTTTCATGTGAACCCTGGTTAAAGAATAAAATAAGTTCTAATGCACAAGTCCCTTGACTTTGTTTACTAAATATCCTAGAATTATTGAAGTTAAATCTCGATGTTCTCCTTTAACTCCATAACATCACTGTCTAGAACAGAGAGTAATTTTTGTTAAAATTACTGGCAGTGTTTACCCAGATACATTATTTGTCAAGTTTGATTCTCGTTTTTTAAATGGCTCCTTTTAGATCCAATTCACTAAGCATCGATAAAAAAATAAAAACAATTATAAATTGAATTTCCATGCAAATGTGGCCTTTTCCCTATACTGGATGAATGCACATTCATCAAACTGCTATGCCTTATTGTTGATGTAGTGGAATAGCCAGAAACGAAAAACAAACATGTTCTAATTGTTTTGTTAGTTGCTAAGGTCAAGACTCATTTTTCCCCAAGAAAGTTTATAAAGGTCATTAAAGCTTAATGAAAGTTTGGATTTCCTTCCCATCAAAAAACTGTAGAGTAAGTAATTCTCATAAACATTCAATTAGGTTTTTAAAGAAACAGACTCATATTTCTATCAACTGCAGAGAGAAGTATAGCTAAATTTCTCACTTCTAAAGAGCATGACATAGTTGTGGCATTTAAAAGAATTATCTGGTAATTCCTTGTAATGAAAAATTAAGTGATATGATGTGCAAGATGCATTAGCTAATCTTCCCATATATTTAGTCTTGATCTATTCCTTTTCAGAGCTCTGGCCTGATTGAAACTCAGGTAGAGATGAATCTTTCCAGAAAGTTCAGAACAGAAACCCTTAAATGGATAAAGCAGAGTACTCAAAAGTACCCAGGGGCTATGTCTATATGCATTATATCTTCAAGAATGCAAAATCTTTTATTCAGCTCATGATTCAGCACTGTTAAAACAGCCTCAATTTCAGGACCTCTGTCAATAAAATCTTATGTGTGTAAATCAACATTATTAGTTAATGTTTCTGAACTTAAGTAACTGAAGTAATAGACATAGATTTTCATTCACTGAAATGTAGGGTTCTCATACTTGCCCACCATTAAAGCCACCTCTCATACTCTGTGCAGAATTTTATATTCATAACCAGAATTAGCTCTGGGAAAAAAATCTCTCCCTTGTTAAATATCATCATTGTTACCTCTTTTAATTTGATTTAGATGTTCTGTTCTGATGATCTCAGATTATAACTGAAATGGGTTAATTGAGAAACATATTGTAAGAGTCTGAGTGTGAAGAAATAAAGAGAAAGTAAAAAACACCACCAACAATGAATGCATTGATCTTTTAACATTTGAATTAATTCCAAGTCAGTTTTATAAATGAAGTCCTAGCTTCAAAGCCTGAAAAGTTGACTGGCAGAGAGTCTTTGATAGAAAAAAAATGTCACAAGAGAGTGTATGCAGAAGTGTGATCATTTGACTATAAATATCTCTGTGTCTCTGTGTCTCTCTGCCACTCTGCTTAAAAAAAAAAAAAAAGGTAACTAGACTCATGGTGATTACGCTGTAGGCATATAAATATTGAATTACTATGATGTACACCTGAAACTAATACATATTATATATCACCTATACTTCAATTTTTAAAAAGTTTGTTAGTCTCAGAGAGTAGATAACCAACAATTTCTATTTACCAGGAAATTTATAACTGACAACGGGGAGATAATTTAATAAACAAGGAGAATGTGCAATGATAAGGTTCAGGAGAATTATGGCTGTGAAGGAGGAAAAAAACTAACAAAGAACCACAACAAAAGTTAACAAGCTTTTAACAACAACAAAAATATTAACAGAGTATATAGGTTCAAGTTTCATTCTCAGGGTTAGATCCAACAGATACAAGTTATAACAGAACACCAGCAAGAATAGTACCTAAACATACCTACCTCCTTTGCATTGTATCTAAAATGTACAAAACTATTCATATAATATATCTGTTTCTACTACTTTCTATTTGTATGTTCCTAAAATAACACATATTCCTAAAGATGCATGAGCCATACACATGCATACACTTGAACAGTAGGCTCCTGTGCTCTCCATTTAGAGGGACCTATGAGAGGACAGCAGGTGTGGAGCAGGGGCCCATCAACACAGTGCATGTACAGACATCACTTATGACAACTACAAACTCAGCCTTTGGCAACACAACTCTTTATTCATGACCCGTTAATTACATGTGTAGAATATACTATTGTTAATTAACTCCACAAATATTTTTGAAATTGTACTTAAGTGATTAAATTTTAATGATTTTTTTCAACTATTGTTCTATTAACAATAACACTTCATCTTTATTGTTATCTTATATATCAAGTATTTCATAATCATAGTGAAAAGTCCAATTATTATTTAGGGAACCTGACCCAAGATTGGATTCTGTGCAGATAATTCACATCCACCACCACCAATTCTTTCTAGTTATGTAATACAGACCTATGTGTAGAGATATGAAAACCAGCTCAGGGAAGTTAAGAAAACAGTCCATCACCTGACTAGCAAGAAATATATAGATATTTGGAAGCAAATCTATCTGACTCCAAACCCATGAGCTTCCACAAATTCTTGTTGCCTCCTTGCTGTTATAAGGGTGTCCCATACTGCTATGAATTCTGGATCTGCTTTTTAAAAAAAAAATCCTCAGCTTATTATTTCACTTTCTAATATTTAGGCTGCAACATTGCCACCATTGTCAAAATTTGATTTGTGATTTTAATTTTATAGTTTTTCTGAAATGGATTTCCAGCTGCGTATTTCTCCATTATAACTGTTTGAAGTGGCAGCATGTCTTGCCACCCTACCTCTTAAAGACAGTATTTGATTTAGAAACTACTTCTGAAAACAGTGAGTCAGCATTTCAGATTTCCTCGTGTTATAGTCTTGTGATTTGTTAAATGTGTGATACTGATTATGTCATTAAATTCATTGTACTTATAAAGCTTTGTTTTAAGACAGCGCAGTATTCTTGGTTGGAGTTTTCATGGATGTTACTGACCTTATGGTGATTATACTGTAGATAAATAAATATTGAATTAATAATCTTAATTATAAAAAGACACTTGATGCCTATTAAATAATAACCATTCCTTTCAACTCTCAGCACTGTATTCTGTTTTATTTCACCATTTCAGAGAACTGGTTTTCTTTTCTAATATACACTGAAATTCATAAAATTCTGACATGAAGTGTGACAATTGGAGATGAATTTTGTAGTGCCAGGAGCATGTTACTTTAGTTAAATTAAGCAAGGGCAAAGGACTTGGGCAAAGAACTGGGTATTCTTTCGTAGGCTGATCTATTTTTTAATATGTTTCATGTGTACTTTAACAAGAATATGTCATTATCAATTACATAATGACTCATATCTGAGAAAACAAAGCTTTCCAGGTCTGTAAGCTCTGTTAAATAATGTTTGTCTGGTTTTATTAGTGTTCAATTAATCTATAGAATACATCTAGACTCCCTGGTTTAAAATGCTAAATCTAAACACACACACACACACACACACACACACACACACACATACACACACACGAAGTACAGTGGCCTTTACTGGTAGTTTTTATTAAAGGTTGGGATTTTTTTACTTAGATATTTAAGTCAATGTTCCAGTTTTAGATTTGAGAAAAGTACTGTCCAGTTACTTTGCTAATTGTTCTCTCTTTTGTAATGATAACCCTATGATTTTATGATCTAACATCTTAATTATAAAAAAACCTCGATACCTAGAATTGATACCTTGCAGAAATACATAGTTATGTTTTTTAAATTGCAATATACTGTCAAGTGATTCCAACTTTATGCACTTTCAGTAATTTGTAGTCATTTATTTTTCAGAGTATCTCTTGGCTTTTTGGTTTAGCAACTCTTGAAGTCAATACTCTATTAAAATGTCAGAAACCAAAAAGAAATTAACTAGCTAAAAGAATATGAAAACGAAAATAGGACATTATCATAGAAATTCTTCTACTGCCCTCCAATATTGATATTTTACTCACCTTCATCTTGTAGTTTAAAACCTTGCGCGTAAGTAATGGGTAATGGACTGTTAGGTATTCCCCTTACTTTATTCATCAGGCTAGTGTTTTGGAGAAACTTTCCACCCGAACATTTTCTTTAGCATCAGTTTTTCCCGATTTCTTTTACCGCCTCCTGACAAGTTGAATGCACTTCTTCCTTTGTGTTGTTATTGCTGGGTTGGAGGGTGATGTTTATGGAAGATTGTCATGTTACCTGCTGAGTGTTCTTTCTCAAGGATGCATTCATTTGGCTCTGGCTCTCTCTTTACAGAGTTTTATTCTGCATCGTTGGTGCTGACCTCCACGGCACTTTCTATTATTCTAAAACTGTTAGAGCCTTAGTATAATGCTTTTAGGTAAAAGATTCCCCTGGACACAATGTACTTTTGATTGACCAATTACTACCGCGAAGGGAAAACTTCAGCTATGATTCATTAAATTTGATCATTGATACAGTGGATCTAGATAATGTATATTCATCCCAAATAATCTTTTTTTTAAAAAATATATTTTATTGATTTTTTACAGAGAGGAAGGGAGAGAGATAGAGAGTTAGAAACATCGATGAGAGAGAAACATTGATCAGCTGCCTCCTGCACATCTCCTACTGGGGATGTGCCCGCAACCCAGGTACATGCCCTTGACTGGAATCAAACCCGGGACCTTTCAGTCCACAGGCCGACGCTCTATCCACTGAGCCAAACCGGTTCTGGCCACCCCAAATAATCTTATTCGCAAAGCAGAATCCTCTCAATAAAACAAATGTTCTTTATTCTGGTTTCTTTTAAGTGTTAAAGATCATCAGAATAAATGTTTCCATTCACTCAGTTGGTCAGATCATTCATTCCCTGGATGTTAAAGGAGCTACATGCCAATAAGTTTGGTGTCAATTGATGTTTCCACAATAACTGAATATTCTCTCATGATAAAAAAAAATTTAAACTATTTTGAAACTTCTACATTTACAGATGATTAGCATATCATTTCCTCTGCTTAGAGTCTTTATTTTCTAAGTGTACTTTAATAAGCATTCCTTTAACTTTATTTAAAGCTGCCGCAAATTCTTTCTAGAAAGCAGTAGGTCACTAAACCTTTAACTATGTTAAAGATGGTATCCGTTGCATGGTGTGGGCATTGCCCTTTTAATGGCCCTGATCCATGCTGATCATAGAATGATGTGCTCAGAACAAGAGCCAATGGGGAGCCTGTCATCTGCAGAGGGACATTTCAATTTATGAAGTGCATTCCAGTCACTATATACTCCCCTAGGCATTTAGAATGTGCTATGATATTCTTGCTTTAAAAAAAAATCCCATCATATGATGAGGATAGAATGACTTAAATATTTATGTAACTTACCCATTCTTATGGAGTGAGCTTGCACCTAAGGCAGCGGTTCTCAACCTGTGGGTCGAGATCCCTTTGGCGGTCGAACGACCCTTTCACAGGGGTCGCCTAAGACCATCCTGCATATCAGATATTTACATTATGATTCATAACAGTAGCAACATTACAGTTATGAAGTAGCAACGAAAATAATTTTATGGTTGGGTCACAACATGAGGAACTGTATTTAAAGGGCCAGAAGGTTGAGGACCACTGATCTAAGGGTTGTCTGAGCATGGAAGCCCACGCATAGAATGGTGGAAAGAACTTGCATTCAGGAAAGCCTCCATGGAACACTGACATTTTGCCACTTATTAAGCTCTACTATTACAAATAGATTTCCTTGCTTCACTGAGCTTTATCCATCTTTTCTGTAAGATTTGAAAAATACTTCCTAGAATTATTGAGGAGGTGAGATAATACAATGCACATAAGGCACTAAGTACACTACTTAATACATTCTAGACTTGGTAAATGGTTTCTATTATAAATATTATCACTGAGAAAAGGCTTAATGAGGAAACTATTGTCCCAGGAGATTTTGAAAAGTTCAGGATCACCACCGGCACAACAGTGAGAAGAAAAGTTTTTTACATAGAAATGGAAAGTGGTAGGCTCTCACTATAGGTTTTGCAGGTCAGAAGTTTCCTGCTGTGTGGTACACTGGTAAGGGGTGGGATCTGAGAGCAAAGGCACGCGGATTCTGCCTTCTGTCCTGGCCTCGGTTCACAAGAAGATCCTGCAAACGGCCCAGGCACCCAGTGATCACCATCTTCTCTCACGATTTCTAATTCTCCCAAATCACTGGACGTACGTACATGAGGATCAGAAAATGCCATAGTCAGTATCAGTACATAAATCCCTCCCCCTAAAAATTATCTCAACCACTGATATGCAAACCTATCAGATCCCAAACAATACACTGCTTCCTTAAAGCTTTGGTAAAAGGAAAAGTAGAATAGAGATAATAAAATGATAATAACAATGCCTTGCAATTTTATGGAGCTTTATACTTTCCAAAGTATCCTCATATATCATATCCATTAAGCACAGACTTTCAGAAGAGACTGATACTAAAACTGAGACAGACAATGCTAGTGTTAAAAAATGGTCCGCTGTTATTTAATACTGTATGTCGTAAAAATTGTTGTCTGGAGGTCATGGAATGGCTTATTTTGTCTTCTATAAGGAAAAAGAGATGGTTTCCTACAAAGGCTAAAGATGTTGGGTTTTTTTTTGCTAGTACCTGCTCATTTATGAAAGTAAAAAATTTCCATCCTGCTGCTAAATTATCAGCTCTTCTCGACACATTTTATTTCAAATTTGCCAGGCTTATTTAAGAAGGGAATCTTTCTATTAAACAATAGAAGAAAAACACACAGACCACATGTTCTTTAACCCAGGCCTCTCAGCTACAAAATAAGCTTATGATATGGTATTAGAGCAGCCGTTATATGTTTAAATGCTAACGTGTTTAATTATTTTGCTCTTTGGTAATTACTAAATAAACAGTTTTCTAAAGAGGAGGAATATTTTCAGATATTACCTCAAATCCATCGCCTCAACTTTTCCAGTAGCCCAAGTAACTTGGATGGTGTTTATATAAGAAACATTCCTATATGATTTATTCATTTATTCTGAACAAAGCTCATTTATTGACCAATTTGATGGTCATTTTCCTCTGACACTCCAAGACTTCACAAAATCCCTCAAATTTTCAACTAAAATTGTTAATTAAATTATATTATAAACTAGGCTATGTTATATACTTAGACTATATACATATGGTAAGCGCCTATGTTTCTGCCAATGGATATAGCTATTATATTATTGACAAAGAAATTCAAATCTTCATGAGCCTGTATTCTTTTTTTTTTTTTTTTTATAATATATTTTATTTATTTTTTACAGAGAGGAAGGGAGAGAGATAGAGAGCCAGAAACATTGATGAGAGAGAAACATCGACCAGCCGCCTCCTGCACATCCCCCACCGGGGATGTGCCCGCAACCCAGGCACATGCCCTTGACCGGAATCGAACCTGGGACCTTTCAGTCCGCAGGCCGACGCTCTATCCACTGAGCCAAACCGGTTTCGGCAGCCTGTATTCTTATTTAAGGTAAATGATGAGTGGGGTATTGAAACAATGACTAACGTTATCTCCTTGAATAATAGGAAACTGACATAAACCCACATTAATATTCTTCAGGAAACTGCTGATGAGTTGATTTATATTCAACTTTAAATAATCAGCTGACTCAAGTGGTGAAATCTCATTTTATAAAAACTAACACTAGCACTTTCCCAGAGACACTGATTAAAAAATAGAACTTTTTCTCAGCACAGAATAGTTTAGCATCAGCCGACTGTGTAATATACAGTAGAGACAGAATCCTATGTTTATCCACTGACATCAAGAAGTTTTGCTGATATTTTCTATTTAGAGGCAACTAGCATATTTGAGTGTTGGATTCACACTCCATTTTTTTGTTGTTTTTTCACAGAATGTAGCCTCAGTATGTATTCAAAAATGGTTCGACCTAACAAGTTTTGTTTTTTTTTTCTTTTTTCCATTTCTGGTGATAGACTAAACATTCAGAAAAATCTCTGCTGGTGTAATGTACATCAAAGACTGAAAATGTGTATGTGAACCTTTTTTCATATCATGGCTGATTAACCAAAGTAAGGCTTCAACATAGTAAGACTTGTTCTGGAGGCAGAGTTTGCCTCAAGGGCATTTGCCAAATTGGATGATCTTTTCTAGAGTCTAGTAGACTACATTATTCCTCAAAGGCTATCATTTGCTTCTGGACTCTCTTTTCCTCCCACATGATTCCAAATACTTCGAAACATGAAAATAGCACCTTATTTGGGAATACTGACTGAGAGCCTGGGTCTGTATGAGTCATTAAGTTATTCATTGCTATTGTGAGGAGCAATTCTCTAACTGCCCTTGCACTTAGGGGGACTGTTTCCCATTCCCAGGTCTCCCAAGTAGCAACAACTTCAATGCTTACACAAGGAAAGAAGGAAGGGAGGAATAGAGGGAGTAAGGAGGGAGGGAGAAAAGGAGGGAAGAGGAAGGAAGGAAGGAAGGAAGGAAGGAAGGAAGGAAGGAAGGAAGGAAGGAGGGAGGGAGGGAGGGAGGGAGGGAGGGAGGGAGGGAGGGAGGGAGGGAGGGAGGAAGGAACCCATTGAAGATGTTACTACCTCTACTTCAGTTGAAGGAGGAGAAAAAAAAATCAGCACTTTCTAAGAATTCCTAACACAAACCCATAGACATATAAGGTATGAAAAGTCCAAGTCAAATAAATGTAGATGGAAATGGTCCCCTGTGGATTGGACACCCAAGAAGCTGGCAAAGGTAAACATAACTATATCTTAAGTTGATTCGAGAGGGATAAATGGGCCAGATTGCCCAGACACGAG
Source organism: Myotis myotis (assembly GCF_014108235.1). NCBI lineage: Eukaryota > Metazoa > Chordata > Mammalia > Chiroptera > Vespertilionidae > Myotis > Myotis myotis. Next base: position 71,350,352 of record NW_023416368.1, read on the forward strand.
TGGAAGTGAGATTCTTGGGGCGCTGTTGAAGTAAGCATTTTAAGAAGCCCCCACCTGAGAATGAGATGTGGAAGGTTTTATTTGCATGGAGTTACATTTGTCGGGTCTGAAAGTCCCCTGTCCCTTAAGCCAGGCCTGAAAAGGGTGTAGCTGGGAGTTCAGCAGAGCCAGGAAAAAGGCCAGTGTCCAGAGTTCCCATACCATGTTACAGCCGGGTGGAATTTAGTATCCAGGCAGATTAAAGACTATCAGTGCATGTGTGGGGCCCAACAGGGCACAGGAGAGCCCAGGCCCCTGCATCAGGAATCACAGCCCAAAGGGAGTGGCTCCTTTGAAGTTTATATTCGGGTTCCCTGACCTTGCAGTAGCCATGCCCATTCTGGCTATGGATATACTTGATTGACTGACAAGCATCTTCCCACTCAGAGCTTATTGGGCATCCTTCTAAACTGCCTCTCTCCGATTTCTTCCCCATCAATCAGCAGGGAACAGACTAGGAGAGTGTTAAATGTGGCTATTCACAAAGCTGTATCAATGGCATGCCTATATTATTTGGTCTCCTCTCTCTCATTGCCTGTTAAATAATAACCAGGTTATTACAATGGCATCAAAGCCAAGGCAGTCTGGACATGTGCCTCAAAGATGTTTGACATCTATTTCCAAGAAACTTGGCCTCACAATACAATATGCTCAACACATGTAGAAAACAAGCCACCCTGAGCAAAATCCTTTGAAATAATGAAGTGTCAATCAGGCATACAAAGACCCCAGATATTACAATTTTCAGGATTCAGCACATACAGTAAATAGTTGATATGTTGAAAGAAATCACATCAGGAATTGAGAGCCTAAAAAATTAGAAGAAACTACCAAAACTCATGAGATATATTTGAAACAGAAGCAAAACAACTTCTTTTAAAGAATTGAAGAATTAAAATTAAAAATCCAATTGACAAGCAAATAACAGAATAGAGTGGAAGAAGTTACCGAGAACGTAAGTCAGACAGAGAAACACAGAAAATTTTTAAAGGAAACTCTAACCTTTATTTATTCTGTTTTCCTCTAAATTTAGTCTTTGTTTCTGAAATGAGTTTTTTTAATGTTTAATTCTTTAATTAAATGTTACATTTGGAGAGTACTGCCATCTCTTTTCACATCTACTTTTGTGCCAATGATCTCATTTATGAATCTTTTTTTTACTTTTTAAAAAATATATTTTATTGATTTTTTACAGAGAGGAAGGGAGAAGGATAGAGAGTTAGAAACATCGATGAGAGAGAGAAACATCGATCAGCTGCCTCCTGCACACCCCCATCCGGGGACGTGCCCGCAACCAAGGTACATGCCCCTGACTGGAATCGAACCTGGGACCCCCTCCAGTCCGCAGGCCAATGCTCTATCCACAGAGCCAAACCGGTTATGGCCATTTATGAATCTTTATAATTCTGACTATATGGTTGTTTCTATCTCATGTCATTTTCAGATTTCTTTTATCTAGCTTTGAAATAATTGGTTTCATTTTGACCTATTTTTAGGTGCATGTCTTTCTGGAAAACTTTTATTACCAACAAGAGAAATTGTTTTCCCTATTCTCTTCCTACAATTTTAATAAATTTTAATAACTGAAATAACATTTACTTGTTTAGTAATTTAACGAATCTGTGTTGATCTACTTTGAATAGAAACATATAGGAGAAAACAAGACATTACCTGTAAAAATACAGAGAGAGCTAATGGAGACATAGACAAATGAGTAACTGCAATAAAATATAAATAATACCATAAAATAGGAAGGCTCTGTGGAAGTACCACCAGGAAATTTGAGCTTGTTTAGGGGATTAGAAGACTCCCTAAAGGAAGCAGAATGAGGTGCTGAGGCTAGCCAGGTAAAGAGGTAGAAAAGTGCATTTTCAAGGAAGTCATAGAGTCTCAGCAAATTTGCATTTGAGAAAAAGAATATTTAGAAAGAAATGTATTAGACCAGAACAGAGAGTTATAAAAAGAAATAAAGCTGTACAGATGGCAGGGGGCAGGTCTCAGCGAGCTGGGAGTCACATAGCATTAATGGGAATGGACAATGAGAAACTGTAGGGACTTTAAACAGGACAATGGCATCTCTGCTTTATATTTTTAAAGAAATGTTTCTAGTTGTGACATTGAGACAGTCAAAGGTGGGAAAAGATTGGATACACAGAAACAAATTAGGAAGTGATCATGAAAAGGTAATGCTTACATTTGGAGAGAAGGGGATAGATTTAAGGAATATTAGCACATTAAACTTGCTGTGATTAAAGGATATAGTTGTCAAGAATGACTGTCAGCTTTCAGGTTTTTAATATTAGGTCGATGTGGAGCTTTTTATTAAAATAGGGAACATTAAAGTGGAGCCAGTTTGGGAGGAGAAATAATGAATTCAGTTTTGAACAAGTTGAGATTTGAAGAACAGGGAACATCTAAGTGAAGTCTGCAGTTGGATTTCTATTTCAGGAGCTCAGAAGGTATATTTGGGCTGTGAATAGAGGTTTGAGAAATATTATCATTGAGATGTTAATCGGGTCATAAAAGTGAATGAGTCCTGATAAGAACACATATGTAATACCTTAATCAATAAAGAAATATATATGAATGAGATTGTCTCGGTAAAGGATGTGGAATAAAATGAGAAGAGCACTGTGGGTTGAATTCTGAGGAACACTAAGATTTAATGGCTGGGTAGGAAGAAAGATGCTGCAAAATAGCTTAAGCAATCCTGGCATAGGTATTTATCTAAGAGAATATGATGCCACAAAAGTAGTTTCCAATACTGCCAAGAACTCACCAAGATAAGTACGTCAAAGCATCTGTTGAATTGACCCATATGGATATAACTGATGAACTAGACCAGGGGTCCTCAAACTTTTAAAACAGGGGGCCAGTTCACTGTCCCTCAGACCATTGGAGGGCCGGACTATAGTTTAAAAAAAAAACTATGAACAAATTCCTATGCACACTGCACATATCTTATTTTGAAGTAAAAAAACAAAACGGGAACAAATACAATATTTGTATTTGCATGTGGCCCGCAGGCCATAGTTTGAGGACCCCTGAACTAGACGAAAAACAGTTTTGGCCCAGCCTGTGTGGCTGGGTGGTTGAGCATCAACCTATGAACCATGAGGTCAGGGTTCGATTCCCAGTTAGGGCACATGCCCAGGTTGCAGGCTTGATCTCCAGTAGGGGTCATGCAGGACGGAGGCTATCAATTATTCTCTCTCATCATTGATGTTTCTCTCTCTCTCTCTCTCTCTCTCTCTCTCTCTCTCTCTCTCTCTCTCTCTCTTCCTTCCTCTCTGAAATCAATAAAAGTATTTTTTAAAAAACAGTTTTGATGAAATATGGTGGAGATGATGTAGGTTAAGTCTTGGTGTTCTTATTTCTGATGTTTTATTTTTTGTGAGGAACCTAACTTCTTCATTGTCTGTCTCTCCAATTAGACTTTGAACTCTTTGAGAAAGTTAAGCATGTCTTAATATTCTTTATACCCCAAGTGCGAATTCTTGAGTGAATTAATTTATGTCTCATTCTCCTTTATAAAGGAGAGCGAACCCTATTTTCCCTTCTTTTTTCACCAACTGTTTATGGATCATAACTTACATGAAGCAGTTCTAAATTGTAAACCCTACAGAAGTGATAGTGGTTGCTGTTATTTCTACATCCCAACAATTCAAAACTAAAATAAGAAAGATATCACAGACAGTTTATGATTTATTGTGAAATGAATATTTACCAACAATAGCTGTTCTGGGGATTCAAATAAATAGGACAGTTCAGGATGAAATCATTACAGGGATATTTTGAAGAACTGCTAGAAAGACATTCAGGGTGGTGGTGGGGACATGAGCCATAAACAAAATTTAGGATCTAGGTATCAGGAATGGTGAATAAACCAGTGAGATTAGTGCAAGAGAATTTTCAAATGTTTAAATTCATTCCAAATTCCTAGCTTATACAAGAGAAATGCATTCTTAAGTTTTAATGACTGTTTTAAAAGAGTATTTATATATTTTTCTGTTCTGCAGAATGTTTTATAATTCTCACAACAGACAGTAGTTGAACATGAAAGCTAATTTGCCCTCCTAGCGTATAAATGGACTTCCACTTGGGGGAGTAGAACAAAGGTTGGCCTGAAAATGTCTCCTGATTCCTTGCTCCAAACTTGACCTTTTTGAATCTGGAAAATGGACTTCACAATATTTTGTATGGAAATAAAAGGCCATTTTGCATTGTCAGGTGTAGCAGAGAAATGTATTAATTGTGAAAGCTACAAGGTTATTTCTTACAAGGGTAAAATTATTATAACATCCACAGGTTTAGAAGTAAGGGGAAAGAATGTTAGTCCGGCTGATGTGCTCAGTGGTTGAGCATAGACCTATGAACTAGGGGGGGTCACAGTTTGATTCCAGGTCAGGGCACATGCCCAGGTTGCATGCTCGATCCCTAGTAGGGGGCATGCAGGAGGCAGCCGATCGATAATTATCATCAGTGATGGTTCTATCTCTCCTTCTCCCTTCCTCTCTGAAATCAATACAAATATGCTTTTTAAAAAGAGGGGCTAAGAACGAAAATAATGTGTGGTGTGGGAAGTACATAGGCAGAAATGTCTGTGTTCTAGAAAAATTGCATGGAGAAGCTACAGTCCCCTGTTCTCATAAGAAAGACTGCAAACAGATATGAAGGCCCTCTGACTTCTGAGCCTTGCTCTTAGCTATACAGATGACAGATAGGAAGTGGAACTTAAAGGACTCCTGATTTGACATTCCTATAAATAATAAGATGAACTAGATCACTATTATTGAAAGCTACATTATATTCTTCATCTATTAGATGATCTCTTGTCTCCAGTTTCATTCCCTTCCTATCCTTCCATCAGAATATTGCCAGAGGGATCTTTGTTCAACATATATCTGATCATGTCACTCCTTGTCATATCACATGAAGTGATGGCTCACCTTCCCTTCAAAATAGAATCAAAACTCCTTAGACTCATAAGCAAGGCTCTCTGTAATGTGTCCCCACCAGCCTTTCCAATTTAACCTCTTATTGCCATAAACATGCACACTACACTCAATCATAAAATATTGCTTGCATTTCTAAATAGCCTGTGCTTCCCTCTTACCTCGGCTCCTTCCATACCGGCTTTACTCCGGCTCACAATTTCTTATTTATCCTTCGAGGCTCAGCTCTAGCAATGCCACCGCCAAGAAGCTATTTGTGAAACACTACCACTCTCACCACCCACATTAGTATGTGTGTGTATGTTCAAGAGTTTACATGTATGTGTGTGCATGTACATTTATATAAACTGCATTTTATTCCCAATCACCCTGAGCCTATGTCTAGTTGGAGAGGTTTTATGAATTTATAATTACTTCTGTCTTTCCTGGCACATTATGAGGCACGGAGGTTCTGTTCATTTCACACATCGTAGGTCCTCAAACAGTATTTTCTGACTATTTAAGTCAGTGTTCTCAACTTTCCTAATGCTGCGACCCTTTAACACAGTTCCTCATGTTGTGGTGACCCCCAATTTCATTGTTACAAATTGAACATAATTAAAGCATAGTGATTACTCACAAAAGCAATGTGTAATTATATATGTGTTTTCCGATGGTCTTAGGTGACCCTTGTGAAAAGGTAGTTCGACCCCCAAAGGGGTCCGGACCCACAGGTTGAGAACTGCTGATTTAAGTGAATAACAGAGTGAATAATGAACTTAAGATAAGATTGATATTAATAGCCCATGGCAATTTAAAAAAAGAAAGAAAAACCTAGCATAAAGAAATATTTACGGAGGAAGAACAAAGTTTTTAAAGTGCCCTATATGTCCAAATGCGTAAAGCATTTGTCTCCCTTCCCCAAAAAGGAAGTTGATATATAATATAGTCTGATTCTGACCAGCAGTATAGAATTATAGCACACTCTTTCAAATTTGTTCATTTTAAAGACAAAATATCGTGTGTCAAAGACACATTAAAGAATCTCACAGCCGTGGCTGTTTATGGAAGTGAAAGAGTGGTCATCTGATAGAGTCAGTGAAAACTATAGGACTGTCTTCAAGTTGGATGTCTTTGTAACAATCTTCGCTAGAAAGCAATTAAGTGATTATAATGGGAGAGCCATGCATAAATGCTACCAAGAGTTAGGAAAGATTACTTTCCAAATATAGGGGAATATAATTTCTAGTGATACTATCATATTTGAATCCTAACAGAGCTATATGTCAAACGTATTTGTGATGAGCAGTTCTGGAAAACTACTGGATAACTTCGGGAACTAGCTCTAATCACAATGTAGGCTGTGATGTAGAGGGTGCTTGTGATTTGAACAAAATTTTTATTGAAATTTGGATGTGGACAAAGTGGTGTTTCTAAGAAAATATAATGCTTTAAGTGAATTATTTACAATATGTATTATTTGTAACTAAATTAGTTAAATATTATATTTAGGTATTTTGCTATTTTATGTAATTTGTAAACGTTATATATTCTATCTGGCCTATTTTAAGAAAAACCTCCTCTTTGGAACCACTGTTTAGAAAAATAGAGAAATCACTTTGTGTAGAATAACAAAATTCTACTAACCTGAGGGGGGAAAGGTTCTTTTTTTCTAATTGTCAAGACTAGACAAGCCAGCATTATTTGAAATCTTAATCTCAGAAAGTATATAGACCTTTAAAATATTTAACTTGCATGTATGTATAAATTTTATCATTTCTTTTCACATATATTTTTATTGATTTTTAGAGAGAGAAGAAGGGAAAGAGAGAGAGAGAAAGAAATGGAACATAGATCTGCTGCCTCCTACATACCCCCTGTTGGGCTCCAGCCTGCAACCCTGGCATGTGCCCTGACCAAGAACCACTAACCTTTTGGTGCCCAGGACGATGCTCAACCAACTGAGCCACAGTGGCCAGGACTAAGTTTTATCACTTCTTAAAGCTGAAGAACTTGATGCTTCTAGCTTAACATTTTCTTTTGAGTTTGAGAATGTTTTATTGGTATATGATTGGGAAAGAGCTATTGGGTACTGAGTTTCCAGTACCTCTTAGATACCTGACAACAATCACATAATTCTTCTTAATAGGAAAGCAGACATCATTAGAGAAAAGTTAAAAACTGAGACAACCACTAATGGACCTAATGTCATACTCTGTGCTTGTAACTCCCAGAAAGAACAATGCTACTAATTTATCACTGAAAACACAGCTATTTATTCATTAATCTGAACTCTGCAGCCTTAAAAATTAAATGCGTGCCGCTCTTGATTCTGGTGATGTGCAACAGAGAACGTTTTCCTACATCTCTCTACTATTTTTCCAAATAATTTGCACATCACTTAAATGAATATCTTAGTGCAACATTATGTTTCCTGTTCTCTTTTATTAACTCTGAATGATTTTCTATGTGTTAGTGCTTTCTCTCTCTCTCTCTCTCTTCCTCTCTAATTATACTGTCTCTTTTGGAAAATTTACTACTTCTGAGAATGCACATAATGGACCGATTTTTTACCCGGTGTAACTCTAGATGAAATGTCTACAGACTAATAGAGTCATCAACCCACCCTTCTGAGCCAAATAGCAGCGGAGGAAGGGGACTCGGGGGCCCATGGCACCTGTTTTTCCTGTTACTTATTAATGCATCTTTGCACAAAACAGACATTTTGTTGAAAACCTACTTCAACGCCCGCTGCTTATTCCACCTCACATCACTCCCTTCCATTTGATGACATAACAGTTGGTTTATGGGGGAAATATTACAACCCAGTTGTCCATGCACTGCTTTCTAATAAGGCGATAGCGCATCAGTATTAGCTGACTTCCCGTCAAAAGCTTCTGAACAAACTTGTGGTGAAATGGCAACAGGGCAAAATATTAGCAAATGGACTATAGATGAACATGCAAATCCGGGGGAGCTCATGAAAGTGAATCCCACTCTTCTTTCCTCCATGTTCTTAGCATTTCCTAGCCTGTGATATTTACATTGGGTATTTGAAAGAAAGGCATTATTTCAGACCTACCCAAATCACACTGTTTGAAACCCACTGCAGTTACCTCTTGTTAGCTTGGGGTCAGTATCCAGCTTGCTAGTGGTTCCTTTTGATGTCTCTGGCCATAAATAAATCTCCCTTTCAATTTAACAAAGACAAAGCTCTAAGTGAACTCTGTACAGAGTGAATATCGTATAATTTACTTTTCAATTTCACACCCAAAGATTCTGTAATGGAGGAATGTAGGCGGTTAAGTTTTCAGTCATACCAAATGGGTTTTTAATATTTAAAATCCATCTGTTTACTTACAAAGAGTAAATGCCTGGAAATGAGTCTTCTGAAATTCAAATGAAGAGCTACAAGACTTATTTCTGCTTGGGAAAATTCAACACTTTTCTGACAAAAGGGAGTAATAATGTCTCCGGTAGAATCCAATAATATTATAAATGATGTTTGATCCGATCGTGCATGATGCAGGCATGGGGAAATCTACTGGCCCTTGTTTGTTAGGGCTGCATTATAAAACGCTTCATGAATCTGAGGAAAGAGAGGAGATTCAAATTAGCACCATATTCTGAAAACAGCTATCACAATTCTAGAATGCCTTGGCTTATCAAAACAGCTAACAGACTTAAAAAATTAAATATGGTTTCAGAACAAGGAATTTATATTGCTATACTCATGGAGTACTAAGATGTAGATAGACCCCTGCTATAGTAGTTTTATGCCAGAATTTAGCCTCATTCTTTGTTTGTTTAACTTTAAGAAATTAAAGTTTACTTTGCTTTTAGGAATCTATTCTCAGTTCATGATTGTATAAAGGATCATACACTAATAGAACTTGCTATAAAAATTATTATTAATATACAGAAGTTAAACATTGCTAGGTCTGTACATAAAATGTTGTGATAGGTTTTTTAAACAATCTGCTATGCTTTTATTTGAGTTATCTAGCATTAAAACTCAGCTCAGTATACCCCCATTGGTAGGTTTTTCCTCAGAAACTCTCAAGTGTTATTCCTTCACAGATTTTGATTAAAAGTATTGACCTACCTACCTGGTAGAGCAAGACCATCAAAATCTAACCCCCTTTGTTTAACTACTTCCTTTTAGTTCTTGAAAAATGAATATGTTATTTAGGATAATGCTACTTACCACTGTTTTAAAATCCACAACATATATAATGGCTACGATGATAGAAGCCTATTTCTCATTCGTAGAAAGTTCCCAACAAGTTTTCCTGGCTGGCAGAAAACTCACTTTCCAGCAGCAAGTATCATGCTTATTGGAACTGATGCTTCTTCCATCTTGTGACTCATCCGCTTGTTCCTGTGGCTTTGCTTTTACTCTCCAGAGTAAAGTCCTTTGTTGCCTTTTGGAAGGTCACCATAAACTGCTCATGCAGCCTTTCTTTCAGTTCAGGAAAATCATTCTGGCTCATAATATCATCTCAGGCTCCCTACTGGCACTATAAATCTCAATTTTTGTTGTTTCCTTTTTATACTTTCATGTACATGTAGTATCTCTTACATTTGATAAAGGATTGGGTAAAGAAGATGGGGTGCATATATACTATGGAATACTACTCAACCTTAACAAAAGATGAAATACTGCCATTTGTAACAACATGGGTGGATCTTGAGAACATTATGCTAAGTGAAATAAGTGAGTCAGAATAAGCTAAGAATCATAAGATTTCATTCATATGTGGGAAATAACACTAAAACTCATAGACACAGACAACAACAGTATGGTGGTTACCAGAGGCAGCGGGTTGTAATGATAAAGGGGGCCAAATATATGGTGACAGAAGATGATTTGACATTGGGTGGTGGGCACACAGTATAATGTACAGATCATGAATCATAGAAATGTACACTTGAAACCTATATGATCCTATTAACCAATATCACCCAATACATTTAATTAAAAAGCATTCACTCTCTTCAATATGTTTGGTCTCTATAGCTTTGGTTTCACCCTATGGAAGACTTCCCTGGGAATCATGAAGCATGGCCTATAGGCCAATGAAAACCAGAGTCTTTGCAAGCAGTCTCTTGTCTCCCATCAGAATCCCACTTCTTTTTTTTTTTATTGGACCCCACAACTCCAGTTTCCTGCTTGTTGGTTGGGGGAGAGGGTAGTTGGGGACATAAGCTATTTTATTCATCTACTTAATCCTCTATCAAATTAGAATAATAGCACCTGTCCATATCACACCAGTAGCAATGTTTTAGCAGTGGAAAGAAATCAACATGTTGCTCCCAGTGCCTTCCTGTCACCACCAACTCCCTCCCTCCTATAAACCAAAGTCAGGGCACTTAATATTTTTAAATGATACAAGTGGCATTTAAAAAATATTTTATGGGATATCTCTGTATCTTATACTCAATTTTGCTATGAACCTAAAACTACTCTAAAAATAAATTAAAATCTAGATAGATAATTGATCTGTCTATATCTCCTGAGATTCCCTCACACCAATTGCAACCTATTCTGAAGCTGATGAAACATCCAAAGGAGCTTTGTTTGCTATTGAGTTCAACATTTTGATATTTCTTTATGACTTATACAAGTTGAGCATGCTGAGGCTAATTTCATATGCATTTTCTTCCCTAAAATAAATGAATGACAAGTTTTCCCAGAAGCATTTTTTATTTTTATGGTCAGCTTTTTTATCTGGGGACTTGAAATATGAGCATCTTGAATCTAATTCAGTTCAAATTAGAATAATACTCATTAAGTGCTTGCCCTCGGGCTATGTGATAAATGGTATTAAATTAGAAAACAAACACCCTTTCATAGGGTGTTTATATTCTAAAAAGCAGAGTTATAGAAAACTTGTTCTCCCCTCCCCCCCTTTTCTCATTCATTTTGCAATCACCTGCTGGATATCTCTGTTTTCCCAATTTAGGTCATTTACAAACATCTCAAATATAATATGCAATATAATTTTATTCTGTAATTTTTCCCTAATCTTGATTTTTATCTTCTTATATTATTTTCTATATTTGTCAATCCCATCATTGTCAACATTGTTCTTTATTATTAAATGTTTTATTTTTTTTATCAGGAAACATATATATTTGTTAGCTCTTAGGTCAATAGTTTCTATAATTGGGTATATCCCCTGCACCTACTAGCTGACTAAGTATAGAATATGCAATGGAAATGTTAGAATTATCAGTGCTGCTGCCTAAATTTTACATATGACAGATGTGAAAGGAGAACATTATTTTTTTCACTGGTCACTCTATTGCTGGTCAAATTCACTGTGAATATTACATAATGTACCTGAATAATAATGTAGGGGGAGACTTTTGTGGATATTATAATTTTTATCAAAAGGAAGATACACTGATTACTCATTAACCATTCTTTGTTTTATTTCACCACCATTGGAATATATATCATTAGAGAAGTTAAAGAAATACCATTCTGGATTAGGCAAATATTCCTTCCACTCTGGCACAAAAGGGTATGCAGCAGAATATGTGATTTTCCTCCACAAAAAAAAATTGAAGCTTTTAATGTTGGAAATCAGATATTTTAACTTATGTCAATAACAATTTCTGTATCTCTTTTAATTATTCTATAAAATATGTTTATATTGTCATTATCACTTTATAGTAAGACTTTCTTAGGGCATGGGAAACTCAACATTGTAATCCTTTCCTTTTTTCAAAACTTGGTTTACAAGAAACCTACATAGGTTACGATTTAATATCTAATCTAATAAAAGAGAAACATGCAAATTGACTGCACCTCCACTACGTCCCAAGCCAAACCCACCAGCCAATCAGAGTGACTATATGCAAATTAACCCAACCAAGATGGCAGCCGGCAGCCACGGAGCTGGAGCAAGCAGGAGGCTTGGTTGCCCCGGTGATGGAGGAAGCCAAGCTTCCTGCCTACCCTGGCCGGCTGTGGCCTCTGCTCAAGTCAACAAAGTTTTAATTATAGAAGATAAATAAATTTCAATTACCTGCTTCCAGCCAGCCTCCACTGGGAGCTTGGGAGGCTGGGGGCTGTGCCAGCCGGCATACAGCCATCAGCCCCTCACCCAGGCTGGCCAGGCACCCCAGTGGGGACCTCCCACCCTGAAGGGTGTGTGACCAGCTGCAAACAGCCCTCAGCCCCTCACCCAGGCTGGCCAGGCACCCCAGTGGGGACCCCCACCCTGATCCAGGACACCCTTCAGGGCAAACCAGCCAGCCCCACCCATGCACGAGGCCTCTACACTATATAGTAAAAGGGTAATATGCCTCCCGGCACCAGGATCAGTGTGACAGGGGGCAGCGCCCAAACCCCCTGATCGCCCTGCAGCTCTGTGTGTGACGGGGTGGGGCCACAACCTCCCTATCTGCCCTGCTCTGTTTGTGACAGGGGAAGGCGCCCCAACCTCCTGATCAGCCCTGCTCTGTGCCTGATACGGGAGAGCTCCCCAACCTCTGATCGCCCTGCGGCTCTGTGTGTGACAGGGTGCGGCGCCCCAACCCCCTGATCGGCCCTGCTCTGTGTGTGACAGGGTGCGGCGCCCCAACCTGCACCCCCCCGCCCACGGGCCCTGCTCTGTGTGTGAAAGGGTAGAGCCATAACATCCCCATCGGCCCTGCCCTGAGTGTGACAGTGGTGGCGTCCCAACCCCCTGATCCGCCCTGCTCTGTGTGTGACAGGGGGCGGCGCCCCAACTCCCCTATCAGCCCTACTCTCTGAGTGACAGGGGGGAGCTCCTCAACCCCCTGATGGGCCCTGCTCTGTGCATGACAGGGGGGAGCTCCACAACCCCCTGATCGACCCTGCTCCTTGCGTAAGGAGCCCCAACCCCCCTGATGGGCCCTGCTCTGTGTGTGACAGGGGGCAGCGCCCCAACCCCTGGATTGGCCCTGCTCTGTGAGCGACAGGGGGTGGCGCCGCAACCTCCCCATCGACCCTGCCTTGAGTGTGACAGGGGGCAGTGCCCCAACTCCCCAATCGGCCCTACCCTGAGCATGACTGAGGGTGGCATCGCAACCTCCTGATCTACCCTGCTCTGTGCATGACATGGGGCGGCGCCCCAACACCCTAATCAGCCCTGCTCTGAGCCCAACCAGGGGCTGCACCTAGGGATTGGGCCTGCCCTCTGCCACCCGGGAGCAGGCCTAAGCCAGCAGGGCGTTATCTCCTGAGGGGTCCCAGACTGCGAGAGGGCACAGGCCAGGCTGAGGGATGCCCCCCTTCCCCCCGAGTGCACAAATTTTTGTGCACCGGGCCTCTAGTCCTATATAATAAAAGGGTAATATGCAAATTGACCCTAACAGCAGAAGGACTGGGAAATGACTGGTTACTATGACACACACTGACCACCAGAGGGCAGACACTCAATGCAGGAGCTGCCCCCTGGTGGTCAGTGCGCTCCCACAGAGGGAGCTCTGCTCAGCCACAAGCCAGGCTGACAGCTGCCAGTACAGCAGTGATGGTGGGAGCCTCTCCCGCCTCCACAGCAGCGCTAAGGATGTCTGACTGCAGCTTAGGCATGCTCCCCGCTGGCAAGTGGACATCCCCCGAGGGCTCCCGGGCTGCCAGAGCAGCCCGGCTGCTCCCGGGCTGTCTGACTGCCAGCTTAGGACCAATCCCCCAGGGAGCAGGACTAAATCAGCAGGTGGTCATCCCCCGAGGGGTCCCAGACTGAGAGAAGGCATAGGCCAGGCTGAGGGACCCCCCCCCCCCGAGTGCACAAATTTTTGTGCACCGGGCCTCTAATTATTAAATAAATATTAACAAAATAAATTTCAGAATTTTATAGAATTCAGTTCTATATCTATTTCAATGTTGTATTCCACTTACCATATCTTCTTAAATAATAAAGAATAAGTTTTTCTTGACAGAGGTTCTCAAAACAATCTCTTTATTATGTTTTACTATTATCTAAATTTTTTAAATTTTTTGTAAAACCAACTTAGTTATAGCATAAATCAAAACTTGCTTATATAATTCATGCCAATGGATAAATGTTCTTTTTGGACTACTTGTGCAGTATGGGTAAAAAAATATTCCAAGAAGAGTACTTTTAAAATATCTTGGAATAGTCTTAAAAACATCTATTTTAATGCATTTTGAATGAGAGTTTTTTAGAGTCTGATGTCATTATCAACTATACCTACCTACTTTTTCGACCTGCAATATTTGGGTATCCTACCCTCACACAACTGATTTATACTCAGGCATGAGGTTAGGAATCACTGAACCATTCTAGTCTTAAGGGAGATGACAATAAAAAACCTACATAATTCCCACCCCTACATTCTTTTAATCCAGACAAATAGAGGGAAAGCATTGTTAATGAGAAAAATATCACATTTTTATATTTAGAAATTATATTTAGGTTAACTAATAGAATAAATGAAACAAAAGTGACAAAGAAAAATTTATAAATGCCTTTATTTATGAGTGATTTAACAGTAAATTATTTTTCTACATTCCATCAAAATGCCAACATTGTATATATCCACCACACACACACACACACACACACACACATGTGTGGTTTGGGGAAAAAGCAAGTGAACATATATAGAACATATTATTATTCAAATTTATGTAGAATTGTTTTTCATTTGAAGAATTCTACATGAGGAGAAATTTTTATATTTATCAGTAAATCAGGGATTTTAACACTGAAATGGCTCTTTCACAAAACTTAAATACAGCAATTTGGGTAAAATTGTAATTTGTAAAATTGTCCTCTTTTTACTCTATGCCAAAACTCTAAAAATTAATTGGTTAAGTAAATCCTATTATTTAACTATATAAGCAGGGATATTAGCTACCCACATATTACTAGACATAATTAATGTTCTCAGAAGTTGCCCTATTAGCATGCATTCTTATAGGCCAGAGTCACAAAACTAATGAACTTACTAGCAGGGACATCAATTGGGCGTGACACTGCCTCAGTTCTTTGCACAACCCTATCCAATTGTCTTTATTGTTACGTGATTACTTGTCATTTGACATCACTAATTACATTAGATCAAATTACTCTACTGAAACCTGTGATATGATACTCTCGCTAATTAAAATCCTTGTTATCTCTCTACTTGGGTTAATATAGATAGTTATTTGTCTTGTTTCTTGCAAACTGCTCGAGAAATATATTAGGAAACGCTTCAGGCTCAGGATCTTTTTTGCCATTAAATAATGGTTATTTGTGCTTTTCCAGATGCAAAGAGGAGCCTCCCTTATTCTGCTTTGGGGAAAACTATGTAGCAATTACAGTAAATGCAAGAGTTTCCATTTTCTGAGAAGTGAAATGCTAGCCAGGTAGAATTTGATAGTCTAATAGACCAGTGACTAACATGCCATATCCTTAGAGGCCTCACAATGAGGAAGTGTCCACAATCAGTCAAGTTTAATTTGTTGTCAATACAGCATTAGGACAGGGCTTTGAATACGCCCAGCATATTTTCAGCAAACACCAGCAATGTCAATAGATCCTTTCAGTGCAGGGACATTAATTAAGTGACACAAAAAGCATCTGATTACTCTATTGTTCTGTATCCCTTTCTTTATAAAACTTTAAAAAGCCCCAGACAAACAGAGACTCCATTAGAATGCGGCTGCTTTTTTTTTTTTAAGGTGAGATATTTGGGTCAGATTTCCATTGTAAATGTTGGAGAGAATTCTGCTGCTTCAGATGTTCTCTCTTTGTGGCATTTTCTTCCATTGTCAAATAATTGAATCTGCCGTGACATCACCACCTTTGGTATTTAGGAACATAAGGCAAATTCCTTGGCCTCATTGCGTGGGGAAAAAATGATCTTTGGCTACACAACAGATAATTTAAACAACAACAGCAGCAACAAAGCTCCTTTTCTATAAACAGACCATCTGCCTTGGATAGATGGAAATATCTGAAAATAGAGCAAAGACCTAAAACGTATGATCCAAACATATTGACTATGGTCACTTTTCGTTAGAAAATCAACAGATTTTTTTCTTTGGCAGTTTCTCTACCTCTCATAATTATTTCTTGCTTCCAAATGCCAAGTGCTCATATGTAATGAGAATCTGCAAGATAATTGCCATTAGAAATATGCCATTAGTATCAGTATCTGCGTGCGCCAGGCTCTTGGTTATATCCATCAATAGCCAGAAGACCAGTTTGCAGAGCCCAATACAAGTTGGGAGATTCCAATTGTAAGAGCAACAGGAGTAAATAAGAAGAAAACAGTCTCCTACCTGGCTGGTGTGGCTCTCTGGTTGAGCATAGACCAATGAACCAAGAGGTCAGGGGTTCAATTCCTTGTCAGGGCACATGCTGGGCTGCAGGCTCAGTCCCCAGTGGGGGTGCATGCATGAGGCAGCCAATCAATGATCCTCTCTCATCACTGATGTTTCTACCTCTCTCTCCCTCCTCCTTCCTCTCTGAAATCAATAAAAAAAATAGTAATAATAAAAATAAAACATTCTCCTTTTTGTACCACTTAGCATTTATTTGCTCTACAAATATTTTTGGTTTGTATCTACATTTTCATGATGGATTCAAATAGTTTTTAATATAATTTGATACCTACCATCCATTTACAATATAAACAAATGAGCAATTTTTCAGAAATTGTACAATATTTTTTCTAGAACTCATATTTTTATTTCAATATCCTTATAGAATATTTTTGCTTATAAGTCTTATTTATCCTATTACCTGCAACAAAAATATATTGCCAAGCAATTAACATCATTCACTGTATCATTATTTCAAACTGTTCATTTTTTCCTGATGTACCATAAATTGTTTTGTTTTTTTAATTCCAGGTCAGTGTAAGATTAGAATGGTGTAAGAGGCATACCCTTTTTTGGAAACATAGGAGAAAGACACCTGTGGAAGGGAAGCAACCTGCCAACTACAATATATTCCTAAGCAGACTAATTTTAGAAGACAAGTACATATAGAATGAGAAGAACTGGAGTGTCTGGAGGCCCCAGAGCCCTGACTTACATAAACTAACTTGGCTTCCACTGTCCATCATTGTCCCTCTTACTCCAGCCACTGAAGATGCTACAGCCCCACCTCTAGTGTAGCCTGGAACATAGCCCTTGTGCTAGTCATCAATGTTCATTGACCTCCCACACGTGCTAAGCACTGTGCTAGAGACTCTGAAACCAACTTAAAAGGCAGATGACCCCACTGTGTATTTAAGGCTTATTTTCCAAGATAAGTGGCAGACATGGATATAGGGTAGAAAGACACGTAAAATGAAAAATGAGTGAAATTATTTCAAAGTTGGATAATTTCTATAAAGGAGAAGACTAAAGGGCACAAAGTATAACAGGAGACCCTGCTTTAAACACAATAATGATGGAAGGCCCCGATAAACAGAGATTGGAGAATGAGAAGGTACTATGTGAAGTGTAGGGGAGAGGGAAGGCTTATCACAAGGAACAAGTGAAAGCATGGGAGAGCAGGGGTGATGAGATGTGTTGGAGAGACAGTTCAGGGCCAGGTTCCACAAAACACAGGAAGACTCTGATATTATTCTAGGTGTCATGGAAGTCCTTGGGAAGGAATTTTGAAGGAAAACCTAAGACATGATCTAACTTACATTTTAATATGATCACAAAAATGTAGCAAGAAGGCAAAGCCTATCCCAGCCGGTTGTGGCTCAGTTGGTTGAGTGTCGACTCAGGCATCAGCAGGTTGCTGGTTCAATTCTCAGTCAGGACACATGCGCACGTTGCAGACTTGATCCCCGATCGAGGGTGTGCAGGAGACAGCTGATGATGTTTCTCTTTCACATTGGTGTTTCTATCTCTCTCTCCCTCTCCCTTCTTCTCGCTGAAATCAATAAAAATAACATATTTTTAAAAGGCAAAGCCTGTGATTTACATTTTGACAAAATTTATTTTTAGAATTTGTAATTACAATGTAGTCCTTGAGATACTTAAACATTACACTAAAAATGGCATGATGTAGCCCTAGACAGAAATAGACTTCGTGCTGGCTCCATTATTTTACTTTGCATGGCAACTTCTCTCTTCTACTAGAAAACTGGGATCCATTCTGGGACCAGTTTGTCCTGGTAGCAAGTGTATCAGTGTTTATTTTCAAATGAGCTGGACTCTTTCTAAAGGAATTTTGTTCAAACTGCAAAGAATGTATGATTATTCCCTGTGGTTACCCTCTTATTATGTTTAAACTGAAAATGGATTTCCCATATTGGGCAGAAATCTAAGTGACCTATTCTTGTAAGACTACTGAACCATTTTTCCTCCCAGAGCATGTTTATTCTCTCTCTCTCTCTCTCTCTCTCTCTCTCTCTCTCTCTCTCTCTCTCTCTCTCTCTCATTTCTAGTTAACTAATAATAGAATTACATGTAGACTACAGAGGCCTCAATAAAGTCTTATATAAAAAAAATTATCCCTCTATATTCTAATATGTTCATCTTTTTAAAAAATATGCCTTTATTGATTTCAGAGAGAGGATGCAAGAGAGAGAGATGGAAACATTAATGATGAGAGAGAACCATCAATCTGCTGCCTCCTGCATGCCCTCTACTAGAGATGGAGCTCACAACTCAGGCATGTGCACTGACTGGGAATTGAACCTTGACCTCTTGGTTCATGGGTCAATGCTCAACCACTGAGCCACACCAGCCGGGCTAATATCTTCATCTTTTTTGCATGTGTTGAGCAGCTAGATTCTAAGGCTCTAAACACACAGCTTAGAAACTTGAATGAAGGCCAGTGGTTCAGCAAAGCAGTTCATATGTTCTCTAATCATTTATACTTTTGTTATTTTTCTTGTGTTTCAGCTAATAATTCCACCTAAAAAAAAATCAACATGCAATAAAGGCATGAGTTTTTAATAATTGAGCTCTTGCAGAAAAATGTATTTTCCACAATGATATAAATATATTGTACAATTGATGTGGATAAGCATTTTCAATATTGGAAAGGAAATTTTGATAATAAACTATTCACAAGAGATTTGCATCACACTGCTTTCTGGGAAACACAGAGCTAATTTTACCGGACCTATAGACAGGTTCATAAAAATCCTTATTGTGAAAACAGCAGACCTCTGCTAACCAGATAAGCTATTTGTCTTAAAAGATGAGAGAAGCACTGCCAGCATGGCAAGCCTAATAAGGTGGGTGATGTGGATCAATCCGCACTGTCCTTGACTCTCTGCTTCTATTAGAATTCTGAAAGATCATTAGCCACCTCTGGGATATGTTTGATTAATGGGTTGGGGTTGAATAAAAAAGGTGAGGTCAACCGTGAGCAGAAATTTAAAAGAAAAAAGTTTATTCCAGAGGGAATGTATGCTTTGCAAATTGCAAATGAGTAGCCATTCCTTAGGCATGTTTTACCAATGCAACAGTTGATCCTCACTGAGGTGCCCCTGGGACAGCCTCCTGGCCGCCCTGTGTAGGTGCCTTTCAGCCAAAGGGCACGTGACCTCTGAGGCGAGGGCATTAGCAGGCCTGCTGAAATCATGTTAATCCAGGCAAAGCAAAGCCCCCAAACAGAATGATGTTCACAAAGCAGATGCATTAAAAACCAACACAAAATGTTTGGCTATTGTCTCATAGTGACAAAAATTCTTCTCTGCCACTGGAGAGTGTGAGGCATGTGCCTGTTCTTCTTACCATCAAACCTTATATTGTTTTAGTCATTCATTAAAAGTTCACCTCTTCTGCTGTTTTCAGTAGCAATGCATTTTCACCTCTCCTGTAGTGGCTCTCTTCTCAATGCTTTCCTAAGCTCAGGAAAATTGGCTTTACTTGCCGTGGTTTCTTTAAACCACTGGCCAGCTTACTCCCCTCGGATTATCGCCCGCATGAATTAAGCTAATTTTATAGTCTGAAGATGCTCTTCCTGTCTATTAAGTTCTCTTCAAAATGAAAGCAGTAGGCTTCACTCTATTTATTGCAGTGCACTTTACAATTAGTTTTATTATGTATGGCAAGGATGCGTATCCTGCGAATCCAGCCTATAACTCTTACGTGTCTGGTGATGGTTATAAAGCCCTAGAGTAGGACTGAAAGTACTGTCTAAACAGTAACAGCCTGCCTTATGCTCTCCATTGCAAAGCTATCTAACCCCTTCCATTCAAGTTCATTTTTATAATCCTTTTAACTAGATTCAAGGATCTACAATAATGAGTTTCCTGACTCTGGCCAGGTATCTTAGTTGGTTAGAGTGCCATGTGTTTTGGTATCTATCTCCAGTAAGGATACATATAAGAATCAACCAATGTATATATAAATAACTGGAACAACAAGTTGATCTCTCGCTCTCTCTCTCTCTCTCACACACACACACACTCTCCCCACCCCGCCCCCGTTTCTCTCAAAATCAATAAAAAATGGGTTCCCCAAAGTAAGATGATTACTCAGTTTGGTAAAATCAGACAATGTCTGTTCCTTTTATACAGACATACAAATACCACTGACTGACAGCCTCTTGTTTTCCTTTCCTTAAAAAAATACTTAACAATATTTAATTATGGAAAAGGAGTTTATGTATCAGACACAATCTAATATATGAAGTGCTTGCATTTTGGGGCTGAATGTGGATCAATTTAAATGTAAAAAGAGCTCTCTGCTACCATCCTCTGCCCATAACTAGTAACATCTCCTTTAGGTCTTTTAGAAAAATTTGGGAATTTGGATATGAGCCTTTTATAAGAAAGAGTGCAGTAGATCTCATTTAATTATAGGCAGTTGAGAAATGTTCCTTATTTAACGCGATGCAATCTTCTTTTTTGTAACCAAGTGGAAATTGTTGTTTTTATTTTAAATATCATCCATTTATTCGTGTGTGTGTGATCCTGACAACTTGATCCTGACAACTTCCTCAGAATGTTGTTGACATTCTACATCAAACTGGAGCCATTTCTATTACATATGTATATAAGTTTGTCTATTTGGCACACATTTGTTTTATTATATTTTAGTATGAGAAAAATGGAGTTATTTTTCTAATTAGATTTATCTCAAGTAGCAAAATTGGCAGAAAGTCTAGTCTCCATTTTTTTTTTTTTTTGCAAAGCTTCCTTTTCCTTTATTTGAATTATGTTAGATCTAGAGCAGTGGTTCTCAACCTGTGGGTCGCGACCCCTTTGGGGGTCAAATGACCCTTTCACAGGGGTCGCCTAAGACCATTGGAAAACACATATATAATTACATATTGTTTTTGTGATTAATCACTATACTTTAATTATGTTCAATTTGTAACAATGAAATTGGGGATCAACACAACATGAGGAACTGTATTAAAGGGTCAAGGCATTAGGAAGGTTGAGAACCACTGATCTAGAGAATAATCAAGTCTAGAAAGATTGGGAAAAGAATACTCTGGTCTTTAGTCCAACATATTTTTGTTCCTTATTTGTCCTTGTCAGTACCTGAATATGCATTTGAAGGTAGGAAACCCTAAGATCATGAAGTCCATGTCCTCTAAGCCAAACAAGGTCATGAAGGACGCTTCATTGTTCACCTCACACAGAGGTTCTTGGTGCCCAGTCCTTGACAATCAGACACCACAAGCCAACTGGCCTAGATCCTCACATGTTTCTTTTCATAGAGCAGGACCCAGCTTCTCAGGAAACCCACCATCCAGCCATAAAATCCACTTTCCTCCCCAAGAGTCTAGGACAGTGATGGCGAACCTATGATACGCGTGTCAGAGGTGACATGCGAACTCATTTTTTGTTGTTGATTTTTCTTTGTTAAATGGTACTTAAATATATAAAATAAATATCAAAACTATAAGTCTTTGTTTTACTATGGTTGCAAATATAAAAAAATTTTGATATGTGACCCCGCACCAGAGTTAAGTTAGGGTTTTTCAAAATGCTGACACACCGAGCTCAAAAGGTTCGCCATCACTGGTCTAGGATTTCAATGTAGAGACCTCTTAGTATTGATTCCCAGGTAAAGAATAGCCCAGGATTCCAGGTTTCAAAGTTCTTGGCTTTATAATGAAGAGGAAGGTAAAATTCTTTTCATTCTTTGTAGTGAGCCTACAGTAAAAAAATTAGATAGTCCTGGTTGTGTGGCTCAGTTGGTTGGAGCATTGTCCTGTACACAGAAAGCTTGTGGGTTTGGTTCCAGGTCAGGGCCTGTACAGGAGCCAACCAATCAATGTTTATCTCTCACATCTAAGTTTTTCTCGCTCCCTTTCTCTCTCTAAAACATCAATGGAAAATATCTTCAGGTGAGAATTTAAAAATTGAGACATAAGTAGATAGAGCAAATAGATGGTAGCAAGCTACATAGACAGGTAGATGTGTGTGTATGTAATTATGTAGTAGTTTGGGTGTATGTATGTATTCATGTGTATATGAATTCTGTCCTTGATGAAAGGACAGAAAAAAATGGTACATATCTTTTTTAAAAAAGGTACTTTGTAATAATAGCATCTCAATAATGAAAGAAATCAGCAAGTAAGGCTACTAAAGGGTTGGACTTAAAATCAAGATGATTAATTCAACTTTGATTTCCCACAAATACTATTTGAAACCCAGAACATAATAGATCCTCACAAGAAATTTAAAAATGTGTGTGTGTGTGTGCGTGTGTTATAAATTGAAATAAAACTCACCAAAGAGGGTTCAGTGTTCAGGATAGCAATAGAATACTAAGTAACCTTTTAACAACAAACCAGCAATCAGGCAAATAAAAAATACCAAAAGAAGTTTGTAATTGCATCTTTACGTAACTACTCCTTTACTGCTCTGACAATGTTGGCATGTACATCGCTGGAATCAATTGTTCCCACATGCACCTCTAGGAGAAATTATTCGTGCTTCCATCTGGAACCATGTCTCACATCTGCTACTCCTCTCCAAAAATCCCCAAATTAGACATATATACAGAGAATAAAGCCAGGCAAATGAAAAAATAGAATAACAAAAGAATAAACAAAAATTCTTTGTTGTTATAAGGTGTTTACACCAAATCTTACTGTATTCTCTCTGTGAGTTAGGCAGCCTAGTTTATGCTTTCCACTACCACACAAGTGAAGTTGGAAAGGGTTGCTAACATAAGGAGACATTGATCCCTTCAGTCCTGATGGCAAAAGGGTTGGGCTTGCAATTGTTGGTCCACAGGGCCAGTCATGTGGCGCTGACAGGTCTCCTTCATTGATGGTAGTGCCTGGGAAATGTTATCATTTTCTGCCATTGATATAAAGAAGAAACGCCTCTGAATTTTCTCTACAGGACACTGAAAATCATGGTGGATGGGCTCTGTGGAACAACGGGATATCATTTAACACTATTAGATATAATAATCTTAGAACGATTAGCCTTTGTATCTCTGCATTCTATTGTGTTTTTTTCTCCATCTAAGAGAAGCTCCATTTTAATCTGTGTTACTTATTAACATCAAAATAATCAGTTGATTCATCTTTGAATGGCCCAGCAAGTCCCCCTTTCTCTTACTCTCCAGGCTGTAATTAATGGGCCAGGAAAAGAAAGGCTGGGAGAAAAGTCGTTATTTAAAGACATTAAAAACTGCAAGAAGACTTATAGATAGATATGAGTTGGGGCCATACTGGGAAAGCAGTTTCTCCCTTCAATAGTCTAGTCAGTAGGACTCGATTCCTACATGCCCTGTGTTCTCTCTCTAGCCTTGATGCCAGGTTGATGGACAGCACATCTGTATTCATATGACTGTGAATGGAAACATGCATGACTTCACACATAATAGTATCTTGAAAGGCTTCACTATTTTTTTCTGGTTACTTATTTGCACAGATAAATGTCTTTCCATTTTTGTCAATCTAATTATTTTTCTAAAATAAAAAAAGTAAGGTTCCCGCCACCTCCCCCCCAACAATATGATTCATGTAGTTAATAGTGGTTTCCTTTCGCTTAGCCACTTTTTTCAGACCAATAACCCAATTTTACATTTATTTATATACCTTCATGGCCCTGGCAAAAATCACTGCTTTAGAACTCCATCATATTTTTTTTTCAAAACATGTATGTCTCAGATCAAAATCTAATGTAGTAGTATAATATCTCAAAAAAGTTTAAACTAGTTATTGGGGTATGACCTTCTGGAAGTTGCTTCAGGGATTTTTTGTCAGCTTTATTTTCTAAGTGTCTAGTTATTTGGTTCCTGAAGTGAAGTTTTGAGATTTGACTTGTCATAAATCTAAAGTATCCCAAAATACACACACACACACACACACACACACACACACACATACACTTTGAATAAAACTAGCCCTGTGAGTTTCACCTTTCTTTTTTCATTTATCATTGCTATAAAATGCACATGTCAAAGGAAATCTTTTCTTCAAATGTCTGTGTCATTGAAACAGCAAAGAAACCTTTCTCTCCTATGTGGGAAATTATTACAATTTTCCAAGAGACATATCTGAATTGTACTTGCAAACATTTCATATGCCTCTTCAAAGTTTCCTTTTCCTTTCATAATGGCATACCATTACATGGGGTCTGTTTTTCTGCCAAAGGCATTGTAATATCCTTCATGTTTTTGGCCTACATTTACTGAAGAAGGGTTACCAGTACTATTCATGGTTTATATACATTTTGCTAAAATTAACTAAAACAATATAATAATGCATGTGCAACACATAGACATAATTTTATTTTATTTTTTCAATCTTTAATTTCTTTATTGATTAAGGTATTACATATGGGACCTCACATAGACATAATTTTAGAAAAGGAAGGGAAGGGGAAAATTTCAAATACGTAGAGTTTTGTTTTTCCACAATGAGGAGTGATTCATTAACATGAAACTTGCTTGTTTCTGTTTAATTCATATAGAAGAAATTCATTTAAACAATTGGAGATACTTATAGTATATTTTAAAAGAGTGAGTATATATGCACCCCCCAAGTTCGTTGCAGCATTATTTATAAGAGCCAAGACATGGACAACCCAAGTATCCATCAATGGATGAATGGACAAAGAAAGGTGGTATACATATGCCATAGAATATTATTTAGCTATAGAAAAGAATGAAATCTTACCTTTTGCAACAACATGGATAGAGCTTGAGGGCATTATGCTAAGTGAAATAAATCAGACAAAGAAATACAAATACTGCATGATTCCATTTATATGTAAAAACACAAAACAAAAACAAAATCCACAAGCTCATAGGTAAAGAGAATGGCCAGAGGCAGAGATTTGGGAGTGGGTGAAATGGGGTGAAAGGGGTAAAGAGGTACAAACTTCCCCTGTTAAGTCATGAGGATGTAATGTACAGCATGGTGACTTTAGTTGTTGATATTGTATTGCATATTTGAAAGTTTCTAATATATCTTACAAATTCTAAAAGAGTTCTTAAAAATGAAATTAAATTAATAAAATAAAAGGAAGAAGATTATTTTAAGTACTTAGAATTTTCCTAAAATGTTTGTTACTTCATTCTTTTTGTTTTGCTCTTGATAGCTCACATTATAGATTTTATGATTATACTGTGTATGCTGACACAGGGCACAGATACACCCCAATGCACATATATGTCTTGCAAGCACTGAAGACAAAGGATTATATTACCTACTTGATTCATCAAACAAATAAACTTTAATATTACTTTAAACATTGCTACAGATACTAAAAAACTTTATCTCTACTTAACTTTGCCTCAGTAATTACATAATGGTATCAAATTAATGACTTGAGGGCTGAAATGGGGGTTTCTTCCATTGTTGGCCCTTTAAGTGAAAATTCCACACACATTCCTGAGTTGTTTACATATTGAAGTCACCTGCAAGTATCAGTGCCTAGTCCGGGACATTGACCACAGTCCTTATTCCCTCTATCTGAAAGCTAGGTCCTCTACTTTGGGCCCCTGAATTAATCTCTGGCATCTTTCAGGATTTTCATAAGATTTTTCTCTCCATTCAGCTTCATGTCTGATAGTGGTGGAGACAGAACTTTAGGTGGAAAACACCCTCCTTCTGACCTAGCCTTGTTAAGATACCCTCTGCCAGGAGAGGGTTACTCATAAACTGAGGGATTGGACTTTGCTTTGTTGACTAACGCTCTTGGAGAAAAAATATGGTTATGAAGGCAGAGACTGAGAAATTTTAGGGTAGGGGGAAATGCAGGATTTCATGTGGTTAATTTCTGAATAATAAATACATGATTTAAATTATTTTAAGTGTTCTGCTATTTGGAGAGCATTCTGAGAAAATGCAACCTCAAGCAAATTGTCCATTTTCTTGGTCTAGTTTTTCGTTATCAATACATTTTTAATGTAGGTCAAATAATGGAACATCTAAATCAAAGATGGCAAAGTTACCTCTGTTTTATTTTTCTATCTTCAACTTAGAACAGGCAGAAAGTAAATGTACGGTCTCATTCATGTAGCCTGCATTCAGGTTCAGCTTTGAGTTTTTGTTTTCATTTTTCCTTTGGTCCTTCCCTTCTAGGCATTCACTAGACTCACTCAGATCAAAGTAACTCACCAGATAAACTCATCAAGACACCTCTGTATGCCCAGAAGTATATGAATTATCCCCGTGACTTCATTATTATTACGTTTAAAGAAAAGGTTTTGAAAGAGAGAAACAGTAATCCTAGTTTTCCATGAGATTTAATTTACAACATAATGATAATGATGTAAACACTCACTAAGGGCTGTAACTAAATTATGCTGCAACTTAATTTAAAAAGATGATGGAATGAGAAATGTGTGGAATGGAGGAGGAGAGACAAGAAGAATAAAAGCTAAATCCTTACACTTCACAGTCAGAAATCAATAAACAAAACTGAAAAATCAAGAAGTAACAATGCAAGCAGGTTATATTGAGCTGTGGACATAAATACCCAAAGAATCTACTTAAGGAATTCAAAAGAATTGCTTCAGGGGGGAAGGAAATAGAGAGGCTCTGAATGATGTTTTTCTTAACCAATCTAATAAAGCTATATGTATATGGCTACATGTATATGTGATTTTAATAAAAATAAAAACTTAGAAAGTTTGGGAAGAAGGAAGGAAATATAATGGGAGAGGAGGAGGCAAGGGGAGAAGAGAAGATAGGGAAAAAGGATAATGAAATAAAGAGAAAATAGGAACCATCTGGAGGCCAGAAAGGCCATGTTTTTATCAAACGATATGAATTTTAATGTTAGAGATATCAAACAGGATGTAGAATAATATAATGTAATTATTAGAAGAACAAATTTAAGGTCATATTTTATAATCTATCCAATTAGTATGATTTTATTGGGCCCCTTTATTCCTTTTTCTATGGGAAAAAAAACCCTACTAAAATTCTCTCTTGGAATAAATCTAACTCTTGTCCGGCATTCTAAAATGACCAGAATGAAGAACAGTAGGTCTTCCAGGTTTGTCCATTGAGATAAAGCCTTGTCATTGTTCTACCATTGTGAACTGGATGTGATCCTGAAAGTCATTTTTTTCATGATTTCAGATTGGGCCTATGTTTAGCTTAGGCCAGTCTTTAATTTGGTCAGTTCTTCAGATAATTCTTACTTTACTATTATTTCCAAAATCTTATTCATGAGATATTTTAGTCATCAGTTATATTTTAGCATGTATTTTTCTTTCCTTGATTGATTGCAAAATTCCATCCATTTAGAGGATAAGGCAAAAGTAGGTTTCCAGTTGTGAAGACGAGAAAGAGTTTATTCTTGTATTATTATTTATTAATTATTGTATTATTTTCCATGCAAATAACTGTAAACCTGTTTTTACCCCATCCTGTATAATTAACTAGGAAACCTGTAGAGTTTAGGATAATGTCAAAATTTCCAATACGGGCTGAGGGACTATACTGTATAATTATAGGAATTAACCACTGTATCTAAAATGTGACTTCCATCTAAAGAATTTGCATATATCATTGTGTTAAACAACACCCCTTTGTTTATAAGAACATCAACTCTTTTAGCATAAGCATGAAGAGTTAGGTAAGTAAGTAAATAAATAAATAAAAAGTCAGAATTTTTTCTTGGACCCAAAATATGTGATACACAAGCATATGCAGACAAGCTTTACACAAATGCTGTAAGAAAAGACACCCTTTTCTCTGGGATCTTAGTCTTTATTTCTGTCTCTCAGCATGCAACTGCCTCATTTTTTTCTCTGGGTAGACTAACTTTCTCCGCCTTTCCATCCACCCAAGTACAGCTTTTTAGGAGCATGTGTACAAGGGTCTGTAGCGAATAATTAATTGTAGGAATCCCAGTTTCCAGTCTCTAGGAGAGAGCACCTCTCCCAGTTTGCATCTGAAATCCACAGAGTTCAAATGTTGATCCTTTTATTTTTACTACCCTGACCTTTTAAACACTCTCTTATGATTTATTTATTTGGTTTATTATTATAATTGTATCAACAACAGAAATATTTTCTATTTATTTTTCCAATTAATTTTTCATGTTGAAAACAAAACATTAAAATTTAATAATACAGAAGAAATATTTACATAACTATTACTTCTGCCATAAAATAGTTTCTATTTATATTCTGCTTTATTCTGTTATATTATAGGGTTGCTTCCCAACCAAACACTTCCTGATTCACTCCTCCAATTTTATGCTACTCTTTATCTTCTTTTATCTAATTAATTTTGTCATTCATTCAAAAATATTTGTAGACATTTCTAATATGTGTGAGGCCACATTTTGAGAGCCAGAGAAAGAGGAGAGACAAGATCCTGTGTTCCATGGAAATTAATTTCCAGTGGTGGAGAAAACCAACAGAAAGTCAGTAAACAAATAAAATGCTATATAATAAAGAAATAATAT
Organism: Myotis myotis; assembly: GCF_014108235.1. Taxonomy (NCBI): domain Eukaryota; kingdom Metazoa; phylum Chordata; class Mammalia; order Chiroptera; family Vespertilionidae; genus Myotis; species Myotis myotis. Next base: position 71,379,124 of record NW_023416368.1, read on the forward strand.
GCAAATCAACCCTCACGCCATAACGCCATCACAAGATGGCAGTGCACACAGCAGGGGCAGGGCAGTGGGGGTGGGGCCGGCAGCCACTCCGTGCAGCCGGGAGGCGGGGCATCGGGTCGGCACTCCAGGACTCGGGGCCGCCCTGTGGCGCACTGGCCACGCAGTGCGGGATTCCAGGACTTGGGGCAGTCCCATGGTGCGGGGAGCGGGAGAAGGGGCCCCAGGTCTCGTGCGATTTCATGCATGGCTCACTAGTAAACAATAAAATAAAGAAAGATATGTTCTCTGCTGAGAATTAAATACTTTGGTGTTTTACAGAGTGATTGAATGTCACTTCTGAATAATCAGATCTGAATGAAAAGAATGGACTAAACATGTTGAAACCAAAAGGAAGATCATTCCATGCACAAGACAAGGTTAGATGAAAGCCAGACTCAGGCCCCATGTCAGAAGGTAGCTTGCATATTGCTGGAACCTCAGGAAAGTCTGTGTAGATGGGGTGTCACAGAGAGGCCTAGAGATGAGCTTGGAGAAGGAGGCAGGGGGGTCTGACTTCTATAAGCCAGGGTGGGAATCTAGCTTTTATTCTAAAGTAGATGAAGGCATTGCAATATCTTAAGCAATGAAGTGGCAGGGTTGAACTTACATTCTTAAAATATTGACTCTATAAAAATGTGTAAAATGGAGTTAGCAATAAAGCAAATTTGGGCGGGGGGGTGATTTGGTTTTCCTTGTGAGTATGTATATAGGTGTGTGTGTGTGTGTGTGTGTGTGTGTGTGTGTGTGTGTGTGTGTGTGTGTGTGTGTCTTTTCTAATATAGTTACAAACTTAGTGTAAGATATCTGGACTTCACATAGGCAATTATCAAATGTCCTCTGATTTTATGCTGACTTATTATAATGTCAGCAATTTCTAAAGTAAAACTCAAAAGTCCTCATTTTCCCCATGAATTTTAATGTTGCTGTCAACTGGACATTTACTCCTTAGAAAATGATTGTATGGTGCCTGCGATGGTCCAGAACTCCTATTAACTATACTGTTAACACAGCTTGCTGAGCAAGACCCAGAGTCTGTCTGCAGACAGCTGGCCATTTAATGAAAAATTTGAAAACACTCTAACCTCCCTAGGAGACCATTTAAAATTGTTAAACATAGGTGCTTCATCTGTTTTAAGTATATGTAAACCATGCACTCTACTAGAGAAGGCATAACAAAAATGGGATGCCTTGCCGGAAAACTGATGCTTCTTTGTGGGACAACGGATGGTCTCCGTTTGGCAAGGCACAAACTACCTGCTCTCAAAGGTGTATTGTCAGTACCTGTGAACACCTTTATTTAACTAATGATGTTTTCTGTTATAGGTAGTGTTTCCAAAGATTCCATAGCCAAGTAAACTTCCTAAGCAGATAATATATAAACCTTTCTTGCTAATTTTTAGCAAATAATAAAGGGTATGTTAAATCCTTTTTTTTAAAAAAGTACATTGTTTAATTCAGTTTTCTGTTATCACTGACCTAAAGCATCAAAAGATATTTTTCCCCAAACTTCACATATTCCACACAGATTCTTATTGACACTCTGGGAACCATGGCCCTTTTGATCTACCAGTCCCTCCCAACACACACACACACACACACACACACACACACACACACACACACAATCAATGCTCCATGTACAACAACATGTGCAGATAGCACTGTATGTGAGAGTGTGTGTATTTTGTTTTGTTCTGCTTTAACTTGAAGTGAGCCACAAGAAGCACTATTCAATACCAGGGAAAAAAATAACTCATTTATTTTCCTACACGAGTCGAATTTGAAGAATTTCTGAAGATTCTTAAAAGAATAAAGATACCATTTATGGACATGCATTGTTTATCACTAAAAATGAACAGATTGCATTAGTATTGTGACTCTTAAAACACAGATGTTCTAATGCAGGGGTCCTCAAACTTTAAACAGGGGGCCAGTTCACTGTCCCTCAGACCGTTGGAGGGCCGGACTATAGTTTAAAAAAAAAAAAACTATGAACAAATTCCTATGCACACTGCACATATCTTATTTTGAAGTAAAAAAACAAAATGGGAACAAATACAATATTTGTATTTGCATGTGGCCCACGGGCCGTAGTTTGAGGATCCCTGTTCTAATGTGAGCATCTGAATTGAATTTAGCTATGAGATTATGAAAGTATTATTAAACTTTTAAAAATAAAGAGTATTAATAAAAGATTATTAAAGTGAAATGCATTTGGAGACTTTACCCCCTGTCTGACAACCAACTTTTATTACCTTTTTATCTAATTAAAGTTTCTAATCACATTTTGGTCTGTGATAAAAAGTACAAAATTTAAAATTCCATAGTTATGGGTATTAAACTTGGGGCATTTTATCATTAAATTCTCTGCTGCTAGTCATCAATGCTTTGATGGATAATCATATCAGTTAAGAGATTGTTTTCATCCCCCATAGGTGTGGATATAAGTGAAGCATGAGCAGTGGGATTTTTGTGATATAAAACACTTCCTGTTAAATAAAACCCTGTGCACCTGGGAAATCAAATTTTAGCTCAGCCTTTATTTATTATGACACTCTGTGACTTCTGTTTGATTCAGAATGAGAAAATCATTTAAATATATTTGCCACATTAAAGGGTCACTTAAAATTACTCCCCTTGAAGAGTATTATTATCAATATATTGAAAAACCTCCTTCCCTACCACCCTATCTGTACCTAACATATGATTTTCTGCAGTGAGCTAGAGAATTTCATGTTGGGACATCCTTCTGAGTCAGACCTTCTTTTGTCACTGAACTCCCCCACCAAATAGGAAGTTGGGTGTTTTGTGTGTGTGTGTGTGTGTGTGTGTGTGTGTGTGTGTGTGTGCGCGCGCACATGTGTATATAATCTGCAAACACCCTCACTTCGTTTCAATCCAGTTTACTTACTGTCAGACTTCTAAAGGTTTTTAGAACATGTAAGAAAAGGAAGTATGACAGTTAAGTAGCTAAAAAGACTCAAGCCCAGCCAGTGTGCTCAGTGGTTAAGTGTCTGACCTATGAACCAGGCAGTCACAGTTTGATTCCTGGTCCGGGCACATGCCTGGGTTGCAGACTCAAACCCCTGTAGGAGGCATGTCGGAGGCAGCCAATCGATCAATGACTCTCTCTCTCTCATCATTGATGTTTCTCTCTCCCTTTCCCTTTCTTTCTCTGAAATCAATAAAAATATATTTTAAAGAAAGTCTCATACCTTAGAAAGCATTCATTAAAAATAAAATATAAAAATAAAAAGACTCAGAAAATAAAAGAAAAAAAAATCAAAGTCTGGGACTTGAAGCCAAACCCAGGAAAGACTGGAATTTTCCAGTGAAAATACCTGTCAAAAAATTCAGAAAACTTTACTTGACAGGAGAATTGTATTCCATGAAAACATACTGTTCACAAACAGGGAGAGTTCAAGCCCAAAGCTGGTATGAAGTTCAAAGACATAACATTACAGACCTGCTTATAGAGTGAAAATGAGGAAACTATTTAATCTTTACAATGATTGGTTATTCCAATAGCAGTCTCCAGATGGCGGAGACTGGTGAAAAGTGATTATCTTGTATCAGTTTAGGAAGATGACTTAAGTTCTGTTTATAACCATCAGAGGCATTTACAAGAAATAACCTGTTTTGCTTATGTGCATAAAATGAGCTCTATTTAGTTTTGCTTACATGGCTTAAATGGCTTTGCTGCTTAGGGGGTTTTGAGGTCTGGTCTCTGTTTGATTTTAGCATATGGAAGAAATCTAAAATTCAAAACCAAGGTCGTGCATGTAAGAACATAACTAGGCATGTTATCTTTCCATAACAGATCATCTCTAGAGCACTCTTCCTACTAGAAATCATAATTGCATCCGTCAGTTGCACTGGGGCAGTATCATCATGCTGATAACGCACCTGCGTCCCTGCCAATCCCATTGCCCCAGAAACTGGGGGGAAATCCTGGCTTCACAACCATTCTGCCTCTGAGCCTGTGCAACAGCCATTATCTCCATGGCAATCTGTATTTAAGACAGCCAGCCAATCTTCACCTTTTTTAAAGTTTATGTTTATGCTTTCATGTAGCTCTACTTGGAAAATATATCCTTTATCACTTTTCCCTCCTTTGGCCAACTCAGTAAGACAGGTTTCATCTAATTATATAGAATTAAGATTTTCCTGTGGAAATGTCTGTAGAAATATATATATATATATACACACACACACACACACATACATACATACACAGGAGTAGGGAAAAGTAGGCTAACAGTGTGAGGACATGAAATAGAGTTTACTTATTCTTGTATTACTATGTAATAATTCTTGTATTATTTTCCATAGAAACATAGATATCTATACACATACTGTGTATAAAGTATAGTTGATAATTGAATAGAGTAATTATGTTAAAAACATTGACCAACAAAAAGAAAATTATTTAGAAAACTAGGCAAACTATAAAACTTGTATGTAAAATATGACATTTTCATAGAGTCATTTTGTACATGAAAACATCAAACAATGGGAAATATAACCTTATTTAACATGTAACAAGTGCTGGTTGCAGTAATGGAGTTTTTGACTTTTTGAATGCGTAGTGATTTTCTGATGTTTTGAAGATATATGAAAATAAAAAGTTTCCCATTATACTAATATTAGTCCTTATGTTTCTCTAAGGATCGATGTCATTATTTAACTTTTCTTCTCTGAATGATATAGTCAAAATGCTGTGCTAAAAACAAACAATATCTGTTCAATCATTCGATCATCAAAGTTAAATTCCAGGAAAATTCTTCTTTTAAAACTTATGTGTTCATAATGATGTTTTTGTGAAGCAAAATGAGTGTAATTTGCTTTTCAGAATCCCTGCTTGGTCAGTGGAACATGTTTGTTGTTTTTTTTTATTGCACCATACAAATAAAATATATGCCTGAATATGGGAACTATAAGTAATTTGAGAAGGAAATGCATCTTTAAAAAAATACTAAAAAGTTCATGCCGGAACCGGTTTGGCTCAGTGGATAGAGCGTCGGCCTGCGGACTGAAAGGTCCCAGGTTCGATTCCGGTCAACGGCATGTACCTGGGTTGCGGACACATCCCTGGTGGGGGTTGTGCAGGAGGCAGCTGATCGATGTTTCTCTCTCATCGATGTTTCTAACTCTCTATCTCTCTCCCTTCCTCTCTGTAAAAAATCAATAAAATATATTTTTTTAAAAAAAGAGTTATCAAGGGTACTTGAACTAGTAAAATATATTTCCAAACAATCATTGTGTCCTAACAGCAAAAAACTGAGTGCACAGTTTGAAATGTCTTTAGCAAGACTCATTTTCCCCATTAATTAATTGCTAACTTATTCATTAAATATTAATTATTAATAAATATTCAAAAACTCTTCCAAAATGACAACTTTTGGATTTAGTGAATTTTGGTAAAGATAAAGTATTTAAAACTTTGTTTATAAAAAAAAATGATATCAAATAAGGATCATATAACTGAGATGTTTGGAAGTTGCATAAAATGCTATGAGAAATTTATTTAAGACATTGTCTTAGAGCTAATGCATTTGCAAAATACCATAGAAGGCTTTAGACAGAAATAGAAAAGCATTAAGCTAGACATTTCAACCATTCATTTCCTGGAATTGTTTGGATTTATTAGCTGAAATTGATTTGTGAAATCAAACAGAATCAGTGTGTTTACCTTTCATTAACATGAATGTAACTGCATCACCAGTCAAAAGTATTAATCACATTGATTATCATTAAGCAATTTCTAGGTTATTAATGAAAGCATAAGTATTCATTTTTTCCCACATATTCAATAAGACTGCCTGTCCAATTAAAACAAAACTATAAATTCTACAAAGTGTGGTGAAACAATAAAATCATTTAACATAATTGAGTATCTCCATGGACTGAATAAACATTAATCTCAAGGATAGATCCAGAAGCAACATTATCTATTGTGTAGTCAGAAGGCTAAAGTTCTACATCTGGCTCTGTCACCAAAAACACTCTGTAAATCTTCCGGAAATAATCTAATTGCAGTTTTATCTCTGTTTATGTCAGTGTGTAGAAAAAAGCTGTTTTTCCTCCCATGTTTCTCCTTGACTTTCACACTATTACTCACAACTTCTTACATGGGGCAGGGGGGAGGGGGGGAAGGTGTCTCATACCAAGCTTTTGCAATACCAGCTGGGTGTCCTACAATTTAACTTGCTTCTGACACTGCCTACCTTGGAGATACCATCAGATCCCACAGGGTAAGGGCTCGGTCCCACAAGACTGTCCTCCACCTCAGATACCAATTGCAAGTAGTAGGTCCCCAGATTACCTACAACATCTAAATGACGTGGGTATAATTCAAAGGTTACCATGACCTATTCCACCTTCAATGTGATTATTTGCTAGAGCAGCCCACAGAACTCAGGGAAACACATTTATCAGTTTATTGAGGAATATGATAAAAGATTCAGATGAGTCCTAGCTGGTTTGGCTCAGTGGATAGAGCATCAGCCTGCAGACTGAAAGGTCCAGTCAGGGGCACATGCCTGAGTTGCAGGCTCGATCCCCAGTAGGGGGTGTGCAGGAGGCAGCTAATCAATGATTCTCTCTCATCATTGATGTCTCCATCTCTCTCTCCCTCTCATTCCTCTCTGAAACCAATAATTTTTTTTTTTCAGATAAAGGATGAGATGAAGAGATAGAGTGAGGTCAGGAGAATTCTGAGCACAGTAGCTTCTGACCCTGTGGAATTGAGATGCAGCACCTCTCAGTATATAGATGTGAAATCAAATCATGGATGCTCCATGAACCCCATATTTTAGGATTTTATGGAAACTTTCTCATGTAGGCACCATCAATTATTAACTTAATTTTCAGCTTCTCTCCTCTCTCTGGGGGATGAGGGATAGGGCTGAAAATTCCAAGCCTCAACCCTTGGCTTATTCTTTCTGGTAACTAACTCCCACTCAGGAGCCCACAAAGAGTCGTAACATTACTATTACCCAGGCTATTCCAAGAAATTCCAAGAGTGGTTGTATGTCAGGGATGGGGCCAAAGACTAAGTATTAGAACAAAAGATCTTCCTAGTACTCTTATCACTTAGGAACCTGCAATGGTTTTAGGAGTTCTGTGTCAATCAAAAATAAACATTTGTTCTTGTTATTTTACAGTCAATCATCCTAAATGACTCCCAAATCACCTAATTTTCCTCACATGTCTGAAACCTTTCATTGTGTCCCTCGGAGTTCATCATCAGCAAAATACCTTATATACTCTGAAATTAATTATTTAATATTAATTAATTCCCTTCACTTCCTTGCTCTAACAGTGGTTCTCAACCTTCTGGCCCTTTAAATACAGTTCCTCATGTTGTGACCCCAACCATACATAACTGTAATGTTGCTACTGTTATGAATTGTAATGTAAATATCTGTTATGCAGGATGGTCTTAGGTGACCCCTGTGAAAGGGTCGTTTGACCGCCAAAGGGGTCGCGACCGCTCACATGGTTCTCCCTTATTTTTCTTGCAGCAGCTCTTTTGTCTCCCACAGCCCATTTGGCAATGACTTAATTATACACAGAAGTGATTGAAGACCACACACACATATATAAAATCATTAAACCCAATCTCAGTGTATCCTTAATTCAGCTTCACTAGGTCAAATCTCAGAAATACTGTGGCTACTCCACTGCCATCCAACAAAAGTGTGGCAGAGAGAAAGTTAGATTGGCAGACAGTAATCCTAAGTGATGGTGGCCAAAATGGTTTACTTTGCAAATATTGCAAAAGCATATGTCCCTATTTGCATGTTGCTGGACCCCCTTCAAGGAAATGAGCTCCTAGAAGTGAGGGTCCCTAGAAGTCAAGCTTGAGAGCTTTATGAGCAACTCACTGGGGCTCGCATTCCACTCTCTACATGCCCCTGTGTTTCCAGCACACTCCCTCCGGTAACTCAACCAATGAACCATTTTGATTTTTAGCTTTGAATTGTGAAATAATTTTAGACTTGTAAAATTGCGAAAATAGTAAAAACGGTTTCCATGTGTTCCTCACCTAGCTTCCTCAAATGTTAACATCTTACACAACCAGGGTCTAATTAGTCAAAAGCAGGAAATTAAGATTGATGCAATACTATTAACTAACCTGCAGACCTTATTCAAACTTCACCAAAATGTCTCACATATATATATATATTTTGGACTGGGGTTTAATCCAGGCTCACATAGTGCATTTAGTTGTCATGTCTCTTCTAATTTGGGGCTGTTCCTCATTCTTCCTTTGACTTTTATGAACTTAACCCTTTTGAAGAGTACTGACTATATATGTTGTCAAAAGTTTCTTTTTTATAAGTATATTTTATTGATTTTTCACAGAGAGGAAGGGAGAGAGATAGAGAGTTAGAAACCTCGATGAGAGAGAAACATCGATCAGCTGCCTCCTGCACATCTCCCAATGGGGATGTGCCCGCAACCCAGGTACATGCCCTAGGCCGGAATCGAACCTGGGATCCTTCAGTCCGCAGGCCGACACTCCATCCACTGAGCCAAACTGGTTTCAGCAAAAGTTTCTTGAAATGTGCTCCTGTCCAAAGTATCCAAGGAGACATTTGGTCTACACCAAAAGGTCCTTGAAATTTGATCCCGTTAAACCATTTAGAAAAGTTCTCTGTATTCTAATAGTCCATAACTTTAAAAGAAAGTATAAAAAATAATTTTGGTTCACAGAATCTATATATCTAAAAGCCTAAGCAACCATCTGACTATTCAACCGTTCACCTGGTAGCTATGATGCACTATGACCACCAGGGCAGATGCTCCAACCAGTAGAAGAGGGAGCCTGATCCCTCACAGAATTGGCCGTGGGTTAGGTTGCTGCTGGGGCATTGTTGGCCCCAATTCTGCTTCACCCACACCTGGACCATCAGGGGATGTCAGAGGCCCGGTGCATGAATTCATGCTCCAGTGGGGTCCCTCAGCCTGGCCTGTGCCCTCTTGCAATGTGGGACCCCTCAGGGGATGTCGGAGAGCCGGTTTCAGCCTGATCCAAACAGGCCAGGACCAAGGACCCCACTGGTGCACAAATCCGTGCCCTGGGCCTCTAGTTAATACATAAAGGATACTATCATGTTTTACTGGTCCAATCATTGTTTTGTGTTTGTATTGCTAATAATAACTGTTCTTGCCCAGCCTAGCTGAAGGTCTTTTTAGTGTGGATCAAATGTCTCCATGGAAGTTTTGGACAGGACCAAATATCCTGCAAGGCACCAGCCATGCTCTTGCTTTAGTGCCTTTTGCTGGCTACTCTCTCTGACCAGAAGGCCCTTCTCTTAGATTTCTGCATGGCTAGTTCTCTTGCTTTCTTCAAGACTTAGCTCAAATCTCATCATATTAATGAGACCTGCACTGACAATCCTGTTTTATAGTACTCCTGAGCTGGGTCTACGCTACTCCATCACCTTCAACCTGGACATTTTTATTGTTCGTGGCATTAATTACCACTTAGAACATTATATCTATTTCCTTATTAATTATATTTCATCTTTGTTGTTTATCGCCCAAATAGAAATGTAAGTGCAGAGAACTTTATCCTCTACTGATATATCCAAAGTGACTATGGCAGTTTCTGGGACTGTATAGGTGCTCAATAAATATTTGAATGTATAAGCAAATGAATGAATAACAAACATCATGCATGCCATTTATTTTCTTGAGCCTCAGATCACTTATTTCTCAATACATAGGTAAATTATATAATTGCTTTTTGATTTTTTATTGAATTTATTGGGGTGACATTGGTTAATAAAATTATATAGGTTTCAGGTGTATAATTCTATAATACATCATCTGTATATTATATTGTGTGTTCACCACCCCAATCAAGTCTCCTTTCATCACCATGGATCTCCACTTTACCATCTTTCTAACTCCCCCCATTCCATTTTCCCTCTTGTAATCACCATACTGTTGTCTGTGTCTATGAATTTTTTTGGTTGTTTTTTGTTTGTTTGTTTAATTCCTTCACCTTTTCACCTAGTTCCCCAACCCCCCAATTGTCTACTCCAACCAGAAAAATTTTATTTTATGATTTTATAGATTTTCTTAGAGAACAATAATAGATATATAACAATCCAAATTTACCCAACAGATAAATATGGCTACTTTAAATATTTTTAAAGATTCCTTTTTTAAAAAGACAAATTACTGTCAATGCATTGTTACATATTCATTGGTAGTCTCGTGATGCATAAATAGAAAGAAATAGTCACCCAAACTGAAGTTTTTAAAAGTCTCTGTCAATTGAAGGTCAGTGGCAGATGAAGATAAAGTACCTTGAAAATGATCACATAAATCAATAAGCAAATGACTTTGATTGCAACTATGATTTAATTAATTATAGGGGCACATCTGTTGCATTAATCAAGTTTAAAATCAGAACAGAATTTAAATAGAATATAGCACCTTAGAAGACCTTGCCTTTTTTTAAGTAAAGTTCTTTTTATTAAATAATGCATTTATACAGAAAAATGCACAAATTATGTTTACTGCTTGCTGAATTTTTATAAGATCAATATATTCATGTAACTATCACTCAGATTAAGAACCTTTATATTGCCGAAACTGGTTTGGCTCAGTGGATAGAGCGTCGGCCTGTGGACTGAAGGGTCCCAGGTTTGATTCCGGTCAAGGGCATGTACCTGGGTTGCGGGCACGTCCCCAGTGGGGGGTGTGCAGGAGGCAGCTGATCGATGTTTCTCTCTCATCGATGTTTCTGACTCTCTATCTCTCTCCCTTCCTCTCTGTAAAAAATCAATAAAATGTATTTTAAAAAAAAAAAGAACCTTTATATTACCAGCATACTAGACTTCTCCCTGAAGTCCTTGTCTAGCCACTGCCTCTCCAACTCCCAACAATAACCACTTTTCTGACTTATAATCCCATAGACTAGTTTTGTCTGTTTTTGAATTTTTTATAAATCTGATCACATAGTGTGTACTCTTTGGTATCTGGCATTTTTGTTTGACATTCATTGTAATATTTATGCACATCGTTGTGTATAATTATGGCTTATTCTCTTTGATCTGATATATCCCACTAATGGATATATCATGTTTTGTTATTATATTGTTAATGGACATTTGGGTTGTTTTTAGTTTATAACTATAACAGATAGTGTTTCTATGAACATTCTTATATATGTTATTTGGTGAACATTTCTCTTGAGTATATATCTTGAAGTAGTTATTGTTGGTCATAAGGTATGCTTCTTTTCAATCTTAGTAAATATTACCAAATGGCTTCCTAGAGCGGTTATTCCAATTTGTACTCCTCCCCTCAAAGGAAGACAGTTCCTGTTGTTCCTTTCCTACCTCAACACGAAGTATTTTCAGTCTTTTTCATTTTAGTTTTTCTGGAGTATGTGTGGTGGTGTCATATTGGTATGATTTCTATGTCTTTGTGTGGTTTTGAGATTGAGTTATAGCATATATGCAGTAAAGCATACGTATTTATTGAGCTTGATGAAATTTTACACACATACACACTCACACTCACACACATACACACACACACACACACACACACACACACACACAGTAACTACCATCTAATTTAAGATACAGAACATATCCAGCACCCCAGAAAGCTTTCTTATTCCTTTCTAAGTATTAACCCCTAAGAGGTTACAAAATTTCTGACTACAAATTCTTTTTTCTGAACTTCAAGTAAATGGAATCATATAGTCTTTTGTATCCATCCGAGTCATCCATGTATTGCATGTACCAGAAATTTGTTCTTTGTATTGCTTTGTAATGCCATACTGTCTTTATTTGTGGATAAACTGACATTTTAACAATATTGAGTTTTCCAATCTATGAACATATTTATGTCTTCTTTACTTTTTCTCAGCAGTGATTTATAGTTATGAGTGTAGATTTATTCCTAGATATTTAATTACATTTTAACAATATTGTGAATGGTGCATTTTTATTTTCTCTTTGTTGATATTATGTGGAAGTACAATAGGCTTTTACATATCATCCTTATATCCAGCCCTTGTTTTTAATAATGATACGTACTACCTATTTTTATACTAAATTTTATATAATGCATTATTTAATAGGTATTATAGTTAATTTTACTAAACATACATTAACATTCTCACAATAAAGTAATTGTGTTTTACAAATTTTCTTTATGTAGACTTTCAAGTATCAGAATAACTATTTTTAGAATAAAAAGAAATCCTTAATATTGCTCTTCAAATATATTTGTGAAGTACTATGTTGATAGCTTCAATCAATCATATTGTTTAATGGCATGCTGTTAATATTTAGGAAGTCAAATTGCCATTTTAGATTTCTAGAAAAAAGTTTCTAGTCAATACAAATCTTCACATTAGAAATTTACAAGGAAGAATTATTCTTCAGAAGCATTTATTTAAAATAATTCAAGTTAATTTGTCCCTTTAGCAGTAAGGATGACAGCAAAAATCAGAATTTTGAATGATCTCTTAATAGCACAATTTCATGCAAAGTTGAAGTAGGTTTCCCAGGTAGAGAAAAGTTAAGAGGGTTTAATCCTTGTTTAACCACAACACAAGGTATCCTCAGGGAAGGCCCTGGGCCTTCAGGGTCAGTTAATTCTTGTCAATTATGCCCACACCCACCTCCTTCCACACATATCTAAAGTGCCAGGAAGGCTCTAGTGTGGTGAGGGACTCAACAGGGTTAAGCAAAATCAGATATATCTGGTTCTTCAGAATGCTCATTAACAGGTAATAAAAAGGAAGCAGATCAGAGATAAATCCCAGTTCTGATAACAAAGTGACTAATGACTCTTCATTTATTCAATCACCTGGAATAAAAGTGCAAAGCAAAGGTCAGGTCACTTGAATTTCTGACCTTCTAATATTCACTTCATTCTGAGAAGCTGGGTGGGTTAGCAGTGGATACATATAAAGCTTTCTCCACCCCAGAGTAAACGTGGTGGAATCTTCCATTCCCAGCTGAGGGTGAAAGTCAATCATTTCTCATATTTTACAAATTAATTTCTCAAGAACCCCATTTGGTTTGCGTAGTTTCATAAGTTCTAGTTATATAACTTTGAGTGAATTTCCTGAAAATTAATAATGCTGAGCACCCTGTCTTCCACCAGCATTCTGGGTTACATAACCAAGTTTTCCCAAAGTGACTGATAGAAATCCCAAATCACTTCTTCCTATTCTTTTTTTTTTTTTTTTTTTTTTGTAGTAAGTACTATTCCCTGATTACTGAGGAGGGCAGAGCAATCTCAATGCACTCTGTAACATTAGTGCCATTATTAATAACTGTGGAAGCAACAGCAGCAGCAACAGTATTATTAAAATCGTTGAATGTTTCCCATATGTCAGACACTTGTCAAGGTAACGCCCACTGTTCAATATCTGAAACAAACAATAAAGGCTGAGTTTATTGCGTGCCACATGAGGGAGAACTAGGTAAGCGTCTTTCTGAGCAGAGCAGGGAGCTCATTTTTCTGGGCTTGGGAAACGGTGGGGCACCCAGTATGGGTGGATTTTTAGAAGTGGGCCTGTCCAGCAATTTGTGGACCTAATTAATCTGTGTAGGTGGGTTACACAAACTAGACTGGCTGACTCACTGAATTTTAGGAGACGAGTTACTGAATTATTAGTTGCTGCTCATTGACTGACATTTAGAAGCATAAGGCTATCACTGATTGACCAAGTTTCAGAAACAGTTACTAAAGTAAATTGCCACTTACACTGAGGACAGGTGTAAAACTGTTTCCAGTGATTACTCGTTTTTATGGCCAAAGGACAATCTTTTCCTAGGAGCACAGGATCCTTTTATTCTCATGATGCAAAAAGCTATATTTCATGTATGCGTGTTATATAATTTACTTTTCCCAGACTCCTTTAAGCAGTGGTTCTCAACCTTCCTAAGGCCGCGACCCTTTAATACAGTTCCTCATGTTGTGGTGACCCCCCAATTTCATTGTTACAAATTGAACATAATTAAAGCATAGTGAGTAATCACAAAAACAATATGTAATTATATATGTGTTTTCCGATGGTCTTAAGCGACCCCTGTGAAAGGGTCGTTCAGCCCCCAAAGGGGTCGTGACCCACAGGGTGAGAACCGCTGCTTTAAGACTACGAATCATTAGCGTTTCCATTTTATACATGACAAAACTAAAGTTTAGCTTGCCCAAAGTCACATGACTCATAGGACTAGGACTGGAATTCAAACAAGGGTTCAAACAATTTTAGAACTTGGGTTATATTAGAACTAGAATTCAAAGCAATTTTAACTTCAAGACAATCAGGACTGAGCTAAAGCCTGTGTCTTTATTCAGTCAGTGGACAGCACTGTCCATGCTGAGTCATCGTTTGCTGGAGGCGCTGAGAATATCAATGTGTACACAGCAAACAGAAGCCCTGTCCTTTTCCAGCAAGCATCCTTGCTACCTTTTGCTGACATTTGCATTCTGAACCTTTTCTCTTGCCTATTTCAGGATGTGGTCTGGTAAATAATTGACACTGGATTAGGTCATTCTCTTCTACGTCCTCTGCCAAACGCTTCAACCAAGTCATTAACCTTGTGCCTGTTATTGGAGCTCAGCCTTACTCTTCAAGTCTCCTCTGAAAACTCAGATTTGCATTGGATAACCACACTTAGTTCGGAAGGGCGAAGGAAATTAAAGTTATAATTTCAAGCTCTAATTTAATGACTGGCAATTTTCTAAGAGTAATTTGGGAGCCATTTTTGAAGCATACCAACTAAATTTATTTTTACCCTGTACTTTACCATAGGGTGAAAATATTCCCCCAAAAAAACTTAACAGGAGCCCTAGCCAGTTTTGCTCGGTGGCTAGAACGGTGGCCTTCGGACCGAAGGGTCCTGGGTTCAATTACGGTCAGGGCACATGCCCAGGTTGCAGGCTCAATCCCCAGTAGGGGGGCTTGCAAAAGGCAGCCGATAAATGATTCTCTCTCATGATTGATGTTTCTATCTCTCTCCCCCTGCCTCCTTTCCTCTCTGAAGTAAATAAAAATATACTTAAAAAAAAAAAACTTTGCAGGCGTTAGTTTGTATTCAAATTCCCATCAAGATTTTTATGTTACAAGTCACATTCTCAATTTAGTTAATTTTGAGCAAACATTCATGTGAAACAGCCTCAGTCAATGGCAGTTTGGGATGCTCAGCTGTCACTTAAAGAGATCTGTGTTTAAAAATGGGGTGGGCAAAGACATTTCACACGGATTATACTCATTATCACTGGGTGTGCAGCCTCTCAACTCCAAGTGTTGAAGGCTATTGTAAATAAAACCTTTAAAGACAACATTTAAAGTGTTACACTAATTGATTATGTTGAGGAAACAAATAGACACAGAATAACTTTTAAAATGAAAACTGTCTTAATATATATTTTTTAAAAAGGCTGAGTTAATTACCCAGGGATGCTGTGTTTTACTTCTGTGATAGAAAACTCACAAATGGCTCTCAGAGATGATAAACTGAAGTGGAATGTGTGTATGAAGGATTTCCATAAAATTGTTTCTGGAAAACCAAAAACAAAGCAATTCTTTAAAAATATTATTTTATATCATGTGATTACATATATCCTATATAATAAAAGCCTAATATGCTAAGTGTCAGGTCGTCTGTTCAACCAATCAAAGCATAATATGTTAATAATACGCTAAAGCCGCTTAACCACTCACTATGATGTGCATTGACCACCAGGGGGCAGACAGTCGACCAGTCGACCAGTCAACCAGTCGCTATGACATGCACTGACCACCAGGGGACAGACGCTTTGACTGGTAGGTTAGTTTGCTGCTGGGGTCTGATCAGGACTGAGTGAGATGGGCCGGGCACACCCTGGAGCCCTCCACAGTCCCCCTTTGGCTGTCCAACCTCCCGTGTCCCTCCCTGGGACCAGTGGTGCACCAGTGGGGTCCCTCGGCCTGGCCTGCACCCTCCTGCAATCAGGGTCCCCTCAGGGGATGTTGGAGAGCCAGTTTCAGCCCGATCCTGCAGACCAGGCTCAGGGATCCCACTGGTGCACAAATTCATGCACCGGGCCTCTAGTATATAATAAGTCAATAAAATACTGAGTAGATTGTGAATATTCCACATTCATTGCTAAACATTTATGTTTTCAAGTTAACAAATGAAACATTTATTTGACAAAACAGGATTGTCTTATTTTCAGAATAACTTGTAGTTTCGTATATTATATATTTTTTATTTTATAAATTAACAGTATTTCATTAACATGTTTTGCTGGGTACAAAGCATTTGGTCATACCTATGCTGTTGGGCCTAGAATGTGCCAGAGAGGTAATGTATGGCTAAAGCATTTATGTTTTGTTAAGTATCTTCTGTGGAGAGGAATTTGGCAGGAAAAAACAAAACAGAAAATTTATGATATAAATCTCAAAATTCCCATGACTATATTTCAAACATTCCTGGAAACAAATTTCACACTAACAAGAAGGCTCAATCTTCTTGGTCTCCATCCCTGAATCCATTTGGAACCTCCAGCTGGTGCTCAGACCAAGAAGAATAGAGTTAGGAATGGCTTCTACCTTCAGCCTGCCCCCACAAGAGGGCCTAGAATGGTGCTGTGCTTTCAAAAAAGACCACATGGGCCGCTTTAAAAATGTGTAATTGCTCATCTCCTCATAGAGCTGTGTGCTTTTGAGGATCAGACTGTGCATTACCCATCATTGTATCCACAGAACTTGGCACCTTGTTTTCAAACAGAGTAGACACTTAGCAAACATCTTTAATATGACCAATTGTCCTGGCATGAATGTGTACATGTTAAGACAAAAATGTACACATACACACACCTTCCTCTCTCTCTCTCTCTCTCTCTCTCTCTCTCTCTCTCTCTCTTTCAATCCTCTCACAACACGCATACGCACACACATACACAAACAGATATTCTTACTGGTTCTGATCATCATTAAACCATTTTCATTGAAAACATTTTCAAAGTAACCAAGGAAAATTATCCTTCTTCAAATGAGTGGACTTTGCTCAGTATAAATTATAAAGGCCAAATTAACATAATTCAAAAATAAATACACATTTTTATTAGGGGAAGCTCAGGTTGCTAATGTCTGCTTTATTCTGGTTACATAGTAGTACTATGGTGATATATTGCAGATATAATTATGTTTCATTTTAAGGTTTAAGCACTTGTTTTCAGATAAACCATTATCTTCATGCAGAACCACACCCCCCCTCAAAAAAACAAAAAAACAAAAAAAAAAACTAGGGTTCTATTTCTTGTTTTGAAATGAACTTGAACTTCAGTTCACTAATCCTTTCCAGGATGCCCCAGCTGCTCTATTTAATATATTCTTCAGCTACTATCTTATTTAAGAGTATTTTTTCTTATTTAGGTCAACTTTTATTGATATAATTTTTCTATGAAGATTAAATTATATGATAAATTCTTCTAGCAGAGTCTCTCCTGTCATCCATCTTGAACTTTAAAAATTCCATGGGCAATCTGGCAATAAAATATTCTGAACTGCAAGCTGAACTTCCCACAAATGTGAGCTGTCACTGCTGCCTGACTCCGCTGATCAGCCAACTGTGTCAAGTAGTTCTGTCATTTCCTTTCAGAAAACAAGCAAACCCTTCAATCATTTTGTTTCTGAAGAAAAGGAGGGAAGAAAAATCACCACATATTTTTTTCTTCTTTGGCCTGTGATGGTGATGCAAAAGTAACTTAGAATTATAGTTAATAATAATAATAATAATAATAATAATAACAGTTATTGAGTATTTTACTTTTCTAAACACTTTGTAGTTAGTAACTATTTAATCTTCATAGCAATTCTATACAGTAGATACTATAATTACACTCTTTAAACAGGTTAATAAATGAGATGCATTCATAGGTTAAGCAATTTGCCTAAGTGAAGTAGCTAGTAAGGAGCA
Organism: Myotis myotis; assembly: GCF_014108235.1. Classification (NCBI taxonomy): domain Eukaryota; kingdom Metazoa; phylum Chordata; class Mammalia; order Chiroptera; family Vespertilionidae; genus Myotis; species Myotis myotis. The sequence continues at coordinate 71,397,120 of NW_023416368.1, forward strand.
GAATGTGAACTCAAGGAGTCTAAGTTTAAAAGCACATACTTTTGCCCTGGCCAGTGTTGTTCAGTGGATAGAGCATCAGCCTCTGCAACAAAGGGCCACAGGTTTGATTCCAAGTCAAGGTCAAGGGCACATCCCAGCAGGTTTAATCCCTGGCCCTAGTTGGGGCCCCTCTCCCGCTCCCTCTCCCGCTCCCTCTCCCTCTCCCTCTCTCTCTCTCCCTCTCCCTCTCCCTTTCCCCCTTCCCTCCTCCTCCCCCTTCCCTCCTCCTCCCCCTTCCCTCCCCCTCCCCCTCCCTCTCCCTCTCCCCCTCCCCCTCCCTCTCCCCCTCCCCCCCTCTCCCTCTCCCCCCCTCTCCCTCTCCCTCTCCCTCTCCCTCTCCCTCTCCCTCTCCCTCTCCCTCTCCCTCTCCTTTTCCCTCTCCCTCTCCCTCTCCCTCTCCCTTTCCCTCTCCCTCTCCCTTTCCCTCTCCCTTTCCCTTTCCCTCTCCCCAATCCCTCCTTTTCACTCTTTCTAAAAATCGGTGAAAAAAACAACCTCAGGTGAGGATTAACAACAACATAAATGTACATACTTTCATAGTGCTGTTATGGTCAGTAGGATTCTATAATAGGCATAGTTTAGTTCATAGATTTTTGTATTATTTGATTTTTATTTAATAATGCAAATTTGGAGAAAATAAGATTTTTATTGATTTTTATTAAATACTATTTATTTTTATTAAATTCATTTCCATTAGCTTCAAAACCGTTAGTTTATTTCAACTGTGCTGATAAAAGTTTCAGGGAAGTTGTTATTGGTGGTGGTGGTGTTGCTGTTGTGTGTGCATTTGTGTTTTCAAGACAATGACTAATAGCAATACATCTACTTTAACTTATTAATTTGACTACTACTCAAATGCATCAAATCCAATGACCCTTTCTACTCTAAGTTATTCTCATCAGAATATTAAAAGTGAGTATTTATTTAGTGCCTACTATTCATCAGGAACTATAACAAGCACTTTGTATGATCTTTAATCCTCATATCCATTCGTTGATTAAGCATATTTATTATTCTGATTGTACAGTTGTGAGGCTTAGAGTAGGCAGCTTGTTCAAGATTTTACATAAACTTGTTTTATCTCCTCCCAATGAAAAGAGGTGGCTTCAAGAATAGTATCCCAAATACTAGTATGTGTCAGATTTTCTGCATTATAATTTTAGAGTGTTATTTCCTTGAGGGGGGAAAATTGATTCCCAAAACATATCATGGAAATTCCATTCTTCAAAACATACTTTCTGAACACATTGTTTTTCCAAAACACTTTTAGAATAAGTGTATTATGATCTACATTTTTCTCATGTTGGATAGAGAATTTTCTTTGAAATCTTATTAAATAAAATAAATTATTTTATTAAAAAAGAAGAAAAAGGAAGGAAGCAAAACAGCAAAAAGAAAGAAATCTTGTAATCATTGCTGATTTTACTGTAAATTTGTTACCCATTAGTCAGAAACATACATAAAAGGCCACATATTAATAAGAATACACTGTGTAATTTCATTGAGTCTTTTACTTAATGAGAACTGAGTAAATAATACCCACACCAAAGATGCTAGTGAAGTGAATGAACTATTCAGAGAGCAGATGAAATTCATACACAGCCCTCTCCTCAATCCGCTACAAGTTCCTAAGCATCGCTCTGCACCCGTGTATTCAACAAGAAGACACTCTATCTAAGGAGAAGACAAATATCTTACTACTTTATAAAGTTGCTTAGTACAGATAGGCCACTGAACTATTAATTTAGTTAAATAAGAGATCAAAACCCGGGGCCTATGCATCAAGTTTCACTTTAATTCTGAGAAATAACATACATGTGAGACATGTAGATACTTTGCCTTTTGGGAACTAGAGCGGATGTGCTTTCTGCTCTGTAGTGAGAGAGGAAACTGCTTGCTCAACATGCATTGCTGGTAAGAGCAGGTATATCCATAATACAATATTATTGAGCTATAGGAAAAGAACATTTTTTTTTCCTTTCTGCTCCATTAGGAGCACAGGGCAAATAATTCTATTTCAAGGTTTATTATGTGAAAAAATTATAATGACCTTCTGTCATTAAAGAAGAGAAAAAGAAGGAAGAAGAGGAGAGTGAGGAAGAAAGACTGTGACTATGGCTGACTTGAGTGTGGATTTATTAACCATTAGTCAAAAACACAGGCTGACAGCCCAGTAGTCCCATTAGTACTAATAGTCTTCCTCTTATCTTCAAGCTTTATGATATTTTCTTGGAGTACACACAAAAACTTACTGTCCTGGTATCTGGCACCTCTCTGCCAGAGCTGTTCACGATTAGAGTGGGTAATTACGCTGTGGCCTGCAGATAATCCATCATGGCGGGTTTTGTTTGTGACTCCTGATAATTAATGATGAATCCACAGAACAGCAGCTACACGGCATAGAAGAAATTCATCTTCTAAAGGTCAGCAAAGGGTTGAAGCATGAAGTTAAAATAAGCCCATAGCTGTTCGCTATTTTTTATCAATCAATCTTTGTGAGGTTTTAGTGTGTTGTGTTTTTTTGTTTGTTTGTGTTTTGTGTTTTTTGTTTTTTTTTTGAAAGGCATAGTGGAAATGTTTAGACCTTAATACAGGCATTGTCTGAAAACTAATCCCTTGGTGTCTTATAATTAGAATAGGAGTTTACTTTTATATTAAGTTCCTTGAGGACTAGAACTGTTTTTACCCAGAAAATATATCACCAGGCAATTTGGTGTCTAAATGGATGGCAAGGGGGAGAACCCACTCCTACCACCCAGCCCTCACCTCACTCAAAGACATGGTAACAAGACCCTAAAAAATATTAACTGAACTATGGGGGTGAGGACTAGCAGCAAGGAAGGTGGGCAGAGGAGCAGAGAGAAAGTCAAAGCCACATGTGAATGCAGAGAGTCTGCCAGAATAATGCCAGAATAATTTCTGTGGGAAGTGGGGTTTAGGGAAAATGTGGCGATGTATGCAACCACTTTTGGTCATTCAAAAAAATGGGCTACACTCAGAAATGCTTTGGTGGGCATCAGGGAAAGGCGACTGTGTTTCAAATCTAGAAACAGAAAAGGGACACAGGAAGGGGAAGTCAAAAATGATAATAAGAAATGGTATCGTGAGAAGAAGCCCAGTGATATTGGGAGGCACACCAAATTCTCCACCATAGATTGGTGGGGATTTGAATCAAATGGCTTTTAAATCTACAAAGATGGGGTCACTCCAGCTAAACCTTGGGTTTTGTCTTATAGATAACTAGCAAGTGTTTATGTTTGTTTATGTATAAATGATTTAAAGATCTAAAAAAACCTATGCTGATAATGCTGATGTTGTCACAGCCGTTTCAACCCTAAAAAGCACCAGAATAGAACCAACAAGGGTTACAGACCTGGTTGCATTGCCTCGAGTAGATATATTGGTGATAAATCATTTAAAATCTCTCTACTTCAGTTGTTTCACTTAAAAGAGAAAAAAACAAAACTCATACTTCAAGAGTTGATGTGACCATGAAATACAATATGTAAGATGAGGATGCTTGGAAAATAGAAACGATTAACAAATGATAATGATGCCAAACATGTATTGAGTGCTTCTTTGTGCCAAATTCTATTGAGTAGCACACATGCACTGTATCATTTAATCCTATCTCATCCACATAAAAATCCTATGAGGTAGACACCATAAGTTTCTCATTTACAAAGGAAGGAAGACCAAAGCATGGATTTCATAGACATTAAAAGGGGTCAGGCTTATTTTGAAGTGTTAACTGGGCTAGGCTCCAGTCCTCATTATTTAATCAAACACTAATCTAAGATGTTACCGTGAAGGTATTTTGTAGATGTGATTCAAGTTTATAATGAACTGACTTTAAGCAAAGGTGATTTTCTAAATAATCAGGGCAGGTTGGATGCATTCTGTTGAAAGGCCTTACTAGCATAGCTGAGGCTTCCCTGAAGAGGAAATTCTGCCTGCGAATAGCAGCCTTGGCTCATCCACAAGAGTTTTAGAGCCCGTTTTTCCTGAGGGCCTCCCTTATAGAATCTGGGCTTTTCTAGCCAGACCCTACAATCCCATGAGCCAATTTTTTGCAGTGTATCTTTTTTATGATTATGTAGATAAAGATAAAGACATAGCTACAGATACAGATTCAGATATAGATGATCTATAGATGAGATAGGGATAGAGATAATCTCATATTGGCTCTGCTTCTCTGGTTGGATCCTGGCTGATACAAACAGGAAGCCCATGAACTTCACCACGACTGGGCTATTTCATCTCAAGCCATTTGAAACTTAACCTTCTTTTTCTTCCTCCCCTGCAATACAATTAGGAATGGGCAGCAATGTGTTGCTTTTTAGAAAGGGAAACAAAAGTATGTTTCATGGACTCAGCCAAGATCGCAAAGTGGATGTAAACCTAGACAAAGTAAAGCTGTGATTCTTGTGAATTATAAAAATGATCCCTGTTTCTCATCTTCCATAACCACCATTCTATAGCATGGACACTGCTCTCTTACCCTGGGTGTCACAAGACAGTAAGACCCACTAGAGCATATCCCAGATTCAACACTGGACAATAGCTTCAATTAGATCATACAAATGAAGCAGAAGAAGACACAGGCATCTGTTTTATTCCCTCTGGAGGCAAAAGGCATCAACTGCACTGCCCTCACATGATCATGAGCATTTCTCCTCACCGCTGTCACCTGAGGAGTATACCTTAAGGAAGTGAAACACCACACCAGAGAGAAAATTGCCCTAAATGAAGAAGATTGGCTTGACCTTGTCCTTAATCTCAAATGTTCTGCTCAGTTGTCTGGCCTTTTTAGTTATGGGTAATAGTGACTGAGTTAAAGCAGCTGCTTGTCATTCATCTATTAAAAGCTGAGCATCTGTACCTTTCAAAGTCATGTGAAGGAAACACAGGACCCAACGTTCCTGGCCTGTTAATGGCCCACTTATCCATAAACACACACTTTGCTCAAGTATATCCTCAGAACTCCTAATTATAATGCTATAAATTATAGCAGAAAATTAAAAGGAGCTACAGAGGAAGGAAGAAATATGAATATTACTAAAAATGAGAAGGTAATTAAGTTACCCTCTTCACTCTGAGCCAGCTTTGGCTGTTTAAAATAAATCCTAATAACTGCTTAAAATGAACTCAAATTACAGTGAATATTCAACTGGCCTACTTTAGAGATTTTATAACTGGTTTATTAAGGTAGTTATTACTAATTGGAGAGATTTGAGTCATTCATAAGCACGTGAAAGGTGAGTGTGATGGTTAATTGTAAGTGTCAACTTGGCTGGGCCCCTGTGCCCAGATATTTGGTCAAATATTCTGGGTGTTTCTTCAAAGGTGTTCTGAGGAGGAGATTAACATTTAAAACAGGGGACTTAGAGTAAAGTAGATTGTCTTCCATAATGTGTGTGTGTTGGGGGGGAGGGGGGCGCGAAGAGAGGATTTCTAGTCATGTGAAGACCTTAACTGAACAAAGACTGACCTCCCAGGAGCAAGAAGTCATCCTGAGGGCAGACCACCTTTGGATTCCAATTGCAACTCATTCTTGAGTCTGTAGCCTGCCAGCCTTCCCCGTCAGATTTTGGGCTCATGAAGTCACCACAATTGTTTGAGCCAATTCCATAAAATAAATAATATACATACATACATGCATACGTACATACACACACACACACACCCTTGTGGTTCTGTTTCTCTGGATAACCTTGACTCACACAGTGAGTACATTGACTACACTAGAAATACGAGATGAATTTCAGGAATATACAAGATGAGAACTTTAAATATGACAGCTTTATTCATAGACTAATAACTACTTTAACTAAATAGTCTTAGCCAGCATTGTCACATTTTTGTATCCAATTCCCAAATGGGAGAATTATTACGGTATATGTCAATATATACACAACACATAGGGAAGGCTCAATGGAGTAGCCATAACCAAAAGTGTCTTAGTTCGTTTGGGTTGCTATATCAAAATACCACAGACTGAGTGGCTTAGAAACAACAGAAATTTATTTCTCACAATTCTGGAAGCTGGAAATCCAAGATAAGGGTGCCAGCGTGGTTGAGCTTTGATTAAGGCCTTCTTTTGGGTTGCAGACTGCCTACTTCTCACTGTGTCCTCCTCACATGGTAGAAGGGGTAAGGAATCTTTCTGATTACCAGTCCCATTCATGAGTATTCTGCCCTCATGGTCAAATGACCACCCAAAGGCCCCACCTCCTAACACCATTAGGTTTCATCATATGAATTGGGGGGTGGGAGGGACACAAGCCTTCAGACCATAGCACTTTCCAAAGAGTGCATACTAATTTCAGGGCTACTAGTTGCCAAGCTCCAGCTAAGTTTGAGGGCATCTGGGACTTACCTAGAAATAGGAACAATCCCTAGAAATCTAGGAACTCAGCAATGTATTACTACACCTAATATTTATTGAGTACCTTCACCTCAGGGAGGCAATGTTCACCATTGCCTCCCTGATGCCATGGAGCTCAGAATCTGAGGGAGAAGTAGGAGAAATAGATTGTTGTTCAAATAATCACTCAAATAAAGACCTAACTGCAAGCTTAGATAAGTGCTATCAAAGACAGATGCCCAGTTGTTTGAGAGTATGTAGCAGAGGCATCCAGAGTAGACTGGCACCTGCTACTCTACTAACCGGCAGCATTAGCTCCACCTTGGAGCTAGTTAGAAATGCAGAATCTCAGGCCCTACCCAGACCTGCATTTTAATAAGACCCCAGGTGAGTCTTACTCTCCTTAAAATGGGAAAGCAATTGGCTTAAGAGATAAACAAAACTACTGTATTTTGGGTGGAACATTCCAGCTGAGCTCTGAATGGAAGGGGTAGAGCCCTCAAAAGTAGAGGAAGCAGTATTTATTCCCATAAGGCAATCATTATGGCTATTTCTGGGTCTCTTCCCAGGCCCTTTGTAGAACTGTCCTTCCCTGTCCCTGAAGTTGGATCTATCTGGCCAAGTGACTTGCTCTGGTTAGTAAAATAAAACTAGGATGGGACTGTGTTATTTCAGAGTAGAATTTTTAGGAACTATTATGTATTTTACCATTTTTAAAAAATATTTTATTGATTTTTTTTACAGAGAGGAAGGGAGAGGGATAGAGAGTTTGAAACATCGATGAGAGAGAAACATCGATCAGCTGCCTCCTGCACACCTCCCACTGGGGATGTACCCGCAACCAAGGTACATGCCCTTGACGGGAATCAAACCCAGGACCCCTCAGTCTGCAGGCCGACGCTCTATCCACTGAGCCAAACTGGTTAGGGCTGTAATTTACCATTCTTATTTTCTTTCTGTCATGGTTAATGGTTGTCAGTGTATAGTTGGTGGTTTCTTGGTCAGCAGGGAACCAGAACAGAAACTTTAACTTACCTGGGATGAGTATGTAGCTTGAATGAGTGTTAAACTTTGTTGTATTGAGCTCCTGAGATACCCTGGTGATTTGTTTCTACCTAACTCACTAATACAGTGGGTCATTGACTGATTCATTCAGCTAATATTTTTTGAATGCCTACAAGGTGTCCAGCACTGACCCAGGCTCTGGGGAGTCAGTGATAAAATTAGCCAGACAAGACCCAGCAGGATCTTCTCGTTCTCTGGAGAAAGATAGGCAAATAATCAACTAAAATAAAACAATAGTTCCAGATAGGAACATGTGTTATAAAGAGAAAGAAATGGGGTGGTGAGGCCAGAAGGATGCAATAGGGAAATTTCAGATGGTGTGGTCAGGTCGGGGCCACTTTCCCTCTCCAAGGAGCTGATGTGTGACCTGATACCTCGATGAAGAGAAAGAACCAGACACTTGAACATCTGGACAAGAGTCTCCAGGCAAAAGTGCAATGTCCTTGAGGCAAGAACAGACTTGGCCTGAAAAAGCAACAGAAGCACAGCCCCTGTGGAGCCCAGCAGTGGACACAAAAGAGGAGAGAGTGTTTAAGGTGAGACTGGCGAGGTGGCCAGATCCCAGATCCCAGAGCTTTCAGGTCTGTGAAGAGGTTCATGTTTTATAGGAGCAGGTGATCTGAACTACATTTTCATAGCATCTCTCTGGGTACTGTATTCAGCAGAAGTCTTGTAATGAAAAGAAAAAGGGCACATTCAAATTAAAGGCTCAGTGTGACTGAAGGGACTTCTGGGGTCAGAAAAATGCCATCCATAAAATGACAGAGAATTGGAAGTATTCAGTGAACAGCATTCATGGCCAACACAATCACCCTTCTGTTTACCGAACATTTGTTTTCCCCTCCTTACCCTCTGTAATGTACAGGCCCACCCTGTACCTGAAGGAGACAACCCAAAAGTCCTACCAGTCAGAGGAGCAGCTGTGGGTACAGGCTCTCCAAGTGATGAACTGTAATCTCTGTATCAGATAAATGGGGTGGTTTCTGTAGTAGGTTTAGATGTGCTTGTTTTCCCCCAGAAATCTATGAACTAAAAAGATACCTATGTGCCCACCTTCCACTCTACTACACCCACACCCAGAGTGCAATCGTGGGACAAGAATAGAATAATTTTTCAAAGATTCAGATTCAGAAAGGAGAGGGGGAGGATAGCAGATAGACAGCAGACACTTGTTCACATGGTCATAGCAATTCTGCAGTCCCACAAGGCAGTCATTGGAGGGTTTCCTACCTGCAGGACAGAGAAGGTTTCCTTACGCTGATTCTCATGCCTCAGAGGGGCTCCCTTGTTTATGGTTTTCCAAAATCCTTGGCTCCATCCTCAGAGGTTCTTTCATTGATAACATTCTCTTTGAGTTCAATCTGTACATTACACAGTATGCTCACTGCCTGCCCTGCCATAATGCTTTATTTTGAAGTCTCAGTCACTGCTCCTTTTAGTCCCGGCTGGCAGTCTATTTGACAGTACAATCTCCCCCAAACTTGGTTGACTTCTTTCAACATCCACATTTCTTTTCTCAGAACACTTCAATTTGCTGCTTTTGCTTTCTCAGACCTCACATCTCTTGTCTCTTTCTCTCTGGACATCACTGGGGTGTGTTGGACTATCCAGGTTAGATGGGAAAGACCTTTCGTCCAATTGAAAGGATTTGGGTATCATACTTTATCTGGGTCATTGCTGTGAGTCAAAGATTTTTGTCAGTGGGTGTGACAGCCATGCCCTTGACACCATACTCTTTGAAAAGTATCGCCTCAAAAACCTTCACAACTTTATCTTGTAATGGGTGAGATTCCATCTTGCAAGTCCCCAAACTTTAGACTCTCTTGATTCTCCTCTTCCTGCCAACAGGCCAGTTCTTTTCTGAGTGCAATTTTGTCTTCTTAGCACTGTGTCAGTTGCAGCCAAGGATAATCAAAATCAGCTACTAATTGATGCTGTTGCTCATTCTAGATGCCAACCTCCTTAAGGGCAGGAACCATGCCTATTTTGCTTACTATAAGATATAGCACGTGAAGTGTAATGCACTCCATATTTATTGCATTAATGAATGAATAAATGAATATTCTATTTTCATGTGATTTGAAAGTTTCTGTTTCTGCTCTGCTGATTTTCCTTATATTTTTACAAACATTCGAATCTATATTTTTCCTAGCAGCATAAAATATTAAATACAACTCACTTCCCTTCCCTTCCCAGCCATGATAAGAATTTAAGTATAAACTTTTAACCACTGTCCCTTGCCTCATATTCTGGTTTTGTTGATTTTTATTTTAATAACTGGAATTTTGCATCCAGATTTTAAATGTTTTTATTTTACATTATGACTCTTAGTTTTAGAAATCATTCTTAACATATTAAACTACCATGTACAAAATTAGCCACAATTAGATTTCTATATGTTGTATGTGTTCATTACTTACCACTATTACCTTCTTATTTCTTGGGCCCTTTTTTCTTATTCATTTGTTGTTTGACTGCAGTATCTCCCCAAGAATTTTATTTTAGGAAAATGAACAAGGTGAATGAATGGTGTGCTTCTGAAATATTGCATGTCCAAATGTAACTTTCTTTTGCATTCACATGAATGATAATTTGTTTGGAGAGTGAAATGAAGTCACAGTCCACTTGCCTCAGGAATCCATATAAATACTCTATTGCCTTCGAGAATTTAGTCTTAGGAATGAGAACGCTGATACCAGTTTGACTCTCTTTTCAATGTGAATGACTGTTTGGTTTTTTGTTATTGTTTTGCTTTGTTTGGTTTTGTTGCCCTTATATGAGACAGCATTTGGACTTTTTTTTCTTTATTCTTAGAATTCAGAAATTTCACTGAGGTATTATTTCCAGGTGCATACTTTCTTTACTATTTCTAATTGGGATTAGAAGTAAATTGAAGATCTAAAAGATTCCATTTTTTCTTCAATTTATGAATTTTTTAACTATAGTTTTTCCTTTGCTTTTCCTCTTTCTGGATAAAACTACTCTGTAGAATTTGGTATGTCTAGCTCAATTCCCCAGAGTTTATTTTTTGTCATTTTTCTTAAAATATCTCTATCCTCAATCTTTATACTGTCTTCTAAGAGTATTCCTTGAATTAGACTTACAGTTCAAATGAATTGAAATTAGAAAAATAGCTTTTTTATAGTGTTGATGGCTTATTCTTAACTTGGCTCCATTCCTCATAAACCTTAAAAGATGCTATTAGTAACTTGGATTCTCTGTGTGTTAAAAAGTGCAGACAACTTAGAACAAATATCCATCAGCATATTTATAATTAACCATGCTTAATTTTAAAGATAAATATACACCAAGCACAATCACTTTGTGGCTAAACTAAATAACACATAATACCCTTCATATTCTTAAAGATGTTATTTTTGACCTGTAGAGTATTAAAATTAAAACTTAATTTAAAAAATCTCTATCCCCCTGTACTCTAAAGGACTACACAATCTTATTTTTCTAAAAGTAGATAAACTCCTTTTCTCATAAATGCCGTTTTTTTTTCTCCTGTGCCTTTGGTTCTTTATCTTGGCAAGGAGTTTCAGCTTCTAGTGATCTTGGAAACCCTTGGAACCCACAGGCAGTGGGGACAAACAAGTGTCTAAGTCTCCCCTTTAGGACTGAAGCCTCCACAGGAGTGACAGGGCGCCGGCTCTGATTCGTCTCCCATAGCAGCCACATGCTGGGTGGATGCTAAGTAAATATATGTTGACCCATGTGTCCAATAAATTTTTCTAGCAATCACTTTTTCTTAATTTCAAAAAGTATTTCTCTTCTTTCTTATGCTATTATGGTGAACAATGATTGTTATTTCTTATATTCTATTCTCTTTTTCCAATTCATTTTAATTTCCTTTAAATGTTCCTTTTGAAGAAGGGACACACACTTCTCAACTAAGAGAAACATGTTTAATGGTACAGAGGTCTTTTATTTTTTTTGCGCGCATCATGCCATGAATTCATAGGAAGTGGTTTCCAGCAGCTCAGGCTCCTTTCCCTTGGTCCTCACCAAGTGTATGCTTCTCTGGGTGGAGCAGGCTGGTGTTTCAATTGAATCCAGGCATCTTTGTCTTTGGCTTCCTTCTTTTTCAGATCATTTTCCTTCACACATTTAAGGAAGTTATCCAGGCTCTTAGAGTGCTTAATATGCTCAATACATACATTATTCTCTTGGCACAAATTGTGCCCTTAACTTGTTTGTTTACTACAATGCCAAGAGCTTGCTGGGTACACTATACACCCTTCCAGTTTTGCCATACTAACATTTGTAGGCATTCTTTTTGAATCGTGCCCATTCCCTTGATGTCCACAATATCACCTTTCTTGTAGATATGCGTGTATGCTGCCAAAGGAACAGCTCCATGTTTTCTAAAAGTCCTAGAGAACATAGTGGGTGTCTTCTTTCCCTTTCTGCTGGTCATTTTAGTAAATTATGGAAAGATGGTGATTCCAGCTGAAAGGCCCAGTTAATTATGTTTTGGTAAAGGCCTTATTCTCTGATTTCTCATCTTAGTTTCAAATTTTCAAGGTGCTGGTTAATATCATATGCCCCATGATTTTTGTTGTCACTTTCTGTTTCTATTTCTAAATAATCATCTAGGCTAGTGATAATTCAAAGTGTGTTTCTTGAACCTTTCCCATTAGTGTCACATGGTAACTTGCGAGAAATGCATTCTCCAGCCTCACCTTAAATATTAACCAGAAACTGATGCGAAACCAACAATACTGTTTTAATAAGCCTCCAGGTAATAGGAGAAGAATCTTTTGCATTCGTATGAATGATTATTTGGATATTGAACTGGGGTCATAGTTCATTTCACAGTTTATATACTTTGAAGATGGGTCTAGGCCAGGGGTGGGCAAACTTTTTGACTCGAGGGCCACAATGGGTTCTTAAACTGGACTGGAGGGCTGGAACAAAAGCATGGATGGAGTGTTTGTGTGAACTAATATAAATTCAAAGTAAACATCATTACATAAAAGGGTACGGTCTTTTTTTTTTTTTAGTTTTATTCATTTCAAACGGGCCGGATCCGGCCCGCGGGCCGTAGTTTGCCCACGGCTGGTCTAGGCCCATAGTATTTGCAGTTCTTGGGGCTCCAGCAGGATTTGGGTAAGCAATTATTATCTTCCAGAGATACATCCACTATACTCCAGAGGATAGGTGGGAATCTTCTCGACTGTAGTAAAGTAGGCAACTGGTAGACACTCAAGAACAAACTTCCTGCCGAAACCGGTTTGGCTCAGTGGATGGAGCCTCAGCCTGCGGACTGAGGGGTCCCAGGTTCGGTTCCGGTCAAGGGCATGTACCTGGGTTGCGGGCACATCCCCAGTAGGAGATGTGCAGGAGGCAGCTGATCGATGTTTCTCTCTCATCGATGTTTCTAGCTCTCTATCTCTCTCCCTTCCTCTCTGTAAAAAATCAATAAAATATATTTAAAAAAAAAAAAAAAAAAAAAAAAAGAACAAACTTCCTCTTCATTTCCACAGCTATCCTCAGTTAAGTCTGGGGGGCACGGTATGATGACTCCAGTTTCTGTGAATATAGAAGTTAAGCCATGTTCCCCAAATCCTTCAATCACTCCTCTCTAGCCTCCCTTCATCATGCTCATACCTTCCCTCCTCCATCACTTCATGTGGAGTGGTAGACTCCTAGAGGAATCTGTGATTAGAACTACAGCTACTAGTAAAAACTAAAAAAAGAATTATATAAGAAAGTTAAATATTAAGGATAATCAAAGCTTGGTTGAATTTTTGTACGTTTTTTTTCCCTCCAAGTGTGTCGTCATAACCTGAAATTAACTGAACCCTTTACTCTTCTCCTTTTGGCTCTATTGCCCATGGTAGGAGCTCCCTGCTGCAAATCTTCTACTCTGTTTAGTCAACACTCAGAACCCAGAGAAACACTGTGATAAAGCCTGTGTCAGTTTCTATATTCATTTCTACTGCTCGTGTGGCAACGAATTTAGCAACTTAAAGCAACACCCTATTATTTCACAGCTTGGGTTTCATAAGGTGATGGCAGGGCTGTGTTCCTTTCTGGGGCATCTGAGGATGAATCTCCTTCCAGGCGCACTCATGTTGTTGGCAGGATTTAATTCCAGGTGGATGCAGGGCTGAGGTCTCTTGTCCCTGTTGGCTATCAGTGAAGGGTCATTCTCAGTTTTTAGAGGACACCCATATTACTTCATGGGGGGCCACCTTCCTCCAACTTCAAAGCCAGCAACTGGGTGAATCCTACTCACACTTTGAATCTCTTCTGCTCCTTCTTCCACAGCATTCCTCTGACTAACTCTTCTGCTTTTCAGAAAATCCTGTGATTTCATTGGGCCTAACCAGATCTCCTAGCATAATCTCCCTATTTCAAGGTCAACTGATTTATTAACACAAATTCCATCCATAAAGTCCTTCCCAGCAGGAACTTGATTGGCATTTTGTTGAATAACCAGTGGGTAGGAAACTTTGAAGGGCAGCCCATCTATGTTAGCCATTAGCATGAACCCGCAAGTTCTCATTCTGGCCTAATTTGCTCAGTACTCACTGTGGACCCTTCCTCTCAGTCCTGCTTAGCACTTAGAAGATTTCTTGGCTCTCTCAGGAAGCACTTCCTCTTCTTGGGAAACCCCCTCCTTTGCCAGTGCTGAGTTATGTGCTGAGCACCTCAAAGACTGGGAGTTAGTAACGGCAGGCTTCCTTCTTGCCCAAAAGTTAACTATAGATTATTTTGCCTGAATGTGTCTTGGGCTGATAAATGAGATTTGGAGAATTAAGATGAGTTTTTAGTTCAATTCACTATCTAGAAACCAGGGAGGAAAATATGAAAAAAAATATATTGCTCTTGAGTAGTATTGCTATTGATAAGTTTCACGGTACATGTTAGCTGGGCAGCTAGTTAGGTATTAACAAAAGAGAAGGGACCGAACAGCACCAGACACATCTGATTAAGCCTGGTTAACTTTGTTAACTTTTCTTCACTCTGGGGAATAACCACCATCTTTCTGACAAATGAAGCTAAACATCCTGCCTAGTTGACTAGGAAAGAAAGATAGCTGTTACAGCCACCTTGGGGCAGTGGGTTTGCCGGGGGGGCGGGGGATAACTGGCATAGTTCTGCTGGGTTAATGGGGAGGGAGAAAATGGGGAGATGGAATTCCTTTACTGAGTGCATTCACAATAGAAGTCAAAATGGTGACCATTGGGGATGACAATATCCTGGGAAAGTTTGGGAAAGGAATTGGATGGGGGAGGGCACAAGAAAAAGCCTAAGGAAAGCCAGGAAAGAGATTGGGTAGCTCGAAAGAAAACCTGCTCTCTCCTGAACCCAAGGAAATATGTGGAAGCTAGACAAAGAACCCAGTGTGCCCTCTTTGGAGCAAGCCCATGCCCTTTCTTCTCTTGGGCACGTACTTTTTGCACGTACTTTTCTCCTAAAATCAAAGGGTCCCATGAGATTTGCAACCAGGGGAGCAGCGAGCACAGGCAAAGGACTCTTCTTCTGCCTCTGTAACTTCCCTTCTTGATTCCACCCAGCCACTGCCTCACCTGCCTGTTCTCTGTCCCTCTGAGAGTGTACTATTACTTTCCCTCTAATAAATCTTGTCACTGTCACTTAAAACTCCTACCTGAGTGTCCCTGAAATTCTTTTTCCATGACACTGCTGAAGAACCTATTTCCTCGGGTAACAAAGAGATACTTCCTTTTATTATGCTTCTCTTTATTGTGCTTCACAGAGGTGTTTTTTCCCAAATTGAGGGCAAGACCCTCCACCATCAGAAAGATAACTACTCAACTTACTTTATTACGATAATTGCTTTATTGCAATACTTGCTTTATTAGAGTGGTCTAAAACTAAACCTGCACTATCTCCAAGGTCTGTGATACTAAAATCCTCTACTAGGAATTTGAATGAAATAAAAAACTGAATGAATTCTATTTAAAATAACGAATTTGAAATGAGAGTTCACAAGAACCCAAGAGCTAAATTTAAAATAGTAAAGGTTATATACATCTTACATATTTAGCTAACCCTCTAATGAGAAAGACTCATAACAGCCAAGTCTAAAGAGTTTTTGAGAACATTAAAGAGAGAAGCCACATAATCTGCGAGTGTCATAACTGAGAGTCCTGAAAAGAGGAAGATCAAGCAGCTAAGATGGATTCAGGCCATAAAGAGCTTTAATTTCAAAAGCACAGAAATTTGATAATACATCCTATCGACAAGACTGTTGAGGATACAGGAACTCTCAGTGGGAGTGCAAAGTGACAGAGCACTTTGGCAATAGCTATAAAAATTACAAAATGCATATCCTCTTGCAGTGATTCCACTACTGGAGTTTTTCCTATAGATTTAACTGCACACATGCAAAATAATATGCAAGGTTACTCAGTGGAGATTTGTTTGCGTTAGCAAAAATTGGAAACAAATGTTCATCAGTGAAGGCCTGGCTACATAAAATTACGTGCATCCATCCAAAAGTAAAAAATAAAAAAGCTAAGAGCAAAATCACATTCCTTTCATAATTATTATAAGGAGACTTTGGGTACGCTCACTCTGTCAGAGCCCTGGAACATAATGAAAAGAGCATTTCTCTCCTGCTTGACTTATTTTATTCCTAATCAGCAGCATACTTCAGATTAGCTTCACAATCTATTGGCCTCTCTGAGCCATGAAAGCCTCTTTTCTCTCTTTTGGTATTAGCATAACTCCCCACAGAAAGTGACAGAAAAAAAGCTCCCACTCAAAGGCTGTATCCTTTCTTGCATATGGCCCCACTTCAAGGGCTTCATCACATGACTCAAAGGGAAGTAAGAGTAAGACTCTGGAAGCAGAGCAGCCGTTTCCAGCATGAGAGGTTCCGAACGGCAGGAAGCCACATTGATTAAGTTCAGGGCAACAGAGAAGATGGAAGTTCAGCCACCATGGAACTGAGTATTGAATTTGAGAACTCTTGAGCCCAGAAAGTGGTGGCATTAAACACTAAAATAATTTGGGGGGAGGAAATCAGTTTTATTGTATAACTTGAATTCTATAACGTAGATGGTGAAGGTTAAGACGTTTCAAGAGTTCAACTTCAAAATCTATCATTTGGAGTATTAGATTATCTGGTATTAACTTGACACCATTAGCACCCAGCTGTGTATGTAAATTGTGAGAGTTTTCATGAAATCAAGCCTAAAAACTGCAGTCCCTGATTTCTTTCCTCTATTTTGTTTAACATTTGTTGTTTCATAAATGTGGCTGAAGGCAATGAGCTTAACTTCCCTTTTACTACAGTGAAATATTGAAGGAGGATAAAAATTTCAAAGACATTTTATAATTTTGGCTGCTTGCTTTAGCCTCTGAAGAGGGTTTCGACAATTATGAACCTCAGTTATCAGGCCTAAACAAGATTATATTCCAGTTGTCCAAGGAGTTTTCCGTGGCACATCAAGCTTCTATCAGCCATTCCCAGACTACTCAATTCCTGAAATTAATTAAAAAGCAAAACATTTTCATTTTAATAATTCTGTAATGTTTATGGATTGTGGAGCCCTACAAACAGACCTGGTTCAAACCACGACTCTAGAACAGTGATGGTGAACCTATGACACACGTGTCAGAGGTGACACACGAACTCATTTTTTTGGTTGATTTTTCTTTGTTAAATGGCACTTAAATATATAAAATAAATATCAAAAATGTAAATGTTTGTTTTACTATGGTTGCAAATATCAAAAAAAATTCTATATGTGACACGGCACCAGAGTTAAGTTAGGGTTTTTCAAAATGCTAATATGCTGAGCTCAAAAGGTTCGCCATCACTGGCCTAGAACTTACTAATTATATGATTACATATGAACAAAGCTTCAAAAACTCAAGGTTTTGGGGGGGGGAAAATGTTCCTATCACTCAAAATTGTCATAGAAATTACAGGTAATCATTCCATCATATCTAGCAAAGTAGAGAGTAAGAACTTCTAAAAAATGATAGTTTTTATTTGTGTTCTTATGTTTCACTTCTATTATTTTAATTATTCTCAAAATACCCACATGAGGATAAAAAGTGATAAGATTTATACCTTTAGTTGATGACAAGAAAGGCAAAAAAGTCATTATGGATATTAGTATTATTGACTGGAGGTACTGTTACACACCAGAAACATGCTGCCTGATTTTATGTTTAATTCAATTCAGAGCAATTTAGCAACCATAAAAATTTATGTTGAAAAGGTGCATTCATTTTTTTTTGCCTAATATTTAAGGCTAACCCACCACGCAATAATGTTCTTATCTATCAAGATAGTACTTTTCCTATTAAGTAAAATATTCACTTCAAGAATTACCAAAGATAATCCACCTCAAATATATCAATAAATGGATTTCCTCTAAGTAAATGAACAGAGGGCTTACTAGAGTGCTGGCCAACCAAGTTCCAGAGGGTATATATGTACTGACACTTAAGGAGAATAGATATAATAGAAGAAATCTTGCAATTGAGGCTTTTGTTTGGTTTTGCAACTTCAGCAATCATTTATTTTGGTTATGGCCAAGTTAAGTTATTACAGAATTATGGAAGGTTGAAACTTAGAGGAATTTAATAGACCATGTAATTCAAGCATCATCATTTTACAAATTAAAAATATAAGTCATTGGCTGGCTAGCATGGCTCAATGGTTGCGCATTAATCTATGAACCAGGAGGTCATGGTTGAATTCCTGGTCAGAGCATATGCCCGGGTTGTGCGCTTGATCCCCAGTGGGGGATGTGCAGGAAGCAGCGAATCAGTGATTCTCTCCCAACAGTGATGTTACTATCTCTCTCCCCTCCCTTCCTCTCTGAAATCAATAAAAATATATTTTTTAAAAATACAAGTCAAAACTGAAGTCTAAAGAGGTTAAATGTGTAAGACCACACAGCTTATAAAAGGCATATGCCTCAATTACTATTTTTTTTTATTCAATAAATATCTACTGAGTTTTCATTATGTACAAGGCACTGGGCTTGGTACTGGGCAGAGACAAGTATGAAGAGAGTCGCTGTGTCCTGAAGGAGCCCTTCTCCAGCTCTAGCTTCTCCTATTTGGTGCTTCATATCATCTATGAACCCTTGAGGCACGTGTGTCCAGAAAGTGGAAAGAGCATCCTCCAATTGGATTCCTTAAGAGCAAAGTTCAAAATCTAAAGTTATATTCTTAGCAATGAGAAAGAGAGAAAATGAAATAATTTTAGATGTTGCCTGAAGTAGTGTTTTTAAATAGGAAAGTATATGATAGCTTGTGACCCAGAAAGAAAAGTATAATTTGCTTAGCCCAGCAGGCTCATTTTAAGTTAAAATTATGTCATGGTCTGATGCTTTTAAATTAAACTTTTACTACTTAGCCATAAGTAGTAAAGTATTTGATTTTTGAAAAGACTATGTAATCAAGTAATTAACAAAAGAATACAAGGATATTTATAAAATTTGGAGAGACACTTAAAAGGACAAAGTCAACTTTAATTCCGTTCCAATTGGAAGACTTTCCTCCAGTCTTATTCTCAATTTATATTTCTCTCCTTGAAAGAGGAAAAAAATGACTTCTCACTACTGTACCTCTAGGAAAAAAATTCATGAAGCAACACAAACTGGTCATGGTAATAAATATTTGTTGCTCTGAGAATGGGAAAATACAAGTGTACTCTTTCACGGACCCAGATGGGCACCACTCTCTTGGGTTATATTGCCATCTCCCAGGTAACTGAATCCTACTTTATTTTGGTCTCAGGCAAACTGAGCAAGTAATTTCCTACTTGGTTCTGCTTTATTATATAAAACACCAAGCATGCCCTTAAAAATATGGGTCATTCATATATTACCCTCACAGCCACTGTTCTCCACATGACTCATAAAATTGATGGGCACCCCTCAGACTGAAACCGACAGGATGAGGTGGCTGCCTACTTTATGTCACACATCCACATACATTTCCTTTTTATAACATTGGCCGCTTTCTGATTTCTCCTGAGTGATTTCTTTCTGAGCCAATGCTTAGTGTTTAGTCACGAAGACCTGTCTGCATCAAAATTAGGCTCACAAATGTGACCCTTCATTTCAGAGTTAAAAAATATCAGGCAATTTTAGGCCTCTCAAAGCTTTCTGAGAGAAGAGATTAAAAAGGTACTATTGACGATACTAAATGCAATCTTTTTGCTTTTATGGCCAGTCCTGTTCTTGTTCCACTTCAGAGTAGATTTAAAGACCCGAAATGCTAAAGGCAATCTGTCCAAGCTTTGGTCAGGCTTACAGGATCAACTTGTTATTTTCTTGGTGCTTACCACCAGCGCTAGCTAATTTCATGTTCTACCCTTGAAAAACCTGGTTTTCTCACAAACAACTCACACAAAAAGTTTCTAAGTTTACAACTCTAAGAGTCTGATCAGCTATTCAGAAGAGAAACATTTTCTATATGCATGTTTAATGACTAGTTCAGTGTGTTAGTTACTCTTTATATATTAAGAATTATTTGGGGTTAATTGTACAATGTTTTTATATGCACAGACTTGTGATGAGGTAGACCTAGTTGAATACTACTTGATTTTTAATAGCACTCGTTATTCCCCCAGCCACCCACTTTTTTAAAAAAGACATCTCTACCGTGGAGAAAGGTAAAAGGAAAAAGGGAGAGAAATGCCTTTAGCAATGCAATGTAACAGCTCTTCATTGTGCCTCCACCAAGCTCAAAATACGGGGACTAATGAGGTGGGGCAGCACACAAGTGCTCATGCTCCTGTCCTTAAGGAGTTTATGGTCCAGTAATGATGACAGTCATGCGAATAAGCAATTGGAATAGTAAGAATAGAACAGACTGAAATAGCAGTGTATCTAAAGAATTGTGGAAAGACAAAAAAGGGAGGCAGTGATTCTAACTGGCAGTACAGGAAGTATGTTCTTCAGAGGAAGACAAGGATAGGGTTTGAATACTGAGAAAGATTTCTGTAGCTTGGGGAAACAGCTGGAGCAAATGTGTTGGGAAGAGAATTTTAAAGAGCATTTGGAGAGCTGCTGTGGAAGAGAGTGGAAGGAAAAGAGAGTGATGTGTGAGCATTTGAGGTCTTATGGTATGCTTTGTCTCTAATTCACAGGCATTTTTTTTTTAAATTTAGAGCAGCCAAGCCCTCCCTTAGTTATTTTTAATCTCATAATGCTAGGACCTCAGACAGAGTTTCCAAAGATGGCCTGTTTCATCTGGAGCCCATAAGTGCAGGACAATTTGGCACTGGCTGTGAGCTAATTATCTTCTACTAGAAGCGCAGTGCATGAAATTCGTGCACTAGGAGGGTCTTCCTCAGCCCAGCCTGTACCCTCTCACTGTCAGGACCCCTCACTCCTTACCACCAGCCTGCTCGGTGCTCCTTACCACTTGGCTTGCTGCTCCTTACCACTCAGCTTGTTGCTCTTTAGTGCTGATGTGGAAGCGGGAGAGGTTCCCACCACCACTGTTGCGCTCACCAGCTGTGAGCCTAGATTCTGGCTGAGCAGCGCTACCCCTGTGGGAGCTCACTGACCACCAGGGGGCAGCTCCTTCATTGAGCGTCTGCCCCCTGGTGGCCAGTGCGCATCAAAGCGACCAGTCATTCTGGTAATTCCGCCTTAACAGTTGCTTAGGCTTTTATTATATAGACTAAAGGCCCAGTGCACAAAAATTTGTGCACTTGTGGGGGCAGGGAGGTCCCTCAGCCTGGCCTGTGCCCTCTCACAGTCTGGGACCCCTCAGGGAATGACCACTTGCTGGCTTAGGCCTGCTCCCTGGAGGATTGGGCCTAAGATGGCAATGAGACATCTCTCTGGCAGCCCGGCAGCGCTCGGGGGATGTCCACTTGCCAGTGGGGAACAGACCTAAGCTGCAGTCAGACATCCTTAGTGCTGCTGAGGAGGCAGGAGAGGCTCCCACCACCACCGCTGTACTGGCAGCCATCAGCCTGGCTTGTGGCTGAGCAGAGCTCCTCCCATGTGAGAGCACCCTGACCACCAGAGAGCAGCTCCTGCATTGAGCGTCTGCCCCCTGGTGGTCAGTGTGTGTCATAGTGATCAGTCATTCCCAATCCTTCTGCTGTTAGGGTCAGTTTGCATATTACCCTTTTACTATATAGGATAGAGGTCTGGTGCACAGGTGGGGGCCGGCTGGTTTGCCCTGAAGGGTGTCCTGGATCAGGGTGGGGGTCCCACTTGGGTGCCTGGCCAGCCTGGGTGAGGGGATGATGGCTGTTTGCAGCTGGTCGCACCCCCTTCAGGGTGGGGGTCCCCACTGGGGTGCCTGGCCAGTTTGGGTGAGGGGCTGAAAGCCGTTTTCAGGCTGGTGGGTGACTGAAGCTCCCAGCCTCTCCTTTTTTTCTTTTTTTTTTTATTCTGGGATTTATTTACCTTCTACGGCTGTGACTGGAGCTGAGAGCCAGTTCCAGCTTGAGGCCTCGGCTGCTGAAAGCAGGTATCTGAGGTTTGTTTAGCTTCTATAATTGAAACACTATTGCAGCTCCAGCTCTGAGGCCCAGCTGGCTGAAAGCAAGTATCTGGAGTTTGTTTAGCTTCTATAATTGCAACATAGTTGCTTAGAGTGCAGCTCAGAGACCGGCGCGGCAGGTGAGGAATCTTGGCTTCCTCCATCGCCGGGGCAACCAAGCTTCCTTTTCACTTCAGCTGCGTGGCTGCCGGCTGCCATATTGGTTGGCAGTTAATTTGCATATCTCCCTGATTAGCCAATGGGAAGCCTGTTGGAGGTATGGTTAATTACCCTATTTGTCTTTTATTAGATTTGATTGTAGTCCAACCTCTATAGTAGAGGATCTATTTTTTTTTAAATATATTTTATTGATTTTTTACAGAGAGGAAGGGAGAGAGATAGAGAGTTAGAAACATCGATGAGAGAGAAACATCGATCAGCTGCCTCCTGCACATCTCCTACGGGGGATGTGCCCGCAACCCAGGTACATGCCCTTGACCGGAATCGAACCTGGGACCTTTCAGTCCGCAGGCCAACGCTCTATCCACTGAGCCAAACCGGTTTCGGCTATAGTAGAGGATCTAGAATAGCCCAAGCTAGAGGCTATAGTGAAGAGAGAGAGACATTGCCTTTGAAAAAAAGAATTTCCTCTCTTGCCCATTTGTCAGCCTTTTCTTTTTAAAGAATCCCTATGCTTTCATAATCGAGGTTTTTATTCTACAATCTTCTTTACCATACATGTGGGGAAGCCATTGGCATACCCAAATGTCCTCAACTTTTCCTTGATCTGGTTCAGTTTGTTTATGGATGTTGGAAAGGTTCTCCTCTCTCCTGATATGTTCAAACTGTGATGTCACTTCTATGCTTGCAAGAAATTACCCTGAGTTGATTTCTGAGAGGGTTTCTGGTCTAGGTCGGGAATACAGTCTCTCTTAGATAATTTAATCATCTAAAACAGGGGTCAGCAAATGTTTTCAGTAAAAGGCTAGAGAGTAAATATTGTAAGTTTCCTGGGCCAAATGTGCTCTGTTACAAGTACTCAACTCAGATGCTGTAACCTTAATAGAGCCATGGAGCCAGAAGAGCCACCACAGCTGTGAACAGCACCCACCAGAGGAGTTGCTGCCAACTGAAGAGCAGCTGCTACCGCAACCGCCCGAAGAGCAACCGCAGACCAAGGAGTCACTGCCACCAAGGGAGCAGCCACTGAACGACTCAACGTCTAGATATGTCAGTGAGATCAAACATGGGTAGACAAAGAAACCCCCAAAGGAAAGAGAAGGAGGACTCTCCAGAAAAGCACCTAAGTAATACAGAGGCATGCAACATGACAGAAAAAGAATTCAGAATAAGGGTCCTAGAGTGCATAAACCAGATGGAGGAAAAAATCGACAACCTCAGCAAGAAGCAAGAAGAAACAGAGGAAAAAATTGATAACATATGGAAGAAGCTAGAAGAAACAGATGAAAAAATCGATAACATATGGAAGAAGCTAGAAGAAACAGATGAAAAAATCAACAACTTAAGTAAGACCCAAGAAGATATGAAGAGTGATATAGCTGCAATGAAAAACTCCATTGAAAGTATCAACAGTAGACTAGGAGAAGCGGAGGACCGAATTAGTGATTTAGAAGACAAGGAAGCAAAACACACCCAAAATGTACTGCAATTGGAGAAAAAAATGAAAAGACAGGAGGAGAGCCTAAGGGAGCTTTGGGACAACATGAAACGAAACAACATACGAATAATAGGGGTACCAGAACAACAGAAGGATGAACAAGGATTAGAAAACCTATTAGAAGAAATAATATCAGAAAACTTCCCTGAGGTGGGGAAGAAAAAAGTCACACAAGCCCAGAGAGTCCCAAACAAGGTGAACCCAAAAAGACCCACACCAAGACACATCATAATTACCATGGCAAATGTTCAGGACAAAGAGAGAATCTTACAGGCTGCAAGAGAGAGACGGAAAGTTACATACAAGGGATCTCCCATTAGATTGTCAAATGATTTCTCAACAGAAACACATCAGGCCAGAAAAGAATGGACGGAAATTTACAAAGTGATGCAAAGCAAAGGACTGAATCCAAGAATACTCTATCCAGCAAGGCTATCATTCAAACTTGAAGGGGAAATAAGAAGCTTCACAGACAAAAAAAGGCTAAGGGAGTTTATCACCACCAAGCCAGCAATGCAAGGAATGCTAAAGGGACTGGTATAAAAATAAGAAATAAAAAGCTCAGAAAGAAAACAGCCACACAAAAACAGAAATGCCTACAAACAACTACCTTTCAATAATAACTTTAAACGTAAACGGACTAAATGCTCCAAACAAAAGACATCGAGTGGCTGAATGGATAAAAAAACATGACCCATACATCTGCTGTCTACAAGAAACCCACCTCATTAGAAGGGACTCACACAGACTGAAAGTGAAAGGATGGAAAAATATCTTTCAGGCAAATGGAAAGGAAAAGAAAGCTGGGGTAGCAATACTTATATCGGACAAAATAGACCTCAAAGTGAAGGCCATAACAAGAGATAAGGAAGGCCACTTCATAATACTAAAGGGATCAATACAACAAGAAGATATAATCCTGGTAAACATATATGCACCCAATGCAGGAGCACCCAAATTCATAAAAAAACTCCTGGAAGATATCAAAGGAGACATCGACAACAATACAATCATAGTAGGGGACTTTAATACACCACTGACAGCACTGGATAAGTCCTCTAGACAAATAATCAGCAAAGATACAGCAATCCTAAATGACTCACTAGATCAGATGGACTTAATAGACATCTTCAGAACACTTCACCCGAAAGCCAGGGAATATACATTCTACTCAAATGCTCATAGGACATATTCAAAAATAGACCATATATTGGGTCACAAGCAAAGTATCCCCAAATTCAAGAAAATTGAAATCATAAAAAGCGTCTTCGCAGACCACGATGGCATAATATTAGAAATAAACTACAATAAAAACAACCCAAAATACTCAAACACCTGGAAGCTGAATAGCATGCTATTAAATATTGATTGGGTTACCAATGAAATCAAAGAAGAAATTCGAAACATCCTGGAAACTAATGACAATGAAAACACAACAATCCAAAACCTATGGGACACAATGAAAGCAGTCCTGAGAGGGAAGTTTATAGCTCTACAGGCCTATCTCAACAAACAAGAAAAAATGGTAGTAAATCAGCTAACTCTACAACTCAAAGAATTAGAAAGAGAGCAACAAGAAAACCCCAGAGTGAGCAGAAGGAAGGAGATAATAAAGATTAGAGCAGAAATAAATGACATAGAGACCAAAAAAACAATACAGAAAATCAATGAAACCAAGAGCTGGTTCTTTGAAAGGATAAACAAGATTGACAAACCTCTAGCCAGACTCACCAAGAAGCAAAGAGAGAGGACCCAAATAAATAAAATCAGAAACGATAGAGGCGAAATAACAACAGACCCCACAGAAATACAAATGATTGTTAAAAAATACTATGGACAGCTCTACTCCAACAAACTAAACAACCTGGAGGAAATGGACAAATTCCTAGAAAAATACAACATTCCAAAACTCAATCAGGAAGAATCTAAAAATCTCAACAGGCCAATAACTATGGAAGAAATTGAAGCAGTCATCAAAAAGCTTCCAGCAAACAAAAGCCCAGGACCAGACGGCTTCACAGGGGAGTTTTACCAAACATTCAAGGAAGAACTAAAACCTATCCTCCTCAGACTACTACAAAAAATTCAAGAGGAAGGAACACTTCCAAGCTCATTCTATGAAGCCAGCATCACCCTAATACCAAAACCAGGTAAAGACAACACAATGAAAGAGAATTACAGGCCAATATCCCTCATGAACATAGATGCCAAAATCCTCAACAAAATCTTAGCAAATCGGATCCAGCAGTACATCAGAAAGATCATACACCATGACCAAGTAGGATTTATCCCAGGGATGCAAGGATGGTACAATATCCGCAAATCAATAAACGTGATACATCACATAAACAAATTGAAAGAAAAAAACCACATGGTCATATCAATTGATGCAGAAAAAGCATTTGACAAAATTCAACACCCATTTTTGATAAAAGTTCTCAGCAAGGTGGGAGTAGAAGGATCATACCTCAACATAATAAAAGCCATATATGACAGGCCCACAGCCAACATCATACTCAATGGACAAAAACTAACACCATTTCCCCTAAGAACAGGAACAAGACAGGGATGCCCCCTCTCACCACTCCTGTTCAACATAGTACTGGAAGTGTTAGCCATTGCAATTCGGCAAGAAGAAGAAATAAAAGGCATCCAAATTGGAAAAGAGGAAGTAAAACTGTCCTTATTTGCAGACGACATGATATTATACATACAAAACCCTAGAGACTCCATCAAAAAGCTACTGGACTTAATACATGAATTTGGCAATGTAGCAGGATACAAAATTAACCCCAAGAAATCCGAGGCATTTCTATACACCAATAGTGAACTTTCAGAAAGAGAGATTATAAAAACAATCCCGTTTACCATCGCACCAAAAAAATTAAGCTACCTAGGAATAAACTTAACTAAAGAGGTAAAAGACCTCTACTCAGAAAACTACAGGACGTTGAAAAAAGATATAGAGGAAGACATAAACAGATGGAAGAACATACCGTGTTCATGGATTGGCAGAATCAACATCATTAAAATGTCCATACTACCCAAAGCAATCTATAAGTTCAACGCACTTCCCATTAAAATACCAACGGCATACTTCAGAGATCTAGAACGAACTCTCCAAAAATTCATCTGGAATAAAAAAAGACCTCGAATAGCTGCAGCAATCCTGAAAAAGACCAAAGTAGGTGGGATCTCAATACCAGATATCAAGATGTATTACAAAGCCACTGTTCTCAAAACTGCCTGGTACTGGCACAAGAATAGGCATATAGATCAATGGAATAGAATAGAGAGCCCAGAAATCGGCCCGAACCAATATGCTCAATTAATATTTGACAAAGGAGGCAAGAACATACAATGGAGCCAAGATAGTCTCTTCAATAAATGGTGCTGGGAAAATTGGACAGATATATGCAAGAAAATGAAACTAGACCACCAACTTACACCATACACAAAAATAAACTCAAAATGGATAAAGGACTTAAATGTACGACAGGAAACTATAAAAATTCTAGAAGAATCCAAAGGCAACAAAATCTCAGACATATGCCGAAGCAATTTCTTCACTGATACAGCTCCTAGGGCACTTGAAACTAAAGAGAAAATGAACAAATGGGACTACATCAAAATAAAAAGCTTCTGCACAGCAAAAGAAACCATGAACAAAACAACGAGAAAACCCACTGTGTGGGAAAACATATTTGCCAATGTCATATCCGATAAGGGCCTAATCTCCAAAATTTATAGGGAACTCATACAACTTAACAAAAGGAAGCTAAACAATCCAATCAAAAAATGGGCAAAGGACCTAAATAGACACCTTTCAAAAGAGGACATTCAGAAAGCCAAGAGACATATGAAAACATGCTCAAAGTCACTAATCATCCGAGAGATGCAAATCAAAACAACAATGAGGTACCATCTCACACCTGTCAGACTGGCTATCATCAACAAATCAGGAAACGACAAGTGCTGGAGAGGATGTGGAGAAAAAGGAACACTTGTGCACTGCTGGTGGGAATGCAGACTGGTGCAGCCACTATGGAAGACAGTATGGAGTTTCCTTAAAAAACTGAAAATGGAACTCCCATTTGACCCTGTGATCCCACTTCTAGGAATATATCCCAAGAAACCAGAAACACCAATCAGAAAGGATATATGCACCCCTATGTTCATAGCAGCACAATTCACCATAGCTAAGATCTGGAAACAGCCTAAGTGCCCATCAGTAGATGAATGGATTAGAAAACTGTGGTACATCTACACGATGGAATACTATGCTGCTCTAAAAAGGAAGGAACTCTTACCATTTGCAACGTCATGGATGGAACTGGAGAGCATTATGCTAAGTGAAATAAGCCAGTCAATGAAGGAAAAATACCACATGATCTCACTCATTCATGGATAATAGAGACCATTATAAACTTTTGAACAATAATAGATACAGAGGCAGAGCTGCCTCAAACAGATTGTCAAACTGCAGCAGGAAGTCCGGGGAGGGTTGCGGGGCAGGAGGTAGGGGGGTAAGAGATCAACTAAAGGACTTGTATGCATGCATAGAAGCATAACCAGTGGACATAAGACATTGGGGGATAGGGGAGGCTAGGGGACTGTCTAGGGCGGGGGGATAAAATGGACACATATGTAATACCCTTTGTAATACTTTAAGCAATAAAAAAAAATAATAATAAAAAAAAAAAAAAAAATAGAGCCATGGAGAATGTGAAATTAATGTGCATGGCTGTGTTCCAATGAAACTTTAGTTATGGACATTAAAATGTGAATTTCATACAACATTCACATGTCATAAAATATTATCTATCTCTTGATTTTTTTCAACCACTGAGAAATGTAAAAACAATTCTCAATTTGTGGGTCATAGGAACAGGATTTGGTCCATAGGCTAAGTTTGCCGAAAACTGGTCTAAAATGTTGACAAGTTGGACCTAGTGCTTCTAAAGTATTCTGTTTATTTTCTAGATAGTATATCTGTGAGCATATCCTTTTTTCTCTGCCATTTTATGCTGATCTGGTTACTACTATTAAGTATTCCATCTCTATTACTTGACCTATTATTGTCATCATCTTATTATATACTGTATAGTTTATATGTATTGTCTTATTTAATCTTGACAGCTATCCTATGTGGTACAGATAAGAACATCAACACAGAACAGTTAATAACATAGCACTGAATATTTGAAGTTTGCTAAGAGAGTAGATATTAAGTGTTCTTACCACAAAAGAAAACAAAACAAAATACAGTAAAAACATGAGGTGATGGATGTATTAATTAGCTTGATTATGGTAACTTTTACAATAGATACATGTGTCAAATTATCATGATATATACCTTAAATACATACATTTTTTGTCAATTGCACCTCAATACAACTTGTGAGAAAAAGAGTACCAACACAGGGGGTTAAGGAATGTGCCCAAGATTACACAATTCTTAAGTGGTAGATGCAGGATTCAAATCTAATGGAGTATTGTATACCAGTTCTCTTGAAAATAAAATGGCTTCTGTATATTCTCTGAATAATTTTAATTATTTCCCAGGTTTTCTCTCAAAGATAGGTATCTATGATTACTTTTTTTTCTTATTTTCACTTACATAGATTGTTAGAGCTGAATTCTGATAATTCTTATCTAATTCCATTTCCCATCATAACTATGTATTGACTTTTAAATCATTATAATATGTAGGATTAAAGAATAAAGTAGCATACTCTAATTTTATTAGTTCAAAATGTAAAAACTACATTAATTAAATTGTATTAATAACAATATAATGACAAATATTTTGAGTGAGGCTCAGGAAGGAGACTTTTCCTTTGTTTTGTTTTAATTTCTTAATTTTCAATATCCCTATGAAATGAATAGTATTATTATCTACATTTCATAGATTAAAAATTGACTCACAGAGAAGCTACACAGCTTACCTAACATTCCACAGGTAAAGTGATAGATCCAGAATTTGAACACAGGCAATCTGACTCCAAACCTACATTTTATTAAGCTAATAAGATAAAACAATAATAAAAATATATAATAATAGCAAGAAGGAAGGAAGGGAAGAAAGGGAGGGAGGGAGGGAGGAAGGAAGGTGATTCAAAAGCTTTAAAAGTTGTTCTGGAGAGAAAAATTTGTTGGGATTTTAAAAAATCTAAATCATAGTCTTTTAACCAACTATGTAAATTTAGGCAAGTCACTTTAGCTTCTTTTATCTTCTTTGTTTCCCTTTTCATCTGTAAATTGAATCCTTGAGTCAAGATGATCTCCATGAGATTTTCTAGCTCTGTAATTCCATGATCCTAGTCTTTAAAAGCCTCCCTCTTTTCTTCTCATCTTTAGTGACAGAAAAGCACTTCAGAGACCTCAAACTTCGTTATATAAGCCCTCTTTGATTATTTAAAATCTGTTCTATTTAAGTACAATCAAAGATTGTCAAAACAGATATTTTATGTCTAGCATGGATTAAAATGCAGGATTCCCTGTAGAATGCAAAGGTTACAAAATTAGTTGAGACAAGGATTTCAGATGAGTAACTGCATTTCACTGCAGAATTATAATCAGCCATGGCCAGGCTCGGTCACAACAGCGTCACAAATAGAATGAAAGAAGCCTGAGTTTGTAGACACAGAAAAAGTTTCCACCTTATTGACAGGATTTTTAGCCTCACTCCCATCTCAGCAGCGTCTCTCTTCTGTTTGAAGAGACCTTTGGGTGCCCTTTCTCCAGGTTCTAATGGAGGCTTGCCTCCTGCCAATATAGCTAATGAAGGGTAATGGCAGGTAATCAAGCAGAATTAATCAGTTGGTAATGCCTGGTAAAGGAAACCTGACTCAGGTTGTTCTCTTTTCTGCTGGAAGAGTAAACTGTGCTCTTGAAGTCTCTAGGATTCTTCATGATATTCTTGCTCTTGTTATTTCACTTTCTTCTGAAAATATCAGATTTTGCTGTATTAATAGATGGACAAAAGAATGACGGTGATACGTTTTATATCACTTTATTCAAGATGAATTAAAAAGAAAATAGTGAAGAATATACCAAACCAATATCTTAAGGTAAATGATGTTTAATACTTATGTATATGAAAGTGTATCTCTATGATAAATTCTGAACAATGTCCTGTAAATAACAAATTATAATTTAATATAGTAAAATTACCATCTTATGTTGGTATAATACATCATAGTTTATAAACCACTATCATGAATACCATTGTATTCCTTAGAGCAATTTTGTGGATTTATTATTATTCCAATATCATAGCTGAGAAGAGTGTCATTGAGTCATTATTGCAAGAACACATAACTATTAGGCGTTATGACAAGAAACTGAATGTAACGAACGATTTGGATGACATGTCCAAATCTTTCCATTAGGCCACAGCTGCCTCAGAGGAAAAGTAACTCTGGGACCCCAGACCTTTTGAGCCTCCCTGTGTCTTTCAGATTTCCTCCCCGCAACTTACCTCAGAGTAACTCTGGGGCATTTACATGTCTCTTTTCATGCTTCAATATACTGTGTATGTCTTGAAGGGAAACAATGGGACAAATCATTCAATTTCACAAAATTTAACCTCTCAGAAGGAACAAAATAAATTTTGTGTGAAAAGGGGCAGATAAAGGACAAAGGGAGGGGACATAGTAACATTTGGTGGACAGAAACATAGAATTCATCACCAGATAGATAATAATCTAGCTAGATAGATAAAGCATAAGCAGATAGTCTGTAGAATATTGACTGACAGGCTTATTCTGTATCATTATTTAAAGTGACAAAACAAATTGAGGTCATAATTTAGATCACTTAGGTCCATTTTATAAGAATAGCAACCTTAGAATTTCTTAAAGAGATAGAGTTTATTTCATTCAATTATTTTATGTGGCAAATCCTGAAAAGAAAGGAAGAAACCAATGAAATTTAATGTACATAAAATAAAGGTGATACTATAAGGAAAAGTGAAATAAAGGATAAGCTTAAAATTAATGTGTCTAGTGGGAATTTTATAAAGGAATTTAGGCTGGATTTTTCAGATAAAATACAGTCTACTCAGTTAAATTTGAATTTTAGATAAACAGATAATTTTTAGTATAACTTTGTTCTTAATAATGTGCCCTATCTTTTTATTTGCTAAATACAGTTATCCTGATTTGGGCCAATATAGCTAGATAGAGCTAGTACACTATGCCAACCCGTGCAGGGAGGGGGCTGGGGCAGTACTTTCTCCCCACTTGGAAAGGCCTTTAGTGATGGTTTTGTGTTGGTGCCTTTTAAAACACTCTTAATCTGGACAATTTCGTGAAAGTTTAATTTGGTATCTGGTCTTAATGTGTTCCTCAGAATTGAACAGAAGAAAATTAGAAAAAAATCTGAGCCCCTCCTTGAAAATGGGGTTTATATTTATTATATTGCCTTTAATTCTTATAACACATCTACCGATATGAAAGGTATTTCTAAGCCATTCTCCAGATGAGGAAAATGAGGTTCAAAGAGAAAACTGATTCCCCAAAGTGCGAACAGGGAGGTGGATAGGTTTGTATGTCTATTCCTCTCATGCGGCTTCCATTAGAAATGTAGGGGGTGATGAGGCATTCTGGCCCAAGACAAATCCAGCTAAACATGCTCAGAGCCAAAGAAACACAGCTCTGGGTAAGAGGCTGTGGTGTCTGCCCTGTCCTCAAAGGGACTCTGATTTCTTGAACCATAATCTGTGGTCACATGCACAGTGCCCGGAGAGCCTCAGATCTCCAGAGGCGGCAGAGATATCTGGTCACTGTTACATGCGCCTGCTTTTCTTATTACGAAGGAATGGTTCATCCGTTGGGAGGCAGCTTGAAAATACGTTGGCAATTGGAAGCATTTGCATCCAATATGACCATTTTAGCTGACTGAATCAGTGTGCCGATGTGTGTATGATCCTTCTTTGAAGTCTTTTTAACTGAAAACACTTTTTACTCCGACTCTCGAAAAAGGGTTTGTATTTATTTTTGTTGGAAATGCATAAAAACAAGTAATCCCAAAGCTTTACAAGACACAGGGTATTTTTGTTGGTTTGTTTTTGTCACTTGGTCATAACTACATAGTGCATAACTTTCAGCCAAAGATATTACAGTCAGAAATAGAAAGGGAAAGTGTTGTACTTTAGTAGTTATATTTGTTAGTATATTTAGCTGCTGAGCCACTGACATGTAAATTAAATGACCAGTGAAATATTTACTGGCCACAAACAAGCAGATTCACAAAAAAATCTACCAGTTAACGAAAAACATTCTTTATTTAAAAAACAAATAAGTGGAAAGAGAGGCTGGCTTTCTTTTGTGTTAACAGTTTAAACTGTAGGCATAACACAAAGGCCATTCTGTGAACTTCAGAAAATGGCTCACTCTCAAAACCATGGGTTCCTCAGCAGCCACATTTCCGAACCCTACCCAGTGTCTTCATTTACTCTTTTTTTTAAAAAAATATATTTTATTGATTTTTTACAGAGAGGAAGGGAGAGAGATAGAGATTTAGAAACATCGATGAGAGAGAAACATCGATCAGCTGCCTCCTGCGCATCTCCTACTGGGGATATGCCCGCAACCCAGGTACATGCCCTTGACCGGAATCGAACCTGGGACCTTTCAGTCTGCAGGCCGACGCTCTATCCACTGAGCCAAACCGGTTTCGGCGTCTTCATTTACTCTTAACATGCCAGTGACTCTACGAGACTTCTTGTTCATTCTAGTTTGACATTAATTCATTTTCGTTCAAAGAGCAAGTTATTAAACTCATGGTACATATTCATCAATATTGTAGTTACCTGTGCATGTTACAATTCTCTGATTAAAATTTTAACACCTCTAGCACTTTAAGATATTTTCTTGTATGTATTAAGCAATCTAATAATTGAGTGATTAAAAGTTTCTGATGTGCAAGTGAAAACATTGTGGGAAACTACCATACGTAGGCAAGAAAGGGGAGAAATGTGGAAGGGCAGACTGGAAACAAAATATTCAACAAGATTAATGTAGGTGTAGTGTTGTGTGTGGGTGTGTTTTTAATCTAGGTAATGAAATATCAAAGCAAGCCATTTAGTAAACCTTGTTCATTAGTTTAAAACTTAACTAATCTTTGGCATTCATTCACTTATGTTTTTCATGGGCATGTCTACTCAATTATATAGATGTCTTAATAGATAAAAATTCTAGTCTGTCATTATGGCTCTCAGGACAGGTCTATGGAAAATTTAGTCCTATTTCCGTGTCTTTACCCACTTATCTGTTTACTCATGCTTATAGTGTGATATGCAAAGGCACAAAGAAAATAACAAGCAGGGCCTTGGCCAGTGTACCTCAGTTGGTTGGTGTGTCTTCCTGTACATCGAGAGTTTGTGGGTTTGATTCCTGGTCAGGGCATGTCCCCAGGTTGTGGGTTTGATCCACAGTCAAGTCGTGTACAGGAAGCAACCAATGGATGATTTGTTTTGGTTTTAATATATTTTAATTGATTTCAGAGAGGAAGGGAGAAGGAGAGAGAGAAACATCAATGATGAGAGAGAATCACTGATTGGCTACCTTTTGCACGCCTCACACTGGGGATGGAGCCCACAACCTGGGCATGTGACCAGGAATCGAACCGTGACCTCCTGGCTCATAGGTTGATGCTCAACCACTGAGCCACACCAGCCGGGCCAGGTTGATGTTTTGATGTCCCGCTCTCTCTTTCTCTTTTTCTCTATCTCAAAATCAATAAAAATATGTCCTAATATTAGCATTAAAAAGTGTTTAATGAAAAAGAGAAAGCACTAAGCAGGAATTGTTACCAGAATAACCAAAATATAAAGATGCTCAGCTGCTTTGTGCAGAATGTTTCATGGTTCTGACAAAGGAGCTGAACACCTCCTTCACTTTCTTCTACCTTCTCAAATTAATTCTGCAGTAAGCCCTCCATCCAGCCATTTTCCATCTGCTCATGTTCCACATTGTAAAATACTCGGCCCAATGAATTCTCTTCTGTGCCTACAACTAAACAAAAAGTCATCTTTTTTGTAACTTAGCTAGATACTTAACAAAACACTGACCCAGCACTTTCAGAGCATATTAGAGTAAAGGGGTTGAGGTGGGGAGTCTATTGCTGGCATCCTATTTTCTCCATCCCTTTATCTCTAGGCCAGCTAGAGATGCAAGCAGTCAACAGGTAGTCTGTCCCTCTCAGGCTCCACATGCTCCTTGGCATATGTCAGAGTTAGATATTAAACATAGCAATATCCTTGCTTAGGTTTCACCAAAGGGATTACTTGTGAGTCATTGAACTCAAAGTCCACATTAGGCACTTGGTTAATACTCAAAATAATTAGACCACTCTATTTACAGAATAAGCCTGTGGAGATGACATTTCATTGAGCAACTAGTCCTCTTCACTCAGGGAACTTACGGGAGTTTATCATGCCTCTGTTCTCATGAACCCACTGCTGAATCCACCACCTTCCAGCCTCTATAGCAAACCACCTGTGTTCTCTCTCATTAGGATGAATGGACCATGCAAGATCCCATCCTCTGTGGTCTCTTCCGACCCTGTCTGGTATGGTCCTGCAACATCAGCGCCGCCTGAGCCTAACCTCAGATTGCGCCCAGGGCCAACTAAATCAGAATCTTCATTTTAGCTACTTCCCCCAAGTGACTCATATGCACATAGTGTGAGAAGCATTGGTCTAGTCTGCTCAGGAGCTTTGTTCTGCTGATTTTTTTTTTCTCCAAGGGAATAGACACACAAAGATGAGATTCTGGCAACATATTTCTTAGATGTAAAGCCAAGAATGCAAGTGACCTATCTGATTATTTTTAATAAAACAGTCGGTACAATGAAATTTCTATAGGGGAAACTTAGAAAAACTAGAGGTAAACACTATAGAAAAATGTTTTTATTTTTACCTTTATTAAAACCTATGCATCAAAGGATTGAGTGAGTGAATAATACCCATCCTTAAATATAGGATTAGGGTCCATTGCTTTGTGCTGTCCATTGAGTTTCTATGCACCTGTAGGAGTGAATGTTTTCTTCAAAGGATTCAATCATATATGGATTTTCAATGCAGTTTAAATCATCTGTCATTTCTTTTTTTATCATTATTGTTGCAAGTATTGCATTTGTCCCCTTTCTCCCCCATTGACCCCTTCCAACCTGTCCCTGCCTCCTGCCCCAGGCCTTCACCATCCTAATGTCTGTATCCATGGGTTATGCATATATTTATACAAGGTCTTTGGTTGATCTCTTCCTACCCCCCATCCACCCTCACCTTCCATCATCTATCATTTCTTTCTGGGTTTCACCCCTAAGTGGTTAAGATGATGTTCTTTTGTGTTTTGTTCTAAATTCAGTCTCACACACATAATAAAAACATACAATTCCTTACAAGAACTACACGTCGTCACATTATTATTTCATTCTTACAACTCTGTAGTGCAGATCATATCACAATCCTCATTTTCCAGGAAACAGGCTGAAGGCTCTGAGAAGTCCCATGACCAACCCAAGGTCATAAAGCCAATAAATAAACTGCATACGCTGTACTTAAAGCCGGTGTTGTGGATTCTAATTCAACGTATAAATGGGATTGTTTCCGACCAAGTCAGAGAATCTGCTAAGACAAAAACTTTTTTTTATAAGGATCTGTATTTTACAGATTGGGGCTTTTAGTCTACAAAGAGAAAACACATAAATAATATTCGACTCCTGAGAGCTTGTAGCTGGCATTTCCGTTGCAGTTTATTTGATGGCGAGGCGCTTTATGCCTAAGCATGAGTCGGTGCTTTCAGGTAGCAGTGAGGGAATGGAGAGTTAGCCCTGTTAATAATTCCTTGAAGCTACTGAACTTTTCATGTTATGATCCCTCCAATTTTATGCATTTGAATGTTAAGATAATTTTTGGCTGTATTTCGGGGGGGGGGGGGGGCGGTCGTTTAACGCTTGGCAGATTGCAGAGAGTGTCAGTTTTCATGTTCTCCTTTGGGCTGGGGAAAAGCCCTGAGGAAAACAGAATGTGTGGGGCAGTGTCAGGATCATAAATATTCATTGCCTGGCTGCTTCTAGAAAGGCAGAAAGAGTAGAATTTTACAGCCAGAAATAAGCTCTGAGTTTACTTAGAGAAGCTGGTGAGATGGCATGTCCCAACTATCCTCCTTTAAATCATCATGATAGATGCTACAGAGAGTAAATGGCAAATGTGTTCCTAGAAATACAGACATTATAATGCTGTTTCCTCAAGAGCTTTCTTTT
The DNA here is from genome assembly GCF_014108235.1 of Myotis myotis. Classification (NCBI taxonomy): domain Eukaryota; kingdom Metazoa; phylum Chordata; class Mammalia; order Chiroptera; family Vespertilionidae; genus Myotis; species Myotis myotis. The sequence goes on from NW_023416368.1 coordinate 71,433,995, forward strand.
TATTCACCTGGCTTTAAGAATTACTTCCAAATTTTCACAATTTGATTAGAAATTAATACGACAGCTATAGTCCATTAAAGGGGAAAGACCCCATAGATAATGCATTGGGAAAACTACCTAAGGAATAACTAATAAGTTTAGGTTTGTGGTAAATTATTAACAACTAGGTAGCATATGTAATTCTGTTACTTTGCCAGTCAGAATGTTCCTATTTCAATGAATTTGGCAATAGATTCCTTTCTGTAATCCAAAGTGAGAAATCAGAAGCTATGGGAGTAAAGTGCAGATATTTTTTAAAAAATTATTTTCAGCATCTACCATCATTCGAAAAGAAATACCTTTTAAAATGTATTAGAATTTTTGGACTTAGTATGAATGATGTACTGTGCTTTTAATTGTGATGGACACGGTGTTAAATGTTTCACACGCGGTATTATCCTGACAGTGACCTTGAGAGGTAGGTCTTATCCCACTTTACCTGAGCAAGGTGATGTGTGCAGCAGGTGGTGGTGCTGACTAGAAAGACCAGACTCAGAAGAAAGGGCCATGTGTGTAGCCATTGTACCACCCACTTTGTACCACGAAGCCCCAGATTCTCTAGTTGAGAAGGGGAAGAAATCACCATCATTGGTATGGCTTGGGCCTCCTCTTGGGAACTTCATCTTCTGGACAACACAGAAATTCCCCTTTCCTAAACACTCTGCCAATAATGTTTATAGGGAGATTCTTTCTCATACATATAACATTCTAAATACACTTCTGTGAGATATTAGCACTGTTAGAATGCTTTTATCAAGAAGACAAGAGATAACAAGTATTGGCGAGGATGTGGAGAAAAGGGAAGCCTTGTGCACTGTTGGTGGGAATGTACACGAATACAGCTATTATTAAAAACAGTATAGAGTTCACTCAAAAAATAAAAATAGAACCATGCAAGTAGATCCAGCAAGTCCACTTCTGCGAATATATCTGAAGGATGTGAAATCAGTATCTCAAAGGAGTATCTGCACCCCATGTTATTTATAGCATTATTCAAAATAGCTAAAACACAGGAACAACATCAGTGTACATCCGTGGATGAATGGACAAAGAAAATATGAATATTATGATTATTATTCAAACATAAAAATGAAGGAAATTCTGCCATATGTACAACATGGATGGACCTTGAGGGCATTATGCTAAGCGATATAAACCAGACAAAGACCAATACTACTGTTGGGTATCATTTTTATATGAAATCTAAAACAAAAAAGTTAAACTCATAGAAGCTCATTCTAATCAGAGAGTAGAATAGTGGTTGCCAGGGGCTGGTGGGAGGTGGGAGAATTAGAAACAAGTGTTGGTTAAAGGGTACAAACTTTGAGTTAGACAATGAATAAATTATAAGGATTTTATGTACAGCATGGTAACGCTGGTTAATAATACTGTTGTCTTTTGAAATTTGCTAAGAAAGTAAGTCTTAAGTATTCTCACCGCACCCCCCCAAAAAAATTGTATGAGCTGATGGATGTTTTAACTTGATCAGGGTGATCATTTCAAAATGTATACATACATATATCAAATCATCACATTATATACTTTAAATGCATACAATTTTATCTTTTAATTACATATCAAAATTTGTGGATGGAGGGGGGTTGAAAAAAATGTATGTCTAGTAAGAGGGCTCTTTATCTCTTAGATCTTAGTTCCAGCACTGGTACCACTGCCTCCCAGCTATGTGCAGGGCTCTCCCCCACATGTTTTACTGTGTCAAGTGCTCCTTCCCATGGAAGATCGGTGCACTACTTGAATCAGGTGAACTTTCCTTCTACTGAGAGTTCCCACGATGCTAGTCAGATCCTCCACCTACTCGCCTCCTAAAAAGACATCTTTTTAAAAATATTTACTTATATGTGCCTGTGTTCTCTGTATCTGCTCAATAGCAGGACCTTTTATGCCCTCCAAAAGCAAACCTAATTTTCTGTGCGAGCACCCATTGTGCATATCTTCTCTCTCCTCAATTCCCTGTTCACAATGTGGCATCACAATGGTAGCTTGAGTCAGCCCTGCTGGAAGTATTTACACCATGGAAATTGACAGACCCTACAACTCAGAATGCATTATTTTCCCAAGATCCAGCATATCACTGCCTAGAGGTTGTCACCTCTGTTATTCAGTATACTCTGTCCTTATTCTGTGATGAGCTAGAGCCAGGATATGGTTATATGACTGAAGTGGTTTGGAATATTTGTATGTATTACTAATAGAATTAGTATTAGTATACAAAAGGTAGACGGTGTAGCCAGACTGGCATGGCTCAGGGGTTGAGCGATGATCTATGAACCAGGAGGTCATGGTTCGATTCCAGGTCAGGCCACATGGCCAGGCTTTGGGCTCAATCCCCAGTGTGGGGCATGCAGGAGGCAGCCAATCAATGATTCTCTCCCAACATTGATGTTGCTAACTCTCCCTCTCCCTTCCTCTCTGAAATATTTAAAAAGGTAGACTGTATAAAAGGTGGAAAGAGAATGATATGAGTTAAAAATACATTTTTATTCTTTGAATTGCTATTTTCAAACAAAGTTGGATGAGTAATTTAACTTGCCCCACATGAGTAAAATAGAAAGTGTAAAACTTACCATAGCTACCTCAGAGAATGGTCTTATGATTTAAATGTGCTAGCATTTGTGAAAACATTTTGAAAGTAAAATTTTAAATGTCAAATTTCTTTCTTCATATGGTACTTTAACATTTTCAAGGATTTCACGTCTCATATTTTTTAATCACGAATTTGTCATATGGGAGACTGATATTACTCTTGCCATTTCACATACTGTCAGGAAGAGGCATGCTCTTCTAATTCCTAGTACTTTTCCTTGGGGGATATGTGCTCATTGGTAACATAGCCATTCATTCCTCCACTGGTGGTTCTTGCCTTTTTTTTTTTTTTTTTTATTATGTTCCTCACACCAAATATTACTTGGTGTCCTGGAAAGAAAAGTGAGGTGCATGAAATCATCCCAAGAAATGTATAATATGTTGCTTCAAATTTGCATCTTCTTTGGACTATTTTTAATATTAAAGAAAACTAGGTGATAGTTTTTATAGGCAGCATATCTATCAGCTAAAGCTCTTGCTTTTAAAAACAATCAAATTCAGTACGCAATGTATACAAAGGTTTTAAGGTATTTAGATTTAAAAAATATTATAAATTGTCTTCAAAGATATAAAGAATAGATGGGATTAATTTTAAGAGAGCTTAAACTAAGAATTAATAGAGACTATATATTAGAAATAAAGTAAGAATTATGTTTTTTCATGGAGAAAATTTAGAAATAATATGGTAAAAATCTCAATCAGAAACAAACACACAAATTAAATTTAGCTTATTTTTCTAAAGAAGAACATCAAATCATTTAAAATAAGCACATTTTAATGTAAAAATTAACTTCTTATTGATTTGTCTTGGTGATGCTACACATTTAACCTCAAATTATATTACCTCTTTTGAAAAATATCTCTGATTTTGATATTCAAAATGTTGACTTTCTGCGTTCTTTGGGTCTCAAATGATTTAACTAATGTTTTAACCCCTCCTATGTTCATGACACCATGGCAGACCCAGTGGGAAATATAGAAGTTAAATAAAGGAGAAGCATTTCTGCATTAAGAAAACTTACTATTGATAGGATGAAATGTGCCTAATAAACATATTACAAGAAGGAAACGCATAAGGCAATATTCATCAAGTACCTGAAACACCAGAGGGTAAAATCCCTTCCAGCTGCAAACAGAGAGGACGGCTTTCCTGAGGAGGGTGTGAGAAGCCCCGGCGCTGTAAACAACTCTCATGCATTCCTTAGGAAAGGGAGCAGATGCACTTTAGAGAACTTTTCCCAATTAAGGCAGAGAAAGGTTTCTCACATATCTTTTAGTGAACCTGATATTTCATGAACTGGACCATAGCATTCCCCAAAACTTCCAGTTGACATGATTTTCTACTAGAATATTCTTTAAGCAAATGAGTGAATCGTTCACATTAGTTATAATAATTTATTGATTGAAGAGGGCCTGGCATTGCCCGTGGTGTGGGTCAGAATTCGAAGAGATGTGTTGTGGAGCTACAATGCTCTAAGGAAGATTAAACTGTAGCCACACTTAATAATTTGACCGCGATACAAAACTAGTCAACATCAGGGACTAAACATTTTGGTTGCGTAAAGGGCTGAACATTCAGATGCTGGATGATCAGTGAGCATCCATAGATTCCATGGAGAAGGGCAAGAGATAGCTGAACCCTGAAGGATGGTTGGAAAAAGAAGGGCAGAGGCAAGGGTATTCCCAAACCTGTGATAGCGTGAACAAAAACTACCAGGAAAGATAAGTAAGCAATGACAGAAATGGACGTAGGGTATCTTTTGTGTAACGACCTTCTCACAGCTTCCTTGTGAAGTCTGCTGTCATTAATTCCTCTTGGTCAGAGGTCTATTTTTCATCTCCCAGGGATTTTTCTCCTTTCTGTCCCATATTTCATACTTGATAGAGCATATTTTCTTTCTAATGTATTTTTGTTACCAATATTTTCCTCTTCAAGGGATTGCAATCTTGGACAATTTCCCTAAGTCATTAAACTTTTTAAAGGCTGTTGTCCTAGGCATGGACACTCCTTTGTCATCTAAATAATGTATTATTCATTTGTTGTCTCTTGGTCAATGATAATGTGTGTGACTCAATCAATACTAAGAAAACACTTAGTGTAACTTTCCTAATTATACCTCTAAGTTTCCAATCGCCTAATGTTCCCCTATCACTAATTAAGACGCCTCCCTACTTCTCATAGTGCAAGACTGGAGAAGGCTATTTGGGGCTTTAATTTTCCTCTTTACAAATCACTCTCAACCACTGAGCTAGTCGTCCTTATTTTTTTTCTATCCTGTATTTACAAATCTTAAAAGAATGTCTCCTTTTGTTGTTTCATATTGTTTTAAGTATTTGAGTTTAAAAATTGTATTTGCCTAAAAACTATGTAGGCGTCATCTATGTTTAGGCATTCCTAGTTTTTTCTTGTTGTTTTTCCCCCTGACTGTTTGTACACAATAGATTGAAAGAAAAGCTCCTCTTCTGTAAATGCATTTTAGTTTTCATAAATATCTCTGCATCAAGAAATATGTCATAAATATGAAAAAGAAAAATGAGACGGTAATACCTGTCAATAATTATTCTCATAATAATTGGGAAAAATGATATATGACTAATTTTCCACATTATATATTGAATTATTATATTTTTATTTGCTTCCTCTGGACTGCACAATTTAAAAGTAGATCTATATCCAATTAGCTTAATACACACACAAATGATTCTTTAAAAGTATTTATGTCAGGACACTAAGTCATCAAAAGTGTCTCTGACCTTCTTGGTTAAGTGATTATCAAAGAAATTAAGATTTTCCAAGTGCTTTGTCTCATAGCAAACTATGTGAATAAGATAATAAAAATAATATGAGCCCGCCTCAGAATTTCTGAGGACTCTAACCATTATATACATACATATAAACACTTAGAACACTAGCCATTACATACTCATTTAGACCAGTTTTACTCCATATTTCTTATAATTATTTATATATTAAATATTTTAAAACAAACAGTTTAGAATAAAGGTTCTCAAGCTCTTTGGTCTCAGGATCCCCTTAGACCCTTAAAAATGTCTATAGACCCTAAAGAGATTTTGTTTATGTGGATAACATCTATCAAAATTCTAAAAAATTTAATGAGCATATAAAAACAGAAGGCTAAAAAATTTAGATGAGCACATAAAAACAGAAGAACACAAATACACATTCCATTAACTGTTGGTACGATAGCATCATCACGTGTCATCTCGCTTTTGGAAATCACTACTGTACACTAATGAGAGAATGGGAGGGCAAAAGCCACTAACATTTTAGTATTGTGATGGAAATAATTTTGACCTCACAAACCCCTGACTGCCCTTAATAACCACTGGATTAGAAAAACTGCCTTTTTTTTTTTTAATAAAGTATGAGTTTCTGATAATATTCCTCATCGTTTTGCTTTGCCTTTCAAAATATTCTCTGAGTGTTTCTTAAATTAATAAGCCACATGGCATCTTTTTTTTTGGTTGGGGGGGTGGTGGTGGTGCAAATGATAATAAGCTAGGAGGAATAGAGTGGTCATAAAAGGCACAGTTGGCAAGTTTGGACATGAAAATTACAGATCAGCATATATGTCTCATGTGCCTAATACATCACCTCCTGCCACATCCATAGCTAACACCTACAAATAAGGAAGTGGGGTTCAGTCAGTTTCACCTTCTCTGTACCTGAGCAGCAACTCCCCATCATGAAAACAGACTGTTTACTCCTCCGGGGTGTTTTGACTGTTGAAGTGCAGCTGGTGATCTTGTGTCTTTCTTGTCTCTTTCTGTCTCAGCACTGTCCCGTGGCTGGGGACTTCCCCCCTGCATTCCCTTGACGTGGGCGATTGTGTCCCTGCTAGTTCTGGTTCCTTTTAGAGCCTCTGAGCATTAGGAGGCCACTGGCAGCTTTCTCCCTCTGATGTCACATCTCCCCTCCAGTCAGTCTGGTGGATGTTGGACAGAAACTAAGGCCTCCTGTTTTGGGCTTTGCCTCCCATGTGGCCACATGCCTTCCTTTCCCTGAACAAACTCTGGGAGCTTTGGAGAGAGCTGTCCTGTGTGCCTCACATTTTTTTTTTTTTTACCAAAATACAGTTCTAAACTCCGCTGCTATGCGCAAGCCCAACCAACGCCCAACCCTTGGTAAAAAAAATGAAGCTCCCAGAGTTCACTGTGTCACCCAAATAGTGTGAATATAGGAGAGACATATATGTGAAATATATGCGAAAGAGAGGTTATGCATCAAGCTCTCCAGGTGATTCCCAGGAAGTCCAGTTCTCTAAGGGGGTATCCTCCACCCCTCTTCCCTAAAAGGAACGAGGTGAGACACACAGGACAGCTCTCACCAAAGAAACCTTCAAGTTTCCTTCTCTAATTTCCAATGACCTTTTCATGCCGTCAATATGGATGAGAAGTATAAAGTCATCCAACTAATTTCCCCAACTTCTTTTTTGCAAGTTCTTCAAGAGACTATTTGACACTTCAGCTAACAATTCATTTCAACTTCCTGATATGTATATATAAATATACATATTAATATTGTATTGAATATATACATATATGTACACATATGTACATAATATGACTAAAAACACAAATAAGCTCACTTAATATATCATACACACATACACATATACGCAAAGGTCCATTCCATGGCTTGATTCACAGTTTTGTGGACCAGGAAGAGAAATGAACTCATCTTATGAATCCAAGTCTTTTGAAACAAACTGCATTTTTTTCAAAGATTACAGAGCAATTTCCAGTTAATATCAAAGAACTTTAGTTAATGATCTATCCATCAAGATTAATAAAAAATGGGAGGAATTCTGGAAGTGTAAAACAAATAAGTGAAGTATTAAAAATACCTACCAAACACTGGTCATTATTGATTTTGGTACACATTCTTAAAATTTTTAACCATATTGAAAGGAAATTGGTACTCAAAAAGGGGTCAACATGGCCTCACTGATTTTCTATAGCCAAAGTAATTTAATTTCTTTAAATATGTCTTCAATTATGGCTGATCAAAAGTGCACTAGGCATTTCTAGATCTCAACAAGACAAATATTTAATAACTAGGAGCTCAGTGCATGAATTCGTGCACCTTGAAAGGAACTGTGGGTGCGAGACTATGGTGGGCACAGGGGCAGGTCTCAGCCCATCCTCCGCGTTCCCACCCAGCCCCTCCCACCCTGGCCCCCAGTTCTCTGTCTGCCAGCAGCCCTGCTCCTGCCACCACCACTCCCACACACTGATGGCACTGTCCCCACTCACACCCACAGACGGTGCAGAGCGATTGGGGCCAGCACCAGCAGCAGGTATGAGCGGGGCTGGCACCATCAGTGGGTATGAGCGGTGGTGGTAGCTGCCGGCCTCAGAAGCAGGGTTGGGTGGAGAAGCCCTGAGGGGCGATTGGGGCCGGCAGCTGCCACTCACACCCACTGATGGTGCCAAGCAATTGGGGCCAGTGCCAGGCACCAGCAGCAGGTGCGAGCAGGGCTGGCACCAGCAGGTGGTGTGAGCTCCAGGTGAGACTGTGATGCATGGGAGCAAAGACTTTTCAGTAACTACCAGAGGCTTACCCTGATGACAGCGACCAGCACCCCACCTTGGTCTGGTGCCCCCACTCACCTGCTCCACCATCTCACCACGGCTGACACCTGCCATGTTCTGTGCTCTGCTGCCAATGCCCACCATGTTCCACACGTGCCCCCTGGTGGTCAGCACACATCATAGAAACCGGTTGTTTGGTTGTTCTGCCATTCGGTCTATTTGCATATTAGCCTTTTATTATATAGGATATTCTTAAAATGAACAAGAGGGGATCTTGAAGGATATTGATAAAGAGGATTTGTGACTAGTTGAGTGGCTGATCAAAAGTATTAACTTGGAAATAATTGGACAGATATCACTTATTCATTTATTAAACATGTACTGAATGCACTATTGGTAGTTTCCTACTGATCATAGAATTCTTCAATTGTCTAGTCCCATGGTCAGCAAACTGCAGCTTGCGAGCCACATGCGGCTCTTTGGCCCCTTGAGTGTGGCTCTTCCTAAGCCTTAGGAGTATCCTCATTAAGTTAATAACAATGTACCTACCTATATAGTTTACGTTTAAAAAATTTGGCTCTCAAAAGAAATTTCAATCGTACTGTTGATATTTGACTCTGTTGACTAATGAATTTGCCGACCACTGGTCTAGTCAGTTTGGGACTCCAGAGATGGTAAGGCTTACCTGGGATGAGAGTAGAAACAGGGTTGGCAGCCTTCCACAGTCAAATGTTTTGGGGACAACCAAGTGATCCTTCCCCAAAGAAATTGGCAAGGAGGTATTCTAATCTCTCCATTACTTATTATTCTGTTCCCTGCAAATATTGCTAGCACTGATGACATCTGGACATGCCTCTCATGCCTTCAAGAGCAGGTTTTCTATCTATTGATTTCCAAAGGCATACAAAACAAGTAAGAGTGATTTCTAAACAAATAACATTTTTTAAAATATAAATTTGAGATATGATATGATCTTCTCCCTTGCTTCATCCAGGCAGTCTGTCTATGGAATGACAGAACCATGCTTTTATCAGACAATATAACAGTTGGTTAATCCCATCTGTTTCCCATAAGGAGCAAAAAATTGTTACATACAGGGCTCAAAAAGCCTGAGGCCTCATAGAACATGTCTAAACACCCTTACCTAAGAAATAGAAATTCAGCAATATGGCCAATGTAAGTAGATTTTATTTTATTTTAGAGGCACCATGGGTGTCTTTTTCTCACATCTTTCATCTTATTTATTGAAAACTCTTCAAAAAAGATTAAAGACGTGTTCATTAATTCAGGTTGGATACATTGACTTTTCAATATTGCGGCGATTTCCTTGGTGTCATAGAACAGTAGCTAAGCCTGATGAGCCCAAACTTAGATTTCAGATATTCACACATCTAATGAAACTGAGTCATTAGTCATATAGACACTTAAATTCAATATAGAGAGTAGTTGCTATAACTCTTGGTAGCAGACAAACAACTGAAATTGATTCAAGGCAACTTAAGGAAAAGAACCCGATTTCTTAAAAGGATATTGAGTTTCTCACAGAACCTAGGGAAGAATAAACATCCAGGCTTTCAGAAGTCAGGAACCAAGTCATATCTGGGACCCTTGTTAACAGAAATTAGTGGACAATATCTTTGTAGTCCTTGTCCCCAGGACGACCTTCTGTCCTTAGATGATTCTTCCCAAGTTCAAATTCCTGGGAAAGAAAGTCAGATGGGTTAAACTTCACCCTTTAGCTATGGTAGGGGCTGGTGGCTGTCTATGGCTGACAGTCTGCTTAGGGTCTCAAGGAAGGAATGGAGGTTCTACAAAGGAAAACTATTATCACATCTCTTTCCCGGAAGAAACAAAAAAGAATGTTAAACAAGCAATAATAACAGATATCCACTACAAAAAAGTATACTTTAAAATGGATTTTCGTAATTTGAAGACTGTATGTTAATAAGGTTCTAATTCTTGCATTGGATGATAGGTTCATGGGTGTTCACTTTCCATGGTGTAAATAACAAAGAAATAAATAAGATAAAGGAAGCTATGCACAAACCAATGTTAACAGTTTGTTTTGAATTAACAGTTATGATAAATATCATACTATAAATTTGAGGTACAAAAATAAAGGGATAAACACAATTTTAAATGTTATCCTCAGTATCAGACAGAAAAATTCAGACTGAGCAGGTAAATTTTGAATAATGAGGACAATTTATTTACTTTTGTTTTCTGGATAACAATGTAGTAAATAATGAGGTGATCAAGCAGTCAGAAAATTATTTTAATTCATATCTTGCCCTACTATTTCCTTAAATCACAAATTACAAGTTTGTCTTAGCTATTGTAGATTTTCAGTTCTTTCGTGTCAGCATTAAAATTAGCTTTTTAAAACCTCTCTCTCTCTCTCTCTCTCTCTCTCTCTCTCTCTCTCTCTCACACACACACACACACACACACACACAACCTCAAAACCTGTTGGAACTTTTATTGGAATTATATTGAATCTGTATATTATTTTCAGAAAACTCAACATTTATGTAATTACTTAATTTTTATACTCGTGAACATCCTAACTCTTACATCTCTCATTCCTTCTCATCCTATTTTGTCCTCCCTCTCCTTTTAAAGTTTTTAACATGCTTTTGAAATATTTATACTTTTCTGTGTAGAGATCCCTACAAAATATCTGCTGGGAATTATTTATAAGGCACTTTATAGTTTATGTTGCTATTATAGTTTGTATCTTTTCTTTAAATTGTTTTTTTTTTTTCTGTTGTGTGTAGACATGCAATTGACTTTTGTACAGTTAACTATCTTGCTAAATTCTCTCATTCCTAGTTATTTGTCTGTACAGTCTTGGGTGTTTTATCTATACAACCAAATCATTTTCACGGAATGACAGTTTTATTTCCTTTTTAAAAAGTCTTACACTTTAAGTTATTTATATTTATTGCACAGACTAGATCATGACATGGACTAGAATGTAAGACAGTGTTAAAAGCAATAAATCAGTGAAAGTAGTTATCTTTGCCTTGTCCAGAATTTTAAAAAGAATGCTTCTTACAATGCTCTATTTAGAATAATGTTTGTAAACATAATTGCCAGGTAAAGATAATTAGTTTATATTACAAGTTTAATTTTTATTATGAATGTGCATTTAATTTAACTGCATACCTTGTCTTTGTCTATTGAGATAATCATATGATTTTCAGTGTTTTAATCAATGTGGTTAATGAAAATGGTAGAATTACGCAGCTGGTGTGGCTCAGTGGTTGAGCGTTGACCTTTGAACCAGAAGGTCTTTGTTCAATTCCTGGTCAGGGCACATGTCTGGGTTGCAGGCTCAATCCCTAGTGTGGCAGCTGCAGGAGGCAGCTGATTAATGATTCTCTCCCATCACTGATGTTTCTATCTCTCTCTCCTTCTCCCTTCCTCTCTGATATCACTAAAAATATATAGTATATTTTAAAAAATCATAGAATTTACAAAGTTATTCTTATATTCCTGGAACAAACTCAATCTTCTTACTAGAGGCCCAGTGCACAAAAATTTGTGCTCTCAGGGGTGGTCCCTCAGCCCGGCCTGTGCCCTCTCACAGTCTGGGACTCCTTGGGGGATGTCCACCTGCTGACTTAGGCCCGTCCCTGAGGCATCGGGCCTAAGCTGGCAGTCAGACATCCCTCTGGCAGCCCGGGAGCCCTCGGGGGATGTCCACTTGCCAGCGGAGAGCAGGCCTAAGCTGCAGTCGGACATCCTTAGTGCTGCTTAGGAGGCGGGAGAGGCTCCCACCACCACCGCTGTACTGGCAGCCATCAGCCTGGCTTGTGGCTGAGCAGAGCTCCCCCTATGAGAGCACACTGACCACCAGGTGACAGCTCCTGCATTGAGCATCTGCCCCCTGGTGGTCAGTGTGTGTCATAGTGACCAGTCATTCCCAGTCTTTCTGCTGTTAGGGTCAATTTGCATATTACCCTTTTACTATATAGGATAGCGGCCTGGTGCACGGGTGGTAGCAGGCTGGTTTGCCCTGAAGGGTGTCCCGGATCAGGGAGGGGGTCCCATTGGGGTGCCTGGCCAGCTGGGGTGAGGGGCTGATGGCTGTTTGCAGGCTAGCTAAGCCCCCCAGCAGGGACCCTCACCCCATGGGGGTGTGGCCAGCCTGGGTGAGGGGCTGATGGCTGTTTTCAGGCTGGCCACACTCCTCGGCGACCTAAGCTCCCAGCCTCTCCTTATTTTCTTTTTTTTTTTTTGCTGGGATTTATTTATCTTCTGTAATTGAAACTTTGTAGCCTTGAGTGTAGCTCAGGGCTGGCCAGGGCAGGGGGAAGCTTGGCTTCCTCCATCACTGGGGGCAATCCAAGCTTCCTGCTCGCTCCTGCTTGCTCTAGCTCTGTGGTCGCTGCCATCTTAGTTGGGTTAATTTGCATACTCACTCCTGATTGGTTGGTGGGCATGGCTGGTGGGCATGGCTTGAGCACAGTGGAGGGATGGTTAATTTGCATGTTTCTCTTTTATTATATAGGATGCACTTTTAGATTTGCATGTAGATACTTTGAATAAAAAATTTGCATCTATTTTAATGACTAAAATAGTTTTAAAATATGTTTTTATCTCATCTCTGTGGAATGGTGAATTGTGAGGGTCTAATTATTTGATTGTTTTAAATGTGGTAGAACTCATGCATAAAACCACCTAGGATGGACATTTTATTTGCAGGAGACATTTTACAATAGTTATAGGACTATTAGGACTCTATTGCTTCTTGAACCAGTTATAAAAAGTTATTCTTTTTCTAAGAATGTGTCCACAACCCAAAATTAGACAACTTCCTTTATCTCTGTCTTTGACTATAGTAATTTAAAGATATCATCACTTTTTTTGGTGTGTTTGTGTGTGTCGGGGTGAGTATTTGACTTACAAAGCTTTTTCTGTGCTATTTTTTCAATCACTCTGTTTATGCTTTAGCTATATCTCTTATAGGCAGCATCTGGCCAATTTTTAGATTTGATCTGACAATTTCTATACTTTAAGTGGCAAGTTTAGTCTATTTATGCTTATTGTGATTATTGACACATTTAAATTTGTTCCTTCCATCTTACTTTTTGCTTCCTTTTCTCTTGCTTTATCTATGTGTCTTATTTTCTCTTTTGAAACTTTTTAGAGTTGTTTGATTATATGTTTATTTTTCACCATTCTTTCTCCCTATTGATTTGAATTTACACATTCTATTGTTTTCAATTTACACATTTTGTTCCTTTGTGGTTACCCATGAAATATCCACATTACATTTAAGTTAAGAGTCTAAATTAAACAATTTTGACCTATCTTTCAAGGAAAACAAAATCTTAAGACTACTTTAGGTTTAAAAATTCTTCAACTTACATATTGTTTTATCCAATTTTTTTAGTTCTATCTATTTTTAAGTCCCTCTGTTCACTATTTTAGAGAGGCCTTCTTGTTTGGATTTAAATGTTATATTTGCCATATTTGTATTATTTATTTACCATTTCTCCTTGGATAGGAAATGATCTTTTGGTGATCATCTTTTTACTTTATAAAGTGTTCTTTAGAGCAGGTCTCAAGCTGATATATTCCATTAGGATTTTATCTTCTTTTTTTTGGTTAAATGTCTTAATCCTCATTTTTGAAAGTTTTGTAGATATAGTTCTAGCCTGAAATGTATTTTCAATCAATATTTTATTTATTTCTTTTAAAATATATTTTTATTGATTTCAGAGAGGAAGGGAGAGGGAGGGAGAAAAAAAAAACATCAATGATGGGAAAGAGTCTTTGATCAGCTGCCTTCTGCACACCCCGCACTAGGGATCGAGCCTGAAACCCAGGCATGTGCCTTGATCTGGAATCAAACCGTGACCTCCTGGTTCATAGGTCGATGCTCAAGCACTGAGTCACTGCGGCCTCACTCAATCAATATTTTAAGGATATTATTCTACCATCTTCGGCTTCTAAGTTGCTGCTGTGAAGACCCTTTCATTAATATCTTTTGTTTTTATTTTTGCTCATGCTTTGTTACTCTCTCTATTTTAAAATCATTTTGGCTTTGGAACTCTGCATTCGCTGCTGTGTCTAGACATGGATTTGTTTTTATGTGTTCCCTTTGCAAGGCATCATGCTTCCCAGATCTGTGGGTACATTATTTTCTTGAAATATCATAGCTGTTACCTTTTAAATATTTTTCCTCTCCTTTTTATCAATCATTTGCCTTTGGGCCACAAATTAGATTTAAGTTATACTTTCTAATTCTATCCCCCACACCTTTAAATCCTCTTTAATGATTTTCCATCTTCTTATCTCTTATTATGTCACCTTATGGAGGGAGATCTGGACCAAGATGGGTTTGCCCCTGTAAGGTCTGGAATGTGTGGTTTCTTAACTTAGTGTAAGAAAGATTTCACAACTCGAGTCTAGCGGATTTTGAGAGTATGCTTACTGAAGCCAGGGACAGTGACACAAAGGAAAGGCTTAACAGATAAGAGGCACGATCACAGCAACAAGAGTGAGCCTAGGCTGGGCTACATGGTCTCAGGAAAGGAAGATACAGAGTCAAAAGGAGAGTTTAGAGACAAGTTCAGGGAGTTGGCCCCTGAAGGGTGCTACTGCCCATCTCTCCCCTGGCTGCAAGTCTCACAGGGACCCTTAGAGTTTAGGAGAAAGAAAGCAAGAGTGCACAGCTGAGTAAAGGAGGTATATGGGCCTGCTCCAAGGAGAGCACATGCTGGGGCCTTTGTCTTGAGGGTTCTTATCTGTTTTCTGAAGGTGGGAGTTTTAGGAGAGGTCTCGGAGGGTCTTAACCGAATATTCATTAGCTTTCCAGGTGCATCAAAATGAACGTGGATATAGGAGTTTGGTATCATTTGCTGGTATTAATGTAAAAACATTAAAATCTGTAAAGACTTTTTGTGAGTTTATTTTAGCCAAACTGTCGACAATTGCCAGGAAACAGAATCTCAATGGATTGGGATAATGCTAGAGAGAATGGCAGTTTTCACCTATTTTTATACATTGCAATCAAAGGAGGGGACATAGGTGGGTTACATGAATCCATTGGTGATAGATTAGAGGCTGGAGAAAGCAAAGTGGGGAAACCTCTGGGATTGGGTAAAAAGTACAATGAGAGACACACACTTTTT
Organism: Myotis myotis; assembly: GCF_014108235.1. Lineage (NCBI taxonomy): Eukaryota > Metazoa > Chordata > Mammalia > Chiroptera > Vespertilionidae > Myotis > Myotis myotis. The sequence continues at coordinate 71,449,339 of NW_023416368.1, forward strand.
TTTACTTAGGTGGGTGTAGGATAGTTAATAGTCAACAATTAACATGATTACAATAACAAGGAATTTATGGTCTCTGCCCTGGCAGCCAGGCACATTAGGTTGTGCCACAAGGGGTCTGGAAAAAGGGAAGTTACAAGTTACCCTGACATTTCAAGGTTATGTTATCATAAATGTAAAAAGACAGATAGGCTCAGTTAAGGTAAAAATTGACCTTATCAAGGAAGATACTAGCCTAGGAGGTGACTACCCACCATAACTGCTTTTAGTTAAAGTTTAAGTTCAGACCATCCTTTGTGGTTACTTTAGGCCTTTGAGTTTAGAAGACTGCCATGCAGGCCTTCCCTGAGCTTGTCAGGTTAGCTGCTAACCGTTAGCATGTAGCCCCTTTCGTCCACACTTGTCAGCTTCATTGCTTTACTTTTATCTTGGGTTTGTCTGTTTCTAATTGGGTTTTTGTTATTTATCTCCCTGACTACAGTGATTTAAGCTACTCACTCTCTGATTGGGCAGGAGAGGTATAAACCATGTGCTCCTAAGTGTCCTTGGTTAGGGAAGATAAGAGCTTGGAATTTATAAGCAGGCTGTTAATTGCTCTCGGCCCTTTTTAATGATCTAGTTTCAGTTTCCCTCATTTCCCTGCCAAGGAATTTTCTTAGCTTCTTACTATCCTGTCTCAGTTACCACAATATAGATAAATTCTTCAGGCATTTCTTCCTATTCGCTAATTCACTTTCAACAGTGTCCATCATGCCATTCTACCTGTATATTAAACGCTTGCTGTTAGCAACTGTATTTCTCACTTCTTAATATTCAACTTTTTAAAAAACTTTGTCTTCCCTGGCTGGTGTGTCTCAGTGGTTGAGAATCGACCTATGAACCAGTTTGAATACCAGTCAGGGCACATGCCTGGGTTGTGGACTTGATCTCCAGTGGGGGGCATCCAGGAGGCAGCCAATCAATGATTCTCTTTCATCATTGATGTTTCTAGCTCTCTCCTCTTCTCCCTTCTTCCTCTCTGAAATCAATAAAAATATGTTTTAACATAATAAAAAAAATCTCTTTATTTCTGAAAGTTTTTTTGTGTCTTTTTAATTATGTTATTTTTTTTCTTTGAGCATTTAATACATTCACTACTTAGCATTTACTACCTAAACATTTCAACATCTATAGACCTTCAGGGTATAAAGTTATTGTTTTATGTATGATGATCTCTGTTGTGAGTGTATCGCTTAACCTCTGGACGTCCAGTGGACCTAATTCCTGGGAGAGTCAAAGGCCTGCCAGGGCTCAGTTGTTCTCTTACCCACCCCCTTGCTCAAGCAAGAATGGACTCAGTGCTCCACCGGGGACATGACCAATGCTGAAAAGGGAAAGGTGACAAAGAGTAATAGAAGTGAGTCAAAAAGCAGTCAGAGAACACAGTGCCTTTCAGCCAGTCAAAATAGTCTATTGCACATCCTCTAGTTCAGAGAGCTGGTTCAGTGACAGGGGTTCTATCTCAGCAGCCTGATTTTCTGTGATCTTCCTTTAATAAGACACAATATAGGAGCCTATTGGAGAAACAGCTGAGGCTGTGCTCAATCTGGGGATAGAACAAAGTTCAGAGACTCCAGGCAGCTGAGCTTTGCTTTTGATGTGTTAATTCTCTGAAGTGCCTGTGCCATCAGCAAGGTGGATCTGGGGCCCTGACTGCCAGTCCCTCTCCTCCCCTCCCCCCACTGCCCCGGCCCCAGGCTGGGGCCAGGCTCTTTCTCCTGCAGTAGAGCCCCAACTGGCATTTTAAGAAACTTGGAGAGACAGTGATGAATTGACAGAATGCCATTGTACAGCGACAAAAATAATCAGGGCAGATTATGTAGTCGAATGTTAAAAAAGAGATGAGACAATTGGAGAGAAAAAAAACTGAGAAAGTCAACCAAGAAATAATAAAGCAGCAGATTAATAGCTGATATATGCAATTTAAGGGGACAAAATGTAAGTGATATTAAAATTTTTTAATGACTAATAAATGAAAAGCATTAAACTTCAATAATAATTAGGGTGTAAGTTACTTTAACAGATACATTATAACCCATAAGTGTGGTGATAATTGCTTTTTTCTAAGGTAATTCCTGTTGTTGGCAGGGTATGAGGGAAAAGAGAACTCTAATTCTCTGTCAGGGAGTGAAAATTAAAGTATTTTGGAAAGCAATTTAGCAAAATGTAACAACTGTCTCAAAAATGTTCTTATATTTTGATTTGCAGCTCATCATAAGTAAGTCAGGGAGGTGTTCAAAAAAAATAGCATAAGGTTTCTCATCAGAGTTTTATTTATAACTAGAGGCCTGGTGCACAAAAATTTGTGCACTCAGCAGGGAGGGGGGTCCCTCAGCCCGGCCTGTGCCCTTTAGCAGTCTGGGACCCCTCGGGAGATAACGACCTGCTGGCTTAGGCCTGCTCCCAGGTGGCAGAGGGCAGGCCCAATCCCTAGGTGCAGCCCCTGGTCAGCTCAGAGCAGGGCCGATTGGGGAGTTGGGGCACCGCCCCCTGTCATGCACAGAGCAGGGCGATCGGGAGATTGTGATGCCACCCTCAGTCACGCTCAGGGTAGGGCCGATTGGGGGGTTGGGGCACCGCCCCCTATCACACTCAAGGCAGGGTCGATGGGGTGGTTGCGGTGCCACCCCCTGTCACGCACAGAGCAGGGCTGATCAGGGGGTTGAGGAGCTCCCCCCTGTCACTCACAGAGCAGGGCCCATCAGGGGGTTGAGGAGCTCCCCCTTGTCACTCACAGAGTCGGGCCGATAGGGGAGTTGGAGAATCGCCCCCTGTCACACACAGAGCAGGGGCCGATCAGGGGGTTGGGGTGCTGCTCTCTATCACCCATAGAGCAGGGCCAATCAGGGGGTTGGGGCGCCGCCACTGTCACACTCAGTGCAGGGCCGATGGGGAGGTTATGGCTCTACCCCATCACAAACAGAGCAGGACCCGTGGGGTGGGGGGGTTGGGGCACCGCACCCTGTCACACACAGAGCCGCAGGGCGATCAGGGGGTTGGGGAGCTCCCCACTATCAGGCACAGAGCAGGGCCGATCAGGGGGTTGGGGTGCCTTCCCCTCTCAGGAACAGAGCAGGGCAGATAGGGAGGTTGTGGCCCTGCCCCCTGTCACACACAGAGCCGCAGGGCAATCAGGGGTTTTGGGCGCTGCCCCCTGTCATGCTGATCCCGGTGCCTGGAGGTCTCGCGGCTCCGCTGATCCCGGTGCTGGGAGGCATATTACCCTTTTACTATATAGGATAGAGGCCTGGTGCATGGGTGGGGCCGACTGGTTTGCCCTGAAGGGTGTCCTGGATCAGGGTGGGGGTCCCCACTGGGGTGCCTGGCCAGCCTGGATGAAGGGATGCTGGCTGTTTGCAGCTGGTCACACACCCTTCAGGGTGGGGGTCCCCACTGGGGTGCCTGGCCAATCTGGGTGAGGCCCTGAGGGCTGTTTTCAGGCTGGGACTGAAGCTCCCAACTGCTCCTTTTTTTCTTTTTTCTTTTTTAATTCTGGGCCAGCTTTAGCTCTGGCTCCAGCTCTGCGGCCTCTGCTGCTGAAAGAAGCTATCTGGTTTGTTTAGGTTCTATAATTGAAACAATGCATAACTCCAGCTCTGAGATCCCAGCTCGCTGAAATCTGGTTTCTGGGGATTTGTTTAGCTTCTATATTTGTTACAATGTTTCTTAAACTGCAGGCTCAGAGGCCAGCAAGGCAGGCAGGGAACGTTGGAGTCCTCTGTCACTGAAGCAAGCAAGCCTCCTGTTAGTTTCAAGCTGCCTGGCTGCCGGCCGCCATCTTGGCTGGCAGTTAATTTGCATATCTCACTCAATAGCCAATGGGAAGGGTAGTGGTCGTACACCAATTACCATGTTTCTCTTTTATTAGATAGGATAGCAGAATGTTACAAACCACCAAATGTTTAAGAAAAAAGGAAATTGAAATACATTATGTCTTACATATAATGAGATACCATAAAGATATTATAAATCGTTTCCCATTCAGTGTCAACAGTGAAATGGTATTTTGACACTCAAAAAACATAACAAAAGACCTCTAAAGTGGATATGGAAGCTTCAAGCTATTTTATCTTGAAAAGTTAAAACAAGCTATCTCCTGTTGCCTTGATTCTAAACTTATAAAAAATCTTATTTAACTTTGGGACAGGGGAGGTTATTTATTTATTTTTCATAATTTGCTTCCAATTTGGAGCATGGGATTAGAATTGGATCCATTTGATATATACTTTTTGATGAAATTTATTAAACTGACAATTTTTATAAAATAAAATTCTTTTCCCAAAATGTATTCATTAAGATGAAGAAATATCTAATTTCTTCATACTAATACTACAAGAAAAAGGCAAGATTAAAATCTGTATATGTGGCACAATTTCAATTAGGTTAAATATTTATTTAGCAATCATTAAACATTCAACAAACACTTATTAAGCTCCCATCATATACCAGTCCCTCTTATAGTTACAGGGGATGCCTGGGGGAGTGGGGACAGACTGAAATATCTACCTTCACTTAGCTTATAATCTAGAGAAAAAGAAACTCTCATTAATAAGCAAATGTATAAAATAAGACAATGTCAAATGTTGGTATTATGAATAAATAAGTCAGGGGAGAGAAATATGGATGGTAGGGAGAATGTGGTTGTATTTTAAAATGGGAATCAGACAATGTTTACATGCCATTTGGCCAGTAACCTAATGATTGAATTGTTGTGAGAGAATGAGCCCTCTGGCCTAGGAGGAAGCATTCCAGGTAGATGGGACAGCATGCACGAATGCCTTACGTGAGAGATTTCTGTTGGGTTCCGTACACAGTATGGAGGGCACTGTGGCTAGAGCTGAATGAATGAGGAAAGAGGAGCATATTGGGATCCTTTAGAGCCCTGGAGCCCTTTGAAAGGAATTTTTCTTTTCCTCTGGATGAGAGGGAGAGCCCTTAAAAGATTCTGAGGTGAGGTAATGGCACTAACTCAGTGGGCTTACGTTTCCAAGAGATGGCTCTGGCTTCTGGGTTAAATACAGAATGAAGGGAGGCAAAGTTGGATGTGTGCTGGAAGAAGAGCAGGGGGTCCAAGGATGATTCCAAAGATTGAGACCTGAACAACAGGAATAGTAGAGTTGCAACTCCCTGAGGGTGAGCAGGTTTGGAAGAGAGTGTGTTTAGAACATGTTAAGGTCCATGATTATTCGATTTCAGAGAGGATATATTGTGTAGGCAATTGAATATATAAGCATGATGTTGGATGTTGGACTTCAAGGGCAAGGTCTGAGCTGGAGATGTATGCAATATCAACATGTTTAAGGCCATTAGCCTGGGTGAATTCATTGAAAATGAGTGCAGAAGATAGTAGTTCAAGGCGAAACCCTTGGGCAGTTGTACATTTAGAGGTCACGTTGGTGAGGAGGAAACACAGAGCAGGAGCAGTAAGGAAAGCAGACCAGGACCAAAAACCAGAGCATGTGATGTTCTAGAAGGCAAGAGGGCAGTGTCTCAAGAGGAGAAAGAGGTCAACTCTGTCAATTAAGATGAGGACTAAGTATGATCCTTGGGTTTAACAACCCAAGAATATGTTGGTGTAAATATGTCACGGAGGGTATGTGGATGTTTGGGTGGATATAATAAGATGTATCTCACCATGTCTGTATCTTCTGTGTCTGTTTCATCTATAAAACAGGATTATTGTGGGGATTAAATGAGAAATGATAGATAGATAGATGATTGATAGATAGATAGATAGATAGATAGATAGATGATAGATAGATAGATAGATAGATGATAGAATAGTGCCTAGGACCCTGTAAGCATTGCATAAGTGTCACCAACATTTTTTTTATTAAAAAGTTTTACACAGAGAAACTTTGACAGAGAAGCTACTGAAGTGAACTATTAAAAAAACAAAAATTTTAAAGCTGAACATACCTGAGTGTATATCCCAGGTCTGACACTTGACTGGTGTATTGGGATATACACAGTATGTAGTAGACATATGTCTTGGAGATATACAGTGTTTCCTTGTCTTTATCTATAAGAACTTATATCTGAGAAGTTCTTAACTGTATGATGTATGTACATTTCAGTTATAGCTTTTTCCCCTTAGATAACTTTATGAGAAATTTAATGCTGTTATCTCCTGTATTTGTCAGGGTTCCCTGGAAAAACAGGAGCAATAGACTGTATATATGTACTTATAGAGATTTATTTTAAGGAACTGGTGTATACTATTCTAGAAAAGGGAAAGTCCTAAATCTGCAGGAAAGGCTGGCAGGCTGGAGACCCAGGGGAGAGCTGATGTTGCAGTCCAAGTCCGAAGACTGTCTGCTGACAAAATTCCCTCTTGCCAGGGGATATCAGTTTTTCATTCTATTTGGGCCTTCAACTGATTGGGGAAGGCCCGCTGACATTGTGGAGAGCAATCTGCTTTATTCAAAGTTCACTAATTTAAATGTTAATCTCATCCAAAAGACACCCTCACAGAAACCTCCAGAATGTTGTTTAACCACATATCTGGGTACTGTGACTCAGCCAAATTGACACATAACATTAACCACCACACCTTTTTATAGAATAGTAACATGAAAATATGCTCACCACATCATAAAATTGCCTTAAGCCAGAAACCAGAGCTTCTGCCTAAATCAATGATCTCTAATTACAAGGCCTGTCCATGATCCTCCTAAGTGGATCTCAGATCCATTCTCCAACCTCATTGTCATTGTCTTGGTTAATCCTGTCATCATCTCGCATCTTCACTAATGCCACAGTATTGGCTTTTTAACCGGAGGGATAGTGACCATGTTTTGTTAAAATCACCTTTCCCATCTCTTTTCATCTTCCTCCTCCCATCTTCCTCTATATGTCTCAGGGTTTGTTTTTTTGTTTTGTCTTGTTTTTTATTTAGATCAAGCATCCATTTTTCAACTATCTCTTCACTCAGCCCCACAGAGGTTAAAAGCTCTGCTTGGCTCTCTCATCCAGCTCTACATGCATGACACATTTCTAAACGAGAAGAGATAATTGCATCTTAGGACCGCATGTGGGGCTAACTGGTTAAAAAAAGAAAGCTGTCTTCTGTCACATTATTAGCCACTGTGTAAATTTGACCTTTTTGCTAAAATTCTAAGTTCCCTCCGGTCAAGGGCTGCCCCTCAGCACTTAGCTCAGGGACAGACATTTAAGAGATGCTCGTAAACTTTTGTCTAATTGAAGGAGTAAAGGTAGACAAAGTGATAGGAGATAAACCAGGGATTTTGAGCAGGCCATTCGCATGGATGGTGGCTATGTAATTAAAAGTATGGAAAGTAAAATCTTAACAGTGATTGGATATGTATTATTTGTACAGTAAGAAAACAAAACAAAACATGTTTTAAGGAAAACTGTAACAAAATAACGGGAACACTGCCTGCCCACTGTGGTCTGCTGCCTCTGTGAATAATCCACGTAATACATTTGGGCAGGCCTTATTCAGAGTAATCTCTGAATGCATGTCAGTAGCTTTCCTCCCTCTTTCCTTCAACAAGTAGTGTCACCCGGGTGTAAATGATCGTATGGCTTACCATGTAAGGTTTTAGTCACAATATGAAAAATGTGAACTTTGAAATCCAAAACTGCACTTTAAAAACAGATAAAATGTATTTTGTAGCAATCTTTCTAAAAGGGCCTGGACTCTTCCACATGGACTGTTAACATACACTCGGTAAGAGAAGCCAGAGAGTTAATTACACAAGGAGCTGAGCACCAGCCTACTGAACCACTGTTGTTTTGTGTTGTGTTTCGCTACGCTGCACTGGCATCTGTTTTTGAACAGACGTAAAATAGAGGGAGGTTGGAAATGAGGACTATGTGTTCAGTTGTGCATGGCTGCCTACTGCACTTGTTACATCTCTTTCCTGAGTCTGCAGCCCCTCCAGAGCTCAAGCGACATGCGGTCCTCTTTCTGCTTCTCAGGGGAGGAGCTCAGGTAGCCATGAGGATGCCCCATGAAGGGCAGGGGTGTCACCATTATGGTGCCTGACACACCTTGCAACAAGCAATCTGCTCCCTGCCACCTGGCAGTGTGAAGGTTTTGGAACAAAACCAAACTCTGCTGTATGAAAGGTGACCCCCAACTAAAGTCAAGCAGTATGCAGCTCCGTAAAGTATAGACACCTGAAATATTTGCTGACTCAGGTATTAAGCACTGGTGTTTTTTTGTTTGTTTGTTTGTTTGTTTGTGGGGGTTTTTTGCTGGGCTTTTGCATTGCTATGTTCTGAATTTCTTTCCCCCCACTGTTTCTCATCTAATACATAACTGTTTTAATTTACCAAAGAAGGAATAAAAGGAAAGGCATTTGTGGGAACCCTAATCAGACTGTATGCTGGATGTTCAAAGCCAATCTGAGCCTGGGAATCCTAACCAGGATGTTCAATGCCAAGTTGTTACCATAGGCAGGTGCGAGCTCTTTTGTCTTTAAGTTAGTATAAAGTGTGTCACTGACCAGCTTGAGGCTGGCTGTTATATAGCTCCTATGGTGGAGGCTGCATTGTAAGGAAGATGTAAGGAACCTCCAACGGTGCTGGCTGTTTTACTAGGATGACTCCTGTGTTTGCTACTGTATTAGCAAGGACTACTTGACTGGACTGCTGTGTCTAATGGCTCCGTACTAGCAATGGCTACTTAGGCTGCAATAAAGACTCTTTTATGTGCCTACAACTTCTCATATCTTCTTTGTCTTTGAAGTAATCCAACGTCTAAGGAGGTCCCGCCCAAGGCAGAGGGATTCGGACCCAGCAGTTGGCATAGTTGAGCAGGGTCGAGGAAGAACCTGCTCCCAACAATTGGTGCAGGGAGCCGAGTCCGGGAGAGTATGGAGGGTTCAGGAGTATGCGTGGACTCAGGAGTGAGTGCTCCCTGACGGTGTTCAAGTGGGAAAGAGTGAAGTCCAGAGAGAGGATATAGAACTGGGAAACTCAGATCAGGACAAAATCAACTTTTTTTGAAAACCGCTCAGCTCCTGGGGCCATGCAGATTCAATTAATTTGGTTACAGTTCAGTGGTTTATCGACAGGGCTCTTCAATCAATACAGAGGCCTTTTAAAATTGCTGGTTTGAAATTCAGTCTCAGGAAAGAAGCAAAATAGACTGGAGAAAGTGTGGAAAGTAGCAATGAGTGAGTGTAAGGGCCATGCTATCTTAAAAAACATTACAACCAAGAGTTTCCATATCATGCATTTTAACATGATAAAAAAAACTATGATTCAAATATAAAACTTTGTGCATCTAAAGGACCTGAACGAACATTTAAGTGTGCTATTGATACTTATGATTCCCAATAACATTCCTTTTTTTTTTTTACCACTGCTAAGTCTGACAACACCAAGTCTGACTTTTGCCCCCCCAAAAAGGGAGAAAAATTAACCAAATCCTATATAACAAGTCAGTAAAATCCATTAATACCTTTCAGTTTCAGACTTATACAGGGTATTTAATTATTTCCATCAAAAAAGATTTTTGGACTCACTATTTGAAGCCAGACTTTGTATTTAGTGTATCTCGTGTAATTTTTTTAAGCTCTGCTATGATTTAGACAGGTCTTTCTTTATCAGGCAGAATTCAGAAAAACTCAGATGAACATTGTTCTTCATGAAGGCAGTGAGAAAGGCATCCTTAGTCTGTGTGTGTGTATGGAAGAACTGATGTTAATATGTTTCTGTGATCTCTTTCTCTGCATTTCTATTAGAATGAGAAGGGGCAGCACAAAGGATGAAGGTTCTACAAAGAACAGACAGAAATACTACTAAGCTCAGGATGAAAGGAAATAAGTCAGTGAAAGCATTCTGAGAAGTACTACTTATTCTCCAAATATTGTATTATTGTTGCTATTGATATTACTTATAGATACCCAGAAGAAAGCAAACATATGCCCTTTGTATTCAGAGACTAGTTGGTCAGGCACATCTTTTTCTTACATAACAATTCAGTACATAATGAATTTCATTGTAAAAGGGCATTTACAATTTTTATTTTTTTGCATTTGTTTTTTCAATTATAGTTGATATACAATTTTATATTAGTTTCAAATGAATAACATAGCTATTAGACATTTATATACCAAAGTGATCACCAGGATAAGTCTAGGACTCATCTGGCACTATACATACTTATTACAATATAATTTTTTAAATATTTCTTATTGATTTTTAGAGAGAGAGGAAGGGAGAGGGATAGATAGAAACATCAATGAGAGAGTAATATCATCAATTGGCTGCCTTCTGCACATCCCCTACTGGAGATGGAGCCCCCAACCCAGGTATGTGCCCTGACTGGGAATTGAACTGGTGACCTCTTGGTTCCTGGGTCGACGCTCAACTGCTGAGCCACACGAGCTGGGCTATTACAATATTCCTGACTATATTTCCTATGCTGTAATTTACATCTCCATAACTGTTGTCATAACTGGCGATTTGTAGTTCTTAACCCTTTCACAGTTATCCCCACTCCCTCCCAGCTTGTTCTCTGTGTCTATGGGTTTGTTTCTGTTTTGCATGCTAATTTATTTTGCTTTTTCGATTCTACATAGAAGTGAGATAATATGGCATTTATATTTCTTTGTCTGATTTATTTCACTCAGCACAATACCCTCTGGTTTCAGTATGGAGGTTCCTCAAAAATTAACAATAGAAACTACCACCTGACCCAGCAAGGCCACTGCTGGGTGTTTATCCAAAGAAACTGAAAGCACTAATTTTAAAAAACATACGTAGCCCTGTTTTTTTGCAGCATGATTTGCAATACCAAATATAACAAAACCTATGTGCCCATTGATAGACAAATGGGTAAAAAAGACATGCACATATAGACAATGGAATATTACTCAGCCATAAAAAGAAGGAAATCTTGCCAGTTGAAAAAGCATTATAAAAAGCATTTTTAATGAATAACCTTTATAATATCAGGCATTAATTCATTTGCTACATTTTATAATACCACAGATAACTAAATGGTCCTGTTTGTGGCTCTTAGAACCATTTTCATGATAGATCAGGCTTCTCTTGGTGTTTAGGCTTTAAACATATCTGTAGAATAAAATAGGATTAGCTCCATATAACTTTGTGAGTTACTCTTAAACAAACTAGATATACTGTTATTCCATAAAGTAATCATTGAATGACAAACTGAGGTAATAAATCCCAAATAACAATAGATTAGTAATAGAGAGATTACATGGCAATTAAAAAATATTCTAAGCTAGTGGTTCAAAACTGGAGCAATTTTCCCCCTGCCCCATGTATGGAATATTGACCATCATTGGATCTTTGTTTTTTGGAGTGGGCATAAGCCAGCGGGACAGACATCCCCTGAGGGCCAAAGGCGGGAGAGGAGGTAGCAGAGGCTCCCGTCACTGCTGCTGCCAGTTTCTGGCTGAGCAGCGCTCTCCCTGTGGGAGTGCACTGACCGCCAGGGGGCAGTTCCTGCGTTGTCTGTCCCCTAGTGGTCAGTATGTGTCATAGCAACTGGTTCTGCCGTTCAATTGATTTGCATATTATACTTTTATTATATAGGATTGGTATGACACTGCTTAACACAATTATCCAGGTTTCAGGTGTACAGCACATTATTTGTACACTGTTTATCACCTCAAGTCAAGTCTCCTTCCATCACCATTTATTATCCCCTCTATACCCTCCCCCACCTCTATCACCTCCCTCCCCCAGCCATCTCCACACTGTTGTCTGTGTCCATAAGTTTTCATTTTTTTTTCTTTTTTGCTCAATCCCTCCACCCATCCTTAGCCATCCAATACACCCCTTGATAGCTATCATCTTCCACTCTCTATATGCAGTTTTGATTGTCACAACTAACTGGGGGTGGGGGGTTGCTAGTGAGTAGAGGCCAAAGATTACACACATCCTACACACAGCCACACAGCAAAGTGATTTGAACTCGTTGGTCTAAAAGAGTGATGGTGAACCTATGACACGCGTGTCAGAGGTGACACGTGAACTCATTTTTTTGGTTGATTTTTCTTTGTGAAATGGCATTTAAATATATGAAATCAAAAATATAAGTCTTTGTTTTACTATGGTTGCAAATATCAAAAAATTTCTATATGTGACACGGCACCAGAGTTAAGTTAGGGTTTTTCAAAATGCTGACACACCGAGCTCAAAAGGTTCGCCATCACTGGTCTAAAAGGTCAATAAGCACCTAGGTTAAGAAGCCCTGCTCTAGGCCAATGATACACAAAGTGTGATTCATGGACCAGCTGCCAGTCTCCCCAAACCAGGTCCATGACAAAGTAAATGCTTGTACCAGAATGAAAATCACTATATCACATAGCAGTTCAGCTCCCATTTTTTATACTAAGGCTTTCTTGATTGAGGAAACAATGTATTGATTTACATTCTGATAGCTGCCCCTTATCTCCTGGGTGAACAGCACTTTGAGTAGCCTGTCTTCAGGCCGGACGTTCCCATTAGTTCCTTTGGGTACTGTTTGCTCATTCCCCCCAGCTGGCCCGTGATTTCTCAGGGATAGTTCCCTGGAGCCCTAGCCATGCCACTTTCCATGGTCCCAGAAAATTGCTGCTCCAAACTTAACTTTGATTTCTGTGCTATATCTAGGAACAAAAATTTCAAATAGACTTAAACTTACCAAATCAGAAGTTATATTTTGTTACAGATATCTCATTCAAATAATTATGATTCATACAATTTTAAAAATTTTCACCATGGTTTTTACATTTTGTAAGTGCATACATTTTAGTCAGTTTCACTGTGGAAAAGGCAATCTAAGAAATTTTTTATTATCTTTTAAGTGAGTCATCATTATTTTTGTAAATATCTTGACTAGGATTAATGCTTTAAGTTTATCTAATTTTTATATACTATGTATTTTTATATATCAAAAGGCACTACCTGATAAAAATCTCTTAATATAATTGATTACAAAATCATGGTTTTAAATAGACACTAAATGCAAATTTTTGTGGAGGCCTCCATATATTAATACTTTTTATAATAAAATCCCTCAGTCTCAGTACAAATATCCTATCAGCATTCAACATTAGTGACTCGTTATGTGGAAATACATATGTCACTAAGCTACAAGAAATTCAATGTTGTTTTATTTTCAGTAGCCAAAATAAAGCCTTACCCAAAACACTTCATAATTTTAAACCATCTTCTGAAATAGTCCAGTAACACTAGCATCAGATGTATGCCAATAAAGGGCAGCATGCTAGAAAGAGCCTGGCACTTAAATATTCTAATTAATCATGGTACCATGGGAAAAGCTCTATTTACTACACCTGACTCAAATTTTATTCTCATTATATTGAACCAAAGGTCATTTCATAGAGAGTGAACATCAGGTGTTCAATGTGCTGAAGCCAATCCATATGCGATGCAGCATATATCGGTCAAAATGAGTAGGACTAGAAAGTTGTACAAAATGAAAGATGCCAGAATAGCACTCAATCATGGGTTTGGGGGAGGGGAAAAATGGAATGCTTATTTTATAGTTTAAATACATTTTAAAATCCCAATTCAATGAAACACAATGCAACGTTGCTAGTTCTCCAATTACCATCACCTCTGCATAACATACATGGACACAAGGCACAGATACTGGAATAATAGGTTTTAACCCTGAAGAGAACTAATACCATGAAGCTATTTTATTTTACTAAATGATATCCTGCTGATTTAAAAAATTAATACATTTTCCAGAAAGTATTAATGGATTCCCCAAGAATATACTTAAAAGAAGAAACGCCTAAGGACCAATAAATCACAGTGAAGTCTCCGTTAGAGGCTAGGTGAACCTGTCTCTGCATGCGTGAATATAGTATGTTGCTTGTGTTTTGTTCCAACAATTGACTGAGCATTTCATTATAAGAAATTAATGTCACAAGTTGTTCAGTTGTGAAAACTTTTACATTTATACAACCATCGTTTCATGATTACAAATGTAAGCAACATTGCTATAGTGTAATATTAAGAATGTTTGGCCCTGGCCAGTGTGGCTCAGTTGACTGGGTGCCATTCCATACACCGAAAGGCTGCCTGTTCAACTCCCAGGCAGGACACATGCCTGGGTTTCAGGTTTGGTCCCAGGTAGGAGGCGTGCAGGAGGCAGACCATTGATGTTACCCTCTCACATTCATGTTTCAATGTCTGTCTCTTTCTCTCCCCCTTTCTCTAAAAATCAATAAAAATATTAAAAAGAAAAAATGAATATTTGCATCCACTAAAAACTAGACGGTAGAATGACTTGTTTGATATACATCTATTCAATTTTTGGTTGGAAGCAAAAATATAACCTGAATAACTGCACTCTATTGCATAGAAGCAGAGAGAATCTACTTCTCCATTATGATGACTCGTGACCTAAAGAAAAGTTATTTATGTTCAATGTTCTTGTACTTTTTTATTGGTTACTAAATATCAATTTACCATAACTGCAAAATGACGCAAACACAGAAAAACAAATAATCCTTAGCTTTTAAAACACTCATGTGTAAATATCGAAAGCTATCACATATCAGGGGACTCCCAGAGGTCACTGAAGTCGGCATTTTAGTTAATTACCCTAAGTGATGCCTAGTGATGCATCAGTCAGTCATCAGGATAAAGAAATCAGATTATCATTTTGAGAAACAACATCTTTGTATTGTTACTGCAGATTCTAAGTTTCAGGAATATGAGAATCCTTAACACATGAATTTCTCACTATTAAGGCAATCACATATGCAAAGTGCTTCAAAATTAGCAACCCAGTGAAAATGCTCTCCAACTTGTGTTAGCTTTACATTATAACAGCATAATGGACAAATGGCCAGAATTCTCTGCTTTTAAAGGCATCAAAAGGAGTTACTCTTGTGGGTTAATTTTTGCGTAAGTTCTTAATAATAATAAATATATATATATACATACATATGTGTATATATATATGTGTGTGTATATATATGTGTATGTATATATATATATACATACACACACACACACACATATATATATATATATATATATATATATATATAGAGAGAGAGAGAGAGAGAGAGAGAGAGAGAGAGATTGATTGATTTCAGAGAGGGAGAGAAAAAACCATCGATGATGAGTGAGAGTCATTGATTGGCTGCCTCCTGCACGCCCTCTAGTGGGGATGGAGCCCACAATCCAGGAGCTTGCCCTGACTGGGAATTGAATCATGACCTCCTGGTTCAGAGAGTGAACCAGGACCACTGAGCCATACTGGCCTGTCAGTCATGTGGGATTTAAATGGCCTGATTCAATGTGTCTCTATTTACCTATTTACTGGTACCAGAAAAGGATTTTACCTCTCACTGCTAGCCAATCTCCATGAGAATATTACTTCCACTTATTCTGCATCTCACCTCTAAAGAAGTTATGTTTGCTTATTATTTTCTTTTTAATTTTATTTCAAATCTAAGAGAATTAGAATTTCTAGTACCATATGCTCTACATGTTGCATGTTATCATAGAAATGGCAGAAGTAAATATTAAATAATTCTTCTTCTTTATATCTCTATGCTCAGGCACTGTAAAAATGCATCCAGTAGCAGAGGTCAATGAAAAGGGCGGTAAGATAGTTTGAAAACGTGAAGGATACCTCTAAATTGCTTGTGAATTTAAAATGTTATGGCATAAATGTCACTTACTAGTTCACTTAACATTTGAAAAGATTTTGACCCAAGATGGACAAGAATTTTATATTCAGCACGTTTCTTTAACATCTGCTCCACAACGATAAAACTTGGAGACCACGTACTTGGAAGAAAGGGCAAGGGTAAAGGGTGGGGATGGGGTGGAGAAAATAAAAGAGAAAGAGAGTATCTTCAAAGGTATTCATATCCTTTGAAGCAACTTCTCAGCATGGAAACCGGAAAAGAAGAAACAAACTTTCTCAAGTATTAAAATTAGTTTTTCTGCACAAGTAACAAAAACCTTGACACAGAAAAAAAAAATAGGTTTTTCAAGTTTCAAAAGGCAAATGGAAAGCCATCAGATGATTTCAATCTTTAGCTTTCCTCAAAATCTTACTTAGAGAAAGATCATAACCAGGTGGCCGTGGAATTGGTAGCATCGAATGTAGCAAATTTTGTGTCTGTGTGACCTGGCATGCCAGAATCGTTAAGGCTTTACAATTCTACAGCACATGGAACAGTGAGTTGTGCTGCATTCTTTGTCAGCTCCAATGAATGCTGTGAGTAGATAAACACACTAAATGACCATCATTAGATTCATCCAAATCAATACTGTATTTGGTCTTTTAGTTGCAGGTGCACCAAACAGCACTCACTCTACCTCTCGTTATCGCAAATCAGTCAATGCATATGCAATGCAGCTATAGTGGCAGGGATAATGAAGTTGTATTAAGCATTATTTCAAGACTGTACTGCCAGCATCATTAGGGCTTTGCTAAATAGGAGAATTTCGTTGCTTAGTAACACAAATGTTGCAGTGGAGGTGGCAGAAGGCTATTTTTCTTTTCTTGAAATTCACTCTCAGCCCTGCAAGAATGGAGTTCCTATTAATGATGTGCCCCCTTCCTGACAACGTGATCAGCCTATCTTTTGTACACCCAGCGAGGTGCAGACCAAGTCTCGTTTGTGTTAGTCCTTGTCTTAAATGGATTCAACTGAAAGCAGAATCATCACAATACCACAGTCAAGGTTTAATTGTACTAGTATAGAAAGCCCTTCAATAAAGGGGGCTGCATTTCTGAAACAAAACTTGGATGTGGCTAGAAATAAGCAGGTCTGATAGGTACATGTGGGCAATAACTAGCAATGGCAAGATAACACCTCTTCGCAGAATAAGCATTTACAAAGGATTTATAGAGTTGGACAAAACATTAGAATGATTTTTTTTCTAGTTTTAAAAGCAGTCACTCAAAATGTTCCTTGGTAACCCCAAGATGCCTCATTATAAAAATCATCTCTCCACTTGCATAAAACAACTTGAATGATTTTCTTTCTCTCTCTCCCCTACCCCCAGTCCACCCTTGTGTTATTCTCTCTCTCTCTCTCTCTCTCTCTCTCTCTCTCTCTCTCTCTCTCTCTCTCCCCCCCCCAACATATTCATATAAAAATACATGTTTGAATATACACAGGGAAAAAAAATGAGGAGATTCAAAAACATATAGAAAGCAAGAAGAGAAGTTTTCACCTACCTCGTAACTAGAATTATGCTCTAAATTTGGTTCTGGCCTTCTGGTCAGCCAAGGCAAAAGAATACATCACTTGCTTTGAACAAATATCATGCTAATTTGAGTGAATATAGACTTTTCCCAGAACTCAAAGTAAAGAGAAATTTAGCAAATATATTGAAAGTGCATTAGTTTGCTATTGCTGCCATAACGAATTACCACAGAGTCAGAGGCTTAAAACAGCACGAAAGTATTACCTTTCAGTTCCATAGGGTAGAGTCCTGGCATCGGGAGGTTGCGATGCCACCCTCAGTCACACTCAGAGTAGGGCCGATTGGGGGGTTGGGGCACTGCCCCCTGTCACACTCAAGGCAGGGTCGATGGGGAGGTTGCGGCGCCACCCCCTGTCATGCACAGAGCAGGGCCAATCAGGGGGTTGGGGTGCTGCCCCCTGTCACACACAGAACTCAAGATGTCAGGAGGGATATGTGATTTTGGGAGACTCTAGAGGAGTCCCTTTCCTTTTCTTTACAACTTCTATAGGCTGCAGACATTCTTTGACTCATTTCTCTTCCCCTAACTTCAAAGCCAACAAATCTCTCTGGCCATTCCTCCGTTGTCTCATTTCCCTCTCTCCACAGCCAGGAAAGATTTATCCTCTTTTAAAGACCCATGGGATGAGGTTGGGCCCACCAGATAAACCAGGATAATTTCTTCTTCTCAATGTCCTTAAGTTAGTCAAGTAAAGTAAGTTATTCACAATTGCTGGCGATAAAGATGTGGACATCTTTGGGCAGCCACAGTATAGTATAATTAAAAAAAAAAAAAATAGAGGACCTCAAATCCCAGACCTGAATTTGACTACAACCTCCCATAATTACTAGCAATGTGGCCTTGGAGAAATTATTTAACATCACGAGCCTCTGTTTTATCATCTGGTAATAAGAAATTATAACATTGAATCTAAGATAGTTATGTAAGACTAGTGGGCTGGTGCACAGATTCATGCACATTGAAAGGAAATTAATTAGCAGGTGGCCGGTGGGGCAGGACTGGGTGAGACAGGACTGGGTGAGACAGGCCTGGAGCCAGCCTCCCATGGTCCTTCCCCACAGACTGCACCTGGGGCAGCGCTGTGCCGTGGCTGGAAGGGCATCTGCAGTCACCGCAGCTCATCAGTAAACCAGATTCGGGCGACAGTGCCTCAGCAACAACATAACCCACAACCGAAGGTGGAATTGCATGGCCCCGTGAGGAATCGGGCTCCCTCTTCTCTGGTTTGGGGCGCATCACCCGAGAACCACCGCTGCCAAGTCACCACAGCTCGGCAGCTTCTGCGTTGTCTGCCCCCTGGTGGTCAGTGCAAAGCATACCTACCAGCCAGTCAGTCAGTCGGATGGTCACTTAGCCTTTTATATATGTACTAGAGGCCCGGTGCACAAAAATTTGTGCACTTGGGGTGGGGGGAAGGTCCCTCACCCCGGCCTGTGCCCTCTCGCAGTCTGGGACCCCTCAGGAGATAACGACCTGCTGGCTTAGGCCTGCTCCCAGGTGGCAGAGGGCAGGCCCAATCCCTAGGTGCAGCCCCTGGTCGGGCTCAGAGCAGGGCCGATTGGAGAGTTGGGGCGCTGCCCCCTGTCATGCACAGAGCAGGGCGGATCGGGAGGTTGCGATGCCACCCTCAGTCACACTCAGAGTAGGGCCAATTGGGGGGTTGGGGCACCGCCCCCTGTCACACTCAAGGCAGGGTCGATGGGGAGGTTGCGGCGCCACCCCCTGTCATGCACAGAGCAGGGCCAATCAGGGGGTTGGGGCGCTGCCCCCTGTCACACACAGAGCAGGGCCTATCAGGGGGTTGGGGAGCTCCCCCCTGTCATGCACAGAGCAGAGCGGATCAGGGGGTTGGGGCACTGCCCTCTATCACCCACAGAGCAGGACCAATCATGGGGTTGGGGTGCCGCCACTCTCACACTCAGGGCAGGGCCGATGGGGAGGTTATGGCTCTACCCCATCACACACAGAGCAGGGCCCGTGGGGGTGAGGGGGTTGTGGCCCACCCCCTGTCACACACAGAGCCGCAGTGCGATCAGGGGGTTTGGGTTCTGCCCCCTGTCACACTGATCCCGGTGCTGGGAGGCATATTACCCTTTTACTATATAGAATAGAGGCCTGGTGTATGGGTGGGGGCTGGCTGATTTGCCCTGAAGGGTGTCCTGGATCAAGGTGGGGGTCCCCACTGGGGTTCCTGGCCAGCCTGGATGAGGGGATGATGGCTGTTTGCAGCTGGTCACACACCCTTCAGGGTGGGGGTCCCCACTGGGGTGCCTGGCCAGTCTGGGTGAGGGGCTGAGGGCTGTTTTCAGGCTGGTGGGTGACTGAAGCTCCCCACGGCTCCTTATTTTCTTTTTTTTTTTAATTCTGGGCCAGCTTTAGCTGTGAGGCTTGGCTCCAGCTCTTAGGCCTCAGCTGCTGAAAGCAGGTATCTGGTTTGTTTGGGTTCTATAATGGAAACACTGTTTCAACTCCAGCTCTGAGATCCAGGCTGGCTGAAAGCAGGTTTCTGGGGTTTTGTTTAGCTTCTATATTTGTAAGAATGTTTCAAACTGCAAGCTCAGAGGCTGGCAGTGGCAGGCGGGGAACGTTGGAGTCCTCCGTCACTGAAGCAAGCAAGCCTCATGTTCGCTTCAAGCTGCCTGGCTGCCGGCTGCCATCTTGGCTGGCAGTTAATTTGCATATCGCCCTGATTAGCCAATGGGAAGGGTAGCAGAGTGACACCAATTTGCATGTTTCTCTTTTATTAGTGTAGATGGTTATGTGAAATACCTCACAGAGAGCTCAGTAAATCATGGGATTATTGTTTTTGTTGATCCTTATCAATTCTTGATAAAAAGCAAATAGGATAAAGTTGAATTTTATTCTAGGACCTAAGCTGTGTATTCCTATTTTGTCACTATTTAACTTGACATCAGGAGAGAGCTTTTAGAGTGTCTGGAAGAATGGAAAATTAATGTGTTACATAGAAGGTTTCTCTTAAACACCCATTGCCTAAACCACACTTTTGGCAGATGCTGAATAACAATCAGTTAAGTGTTAGCTCCCTGGTGCATGTCCAATATGTCTGTGTTATATATTATTGATAACAGAAAAATCTATTCACTTTATATGTCAAAGAGGGAAGTGGCAAGTTTAATATTCTTTTTTGTGAAAAAGAGTCATATTTTTTTGAACCAGAAAAGGCCCTGTGAATTTTTTCAACAAACCTCCGGGTCTGGCCTAGACAAGCAACCATTTAAAACACTGGAGAGGTAGAATGGACTTGGTTAAGGTCATATGTCATCATGTGGAATCAATTTGCTATCTCTACTGTAGGGTAAATGACGATTATATAAGAATATTATAGCCTGATAAGAACACATGATCAAGTAGAGTAAAGAATCAAAGAATAAGAAAGTTCTTGGCACCAAAGGATAAAAATAAAGAGGCTTATCATGATTCACTCAATTCAATACATAATTACCGAGAGCCTATTATATACCAGGTACTATTCTAGTAGCTTGAGATACAGAAGTGATCAAGAAAGAAAAAATGTAGAGTAGTTGTGAAATGTTTCTTATCTATTGTAGAAGGTCCCTATTTTATCTGTAACAGACCCTACTTCTGTGAGTTTAACTGAAACGTCAAGCAATGATCAAATTTCATGTTGTCTTCATTAAAGATAATTTTTTAGCATCTCTATCAACATTCATTCTCCAAGAGAGATAAACTTCCCATAGACAAAATTAGTGATTCTATCAAAGGAGAAAGAAATCCCACTGGCATACAGATTAAAAACTTGATAAACCATGGGAAATTACAAAACATATGTAAAATGAGGTTAAAGGTATTTAAGTCAGAAAGAATATTTATCTTTCTAAATAGTAAGTCTCTCACCTCTCAGATGCCATTCTGTGTCACTGCAATTTGTGACTTTTGACCCATGCTCCCTGTATTCTCCCAGAAAAACCTGGCCACTCTGTTGTTAAAAGAAACAACTCGTAGTAATCCATGAGTCTCTTCCATCTAAATTAGTCTGCAAAAAGTCATATAGTTGAAACCACACAGCTTTGGTCTACCATTCTAGCTCAATCTTTTCAAGACCTATCAAATATAAAGAAAGGGAAATTATTCACAAACTAGAAAGTAAATCTAATAGTAATCATAGCAAATGTTCAGCCTCACCAATAAACAAATACATTCAAATTAAAATAATGAAGTACTTCTTTTACCTAACAAACAACACAAACAAATCTTGTTTTTTATAAAAATAGTTTCTGATACTGTTAGAGGAGCAGTAGGTAATTGCCTATTGCTGACAGCTGTGTTAATTGGCCTTTAGGGAAGAAATCTGACAAAGTGTGTCATATGCTATTAACATTTTCATGTTTTTTGACCCAGCAGCTTAATTTGTTGAACTCTATCTTAAGTTTGACCAAAAGCATATGCATGAAGTTGTTAGGAACACCATTATGAATATTAATAAGAATAGAAATACATTAAATGTTAAACAGTGAGAGAATTGTTAAATTATGGCATATTATTTAACCACTAAAACATGAACAATTCTTAATATGTTTTTTATACTCCACTTTACTTATAGTCTACTTCATTCCAAAATATATTTGAAGTAGTGATATCATTCTAAATAATTTTTTAAATGCAGAATACATGATTAAAAATAAAACATTTTTAAACACATTCTGGAAGGAAACAAAGCATATCTATATATATAGAAGCCTAAGCGACTGGCTGGGAGCAGATACTCAACACAGGAGCTTCTGAGCAATGGCAGCTTTGCAGAGCGCCCTCCCATGCACTCCAGGGATGTTGGACTGCCGATTTTGGCCCAATTCCCACAGGCCGGGCCGAGGGACCCCACCAGTGCATGAATCTGTGCACCGGGCCTCTAATATTAATCAGGAGGTCATGGATGAATGCTTTTCTTTCACATTTTTTGTTATTTGAAAAATTCTTATGGAACTTTATAGTAAAGAAAATATTTATTTCTAAAAATAATTCCAATAAAATTTTATTTTGACTTAATTATTAAACTTGGCACAATGCATTTTCTAGACAGATTTGCAAGGCATAAATGTGCTCTGGTGGGTTAGAACCCACTGTGAAACCTTAAGGCCTAAATCATGTCATCAGGATAGAAAGTTCAGACTCTTTCGTTTTCAAGATTCTGTCATAGTACTGGAAGTTAGGGAGTAAGGCTGATACAGGGTGACAGTGGTTACTGCCTGTTTTTTGGGGTTGTTGTTTTTGGGTGCATGGGTAGGTTTGTTTTATTTTTTAGCCTTAACTAAAGAAAAGCCTTCAAAAATTAGAGAATTTGACATGATCTTATTCTAATTACTAAACCAGAAAAACTCTAGGTAAAATTTTTCAACTCTAGTCAATTTATAGCAAGCTTGGAATAAAACAACTCTCAAAAACTTTATCAATATAACACTCAGAATCCTAAAGCAATTTATTTTAGCTTTCCCATCTCAGCAAGGCTCTCTTCAGAGCAAAAATCCCTCAGTTTGCAGGGTTTTAGAATATGCTCAGTTGTTCCTTTAGATCCTGCTGGGAACAATAGAACAGTCAGAAGTTACAGACTTTAGCTGTGTCTACAAAAAAAGAAGAAAAAATGCTTACTTTAATATGCCTTGCAATCAGGAGAAGGTTGGAGACAAGAGGGGAAGTTAGAAGTAAGAAAAGAGTTTGAATAAGTGCAGAGCCATTCAAGAAATGATTTTTAATAAACAACTTATAAGGATGGCTGCACATTTTATTTTTATTTTATTTATTTTTTCTTTATTGATTAAGGTTTTACATATGTGTCCTTAACCCCCCATTGCCCCCACACCCCCCACTCATGCCCATTTTAATTTTTAAAGGCTATGCAAATGGCATAACATCCTGATGGCTCCCCAGCTTACTCATGACAAAAGCCAAAGTCTTCGTGGAGCTTTCAAAGCCCCAATAGATCTAGACCCCATTTGCTTTCTGACCACATCTTACACCAACCATATTTTCTGCTCCTCAAACACACCTACACAGTTCTCTCTTACTGACACCTCTTCTCCCCTCATGGTTCATTTCTTCACCTCCATATAGGTCAGGGACCAGTCAGAAACACACTAGATATTTCAGCTATAAGCATTTATTTAATTCATTTTTTTTACATTCAGTATTATTTTTTATTAGTTTCAGGTATACAACATAGTAGTTAGACAATCATATACTTTTAAAAAAATATATTTTTATTGATTTCAGAGAGGAAGGGAGAAGGAGGCAGAAACATCAATGATGAGAGAGAACCATTGATTGCCTGCCTCCTGCACACCCCCCGCACTGGGGACTGAGTCCACAACCCAGGCATGTGCCCTGACTGGGAATCAAACAGTGACCTCCTGGTTTATAGGTCAACACTCAACTACTGAGCCATACCAGCTGAGCAACAGTCATATACTTTCAAAAGTGTTCCCCTGATATTTTCAGTACCCACCTAGTTATTATATTATATTATACATAGTTATTATATTATTGACTATATATCCTAGGCTGATTTTACATACCCATGATTATTTTGTAACTAACAATTAGTACACCTGAATCCCTTTCAGCTGAAGAAATGTAATATTAGCAATTAGTTACACAAATATTGGAGGACTTAAAAGCAAAAAAAGAACATTGAAGTAATCCAGATAATGGCTGCAAGAAGCGGGTGGGTTTCTTGTTCCCCCTGTGCTGTGGGAAAATGGGAATCTTTTAGGGCTTCCTGAATCGAGAAGCTTGAAGGCGTGGCCCTGTGGAGATGATGCTCAGAACTCTATCTTAAAATAGGGATATAATCTGTCAGAAATTTTGGCTTCAGTGGAAAAATGTTTACTGTTTATCAATTTGATCACCTTTAATGTAGCGTGACTTCAACTCTTTATAATAAAGTTCCTTCGGTCTGCTGAGAATATCATTGTTGGATTTACTAGTAGATATGAACTTATAGCTAACTTTAGGAGCAGTAATGTTTTACTTGGTTTGCCAAGGGAAATTCGGGTTTTTAAACTAGAAGATAGTGGGGAGCTTGAGGTGCAGGAGAAACTGAACAAGTCTGGGGGTCAAGGGCAAGAAGCTGAAGACACTTGCAAGTAATCAGGGTACCTTTCAAGCAAGGTTCCCAACAGGAGCTAGGACAGAGGGTTTGTTATAGGAAGACATGGAAGCAAAGCAATTTATTTCATTGGCTATAACTTAAGAGGTAACCTATCTGGGAAAATCTAGTTGACTGTGATTGATTGTTCTTAAGTTTCATTTTCTAGAATTTGAGTGCATTGGCTCGGGCTAAGGTTTTGGTTTGCTTATCTAAGCCACCAAGGCATGAGGTCCACTCAGTTTAATGGCCTCCTCATTTTATCACTGTAGCAATTGACTCAAACCAACTTTCACTCCCTATAGAAGTCCTAATCTCCCACAGCCAACATTTTTCCAATTTTCCTGAAGTATTTTTCCTGTTTCCAAGTTTCCATTTGTATTGAATTAGCTTGGGTCATGGATTATTTCTCTATATAGAAAACAACTTAATGTAACATTCATTCACTTCCTTAGTTCTTTAGGAAAACCACTTAATAAGATACTTACATGTATTGTAGACACATCTATGGGGAACAAATAGGATTTAATTACAGAAAATAAAAGCAACTTCCATCTGAATACTAAATACCTCTGTTTCTAAATCTTTTGGCCCCTCACCGCACACATGTAACCTTTAGTAATTCAAGCATAGCGCTCCCTAACCCTAATGTGCAGCAACACAATGTTCCTCAGTGATCAGTATCAATCACCCCAGTCAGTAGAGGAACAAACCCTTCTTTGCTTACTAGATCTTTGGTAAAAGAAGATCAAAATGGCCATGTGTAATCTCAGTTTCTTACTGAATAGAATCATTATCACATCTTCCAATGAAAACATTCCTCCCAAGAACTTCAAACTAACACAGCCCAAAGTTGTAGGAATGGAGAAGTAAAAACCTGGCAAACAGGCAATGATGAAAGGAGCAGCTTCCACTGAAACACCTTGATTTTAGGACCCATGTATTCTGGCTGTGAGAGAATTACCATATATATTTTGGTGATTCACTGGACATGCTGCATCCACTAAGATAGAACCCCAACCTTTTTGGGTGATGTCACCCAACTGGCAGCACGAATGAGTCTTCAATAAGACATTTGCCTGTTTCATCAGGACCTTTGATGTCTCTTCACTTCTGATCCCTGGGATAGAAATAGGCCCAATTGATTTCAGTGGCATGTGCCCATCTAGGAAGACCTACTATCCCAATTTGCTCAGGCCACTCCTGGTTTTAACACCAGAATTCTCACATTACCAGAAACTACTCAGGGTTAGGCAAACCAGAATCATTGGTCACCCAACCATTATCACATTTTAATTTTGCTATAAAAACATTCTTTGTTCTACTATTTGTAGAATTCCATGAAAATGACTAAGGCATTCTATAAGCACAAGGATGATGGGCCTGAAAGGAGCATTGTAAGAAAGAAAGAAAAATCCAAAATCATGTATATTTCAGTGAGGAAAAATAATTTTCTGCCCTGTAACAGAAAAATGCAATGTAATCAACCCTGCCACCACTACGAAGGCTTTCTTTGGTGAACTTTTAAATGAGATACAGAAGAGTTTCCAATTAAACGTCCATTCTAAGGGGTCTATCTGCATAACTTTACCCTGGATCTGGTTACCAATCCTCCATTCCAATTCTCCCGAGCCTCTGATTATCCAGGCAAACCATGAGTTCCTGTCCATGAATTAGTGGATGGCTATACCTTTGACCATTTTTAGTCAAGACAAGTGAACAAAAAAAAATATACTTCTCAAGGATTGCTAGCTAATAGGATTTTCTTTCACCACCATTTTTCTTGAACACTATATTTTTGAGACTTTAATTTAAACCATGTTAGTGTTCTTCAAGTTGGTGTTAGTATATTACACAGAACCACCTGCAGACACATGTCTAGGTAAGAGCTCTGGGTCACCCACTTATGTAAATTACTTGTAGTTTATAGACCTGCTTTTGCTTGACAGTTGATTACTGTTTTACGTGCCAAATATATGGCCCAATGGGTCAGATAACTCCCAGTTCACGATGGCCAGCAAAGGTCACATAGTCATTTAATGTCCCATTGTTTGGCATTCAGTCATTACAAGGCTTAGTAGCAAGTCATGAGTTGTTTCTCAAAAGTGAAATAGTTATATGCAGGAGAGGGTATGACTTTCCCTGAGGGAGTGGGCTGTAATTCTCTGGTTGAGGTTCACCAGAAACCTCATACTACATTCTTATTTGCCTTAGGCACTTTGAATATCATTGGATCTGGTGGGTCATAGGCCTACATGAAAAAGAATAGCTTATACTGCAGCCAACACATGTTGCTCAATAGTTTCCCCCTGTGGTACTGCTCAAAACTGACAATTATATGGGTTCCTCACAAAATAGGTCAGAACATTGTATTCCAATATAGTATACATTGCTTCAAAAGTCCAAACAGGCCAACTGAAGATTATGCCTGTGTGTATTGGTAAATGTAAAAGATGCTTTACTTTTTTTTTCACTGTACAGATACTATTTTGACATATGCAGGATACTGAACTCCCCCAGAAACTTTACTAAAAAGATGCCTTGTATTCTGTGAAGTTTATCTCCCAGCCTCTGGTCCATGTGTGTTTCACTAAGATATATAATTTCCAGGTTCTGGCTCATCAAAACAAAAAGTATCATGGTGTCATTAATGAAGCAAAGTAATGTGATATTCAACAAGATATTAAGATGATCAAGATATACCTAAAATAAATTAAGACAGAGAGTAAGAAGGTGCTGAAAGAAGGTGCTGATGTGCTACCATCCCTATGAAGAAAGAAAACAAGCTGTTTCTGGAAGTCCTGGCAAATTTATATGGAAAAAAATAGTTGCTGGATAAATAACTATATATCAGGTACCAGAGGCTGTGTTGATATAATTAAGTTTGTGATAATCCATATTGATTTCACAACATCTATCCTCTGAACAAGAAAGACAGATAGGTTAGCCCTGGCCAGTGTGCTCGGTGGTCAGAGTATCAGCCCACACATGGAAGGGTCCCAGGTTTTATTCCTGGTCAAGGGCACATACCTGGGTTGCAGGTTCAATCCCAGGCCCCAGTCAGGGTGAGTACAAGAGGCAACCAATGAATCTCTCTCCCTCTCCCCAACCTCCACTCCCTTTCACTCTCTCTAAAAGTCATTGGGGGCGGCAGTGGCGGGGGGAGGAATTCCTTAGGTGAGGAATAACAAAACAAAAGAAAAAGGAAGAAGAAGAAGCAGCAGAAGAAGAAAAAAAGATAAGCTAAATGGGAATGTGATAAGATTCACCACCCTTCATCTCTCAAATCTTCAACTAGGCATTCATCTCTGCAGTTCCAGAAGGACTATGATATTGTTTTGGGATGATTGTTCCTAATATGGAAGAATTCTCTGAGCCTTCCACTTTGCCTTTTCTATGATCCTGACCCTCATTTCACAGATTGGAGAGTCAATAGGAGATTCTGCCAGTTGCTAATTATGCCTGTTTCAATTACACAGTCAGAAGCTTAGGTCCGTAGATCCTCTGAACTGGCAGTTAAACAGATGTAAGTAAATCAACAAACAAAAAGTGCTGGAGAGGATTTGGAGAAAAAGGAACAATCATGCACTGCTGGTGGGAATGCAGACTGGTGCAGCCACTATGGAAGACAGTATGGAGTTTCCTCTCAAGAAATTAAAAATGGAACTCCCATTTGACCCAGTGATCCCACTTCTAGGAATATATCCCAAGAAAACAGAAACACCAATCAGAAAGGATATATGCACCCCTGTGTTCATAGCAGCACAATTTACCATAGCTAAGATCTGGAAACAGCCTAAGTGCCCATCAGCAGATGAGTGGATTAGAAAACTGTGGTACATCTACACAATGGAATACTATGCTGCTGTAAAAAGGAAGGAATTCTTACCATTTGCAACAGCGTGGATGGAACTGGAGAGCATTATGCTAAGTGAAATAAGCCAGTCAATGAAAGAAAACTACCACATGATCTCACTCATTTATGGATAATTAAGACCATTATAAACTGATGAACAAAAATAGATACAGAGGCAGAGCAACTCGAACAGACTGTCAAATTACAGCAGGAAGGCCGGGGAGAGTTGTGGGGGTGGGTAAGAGATCAACCGAAGGACTTGTATGCATGCATATAAGCATAACCAATGGACACAAGACACTGGGGGGTATGGGAGACTAGGGGAAGGTCAAGGGGAGAAAAAAAAAGAGACATATATAATACTCTTTGTAATACTTTAAGCAATAAAACAATTAAAAATAAATTTATACTTTGAACAATAAAGATTTTTTAAAAAGAGAGAGAGAGAAAAAATTCCATCTATCCTCTGACCACCATAAGAATCCACTTTGATGGATGGTCACAGTGGCATTTTGGGTCCCCAGAAATTAAGGTCACTTCAGAGCTAGTGACTGGCTATCAATAAAAGGTCTAGTGAGTTTCCTTTGCTAAGTGTGTTGTCACCATAATAAGTGGCCACAAGTCTGTTTTAGGAAAGACTTTGCGGAAGTCTTACAGAACATTGTAAGACTTGTGGCAATGGTGCATAGTTCTTCCTCAAGGGGAACTGGAATCCCCTGCAATCAAGAACACACAGGTCTGTGTACTGATTTAGGCCTAGAAAATAGGTAAGAGACTAAAGCTTTCCATTGTGATGACAAGTCAGAATTTTGGCCAGCAGATCTAGAGAATGTTTTGCTATAGAAATAAAATAAAAAGTTAGGAGGCTGTCCATTTATTTCATTTGGAAAAATGATTAGCATCTTCTCAAAATTTCTGGTATCAGAACAGTCCAATTTCTACTCTACCCTTATGCAGTTATGGTGATTGCCTCCATCTATTTCTGATAGTTAAGGACTGGCACTTGACCTTAACCATTCTAGAATCCCATTATCCTTAAAGTTTTTAATATTTATTGTTGAAAGTATTACAAATGTCCCCATTCCCCCCCCCCCTTTCACCCCTCCTAGTCTGCCCTTGTCTCCCGCCCCAGACCTTCACCATACTACTGTCTGTGTCCATGGGTTATGTATATAAGTTCTTTAGTTCATCTATTCCCATCCCTGCCAAGAAGCCAATCTCAAAAGTGCCATTTCAACTAAAGTGCAAAAGAATAGGTTTTATTTTTAATATGTGCATGTTTGAGATCATAACATTCACACAGTTTTGCATCTTTCTGTTTCACGCAACATGTATTAGGGAGCACTTCCCAATGCCACTCAATATTGTTATAGCATTATTTAATTTCAGCATAATAATTAATCATGTCTATATACCGAAGATTAGAAAATACTTGGAGGTAATTGTTGAAGTAACGAGATTTGAAAGGATATGGAAGGAAATTAGATTTAGAACCTTGAAAGAATTCACATCGAATGGAAGGGAGAATATCTTTTTCTCTGAAGTAATAGCAGGAATGGGAAGAAAAACAAGAAGGTAAAGATAGCAGATACTAAAGTTTCTCTGTTGAGTTAAAGATAAAAGGAGATGGAATATGGAATATAATGAACAACATAAACTGATGAACAAAAACAGATCCAGAGACAGAGAAGCATCGATCAGATGCTCAAACCTCAGAGGGAAGGTAGAGGAGGGTGAGGGGAAAAGGGAGAGAGCAACCAAATGACTTGTATGCATGCATATAAGCCTAACCAATGGACACAGACACCAGGGGGGTGAGGGCATGGAGCGGGGGAGGCAATAGAAGATAAGGACACAGATGTAATACCTTAATCAATAAAGAAAAAAATTAAAACAAACAAACAAACAGAAATAAAAAGGAGATGGAGGATGTGGCCCAAGGATTTGGACAATAATTAAAGAGCAAATTCAATTGGTGTACTCACTGCTATGGGGATAGGGAAATGAGCCAAGCAAAGATGCATAGAAATAGACATATACCATCCACCAAAGTGTTTAGTGATCATTACAACTGGATGGGATTGTAGGTAATTGTTATTTTTTCAAAAAAAAATTAAGTACACATTACTTCCATTATTTTTATAATCAGAAAAATATACCATAAAATTGTGGAGAATGGATTAAAGGTGGATCTCTGTGGTTAAGTCAAGAGTTATAGAAGCTAGTTAGGGCCAATTGTATTAGCCTGAGAAAGAAATGACTGAGTGAAACATTATTGTGGTCTAAACTAAGGCAGAGTTAGTCACAATGGGAAGAAGGGAATGATAATTAGGAGGATGATTCAAAAGTAAAGACAACTGATTGGAATAGGGGCAGGGATTGGAGCAAAAGTGAGAGAGTAAGGACAGGTTTCTGACTTGAGCATCTGGTTAGATAACCATGTCGTTCAGCAAGTCACCCAAAGGAGAAGATAAAAACTGTAATTTTAGGCATGTGAGCTTTGGGTAAATGAGAGATTTCAATGTAGAAATTATAAATAGTTAAGTTGAGAAATGGAGTGAGTATGGCAGAGTTAAAAGTCCTGGTTCTTTGGACTAAACTTCCCTGAGTTTCAATTCTATTACTGCTACTTACCAATCATATTGCAAAAATCATAGGCCAAATACTTCTGTCAACCTCAGTTTCATTTCAATAAAATTAGCATAATAATATAAAAACATCTGCCTGATAGTCTTGCTTGAGTAGTAAGGGAAATAATACATGTAAAGCAAGTGCTTAGTAAATCATAATAAATGTAAAATATTAACGCTATACATCATCATTGCTTGCTATGTATTGTTAGGCAACTTGATCAATTTCCCAATTCCTCCATTTTTAAAAATATATACATTTTATTGATTTTTACAGAGAGAAAGGGAGAGGGATAGAGAGTTAGAAACATTGATGAGAGAAACATCAATCAGCTGCCTCCTGCACACCCCCTACTGGGGATGTGCCCGCAACCAAGGTACATGCCCTTCACCGGAATTGAACCTGGGACCCTTCAGTCCATAGGCCAATGCTCTATCCACTGAGCCAAACTAGTTAGGGCTCCTCCATTTTTTTTTTATTAAATAGATGTAACAATCTACTACCCAAACTTGAATTAAACATTCAATGAGAAATTGTATAGTCCAATGCCTGCTCCAGTAGTGATTCCAGAGATATGATTTGCTTCTATTCTTTCTCATCATGATTATTGTTGTAATCTGTTCAAACTCAGTCACCAAAGTCTGAAAGTTAAAATAGACATTAAAATATTCTTATCAAGTAGGTGTATTCATTTTGTATAGTGTGTAAGAAGTAAATGGCCCTTTTCTCAGCTTTTATAAAGATGTTAGATTTTATTAATTTATTTAAAAATTTCTAATTACTTTTTGTTTATAATAGCTAGCATTTTTATTTCTTATCTACTTTTTTAATCTTTTAATTTTCTTTATGGTGTTTTTTTATGAACACAGCTGGTTTTTAAAATATTTAATCATATCTACTAATGTTTTTCCTTGTGATCATCTTATTTTTGTACTTAGAGCACCAATGTTTATATCAACATACAATATCCTCGTAATTCTTAATTTTTATGTTAGTTATAATTTGTTAGCTGGAATATTTAAAGAATGTGAGATTTAGTTTGTTGAATCATGAGAAGTGAGATATTTGCTTAATTTTTTCCAGCTTACCAATTTTCTCAATACCTTTTATTTGAAAAATATCAATTCTTTTTCCCATTTATTTGTGATTTTTCTTTTATTAAGTACTAACTTTTTAGACTATGATATATTTGACAATTATAAAATTCCACAGTGTTTTTAAAATTATTACATTTTAAGTGCCTGGGAGGTCAAATCCCATGTCCCTAGCTCCACTCCCCCAACCCCTCTTTTTAAAAGTTTCTTTAGATAGTCTTCTGTGTATTGGTTTTGAAATTAAATTTTCAATTATATTGGATGGCTTTATAGTTTTTAATTCAGGAAGAATTAGCATCTTAATATTATTTGATCTTTCCTAGATGAACATGATATATTTTTTCATGTCTTCTATAATTCTCATAATATTTCTGAGGTTTATTTTTTGTAGACTCAAAACTTTTTACTAAGGCTTATTTCTTGGTATATTTTTGTCATTTTCTAAATAGAATTTTTTTCTTTTTCAACTATACCCTTAAACAATTAGTGCTAGGTTTTTGGTACCTGATTTTATACTAGGATTTTACTTTTAACCATATACAAGTGATAAAAATTTAATTTACACAGTTCTCTTCTAAAAAGAAAATAGGAGGATGAGAAAACAGTACTAACTCACTTTTCAAAGGCTGTTGAAACGTCAATCTTTCAAGAGTGATTGAAATTATAAACAAAATGAATTGTGATTTTAAGTGTGTTTATGTCAAAGCCCAAACAGAGTTGAGGCTCAGAGTTAAATGTCTACATTAAAGTAGTGGCTAATTTTGGCCTTAAGTTGTAGTAAAGAATAATGTCTTACCATACCTTAGTTGAAGAATATTGATCTTAAAGGCACCAGCCACTATTTCACTAGTTGTCTCTGTCATTGGATGCAACCCTGAAAGAACAAAATGAATTCAGAACCAGGCAAAACTTACAATCCTTGCATCCTGGTGAACCACAAAGAAGGCAGTGACAGTTTTAGGAAGGGATGCCACAGGCGGGGGTGATGTTCCTGGGCATTTGGAAGTCATAAGAACTGTACCGTCTGGATGCTCATTTCAGACTGTACAGCACATCACTGCCAAAATGACATATTGGTCACATCCATGAGATACAGAGGTCATTGCTCTGTCGATGCATTTCTAGGTTTTTGGAATCACGGCAAAGAGCATCCAGAGCAAGTAATAGCAACACCCCTGATGTGGGCAGCTGTGTCTACCAACTTTGCTAACAACTGCCTCTTCAGCTGGTTAAATTATTCTGTCTGAGTTTCCCTGGAAGGTACAAGGTCATATGTGCTTGTACTTCCCATGACCCTGCAAGAACTCTTTCATTAAAAAATCAAGAGAAAACCAGCATTATTAGATTAATGGACTGTGTGGTGACCCTAAGAGGAATAAGTAATTATGTTAAGTAAGCCTTATCAACTCAAGCTTTATAAAGAAAAGGAGAAGCCCACAGTGAGACTTTGCCAAAAGCCCTATTGTGAATGATATATGTAATACATCCAATTTTGGTAAGCTTGTTGAATAGATGTTTGCTAACAAAACAATTAATATAAATTCATCATTCTCTGTCTTGTTGAGTGAACAGCTAATTATCAGGATGTACAAGAAGTCTGAATGATTGTGGGTTTTTTGATAAAATTGAATGTTGTTATAAAAGTAGTAAGATTAAAAATAAAAAGAGAGAAGTGATAACAATATTAATCAGACTAACACAACATGGTTAATATTTTGGCATACTTCCTTTATTTTTCTCACAAAGCACTATGCATTTAATGTTGCACTGCAAATTTGCTTAACATTAAAAAGTAAATATTTTCCCACATAGATATGTGACTTTAGCAATCATTCTTTTAAATGGCTATAATGCCCATTCAGTGAAGGTAACATAACCTGCTTAATAATTCTTTAATTTTTTATTTAAATTGTTCAAAATTTTGCCCAGGCATTGTGGCTCAGTGGTTGAGCATTGACCTATGAACCAGGAGGTCATGGTTCAATTCCCAGTCAGGGCACATGCCCAGGTTGTAGGCTCAATCCCCTGTAGCAGGTGGCTGAGATTGAATTGAAGCCCAGTTGTCCTGTTTATTAAGGAATTATTAAGGCTGTATGATTATTAAGGAATTAATGCATCCTTTAGAAGAAAGGTGTTTGTATACTTTCTCTAGGAACTAAAATATAAGGTTGACTTCTCTGTTCCAAAGCCTTTTGCATTAAATACTAATTTACAAAGTATTGAGATAGATTGATGCTTATCTGGATATAATGTTGTAATCAGAGAAATATGTGGATTGTCTTTCTCCATTGCTAGTGGGAGTGAAGTTCTTGGGGTGCCATTGGAATAAGAGTTTCTGGAGGCCCCGCAGGAGGGTGAGATGTGGTAGAAACCTTCATTTTCATAGAATTACACCCCTGTGTTTGCAAACTCCCATTTCCCTTAATCTAGTCCTGGAAGAGGTGCAGCTGGGGACTCAGCAGAGCTAGAAGCAAAGCCAGAGTCCAAAGTTTCAGATCCATGGTGGAGCTGGGTCTAGTTTAGCATTAGGCTAGTTGTAGTCTATTAGTCCATTGTGTGTGGGGACCATGTGGCTGTGGGCCATGTGGGCGAATGCAGGGGAGCCAGCAGAGCAGGATCCCTGCAACAAGAGTCCCAAGAGCCAAGCAAACAAGAGAGGTAACTCCTTTGCTTAGGAGCTTAAGTATCGCAAATCTTCCAGCACTTGCAATGGCCATACCTACTCTGGCCAATGGCCTGTTCCCAGATGTGACTGACAGATAAGTACTTTCCCTATGTCAGCCAGACTTTACTCATGCGTCTATTCTTTCCCTGCCCAGTCCCTTCCCCCAGGGATATAGGTGGATTCCCTGGGGACTGTTAAACTGCAGCTTCCTGGCAAAACTGCACACATGAGATGCCCCTACATTTGGCCTTCCCTTTGCTCCTTTCCTCTTTTTAATAACCAGGTTCATTACAGCAGTATCAATGTGATATTGTACATTATAAAAATGATCAACTTTCATTCTAGACCTATATTTCAAAAGTGTTTTTTGAAAGATTACATTGCTCTTTGTTGAGATAATTCTAGAGTCCAGGACTTCGTGTTATCTGATGCTCTTTTTTCTAGCACACTACTTAGAGAATGTCAGGTAATGTGTCACATAGCATGTGAGAAACATTCCATAAATATTAATTCTGGTGATATTTCCTACAGAAACAACTGAACATACATGTGATCTGCCTCCTCTGACTGAAACTCAGTGCTGAGGTTTTACTTCCTTTATATTCATTGTGTTGTTTCATTTTGTTTTTTATAATTTTTGATTAATCATAAGAACAGGAAAACGTGAATGGCATAATTAGAACAAATGCATGTTTTCCTACCTTATAATTATTGACAATTGCAAAGATTACTTCATGCTCACATGGGCATTTTTAGGTGAACAAGTAAACATTACATGTAGAGTTGAAGTATCATTGGGCTCCCTCTTATCCACAACTTGTATTTCTCCCCTTCTCCATCAAGAGTCAACCAATATCATGAATGTTGTATATACTTCTGGTCTATCTTTATGTTTGCCCACACATATACACACATATATTTCTTTAAAGTATAGGAAGAGTTATATATATGTTTGTATTTTACATAAATGATATGACACTGCACTTGCTATTATTCAATACTAGAGGCCCCGTGAACAAAAATTTGTGCACTTGGAGGGGGGTCCCTCAGCCCAGCCTGTGCCCTCTTGCAGTCTGGGACCCCTCAGGGGATGACCACCTGCTGGCTTAGGCCTGCTCCCCGGGGGATTGAGTCTAAGATGGCAATCAAACATCCCTCTGGCAGCCCAGCTGCCCTCAGGGGATGTCCACTTGCCAGTGGGGAGCAGACCTAAGCTGCAGTGGGACATCCTTAGCGCTACTGAGGAGGCAGAGAGGCTCCCACCATCACCGCTGTACTGGCAGCCATCAGCCTGGCTTGTGGCTGGCAAAGCTCCCCCTGTGGGAGCACACTGACCACCAGGGGGCAGCTCCTGCATTGAGTGTCTGCCCCCTGGTGGTCAGTATGTGTCATAGTGACCAGTCATTCCCAGTCGTTCTGCTGTTAGGGTCAGTTTGCATATTACCCTTTTACTATATAGGATAGAGGCCTGGTGCACGGGTGGGGGCTGGCTGGTTTGCCCTGAAGGGTGTCCCGGATCAGGGTGGGGGTCTCGCTTCAGTGCCTGGCCAGCCTGGGTGAGGGGCTGATGGCTGTTTTCAGGCTGACCACACCCCCTTCAGAGTGGGGGTCCCCATTGGGGTGCCTGGCCAGTTTGGGTGAGGGGCTGAGGGCCATTTTCAGGCTGGCGGGTGACTGAAACTCCCAGCCTCTCCTTTCTCTCTCTCTTTTTTTTTTTTTTTGATTCTGGGATTTATTTACCTTCTATAATTGAAACTCTGTTGCCTTCACTGGAGCTCCCAGTTCTGAGGCCGTGGCTGGCTGAAAGCAGGTATCTGGGGTTTGTTTATCTTCTATAATTGAAACTTTGTTGCTTTCGGAGCTTAGAGTCGGGCCGCAGCAGGCGGGGAACCTTGGCTTCCTCCATCACTGGAGCAAGCAAACCTCCTGCTCGCTTCAGCTGTGTGGCTGCTGGCCGCCATCTTTGTTGGCAGTTAATTTGCATATCTTGCTGATTAGCTGATGGGAAGCGTAGCGGAGGTATGGTTAATTACCCTTTTTATCTTTTATTATATAGGATGTTCCTTTTCATTCAGCATCACAATTGGGAGCTATCTCTGTTCCTCTGTATCAAAATGCATTGCTTTATAGTTGAATTCCATTAATCCGTTCCCTCACTGGTGGTATTTAGGTGTTTGTTTGTTTTTCCCCAATTTCTAGTATATATGAAAAACCAGGTAAGCAGGGAGGCTAAACTCATGGCAGAAAAATTAAATGTCAGTAATGTGGCTATTACCTTCATCTGCTTCCCTTATCAACCTTCTTGCCCTAAAACCCCAGAAAGAGGAAGGAGACAGAGTATAAAAACAAAATGTCCCTTTACTCCCCCACTAGTCTAGATTCATACAAAAATTTCATCAGGTAGTAGGGGGATGTGTCAGAAATGACCAATAATCCTAACAGTTAGTTCTCTTCTGCTGCTGGGTACGTGGAGGATGAAACTCCTTGTCCTCTTCAAGAGACACGAGGTCAAGTGATTATTCTGGCCAATGAATGGAAGCAATTCAATTCTTCAAACCAGAAGCAATAGACCACTTTGGCTTCCTACCTATTAAATCCATGTAAGCAGTCTGGTTCCTTGGGCCCGGTTCCTTCGCAGGATCCTGTCATATATTCTCACTGATACAAAGCTGGTTGTCAGACTGAATTTTTCTAGTAGTCATTTGTCTCGTCACTCAGGTAAGACTGCAGTCAACAATTCCATGTGTCCTCTAGGGTCTCCTACCCTATGCACAAGGCACTAGGAGGTTTTGAGACTCTCCTCTGCCCATCAGTCTCTATTGTGCCACCTCTTCCGGATACACTAATCATGAACATCCAGATGTGAAGTGAAACACCAGCTGCTCTTTCCCTCAGGGGGTGATTTTCTTGGGATTTTGCAGAGAATGAATAGTTTTTTTGTACTTTCTGAAGTGTTTCTAGTCTTTCTCACCTCTCAGGCCTCTTCTTATGATTATGTAAAATGGAATTTCTCAGTTAACCCTGTAGGAAGGTGGCAGAACCCCGCTACTCTATTGGTTTTCAGAACTTTTGCTGTGGTCCATTTATTCCCTGTGGGTCTGAGCTCTCAGCCTTGACCAGGACAAGAAGAGAAATATACTGAACATAAAACCACACTGTGCTGTACACTAGGCTACAATGAGAATCCTTGAATGTATTTCCATGTATGAATGTGTGAGAGGTTCCCTAGAATATACCTAGAAGTAAAATTCTTCAGCCATAGGGTAACTTAATGGCCATAGGTAGTGTTATTATTTTTAGCATTTTTCTAAAAAACTCTTCCAGCACAAGTTCCTCTGGCTCTTCTGTTCCCGTCTTCCCATCTTCCCTCTGAGGTGCTGACCTGCCATGCTGCCCGCTTTCTGCTCAGGCAAGTTGTTCTCTCCTCTTGAGAGTATTGATGCCCTGTTTTCGCAGAAATAACCTACTTTGGCCTGCTCCCCTCTGGCTACCCTCACTGTTGACAAATGAAATAGAGGGTCAAGGACACTGGTCACTGTGAAGTTCCTTACAGCTCCACTCATAGTTTTTCTCCAGGGTGGTCTGCTCGCCTCCACAGTGGTCTGGCCCCCATTTCTGAATGGGGATGAGTCAGGGGATACCCCTCAGGCCTCTCTAGTACTTCTGATGGTCATCAGGATCAAAAGAGCCCACAGAATAAGCGATGGATGTGGACAATAGGGGTGAGGGTGAGGGTAGGATTGGGGGGGATGAGGGGACATTGGAGGGATAAGGACACATTTATAATATCTTAATAAAGGGGGAAAAAAGAGCCCACAGAAGTTAGAAAACAAAAGAACCACAACACTTACTTAAATGCCCTGAATGTCAGGAGTCAATGTGAAAGACAGGAGAGGTGACAGAAAGAAATGAGGCTCCAAAATGGTGTGGACCAAGAGAGAAGAGAAACCGGAGTGGTTCCCTGGGCCGAGCTCTTTGCTGCTTCTGGCAGGAGCAAACAAAGGCTCAGTAAAAATCTAGGGGAAGAGCAGATGGAGCATGGCCAGGCAAGTTAAGAACAGGCAGGATTATAGAATGCTGTCTGCTCTACTGCCTGTTCCCACATGAACCAGCTTTTCAGAAAGGAAAAATCTGATGAACAGAATAAACAGGTGAATATCATAGAATCAGGGGGCATAGAAAGGGAATGGACTGACAATTCTCAGGGGGAAAGGGGTGTGGGGGGTGCAGGAAGAGACTGGACAAAAATCATACACCTATGGATTTTTGGTTAGAGAATCTATCACAAGATTTTATTAAATCTCAGAAATTATTCCATCAACCTTGACTCTGAATAAAGGGAGCTTCATGGTGGGCTGGTGGGACAGTTTTACACATTCACTTTCACATGAGGGAAAAGAATTTCATTATAAAACACCGTTTGGGAGCCATCCTTTAGTTGAACATAACAGTATGCAAAATTGAAAATTGGAGTCTAGAGAATTATGGACTGTGTTATTTGGATAAGCTAATGAGAGATGTTTTTCCCCCCTCAAGGATAATATTGATATCTACATGCTCCTCTACTGCTCCCATTTCTCAGAAAACACTCTGGGAGTTTGAACCTGATCAAGCTAGCGAGTATCAAGTATAAAGTGGCCTATTTTTAAGCGTAAACACGTGACAAGAGACTGTAAGCCATCCCAGCTCAATAAGACAATAAATAGTTGCTATCTTATTCTCTTTTCCAATACAAAAAAATCATCCCTGCCTTCAAGTAATTTATATAAATTTTTAAAAATCTACTTACTACATTAAAGAGCAAAACCGAAGCATCCTTCCTTTGTAGATCTACTTTTTAATGTCCCAGAGAAGATTATTTGAGCATCAGTGCTACTTCTGCTCAGTCAACTGCAGAAATCCATGAGAGAAAAGTCAAATATAAATAGTTTATAAATTAATTTTTTAAATTTATTGATAATTTTGAGAGACATCAATTTGTTATTCCACTTATTTATACATTCATTGGTTGATTCCTGCATGTGCCCTGACTGGAGATCAAACCTGCAACCTCAGCATATTAGGATGACGCTCTAACCAACTGGACTACCTGGCCAGGGCTGAAAATTTAAGTATTCAGTTTTTGGGGGCCTGATCTATATAAATGTTCCTCCATTAATAAAACTGGCTTCATGTCATTTCATTTAGCTCTTCTTCAGAAAGCTGTTAAATAATTTCCAGTAATGGTGAACCAAAATAATAATTATGCCAAAGAAGAATGGCAATGTTCAACTTAAAAAAAAAAAAAAAAAAAGGAGATATAAGGCTATGTGAGACTAGAATAGTCCCAGTCTACTTCTT
This sequence comes from Myotis myotis, assembly GCF_014108235.1. Taxonomy (NCBI): domain Eukaryota; kingdom Metazoa; phylum Chordata; class Mammalia; order Chiroptera; family Vespertilionidae; genus Myotis; species Myotis myotis. The sequence goes on from NW_023416368.1 coordinate 71,489,284, forward strand.
CACCTTTCTATCCTGCTTTGTTGCTGCCCTCTTCTACACACTCCATTATTAGCTCCCTCTCTCTCTGGTGGATTTAAATTATTAAATTTTCCTCAACATGACATTCTCAGTGTATCTTGTGACACTAATCATGATTAAGCAGTTATATAGCAGCACTACTGCATGGTAATATGCTTTGCTGATAACAGCTCTTGCAGCAGAAGAAAAACCAGGTTAGATAAAAGTTATACTTCAAAAAGCAGACTCAGTCAAAAAATGAGATTAATGTACCTCTATTTATGTTTTTCTCCAAGAATTTCGAGGATTCAAACACCAGAAAAACAAACTTTCCCAGCAAGGCAGATAAATATTTAGTAAAACACATGAGAAGAAGTTTCACGGTGTGATGTGTCCTCTCTGCTTAAATAAAATACTCTCAAGTCTGCCATTTGACAGCTGCCAGAGACATAATTGCCACCGGAAAATGAATTATCCGAATGGTTTCCTTGAGTAGCTCATTAGTCAGTTGCCATTTACCAAGCACAGAGCACTGGGGTCTGTGTACACTGAGAAAACAGAGGGACGATACAATAGAAGCAGAAAAAGTTGTTACAGCTGAACAATAACTGAGCGACTTACAAGCCAAAGACAGTCAAGAATACGTGTCGTGAATTTTTTAAAAACTAGAAAACCAAAGCAACTGCAAGTTTACCATTTACATGTATATGTAATCAGGGAATGTGAAGTATAGGATGTATCAAGCCTCGCATCTGGATTATTCATCTATACCTGGTGTTTTCTTGTATTAAAATGTCCCTGATTTATATTAATTTTCTTACTGATGATCAAAAGAGGACTCAAAACTATTTCGTTTTCTATCTCTTGAGATTTTTTTTGGAACGCACAATAATTTTATTTTGCCTTCTGTATTGCAGTTTAGTCATCATTCCTTCAGGAAGCCTTCCCGGATCTCCCAAGAAGGGAATTGCAACCTGAACTCCCACATTATTTACTGATTCCATTGTTACCACCTTTGCCTATTCCCTTGTTTTGAATACTCCAATAGACTGGACATTTTTTTAAAAACTTTGGGCATTCAAACTGGACTGAGGAGTGCCATATCTCCTTTGCCTTGTTGGTCTAAAATGGCACCCATCTCTCATCCTTTAGGTTTCCCTGGTGGCTGTCAGGTGCCACCATGTCTCTCCATCTCAAACATCTGCTCAGCTCTGTAAGTAGACTCCACAAAGCCCCTTTCTCTTGACTCCAGAAGGGTAGATACACACAGCTCTCTCCAACACAATCTTTGTACAGACCTGATCCTTTTCTTAGGAAAGTCTTCCCCGCTGTCACATGTCATAGTACATAAATTCTAAAGGTTATTTCTGCATTTCTGTTTTTTTGTTTTGTTTTAATTTTTTTATTTCTATTTCCCAACTCCCTTTCCTTTGGCAACCATCAGCTTGTTCTCTCTCTTTAGGGGTCTGTTTCTGTTTGGTTTATTCACTTAGTTTTTTTGGTATGTGTTTTTTTATTCGACATGTAAGTGGGATCATATGGTATTTTTTGTTCTCTAACTTATTTCACTGAGCATAAAGCCCTACAAGTCCATCTAAGTTGTTGCAAATGACAACATTTCATTCTTTTATTGCTGAACAATATTCCACTGTGTATATATAGACACCATATCATCTTTATTCACTCATTTACTGATGGACATCTAGGTAGATTTTGTATCTTTTGTTTTCCTCAGATAAATACCCAGAAGTGGAATTGCTGAATTGTATGGCAGCTCTACTTTACTTTTTCGAGGAATCTCCATAACTGTTTTCCATAGTGGCTGCACTAATTTATAATCCCACAGCAGTGTACCAAGTTTCTCTTTTCTCTACATCCTTGCTTGCCAGCCCTTGTTTGTGGATTTATCGATGGTAGCCATTCTGACAGATGTGAGTTAATATCTCATTGTGGTTTTGATTTGCATTTCTCTGATGATTAGTGATGTAGAGCATCATTTCATATGTTTGTTAGCCATCTGTATCTCATTTTGGGAGAAATGTCTATCCGGGTCCTCTCCCTATTTTTTATTGGATTGTTTGGTTTACTTTTGTTTTACTTTAGTGTTAAGGTGTTTGAGTTCTTTATATATTTTGGATATTAACCCTTTATTAGATGTATTATATGCAAATATCTTCTCCTACTCAATATGTTGTCTTTTCATTTTGTTCATGATTTTCTTCACTGTGTAAAAACTTTTTAGTTTGATGTGGTCCCATTTGTTTATTTTTTCTTTATTGTTTCCCTTGCTTGAGGAGATATATTCAAAAAGATATTACTAAGGGCAATGTCAGAGTTTACTGCCTATGTTTCCTTCTAGGAGTTTTATGGTTTCAAGACTTACAGTTAAGTCTGTAATCCATTTTGAATTTTTTGTGTATGATGTAAGAAAGCAGTCTAGGGTGTGTGTGTGTGTGTGTTTTGTTTTGCATGTATCTGTCTGGTTTTGCCAAAATAACTTAAGAGAGAGTTTATGCCATTGCCTCCTTTGTCATAGATTTAATTGACCATGTATGTGAGGGTTTATTTTGGTGCTCTGTATTCCATCTCATTGATGTATATATCTGTTTTTATGCCAGTACCATGCTGTTTTGTTATTGTAGCTTTGTAGTATAGTTTGATAAGAGGGAGCATGTTACCTCCCACTTTGTTCTTTCTCAAGACTGCTTTGGCATTTGGGATCTTTTGTGGTTCCAAATAAATTTTAGGATTAGTTGTTCTAATTCAGAGAAGAATTCTATTGGTATTTAGATAGGGACCGCATTGAGCCTATATATCAGTATAGGTAGTAAGGTCATTTTAACAATAATAATTCTTCCAATCATGAGCAACTTATATCCTTCCATTCATTTGTACCTTGTTCAATTTCTTTCTTCAGTGTCTTGTAGTTTTCATATCATTTTTAAAAAGAGGGGAAAGACCTTAACTTTTTCAGATATTGTAAATGCCTTAGGTCATAGACCGGAATGAAGGGAATCAGTTTGAAAATTATTGCATTGTAGTTCAAATTCCAATTTTTCAATTAAAGTTTCTTAAAACAGTTACATAAAAATAAGTAGACAAGCAATTACATTGTAAATATCTTTCCAAAGCTTTCACATCTTAAATGTCCAAAGTGAAGGAACTATAGTTATTGAGTTTGTTTAGCACTTAGCATGGAGCTTGTCAAGCATGTGACAAGTGCCTTCAATCAGAGCAGTGATCTTACTAGATGTATGAAATCAGAGAAATAGCCATGCTTAAATAAGAGGCTTAGTTTTTCTATCAAACATAATGTGTGTCAACTCCTTTGTATAGTCCTAGAATTAAAATGAATACCTGAGAGTTGTGAACAGCATGTCAATATTTTAAAAATATAAGCTACACTCACAGAAAATGCACTTGCATATGTTATCTTGAAATGAGTTTACATTCTAAAGAAGAGTTATTGAGAATTTTAAGAAGTACTTTATGAAGACAGTTTTCAGTTTTCATTCACCCAAAAATACATATTCGAGAAAAAGATGATTCTTGAGGAACACATTCCTGCTCTCTGGGACAGAAGGGTAACAGCAATCCAGGAATGCATTACCTGATGGCTCCCTTGAGTGTTGACCTGTGGGAACAGCAGCTAGCTTTTCAACTGTGTATCATATAGTGGTAAACTTCAATTCAGGAGTATGTGCTAGTGGGGCAATTATGAAGAAAATGAAGCTAGCAATACAGATAGAAATACTCTTGCATTGCATAGAGAAGGCAGAAAGATCAACTATAGTGATTCACAGAAAATTAATGTTTTTAAAATATAGAATGAGTTGTACAAATATTTCTACAACTGAACTTTACTGTTTTTAAGTGGTATATTGGAAAATAAAAACTTAGTTCCATGTTTGTATTGTCCTTCAGTATCTGAATGAATGGAATTTCTTAGAGGAAACTTGCTATATGAATTTAACACATCCTATGACCCAACTGCATCCTTGTTAAGTAAATAGGTCTCTTGGAATTGACTGCTTACTCTACTGAGATGAGTGAACACTTACAGAACACACAAGACTGGGTTTTCTGCCCCAATATCATTTATTAAACTATTTCCCATGCTCTGAAGGAGTCTAGTCATTTGTTCATTATTTGTTCTAAAATTAGCTCAGTATAATGAAATCTCATTATAGACATGAAATACCAGAAGTACCAAAAAATAGGTGGATGATAAAACTTTATGTATTTCTAATATAGCCTTTGGGTGAGTTGGAATTTGACAGCTTTGCATGAATAATTATCTGCTGACCAAATACCTCTTTCGATCTTATCTGTTCAGTATTCTCCCACACAACTGAGAACGTGGGATGTTTTTAGAGATCCCTCCCTATTCATCCAAAACACATTAAGCAAAGAGAATTGAGGGTGATCTTTTTTTTTTAATCTTTATTGTTGAAAGTATTACATTTGTCCCCTTTTCTCCTCCATTGACCTTTTCTAGCCTCTCCCCAGCCTTCTCCCCTCTATTACCTGTGTCCATGGGTTATGCTTATATGCATATAAGTTATTTGGTTGATCTCTATCTTTAGACTAAACACAGACTTTTCCAACAGAATCATGTTTGCTCAAAGAAACAAGCAGTATAGAAAACAACTGTGGAAAAGAGAAAAGGCACCACATTTCAAAGGCATCTTCTAGAGTCATATGTCAGTAATAATCTCCGAGTGGGTGGGGAAAGGGAAAGTCATTCAGAGGGATACTAAAAAGCAACATTCAAATGTAACATGATGACAGGTAGGATCTGACAGGAGGAAGAAACAGGAGAGGCTGTTAACAAGTTGGGGCAGCTGGAATGATAGAAATCTATAAAAAGAAGAAATAAAAGACAGTGTCTCTTCCTATTCCTCTGCCGCCTCTCTCCTCCACACCTCTGTTCCTTAACAGCTTATTAAATATTTCCCTGGCTTGGGTGGTAAACACACAATACAGATAATGAAATATGGAATTGTGCAAGTGAAACCTATATAACTTTATTAACCCATGCCACCCCGATAAATTCAATAAATAAATATTTCCTTGGCTTGAGCACATTTTTCAGTCCCTAAGTTTTAAAAATAATGTACAATTGTTATAAGGGAGTTTTCAGGTTTTTTAGGCAAAAAAAAAAAAAAAAAGTACTCATTCTCAGGTTAGATTTGTAGGCATTTTATAGACACCGCCTTTTGTCCTGAAAACTGTATTTCATTTATTTGCTATATTTTATGCATTCTGTGCCTATGTTGCAAAAAAGCCCTTTTCCCTTTTGTGGCTCCCTGAAAAAGTCTGTACTTTACATTAAACTTGTTTAACAAGTTTTGCTGTCCCTGTGGGTGCTTTCAATAGCTCTAGCAGAATGAAAAAAGAAAAGGAGTCTTGAGGGAGGAAGAACTTGAACTAAACCGTATTGAGAATATTTAAACATTCAGTTAACCTAACATGCCTTAAAAATCCAAGCTCCAATTCTAATTAAAAAGGGCCATGTAGAAGCGTATTAAATATTTTTTCTTCATATATAAAGGCAGCCAAAGCAGGGAAATCTTCCATTGTCCTTCTAACTTCTATAGTTGTAAAGGCTAAAAAAATTTTTTAATGTAATTGTTGCTAGTCTAGAGTAACTGTTTTGCTGTCAAGGAAAGGATAAATGCTTTCCATCCAAGCATCAGGTTACAGCTTACAGAGCCCACTAGGAAGAGAATAGTGCCAATGAATCACTGCAGGAGTCAACCTGCATTTTCAAAGTCCATAAATAATGCAGCAAGAGAGCATATCTGGAGAAGAAATTTATCGGCCACGGCTTCATCCATATACAGCGGTGAGAATGTCATTCTATTTTGCTGGTGGGGCATTTGTGTTCTCCTTGTTGATTTACATATTGACGAGACCCGGGGAACCTAGCAGTATCTTCCTAGGCATGGCTTTTCCAACACTGTACAGCTTACAAATACGTTCTTGAAAAATAGTTAATAAATCAGAGCTAAAGAATCCCGAAGCCATAGGAAACTTGTACACAAAGAGCTAACGTGGGCTGTCTTTCAACGTATTATTTGTGCCAGATCAGAAACAACCAAAATGATGCAATGTATCTGTCAGAATAAGAGTTCAGTGGGCCTCCACTCATCAGATACTCAATATAGCCTGATAGAAAACGAATGAAAATATATCACGGAGGCCAGATGTTTTCATAAAACACCCCTGTTGGATATACCATGGTGCACACGGAAGGGGGTGTAAAATGCACGTTTTGTAGAAATGAAAGTCCCTGTTCACAGCATGCAACTCCAACCACTTTTGTACGCGGCCTCTCAAATGTCCAAGCTGTGTACCTCCTCCCCTCCAGCTGCTACTTGACCTTACAGAGGGCTCTGATACCCCACGGCCATGTCACATCTTCTTTTCTAATTAATAGAAAATCTGAGTCTCAAAATTATTGCTAGGTTATCTAAGGCAGTTTAGAGTTCTAATAAAATTAGAAACATAACATTCCTACAAAAGAAAAAAGAGAAGAACGTATTTTTATGCCCCCCCCCTTGGGAAAACCCAAGAACTGGTTAATTTTAACAGAATGTCATGACATTTCAATAAAGTAGAGTAGTATTAACACATTTCACACACACCCCATCAGGTGTTGTTTTTTTTTTCTGTCTTTTTTATGGGAGATAAATGCTGACTGTATGAGAGAGGATACTTCCTTTTTAGAGTCAAAGGCATTTTTATAAATTAAAAAAACTTCCTTTTAGAGGTAAAATTCTTTTATACTATTTCTTTCATTTATTCAATAAATGCTAAGTGTATATAAAGCACAATGTTAGAATTAAAGGTATATAAAAACAAGAAAGTTATGATTAACTAGGGAGAAGAGGTAGACAACTTTCAATCAAGCAAACTAAGATGGAATAGAGTAAGAAAAATACAAACCAAGAGCCATGCTGTTCCTAAAGGAATCACCGATTTCCTCAAGGAGTGGCATTTTTGCTGGGCCAGAGACAAGGAATTCAGAAAAGGCAGAGGGTAGGTACCTTGGTCCTTTCAGGCTGCTGTAACAAAAATACTATAGATTGGGTGGCTTAAACAACAGATACTTATTTCTCACATTTCTGGAGGCTGGGGAGTTCAAGATAAAAGTGACAACAGATTCAGTATCTGGTAAGAGCTGGCTTCCTGGTTCATAGATGCCCATCTTCTCAATGAGTTGTCATGTGATAGAAGGGCTTCTCTGTGGACTCTTTATAAGGGCACTAATCCCATTCATGAGGGCTCCCCCCCCCCCATGACTTAATAAACCTCGAGAGACCCCATTTCCAACTGTGATTATATTAGGTTTCAACATACAAATTTGGGGAGAGACACAAACATTCAGTCTATAGCAGTAGGGTAACATGTGTGGGACCAGTGAATAATATCATTTGACTAGAGAATGGACTGCAGGAGGAACAGAAACGATGGGTAAAACTTGCGTCGGTGGCTGGGCTCATTTATTGGATAGCTGACTAAAGAGATTATATTCAATGATATAATTGGGCTGTCAGAATTTGCCAGAAAAGCACAGGACAGGTACTTTTTTTTTCTATAAGTAGGCCCCATGCAACTATTAAATTCAAATATAACTGGGAACCTTCTTCCACTGTATCTGACAAGCCTATAATATAGGCAGCGTGGAGCCACGGACACTTTTTGAGTAGTTGAGCAGTGTGATCAAGGCAGTGATTCAGAAACACTGCGGTGGAACCAGTAATAGGCTGGGTTTCGGTAAAACGATACTTCAGGAAAGAATGAAAGCAGCTTGAACTAGCATGGTAGCAGTGAAATGAGAGAAGAGGGGACATTTTGAAAGAAGGTTCAATAGGACCTGGCGATTAAGAAATGTATGGTGGGAGGGAAAGGTAGAACTCAGAACTGCCATTAGAATTTAAGGTAGCTTAACAAGTCACTGGCAAAAAGGAATCAGGAAATATAAAAATGTGATGCGAATTTTGTGTCCCGACATATGATCTATCCTTGAAAATGTCCCATGTGCACTGGAGAAGAATGTAGAATCTGCTGTTCTGGGATGAAAGGCTCTGTAAATGTCAATTATGTCCATTTGGTCTAATGTGTCATTTAAGTCTGGTATTTCTTTATTGATTTTTTGTTTGGATGATCTATCTAGAGCTTTCAATGGGGCATTTAGGTCCCCTACTATAATTGTGTTTTTGTCAGTTTCTCCCTTTAGTTCAGTTCACGGTTGCTTTATTTCAGTGTTCTTTGATTGGGTGTATATATGTAGGAGAGATGTTCTATCTTCTTGATATAATGTTCCCTTTATCATTATAAAATGTCTGTCTTTGTCTTGTTAACTTTGTTATTTTGAAATCTATTTTGTCAGATATAGGTATGGTTACAGCTGCTTTTCTGTGGATGATATTTGCTTAGAGAATTATTTTCCACCCTTTCAACTTTGAGTCTATCTTTGTCTTTGTAACTTGACTTGAACCAGGGACCCTTAAGTCAATATTCTATCCACTGAACCAAACCAGCTAAGCTGTGTTTGTTTGTTTGTTTGTTTAGATCTTGCATTTCTCTGGCTTTTCAGATCTCCATGTTAGGTGGAAAATAGCCTGTGTTCCCTGGGAAAGTGGGTGCCTTCCCAATGACCAGTTGCTCCAGTTCCAGGGGACCAACCCCACAGGGGAATGCTGTGAAAAACTGAAATCCTTTTTTTTTTTTAAATCAAGAACAAGAAAAGGATATCCATTCTTATAATTCTTATTCAACATAGTACTGGAAGTACTTGTCAGAGCAATTAGGCAAGAGAAAGAAACAAAAGGCATTCAAACTGGGAAGGAAGAAGTAAAAGTGTCACTTTATGCAGATTGACATCATTCTTTATATTGAAAACCTTAAAGGCTCCACAAAAGAAACTATTAGAAACAATAAACAAATACAATAAAGTTGTAAAATACAAATTATACTACAGAGCAATGATAATCAAAACACATGGTATTGCCAGGAAAACAGACACACAGAACAATAGAACAGAATTGAGAGCTCAGAAATAAAACCACATGTAAATGGGCAAATAATTTTTTACAAAGGAGCCAAACACACACAATGGAAAAAAGAAAGCCTATTCAATAAATGGTGCTGGGGAAAATGAAAATCCATATACAAAACAATGAAACTAGAATACAGTTTGTCCCCCTGTACAAAAATGAATTCAAATCAGATCAAAGACATAAACATAAGATCTGAAACAATAAATTACATAAAAGAAAACATAGACATTAAACTTATGGACTTTGGTCTTAGAGAAGATTTTATAAATTTGACCCTACAGGTAAGGGAACTAAAGGCAATAAAAAATAAATGATATTATATCAAATTAAAAAGATCCTGCACAGCAAAAGGAACTGCCAACAAAACAAAAAGACAACCAACTGAATGGGAGAAGATATTTGCAAACAACAACTCTGACAAGGGATTAATATACAAAATATAAAAAGAGTCCACAGAACTCAACACCAAACAGTCCAATTAAAAAATGGTCAGAATACCTGAACAGACAGACACTTCTCCTAAGAAAACATACAAATAGCCAACAGATCTATGAAAAGATGCTCACAATTAATTAGGGAAATGCAAATCAAAACTATAGTGAGATACCACCTCACACCTATTAAAATGGTTATTACCAACAAGACAAGTAATAACAAATGTTAGCAAGGCTGTGGAGAAAAAGGAACGCTCATTCACTGCTAGTGGGAATGTAAACTGGTACTGCCACAAGGGAAAACATTTAGTCTCAAAGATATATGCACCCCTATGTTTTTTTTGTAGCGTTATGCATGGTGGCCAAGACGTGGAAAGTACCAGTGTTCTTTAGTGGGTGACTGGATAAAGATGTGGTACATATATACAATGGATTTCTTCTCAGCCATAAGAAAACATGTAATACTGCCATTTGCGACAACATGGGTGGACCTTGATAATATTATGCTAAGCGAAAAAAATCAGTCAGAAAAAGCTAAGAACCATATGATTTCATTCATATGTGGGATATGGAACTGAAACTCATAGACATAGATAACAGTATGGTGGTACCAGAGGGAAGAGGTGAGGGATAAAGGTTCAAATATATGGTTACAGAAGATTATTTGACTTTGAAGGTGGGCACACAATGCAATTTACAGATCATGTATCATAGAAATGTACACTTGAAACTTATATAGTCTTATTAACCAATGTCAGCCCAATAAATTTAATTTTAAAAGAAAATAAAATTTAAAAAAAATAAAAAAAACATGGGAGGAAAGATAATGAGCTCAGTTGGTGACATTTTGAGTTTGAGGAGCTGAAAAAACCTTAAAGGACAGATGTTCAGTGGCTTCAGAAAAATGTCAGGCAAGTGAAAGAGATTTGTGAGTGGCCTGCTTAAAGAAGAGAGAGCTAAAGCTTAGTTTTGATTTCTGTCTTTATAGTTTGCTTATCCTGACATAGTGCTAGTTCATCTTACAAATAAAAAGAGAAGGTTTACACCACACTCTTTCATTTTTAATCTTACAATAAAATATCATTAATTACATTTTCTTTGATACTACTATTGTGTTAAGCAATATCATGTGCAGAGGGATTATTGAGCTTCAGGGTTTGACCAATTTAGATTCAAACCCAAATATTTTCTCTTTTAGACTATGTGACTTTATATGCAATTATTTAACCTCTTTGGGTCTTAGTTTTCTTACCTGTATAACATATATTCATAAACTTACAATGGGAAACCCATGAGATCTTATAGACAAAAGTTATAGTATAATACCTGCCACATATTAGTTTTTCAATAAATGATAGCTTTTGCTCTTATTCTTTTATTTTTGAGAGTTTTTTTTTTTAATTATCATTAATAGTAAGTAGCCTAGCTGATGTGGTGCAGTTGGTTGAGTATAGTCCCATGCACTGAAAAGTTGCCTGTTTGATTCCCTGTCAGGGCACATGCCTGGGTTGTAAATTTGTTCTTTTTTTTTAATAATATATTTTTATTGATTTCAGAGAGGAAGGAGAGGGAGAGAGATAGAAACATCACACCTCACACTGGGGTTTGAGCCGCAACCCAGGCATGTGATTTCCAGGTGCGAATTGGATTCCCAGTCAGGGTGCATATGGGAGCCAATCAATCAATTATTCTCACATCAATATTCTCTCTCCCTCTCCCTTCCTCTCTCTCTAAAATCAATAAAGACATATAAAAGTAATAATAATACTAAGCAAAAGTCTATGTGGACTTAAATGTTCAGATTGCTCTATCAGGTAAAAAACTATATTTGATATACTTAAGAAATTATTTAATCTTACCAAGATAAGTTAAGGATACATACAGACCAAACAACTAATAAAAAAGCAAAAGTGGACTAGCTGGCATGGCTCAGTGGTTGAGCATCATCGACCTATGAACCAGGAGGTCATGGTATGATTCTTGGTCAGGGCATATCCCTGGGTTTTGGACTCAATCCCTAGTGTGGGGTGTGTAGGAGGCAGCTAATCAATGATTCTCTCTCATCATTGATGTTTCTGTCTTTCTCTCCCTCTCCCTTCCTCTTTAAAATCAATAAAAATATATTTTTTTAAAAAACAAAAGTGGGCAAATCAGTCAATTATCTAATTGCAAATAAATTTTTGATTGACATTTTTACTGAAGATACCATTTCTTCTGACACCATTAAGATGTAGCAAGTAGTTTCCGTGAATAGAGTCCCTGTCACTTCCAAAGTAAGCTAACTAGAACCATTGATCTTGTCCTAATTAGTAGCATACAGGACTATTTTGAGCACTGCATTGTACCATCGCACTAACAAGATTGAGATGTTTAACCTGCCATAGACAGTTGTCTATTAACTCCAATGCTCTCATGCTAAAATGATTCTAAGTGTATACAGTAATGCACTGCATAAGGATCTTTGGTCAACGATGAAATGCATATATGACGGTGGTCCTATATGATTACAATGAAGCTGAAAAGTTCCTATTACCTCATGACATCTTAGCTGTCACAAGGTCATAGTGCAATGCATCAGTCACATGTTTGTGGTGATGCTGGTGTAAACAACCTACTGTGCTTCCAGTTGTATAAAAGTATAGCACACACAATTGGAGTTGTGGGCTACACCATCTAGGTTTGTGTAAGTGCACTCTCTGATGTTTGCACAACAAAGAATTGCTTAACAATGCATTTCTCAGAGTGTATTCCCCTCACTGAGTGATGCACAGCTGTATACAGTATTGGCACTGACAGAAGAGATGGAACACTATTTTGCTGACGTTTTTGTATCCTTAATAAAATTCTGTAAAGCCTAGCTATAATATCAGACCAAAAGGGAAAGCTTACGTGTTCACAGGAAAAGCTAGTTTTGAAAACTCAGATATATGCATTTCCAAAAGAAACCAAAAGTGGTCTGAGGTGTTAGCTGAACTTAGCAACTGTGTGCAATTTATTTCCAAGTGTATGAAATATCTTCAGAACCATGACATACTCACCTGCATGAACTCTGTTTACCCAAGTGAAAAACTTGCCCAAGATCATCTAGTGTAAACAACAAATAACAGTGATTTTCGTCATTGAGAAGCTCAGTAATTTGGAACCGAAGCGAAAAGGTTTTTATAAAGTCCACAGGAACTGGCTCTTCTCTAAGGTACCGAGAATTTCAGTACACCCTGCTAATATCTGAGTTTAGTGTTTCTGTCCTAAAATGGTGTACTTTCCTCAAAACTGATCACCTCACCTCTAATTTCTGATCATTTGCATTCCATGCTATATGAGAGGGCATTGTCAAATTCATTTTCCCAAACCTTGCATTGTCACGTCTTCAAGGATTCCCAGATCTTCCTCCCTAAATGGGGTACGAGCATCTCTGTTTACAACACTGCCCAGGTTATCTTTGTTGTCCTGTCACTATTCAATTTACTGAATTTCCCCTGAGCGCCTCTAAATGAGATTATATCAAATTAAAAAGATTCTGCACAGCAAAAGGAACTGCCAACAAAACAAAAGTACACCCCTTACCAAATGCACTTCATTTTTGCCCTAAGAAAAGGCAGTGCCTGTTGGTTATTCTCACTCTGTATAACAGACATTTATCTCTAATAGTCACTTATGATCTATTCTAGCCCATCCATATTTCTATTTATAGAATTATTTCTCTAAATGTTGGTATATGTAATTTTGTGGACCGGAGTTTAAGAACACAGACAGTGGAGTCAAACAGCCCGGGTTACAACTGTGACTCTGTCATTTATTTAGCTTCCCCATCTAAAAAATTCAGAGAAAACATGGCATACCCTTTTTGTAGGGAGTAAATAGGAAACTAGATATAGATAGATTGAGTGTGGGAGAGGGGAAAAGAGAGAGAGAGAGAGAGAGAGAGAGAGAGAGAGAGAGAGAGAGAGAGAGAGAGAGAGGGAGAGAGAATAGTAACTAGTAAATAATCAGTCCATTTTGAAGCTGTTTCCATGTCCCACTTTATAGTGCTAATTGACTTTCATGGAAGACTTTGTTTTCTTCTGTGATGATTTGTAAGTTGCTGCCTGTCTGTTTCGCCAAGTACTTTGAATCCTCATTTTCTCTGGGGAATCAACATTTTTCTATGGGCCTTACACTTACCTGCATCAGAAACTCTTGGGCTGTTTGTTGAAAAGATAGATTTCTGGACCCTTCCCAGGCCAATGTATATAGATTTCTACAGGTTGAGTTTATAAGTCTCTGGGTGAATCTTAAATACACAAAACTTTGATCATTAATATTCTATAGGGCTGAGAGATGGGGAGAGGGAATTCAACATCCTTTAGCAAAAAGAATCACTTTTTATATATGTGGAATCAGAAAATTCAGTACCACTTAGACAGAAATTTGGATTATTTGAAATGTATATAACTAGGAATATAGCACTCTAGTCTCCCTACCACCTTTGGAGCTAATCTAGGTGCCTATAGATGAACCCATGTGGCTATAGGGGTGATAAATAAAATTTTAAAAAAGCTACAGCCATGGCCAGGTGGCACAGTTGGTTGGAGCATTGTCCTATACACCAAAAAAAAAAAAAAGGTTGCAGAAGGGATTCCCAGTCAGAGCACATACCTAGGTTGCTGGTTCAATCCCCAGTCAGGGCACATTTGGTACACAACCAATTGATGTTTCTTTCTCACATCAATGTTCCCCCCAACACACACCTCAAATCAATTAGAAACAAAACAAAACATTTCCTAGGGTGAGGATTAAGAACAAAGAAAACCTACAGATCCAATTCTTATGGTATATGAAAATGTTTCTAAAGAGAAGCATACATTATCTATCTTTAAAGCAAATATGGGTCAGCAGGCCAGAGCTTTTAACAGGAACACTGAGAAATTCAGGAAGTGCTATTTCCTTCATAGTTTTATTAGCCCATTCTTTAATCTATCCTTATACCAAAACCACTGACTTAATTACTGGAGCTTTATAGTGTATCTTGAAACTAGGTAGCATAACTCCTGCAAATTGGTTTTCTTCTTCAAGATCATTTTGTTTGTTTATTTTAGATTCTTTGCATCTATATAAATTTTGGAATGAGTCTACATTCACATATTCAGGTTCTAAACCCAAGAACCTGGAAATGTTACTTTATATGGCAAAAGAGATTTGCACATGTGACCAAGTTAAGGATCTCAAGTGGGAAGACTATCCAAGTGTGTATAAATATAATCATACGTGTTCATATAGGAGGCAGGTAGAGAGATTTGAATACAGATTAGAAGAAAACAATACGACAATAGGCCAGATTGGAATGATGTAGCCATAAATCAAGGAATTCTGGGAGCCAACACAAGCGGAATGAAGCAAGGAGCAGGATGCTCCTGGCACCTCTGGAAGGAGTCAGCCCTGACAGCACCCGGGTCTTAACCCATTAGACCAGCAGTTCTCAACCTGTGGGTCACGACCCCTCTGGGGATCGAACGACCCTTTCACAGGGGTCGCCTAAGGCCATTGGAAAACACATATATAATTACATATTGTTTTTGTGATTAATCACGATGCTTTAATTATGTTCTATTTGTAACAATGAAAATATATCCTGCATATCAGATATTTACATTACGATTCATAACAGTAGCAAAATTATAGTTATGAAGTAGCAACGAAAATAATTTTATGATTGTGGGTCACCACAACATGAGGAACTGTATTAAAGGGTCGCAGCATTAGGAAGGTTGAGAACCACTGCATTAGACTAATTTCAAACTTCCGGTCTCTAGGACTATGAAGATAAGCAACTATGTTAGTTTAAGCTATTAAGTTTGTGGCCATCTGTTACAGCAGCAATAGGAATCTAATATACTTTCTATTTTTTTTAAGCCTATTGGGGTTTTGATTGGGATTGTATTGAATCTATAGATTGATTGGGGGATAATTGATTCTTAACAATAAGTTTTCCAATCCTTGGACATAATATCTCTCTTCATTTGTTTAAGTCATCTTTAGTTTTTTCTGAGCAACATTTCATAGTTTTCAGGTATATGCTATGCCCATCTTTCACTAATTTTACTCCTAAGTGTCTGATGTTTGGATACTATTGTAAATAGAATTTTATTACCTTATGTTCCAGTCTTTTTTTTTTGCTAATCATTAAAAACATGTATACTGAAACCCCAAATCTTCTCTTTTAAGGAAGCTCAGTGAAGACAGAATTTAAAGATTAAAAGGCCGTAAAGAAGTTCTTCCCCTAGGTAACTAGAAATTCACAAATAATTCCAGTCTCCTGAAAATGTTACATTTATTTGATTATCTCCTTAAACCCACCCATCTGAAATCTTTTAAAATTTTAGTATATGATTCCTGTCTTATTCAGACAGAAGATGAAGAATAGGGTATCAGCAATTCTTAGGATGGGTGTGTAGAATGGCTCTAAGGCTGACATGGCAGGTCCAATTCAGAAAAGCCTTGGTGATTATGTTTCAAGAGTGGCACAAGTGATTCAAGATGTTTGAAATGAGATAGCTTCTCAGCAATAAGGCATACTTTAACTGATCACCACTAATTTGCAACTGCCAATTACCCTGCATCTTGGGCTCTGTCCTGGAAAATGCTTGTGACATTTTTACCAGTCCATGCATAACAAGCTCTTCAGAAAGTCATTGTGCCTCATCACAGTACTTTTTTTTCCCTCTAAAATCACAATAATGAGTAAGTACTGCTCTTCTTTCTCATTAAGCACACACTTTCCCTCAATTTCCACAGTGGGGAGATTGCTTTTTCCTTCCTTCTGTATTATACTTTTTCTGGCGACAATTTAACAAATGAACTAGTGTGAAAGCTAATTTTAACCCACGAAAATTGGGGTAAGTGTACTTCATCCCAGATTTTGAGCCCCGTGGAAATTGTTTTTATTGTTTCCTTTTTCTTTTGAGATGCCTGGAGGAAAAAGGAAAGTGGGAAGTGGGGGTGAGATAGATCACACACATAATGTAGCCCTGATCTCAAGTGTCTGCTCGTAGCACAAGGACTTACTCTCCTCTTTTATACATACCTGTTGAGTTAATAGCATCTGTCCTATGAAAGAGACAGGAAAGTAGCCATAAAAGCTTTTCCAGCATAGTTCCAGGGGTGCCGGGTAGCAATAGACCAGTAGAACTTGTTCCACTTCAAACTCTCCCCTGAATTATCCGCAGCCCCACATTTCGTTCTTATTTGTCTGTCTTCAGAAAGCTAAGTCATCCTTTCCTCAAAAGGAAGTTCAATCTTTAATATATGCCTGTTATGACTGTCAGTGTTATGCATGTATGTGAACATGTGAGTGTTTTCCCCTGTCAATATTTCTCATGAGAAATTTAGAAAGTAAAAAAAAACCCTCTTTTTAGTGTCCTATTAATTAAGGCAAAGTAAATTAAAAAATCAGAGAGAAATAAGAGAAGACTATGGTCAAATTCATAGGTCTTTGGGGGTGCATGGTATCACCTTTATTTTAGGCGCTGGGATTGATGAGAGACCAAAGAAGTAAGCCCATCCCAAGACCCAGGCCTGAGAGAGGAAGTAATAGGAAGTATTGGAAAGTGATACATTATACATTTCAAACATATAATTTAAACATTTGAATATATGTGAATTTGAAACTATTTAATTTAGATATATGAGCAAGTAACCCATGCCCATCAACCAAATTTCAAAAGGTGCAAAAGTTGAGATGGTAAAGATAAGTTCTTTTCTCTCTGCTGTTCCCAGTTCCTCCGTTTCCCTCTCTGAATGCAACCATGGGTGCCGGTTTCCTCCATCCTTTTCAAGATTAGACAATCTTTAGGAAGATAGTCCCTCGAGAATGCCAGAGGACTATTCACAGCAACATAGACTGTTTGACATACACATTTCATGGTATTTTCTATTCAACCGATCACTATAACTCTATGGGAAAGTCACATCTTCACCAGGTGTTCATAGGACAGAGAGGATGGGTAATGTGTCAACCCCAAAATATTTTAATGCTATGTAATATAAAATTAATTACCTAGCAAAGTTTTTTGTAAGAATGAACTGATATGAACATCACACGTGTTTCCCTTTATTCTCAGCTGCAATTCAGATATATCATTTTAGTTCTCAATTAGTTTTAGTGTAGCTCTAATTTTAGTAGTCTGAATTAATTGGCAGAGGTCCATGCCCTACTGGAAATGTATATTTACTCCTTCCACAAAAAGAGCTGCCTTCATTTAAAAATACCAGTTCATTCTCTGATCGGCTGGCTCACTGCAGTCTTCCGGTTGCTTTTAAGGCGTTGGGATTCGTGCCTGCAACCGCTCTGTTGTTGCTCTGAAGTAGGACAGGCCGCCTTCCCTACCCTGTGGGCATTCAGGGCAGCCTTTCTTGTTTCAGTTGCCCAACTGCCTACCAATCTCATCACGGAAGCAAATAAAACTTATTTTTCTCCATTTAGTGCTCCCAAGTCTCCCCTTAGCTGTCTTACTATTGACAAATGGCATATTCTTTGAAGATACGACTATTGATCATTAGCCATCCCGGGGGAATAGACTTGTAGTGCAGGAAGAAATCAGCTGTTCTCTGGTGTGAGCGGCACTGTAGCTCCGATACCACAGCCCAAGGAGCTGATGTATTTGTAGCGCCCAGATGTCTCAGCGGCCACATCAAGCAGGCCAACTGGGCTTCTTTCAAACACAGAGGGGCTTCAAAACTCAATTGAGCAGTAATGTTCCGCTCTTAAAGGCAACGAGACAGAGAACAAAAATTATAGGTTCTGAGGCTTCGTGCTTTTTGGGTCTGAGTGAAATAGATATCGCCATCATCCACAGCGACATAATGAATAAAAATGTTAAAGCTGCAAGGAAAATGGCTCAGGAAAATCCCCAGACCACGGAATTTTTAGTAATTTCAAGCCAATAAGCTGCAAAACAAACTAGTCGAAGGTCAATTGTTTTTAAACGGAACTAACAGATTTGAAATTTGAATATTATATAAAAATGATTTCAATGCGTTGAATCTTCATGTGGATTATGATCGGGAGAGATAAACATAAAGCAGTGAAATTTACCTGTCCAAATGGTTACCCAGATTTAACCCACAGCTTAAAGTAGAAACTTCATTGATCTCTTCTGAGTCAGTGAAAATACTTTCAGCATCGAGATGTATGAACAAAAAAATCTTAAAGGCAATTCTGAATAGAAATGGAAACCTCTAAGAATGAATAGGCATAGTCATTCAGTTAAAAAGAAATATTCTGAAATTTTAGGTTTGATGTTTCTTTTTTCAGAGCTTCACTACCTAGCAGCTTGTACTACTTAAAAAAATAATCCAAGAATAAACCCGAACCTGCCTTCCATGACAACCCTTAACATTATTATTTGATTAACGGCTCATACTGTCATAAGGTGATGCCTAATTATGTTTCTCTCGTTATGTGGTGAAGGAATAGCATGGCACATTAGTTTGTGAACAGGGAAATGAATGCCTTTTAATAAGATATATGCCTCCCCCATTCCCTGTCCTCCTTTTCCAAGTAAGCTTCCGTATGTGTTGGGTTTAGCTCCACGATGGGGAGAAAAATTCCCTTTCAATCTCCCGCTGCAGCAGCAAACTACTTACTGCTACAAATGACCACTCCAGAGATCATTTGAATTAGCTTTAAGAAAATCACTCTCCATTGTCCAATGGCTGTCCGTAGACCTTAGTAATTGAAGCTTTTTACAGATGGGCTTTCAGCAGCTTTAACCCATTATAGACTGAGTCTGTGTATTGTAACCATTTCCCCCCTCCCCGCCCCCAAAAAAATACACTTTGCCTTCTTATAGTGCTGGCAGCATCAGCGAGCATACAGTGGGATTTTCGCTTGATTGGTGGCCTAGACTCATATTCATGGGAAGAAAGCATTTGAATGGGGTAATAATGACCCCAGAGATTTCACTTCAGTCAGATACACATGCAGGATTCACCCCTGCCATTCCTGGAAGCCCTGACTGTGACGTGGGTCCATCTACACTGCCAGATCAGTGACAGAGCCCCACCCTCCACCCCCTGTCTACAGCCATGCTGGCAGTGCCCAGCAACAATGTGTAAGCTGGCACTGAGGCCAGATCAGGAGTCCAGATGTTAGAAGGTGAAATGTCAGTTATCTGAAGAGCATGAACAAAGGGGTTGTCAATATGTACAAATCACCATGGTCTTACACAGGATATCTTTGTATTTTGATGCAGTGACCTTTCATTTTATGATGTATTCATTGGCTAAACAAATACTTCTTTTTTAAAAAATATATTTTTATTGATTTCAGAGAGGAAGGGAAAGGGAGAGAGAGATAGAACACTGATGAGAGAGAATCATTGATTGGCTGCCTCTTGTAGGAGCCCACAATCTGGGCGTGTGCCCTGACTAGTAATCGAGCCCTGACCTCCTTGTTCATGGGTTGATGCGCAACCACTGAGCCATGCTGGCTAGGCTAAACAAATACTTCTTGAGCACTTACTGTGTACTAGACTCTGGGTGTTTAATAGCAGTGAAGAAAACAAAAATGTTTGTCCTTGTGGAACTCCTATTCCAGTAAGGGAAACAATTATGTGTGTGTGTGCATGGGTTATGATGATTAGGGCTTAGGAGAACAATCAACTAGTGCAGGAAGTACTACAGCCAAGGGCTTGGTTCGGGGGTTGGAGCAAGAAAGGGGAATGCAGTTTTACAGAGAGAAGTGTCTGAAGGTCAGTCTCTGAACATTTGAACTGGAGGAAGTTAGAGAAAGCAGTGTGCCCGATACCTTAGTCCTTTGCAGCCAGTAGCATAGAAGGAAACAGCTCCGTTTTACTCTCCTGCAATACACTGAGGTCGTTCAGTTTGGACGGTGGCAGTTGCCTTCCCCATACATTTTTTACTGTCGCTAGATTCCCAAACTGCTACAAATTGCCAGGAATTGAAATATGCATGGCAATGTCAAATGTCACATTCAGAAATATTTGCACATTGGCACTTTATTCTGCCCACAAAAACAAAACAAAACACCAAATTCTTTAGGGTTCTGCTTCTCCGTGAAACACTGTTGCTCCCACCTCTTTTTCATCGTTAATTCACTTCCTCCAGACACAAACAGAATTCACAGTCTCAACCACCAATTTAGCCATTATGTGTCATGAGCACATTGGGGCTACATGTGGCTTATGCCACCTCAAGACTTAAATCATAAGTCCCTGGTTTGCAAGAACTACATTTTTATTATTCTGTCTTCACATAACATTTATAGCAGGTGGAATAAATTAATTCTGTGGTTTGTGGTACATGTCATTGGGCCACCATTCTTTCAGTAAACATTTGAATGTGCTTGACAGTTTGTTAAAATTGTGTAAATGACTCATAATACCGAAAGGATGTCTCTATTAAATAAGCGGTATCTAGATACTAACACTCAATCCCGCACTTAGAATGCAATAAAAGGACTATATCAATGGCCAACACCACTTAGCGTTGGGAACAGTTTACATGGGAACTCTAATTTGTATTCACGCAATGCTTTTTCCTAAGCTCTTCTGCTTCATAATTACAAAGTGGCTTTATGCTTATTATTGTTGTGACAATAAATAACAGGACAATGGAAAGCAATAAACAATCCTGTCCTTGCCACAACCTAGGAAATAAAGAGAACCCACTACAGCATATGCATGTACTCAAAGTCCCAACTGAACTCAGTGTAATGTACAGCCCTGGGAATTACTTGTGCGGGTATCATTGCCTGAAGGCTGTGATTATGGGTTGTAATGCTCGCAAGGAGACAGACCCATTTGTAAATAGACATATTAAATGTAACTGCTCAGTCGTGAGAAAAATCTCACTTCCTTCTTAGGAAGCCCTGACTTATTTTCAAATAATGTCTAGTTTCCTCTGCCTCCCTATCAAATCAGAGATAGAAAATTAAACTAGAAAGCAAGAGAAAGGAAAAGGAAAGGAATTGTTACACAAATTTACTAAGCACCTACCATGGGTCAGACATAATGCAAAGTCTGTTTTCTCATTTCAACCTTCAAACAACTCTGTCCACCATGCATTAGGATCACAGCGGAACCACAATACGTCTACACAGCACTAATTTACAATTAGGAGACAGACCCAGACACACCTAGTGATAGATCTAAGGTCACACAAGTAATGGGGACGGGGAGCTAGAATGTGCATTTGCAATAAAGCATCAATGATGTTTAGATGCTATTATAAACTACCTCCCCAAACTAGTCTTTGCTTTTCTAACTCTTTGGCAATTGGAAGAATAGGATAAATAACTATAATGAATCACATATTTGCATATAATCCCCCCCCCCCGCCTATAAAGACTACCCACTCGATTCTCCACATTTGAGGGGAACATTTATATTTTCACTCCCCTTTGAATTGCGATTTCTTAATTCTCTCTTCCACTTATACCCCAGCCCACTCTAATAAAAACGCACAGCATAAATATGCAATGTGTAGTTGGAGAAACAGAACCTCAGAGGCAGCGTGATGGGACAGAGAGGAAATAAACCCAAATCCGTCAGGCGACGGGGAGTGGTTCTCATTTTGGAGCACTCATCTAGGAAGAGCCAGAAGCAGCCGAGGAAATAATGAGAAACGAGTGCAACAGAGCACAGATGCATTTGCAGGCACCTCAGCCAGAAGTAATCTGCAGAATCCCTCCTGCCTTACACTTCGTCTTTATTCCTCCATTGCATGTTTTCTTGTCTGTACTGTCCACTCAAGTCCACATCATCTTGTAAATAGCCATTGATCGAATATGATGCTTTACTTAGATTAATCAGATTCCTGCCAACAACATATAGACAGCCAAACTGCTGAAAACAGATGGTATTCAAAAAGAAAAAAATAGTCTGCATAATGAATATTAACTGGGCCCTAAGAAGCATGTTCTGTTCCAGCCTATTTAGCTAGTCAGTGCAGCACGACGTTGGACACTTGTCTCTTAAGTTGCACATTTTAGAAAAAAAATGCCCGGCTTCTGGCAGCAGCTGCTGATGTTCCTGTTTTCGGCAGACACGAGCCAATCTCCGGTGATTTCACAGTACAAGTGTCTCTTTCCTCCATACATGGCAGGGGCAAAGTAGTAAATATACCCGGATACTCCCCAAACTCTGAAATTTAAAACAAAAGTAGTTCTTTAACTTGATATTAAATCTTTAATATTAGTCTCAATAGCTCTGTCATGCATTGCCATTAACTGAGCAGCTTAAAATAGCACACAGGAAGTATGTTACAGTTTTCATGGATCAAAAGCTTGGCTGGGTTCTGTGCTCAGGGTCTCACATGGCTGCAATTATGGTATCAGCCAGGCTACATTTTTTTTTTTACTTTATTACTTTATTTTTATTTTAATTACAGTTGACATACAATATTATATTAATTTCAGGTGTGCAACATAGTGATTAGTCATTCCTATGCCTTATAAAGTGGTCCACTTGCCTCAATAAGTCCAGTAACCTGTCACTGTACATAGTTATTACGATATTATTGACTATGTGCCCTATGCTGTACGTTATGTCCCTGTGACTTATTTTATAACTGGCAGTTTGTACTTCTTAGTCCTCTTCACTTTTTTCACCTACCACCCCACGCCCCTCCCCTCTGGCAACTATCAGTTTGTTCTCTGTATCTATGAGTTTGCTTCTGTTTTATTTGTTATTGGTTTTGTTTATTAGATTTCACATGTAAGTGAAACCATACAGTATTTCTCTTCATCTGATTTGTTTCCCTTAGCATAATATCCTCTAGGTCTATTCATGTTGTTGCAAGTGGCAAGATTTCATATTTTATGGCTGAGTAATAATCCATTGTATGTATATATATGTATATACTAGTATGTGTGTGTGTATATATCTGTATGTATGTATGTATATATATACATACATATATATATTCACATATTTTATTTTCTATCGCAATTTATCCCCTCTATGCCCTCTACCACTTCCACCACTCCCCTTGCAATCACCACACTGTTGTCCATGTCCATGAGTTCTCTCTCTCTCTTTTTTCTTCTTTTTCTCCACACCTTCTTTCATACACTCATCTATTGATGGACACCGAGGTTGCTTTCATGTCTTGGCTATTATAAATAGGGGTGCATAGAACATTTCAAATTACTGTTTCCTATTTATTCAGATAAATACCCAGAAGTGAAATGGCTAAGTCATATGATAGTTGTATTTTTAATTGTTTGAGGAGTCTCCCTACTGTTTTCCATAGCGACTGCACACGTATACAGGTTATATTCTTATCCTGAGGGTTGACTGGGGATGAATCTTCTCCCAAGCTCACTTGGGCCATTGGCAGAATTCATTGCCTTCCAGCTGTTGTACTTAAGGGCCAAGTCTTTGCTGGCCGTCAGCTGGAGGCAATCATAATACCTAGAAGCTGCCCAAAGTTCCTTTCCACATAGACTTCCTCAACATGGTTATTTACTTTACAAGCCAGCTGGCAGCATCTCTCTCAATTCTAAGATAAGGTCTCAGGTAAAGCAATCTAAGATAATCACAGGTTGTGCCTACATTCAAAGTGAGGAGATAACACAAGGTGTGAACACCAGGAAGTGAGAGTTATTGACAGGGGAGGTTTCACCCTGGGTTCTGTCCATCCTTAAGTGTTGATTATAAGACCAAGAAGTCTTTGATTTAAAAAGAAAAGGATCCCTTAATTCCCAGGTGGACATTCTATGGATAGGTTTAGCGTGCTGCAGATCCAGGCACTATGGAGGTTGTGGAGGACACATGTTGTGTACAATTTTGCACAATGGGATGCGTGCCGTGCTTGTGCTTACTGATGCATTAGTAGTAACGCTGACCTTCAGCCAAGAGGAACTTGACCTTCAACATGGTACAATTATATTTTGGAAAACATATTTATATAACTTCTTAGGTATATGAATTGAAATTATCAACTTCTTTACCAAAAGCCATGGCTCCATCAAGGCAAATGAAAACAAAGTCAAAAGCAGTCTTGGATGCCAGTTGTCTTATCGTTTAAGCGCTTTGCTGAGTCTCTCTGCGGAACATGCAAAGTTTAGGAATACTTATAGTTCTACAACTATACTTGCTGAAATGGTATATATTTTGGCCATCAGGTAAAAATAATAAGATTTTCCCACCATTTTATCACCTTTTATTTATTATTACTGAATCAGTAGACCATACAAATATTGTTACGATTTTTGATTACAGTCATACATGACATAATGATGTTTGGGTCAATGATGGGCCATATATAAGACAGTGGTTTCATCATAATAATAAAGAGCTAATATGCTAATGGCCATAATGTGTAATGACCAATCGCAGGAGGCTGCCTGCGAGCATGGCAGGGTGTTGCTCTGGAGACAGGGCAGAAGCAGGGAGGCGCCTGGAGGAGGTGGGACCATCCTGTGCAGGGGAGGGCGGGGGTGAGAGCCCATAGTGCTCCTCTCACCAGTCCTTCAACACCCACCACTCACACTCAGAGCACCCCACCACCCACCTGCCAGGGGAAGGAGCACAGCGCAGCAGGCGGGAGGCTTCCATGCTCTCCTCCGGTGCCATGATGGGGCTGCATTGCTCTGGAGATGGGGCGGAAGCGGGGAAGCACCCAGAGAAGGCAGGACCAGCCCAAGGCAACTTGAGGGACTGAGGGCGGGGCTTGAAGTGGCCAGAGAAGGCCAGAGAGATCAGGAGCTGGGCCAGGCACACTGGAGCTCTGCATGGAGGTTCAGATGTCAAGGCAGGGTGGTGAATGGGTGGAAGGAGCGCGCAATTTCACGCGCTGGGCTCCTAGTAAGATTATAATAAGGCTGAAAAATTCCTATCAACTAGTGACACCATAACCATTTTAGTGTTGTAGCACAATGCATTTTTCACATGTTTGTGTTGATACTGGTGTAAAAAAACACACTGCCAGTCATAAAGTATAGCACATACAATTATGTACAGTACAAAATACTTAATAATGATAATAAATGACCATGTTACTGGTTGATATATTACTATAGTATACTTTTTATTGTTATCTTAGAATATACTCTTTGTACTATAAAAAAGCCGCTTGCTCTAAACCAGTATGCCATATTATCCTGGCAGCAGCCTCATACATCTTGTGTTTGCCATGTTTCTTGATTGCATTATTTTCTCTTGTGCTTAATTTAATCTCTTGTTATTTATTTATCATGGCCCCTAAGCATACAATATTCACTGCTAGTGTTGCCAGTATGAGGCCATATCAAGCGATGGACCTGCAAATGTAATTCAAGTGATTAAGGGACTACAACAGTGGAAAATCGCCGATTGTCATTGCTCTTCAGTCGGGCATCTCCCATTCTACCATAACTATGATCTTGAAGAACAAGAATAAAATGATGGAAGGCATTACAACATCTGCTCCACTGACAGCAATGAGACTAACAAAAATCCAAGAAGGGCCTATATCAGACATAGAGAAGCTTCTAATTACCTGGCTTGAAGATCAGACACAGAAGCATATCCCTCTTGGCACCATGAAGATCGTGGCCAAAGCAAAAAGTTTCTTGGTGATGTTGAAAGAAAAGGCCAAACCAGATTAGTGTACGTTGAATGTACTGCTAGCTCAGGTGTTTTTAAGCAATTCAACATAATGTGAAAGTGAGCGGTGAGTCTGTGAGCGCTGCTGTGAAGGCAGCTGAGGGATTTTGGGGAACTCTAGACAGGCTACTTGTGGAGGAAAATTGCTTGCCAGAGCAAATATTCAATAGAGATGAAAGCTTCCTACTCTGGAAACAGATGCCTAAAAGGACTTTCATCCATAAGGAGACCAGGTTTCAAGGCTTTTAAGGACAGGATAACAACCTTGATTGGAGGCAATATTGCAGGCTACAAACTGAAGCCCTTTGTGTCTTTGTGAGGAGAACCCCAGAGCCTTTCAAACATATCAGTAACCACACACTGCCGGTGTACTGCGGGAGCGATAGAAGTCATGGATGACATAGTTCTTCTTCCTGAATGGCTAGGCCAGAAAAAAAATGAAGAAGTACTGTTTGAAGAACAACAACCTTTTAATATTTTGCTTATTGTTCATCATGCTCTTGGATAGCCTCCTTTTATTGGTGATCTTCACTCCAATATCAAAATGGTGGTTCTCCCTCTACATGACATCTCTTAGATCCAACCAATGAATTAAGGAGTAAGAGCAGCTTTTAAGGCCTGCTACCTGAGGAGGACCTTTGCCCAGGCTATTGCTGCAACTGAGAAAGACATTAAGAAGATACTTATACAATTCTAGAAGGATTACAGCATCTATGATTGCACCATGAGCCTTGTTTGGGATAGAAGTGATGTTAACAAAGGAGCATACAAATGGCATCTGGAAGAAGACACTCAAGAGGTTCATCTATGACTTCTAAGAATTTGCCAAAGACGAAGAGGTTGCAAAAGTTAACAACGGTGTGGTTGTGATGGCAACCAACTTTAACCTCGGTGTGGGTAAGGACAATATTGAGGAAGCCCTAGAGGTGGTTCCTGAGAAACTGACTAATGAGGAGTTATTGGAACTGGGACAGGAATGCATAGCTAAACAAGAAGCAAGACAAAAGGAAACTGTAGGAAAAGAAAAAGAAGAACCCCCAAGAAAATTCATAGGGAAGGGTTTAACAGAAGCTTTTGCAGACCTTGATGGTCTCCTTGAAATTTGAAAACATAGACTCAAAAACCAAAAGGATTTCATTAATACACAGGACTATTCATGGTGAATTATCAGTTTACAAGCAAATATATGATGAAAAACAATAACAATAACAACAAAACAAGCAAACCACCATGGACATATTTCTGAAAAGAGTGACACCTCCTCAAAATGAGACTCAAGCAGGTCTTTTTGGCAATTTTCTAGGAAGTCAGTGTTTTCATAGGAGATGACAGTTCCGTGTGTGTTGTGTTATGACATCTGAAGCCCTTCCAGTGGGATAACACATGGAGGTGGTAGACAGTGATATTGTTTATCCTGACTCTGTAGACCTAAACCAATGTGTTCATCTGTGTATTTCAGTTTTTAACAAGAAAATAATAATATTTAAGTAAAAAAATAACAATAATTTAAAAAATAGCAAAATCTTATCGAATAAGGATATAAAAATATTTTGTAAAACTGTAAAATATGTTTATGTTTTAAGTGTTTTGTAAAATAGATTTAATGTTTAAAAATTTAAAGGTTTATAAAGTAAAAAAGTTACAGTATATGTCAGATGGTCATAAGAATTAATACCAAAAGTAAAGTGGACAGAGAACAGAGAGTGATGGGAAAAGGTTGCCTTTTTAAGGTTGAATTCGTGTGAGTACTACATCAAAAGAATTTCTAAATAGTTTTCCAGGGAAAAATTTATGCAGAAGGCATTAATCATCACTGATCATCTGTTTGGTTAAGACATGACTTTTAATCTCCGGAGCTTATGTTTACTGTATATGGGCTTTTGTTGGTGTTTCTTATAATTTATTTTCTTTCCAGTTGAGAAAACTTAGGTCTTCAGAAATTAGTTCCAATCCATTAAGATTAAAGGTGATCAATGGTCTTGCTTCTGAAGAATGTCAGAATCATTTAAGGGGAACCTCGTTCCACTATTGCCCAGTTAACAGTTTCATAGTTGAATTGAAAGGGGGAATTGCGTGCCTGGAATTCTTTAGGAAGAAAAATCCAATGACTCCAAAATAGAGCAAACTAGAAAGAAACACTACTGGAAAAAAGACACCACCCCCCCACCCCCCCGCCCCAAGAAAACTGTGAACTCTAATTCTCTCTAATCAGTTGG
This sequence comes from Myotis myotis, assembly GCF_014108235.1. Lineage (NCBI taxonomy): Eukaryota > Metazoa > Chordata > Mammalia > Chiroptera > Vespertilionidae > Myotis > Myotis myotis. Next base: position 71,517,585 of record NW_023416368.1, read on the forward strand.
TTGCCTGAGGTTTCTTAAAGCAACTGGGCTGCTTTAAGAAACCTCAGAAAATATAAATATTTTATAAAAGCTCTGAGTTTTTCTCAAAGGGTCATAATTTTCTTTTGCCTGTGTCTACAGCACTCTATGTAGAGATTTGCAAAATACGAAGTTTTTGTCAAATTCCAGGTAGCATGTAATTGTCACCGTTCACTCCATGGTCCAATGAGTACAATACTTTTCTTATCTTCTTCTGTTTTGGGAACTTGGTTCATCTACTTAGACATCATCTCATGAAAGGGAAAGGATTTTCTTGCATCTAATTTTTAAGATTTTTCAATATAATGAATATTTGGCTGAGATGATGTATTTTGTTCTTATTTTGCATTTTATTGTGTTTTGGTCTGCTCCAACTAAATCAGCAAACTCTTCAATCTACACATGCTCAAGTATCGACTCTAAAAACATCAGTTTTTTAAAAACTGTCACAAGGATGTCCTCCTCTCAATGACTGGTTCGCAGGGAGCAAACTTAAAAGCAGGCGGAGAGAGGTCCTTTCACCAAGGTGTTCGAGGAGGGCACGTTCTATGGGATGCGCACAGTCTGTTAAATATGGGAAAGGCTTACATTTGCATTGAATCTAAAAAGATATATAAATGAAAAATAATGAAGGTTCAAAATTTTACTGGGGTAATTTCTGTTTTTATGTTAGTTGAATTTGTGTGCATAATGAGACCAAGTCATTGCAAGTAAGTGAATCAGGTACAGTTGGAATTGTCCCATGAAAAGTTGTATTTTCATTCTTTCATGACCAGTTAGCTATCAGCAATCCCCACCTGTCCCTCCACAAGGACTGTCTATTCCAAGCTGCTGTTAAAGGTTTCCCACTACTGCTACTGCTATTTGACCTATATGCCATGGAGAGTAAATGACAGAACAAAGAAGGGGGAAATTGATTTCCCAGAAATATTGCCAAATTACCCTGCTAAGAAGCAAAGTCAACGGGAGCGGTAAGGGTAAAGAGAAGTGCAAATTTCAAGGCATAATGATCCCATTCAAAACATGATCAGATTCCTTTGGAATGAGCGCTCATTTCTGGAACCTAACAATACAATTAACTAATGCTTCCTCTTTTTCTCATTGTTTTTAGCCACTTTCAGATAGATTGGTAGTTCTTAACAAGGGGCAATTTTGCGCTGTAGGAGATATTTGGCAAGTCTGTGGTCGATTTTGGTTATCACAACTCCAGGGTACTACCTGCATCCAGTGAATAAAGGCCAGTGATTTGCTAAGAATCACAACAGCCCCCATAACAAAGGCTTATCAAGCACAAAATGCCAAGAAACCCTGAAGTAGATCATCTCAAAACTAGTGCTTGTTTGGTCTTATGCTTTAAAGCAAAATTTCCCACTATTTGTGCCTTACGGCACAGAGACAGTGTGCTGTAATCTAAAGCCTTAAGTTACTAGGTATAGTTTGGGATCAGCTGAAACCACCAGGGAGATGCATGAGAAGAAAGGTCTCTGGGGAACACTGGCATTTACAGGTTGAAGAGCAGAAGAGGAGCCTTTTGGGAAACTGAGAAATGATTTAGAACATCCTATATAATAAAGAGGTAATATGCAAATTGACCATCACATCCTCACACAAGATGGCCACCACAAGATGGCCGACAGGGGAGGGCAGTTGTGGGCGATCAGGCCTGCAGGGGAGGGCAGTTAGAGGTGACCAGGACAGCAGGGGAGGGCAGTTAAGGGTGACCGGGCCAGCAGGGGAGGGCAGTTGGTGGCAACCAGGCTGTCAGGGGAGGGCAATTAGGGGGGACCAGGCTGGCAGGGTAGCGCAGTTAGGGGTGACCAAGCCAGCAGGAGAGGGTAGTTAGGGGTGAATGGGCTGGCAGGGGAGTGGTTAGTGGGTGATCAGGCCGGCAGGGGAGCAGTTAGGCATTGATCAGGCTGGCAGGGGAGTGGTTAGGGGGTGATCAGGCTGGCAGGCAGAAGCGGTTAGGGGCAATCAAGCAGGCAAGCAGGCGGGCGGTTGGGAGCCAGCAATCCCGGATTGTGAGAGGGATGTGTTTAGCCCAGGGGTGGGCAAACTTTTTGACTCGAGGGCCACAATGGGTTCTTAAACTGGACCGGAGGGCCGGAACAAAAGCATGGATGGAGTGTTTGTGTGAACTAATATAAATTCAAAGTAAACATCACTACATAAAAGGGTACGGTTTTGTTTTTTTTTTAGTTTTATTCATTTCAAATGGGCCGGATCTGGCCCACGGGCCGTAGTTTGCCCACGGCTGGTTTAGCCCCACAGGGTTCGGGCCTAAACTGGCAGTCAGACATCCCCTGAGGGTTCCCAGATTGGAGAGGATGCAGGCTGGGCTGAGGGACACCACTTCCCCCCCCCTCCCGCCCCCCCCCCCAGTGCACGAACTTTGTGCACTGGGCCTCTAGTAAAATTATAAAAGCTAAGGAAAAATTTTCAGAACTGGTAAAGTTCAGTGATGCAAAGACTTTCACATGTTTGTTTGCTTTGACAAATGGATATCATTGTATTAATTTCCAAACAGAGATAGAAGTTGAAGCCAGATCATGGTAGGAGTAAAGGTCGTCTTTTCAATGATTTTGTACTGGCTAGAGAAAAATTGAATAAATATTGAAAAATAACTTTATCTTTTCCCTATGCACAAACTGATTGGCATCAACACCCAAACTCACCTAATTGCAGAACAAGGTGTTTTTCTGCCTTATGGGATCAACCTATTTGCCTGTACCCAAGACCTCATCTTTAATAAGAGATGCCAAGTACTGTGTGAAGGATATAAAAATAAGCAAAACATCTTCCTTGACCTCATGGAGCTCACAGTCTAGTGAGAAGCTGAAAGCAAGTTTAACCTCCACTGGAAATTAGGAATCAACATTTTTGACTGGTAGAGTGAAGAGTAGTAACTGAATATGAGCCTGACGAGACAGGTGAAGGGTACTCATTAAAGCCAATCAGAGAAGGAGGTCACTAACAAGAGAGAGGTCTGACTTTTGTTTCCGAGGGCCCAGCTGAGATTAAAGTATGTCCATTTGTTGTGGTGCCCATAAGCACAGACATTCTGTTTTCTTCAGCATGAACTCTGCCACCTGGGTTTAGGAATAGCAAAGGATAGAAAAGAAATAGGTGCCAGGAGAAAACCATTTGGGTTGCAAGAAAATTGAGAACAAAGTGAGATGAATTCAGAAGGCCAAGAAACAAGGGGTAGGGGGAAGCAGATAAAAGGGGAATGTGGTCTGAGGTTCAGACACTACGATGATTATGCCTGTGTAATGGAGCAGATAATGGTGAAGGCAAGACACAGGTGTGGCCCTGAGAACAGGTGACAGAAGCATAATGAACATCAGTGTTACTGAAGTCAAGGAGACAGAGCTTTATGATGAATCATCTAGGCAGATTTTGAAGTAATTCTGGTCCCAGCATCCTTACTGGAGAAGAGGGCATAACCAGTGATGGAGAAAGATAGAGTATATAAGTTTAGTATCAATGGCCAGTTAGTTTGTTTGGTTTGGTTTATGAGTTGTTATGGACTGAATATTTGAGTCCTTCCATAATTAAAATGTTGAAACCTTGATTTCTAATGTAATGATATTTAGAGGTGGGGTCTATGGTAGGTAATTAGGTTTCGATTAGTTTGTAAATGTGAGGCTCCAATTACGGGATTAGTGTTCTCATAAAAAGAGGAAGAGAACCCTGACTGGTGTGGCTCAGTTGGCTGGGAAGTCATTCCGTACACCAAAAGTTTTGACAATTCCTGATCCTGGCATATACCTGGATTTCAGTTTCAATCCCTGGCCAGGGTGCATGCAGGAGGCAGGTCATCAATGTTTCTCTCTTTCTCCCTTCCTCTCTCTAAAAATAAAATTTTTAAAAGAGAGGAAGAGAGACCAGAGCTGTCTCTGTGCCATGTGAGGAGACCACAAGGAGGTGGCTGTCTGCATGCCAAGAAGATAGCCTTACCGGGAACAACTGGCTAGCGCCCTAGTCTTGAATATTTCAGCCACAAGAACTGTGAGAAATAAATTCTGTTGTTGAAGCTAACCAAACTCGGAGAACTGTGCCCTATCCTCCACCCCATCTGTATCATATATTATAGGCCATGGATTGTCAAAGAGAGGCATTGCATTTCCAGAATTAACCTACACCTGCTAATTAAGTTACAAAATTTTTAGTTTTTTAATAGCTTTGCTTTTGTCTATGCTAATCTGAATGAAATATGTAGAAAGAGTGAAATATGTAGAAAGGGCAGTATCAGAATCAAAAGCAGGGATTTGATTATAGCCATACTAGAGGCCCAGTGCATGAATTCATGCACGGGTGGGGTCCTGCCTGCCCACCATAATCACACTAGAGGCCCAGTGCACAAAATTCGTGCACTGGTAGGGACCCTAGGCCTGGCCGGCGATCAGGGCTAATCTGTGGGGCAACTGGCAGGGTGATCAGGGGGCCCCCGCTGGTACCTGCCTTGGCTGGCCTGGGGCCTGTGGGCTGGGGGCAGCTCCTGCATTAAGTGTCTGCCCTCTGGTGGTCAGTGTGCATCATAGCGACTGGTCATTCTGCTGGTCATTCCATTGTTCGGTTGATTTGCATATTAGGCTTTTATTATATAGGATAACTCAATATGCCTAAAATGTCCAAGAAATATAGAAAATAAACTAGTAAAAGGAATTAACTTCTGGTAAGGAGAACAGTGGAGTACTGGAGGTATGAGGTGGGATTTATTTTTCAATATATAACCTTTTGTATTAAATATTTTGCCAGTGCATGTATTATCTAGCTCCAAAAATAACAATATGAAAATTAAAACATAAGAAATTATAGTCACTAAAGGAAAAAAAAGAGGAAATGGAGATCACAGCTTGTTTTAGTGTTTTTCTTTGTATTGACACAATTGCATGGTTTAGCATTTATTTCTAAGGGAATGCCCAAGCAGGGGTTGTTATTGGTTGGTTGATAGTTGATCAGTTGTTTTATCCTGTTTTTGTTTTTATAATAAGGGACCAAATCAAGACTGCTATCCCTGCCTTTTTATATCTTCATGCACCAGTGGAGTCCCTCAGCCTGGCCTGCAGAGATTGGGCCAAAACTGGTTCCTCCGACATCCCCCCCAAGGGATCCTGGATTGCATGAGGGTGCCGGCCAGGCTGAGGGACCCCATTGGTGCATGATCAGGACCAGAGAGGGACTGCGGGAGGGCTCCAGGGCGTGTCCGGCCCATCTCACCCAGTCCCGATCTCCTGGACCCCACCAGCAAGCTAACCTACCGAAGTGTCTGCCCACCCCCAGTGGTCAGTGAGCATCATAGTGATTGGTTGAATGCTTGAACAGTTGGACACTTAGCATATTAGGCTTTTATGTATATAGATTCCTAAGACTTCACCTTGTCTTCCTGCTCTTCATCTGTATAAATCTTAACCAATTCAAGGTTCAGGCTCCTCCCTTTCTGAAGAACCTCATGCCGTCTATATCGAACACATTGAATAAATGAGCCCAGTTCTGAAGTATTAATTGTCTTCCCATCTGCAAATTTACTTTTCCCCTGCTGAGTTTGTAAAGTACCCAACTCGGAGAACTGTGCCCTGTCCTCCACCCCATCTGTATCATATATTATAGGCCATGGATTGTCAAAGAGAGGCATTGCCTTTCCAGAATTAACCTACACCTGCTAATTTTTAGTTTTCTAATAGCTTTGCATTTGTTTATGCTAATCTGAATGAAATAGGTAGAAAGGGCAGTCTCAGAATCAAAAACAGGGGTTTGGTCTAAGACAAATTCTGATAGGCAGGCACTATGTATAGGCTACATGATCTTTATAAAGTAATGGGGGAAGACGAATCTCTCCTGGGAGCGAAGCCTTGGTAAAACAGGAATGTGCAGGGCTTGTCTGTCCACAGAGAGTAGAAAAAACTAGCCTCACGGCCAGCTCCATTTGCAGCACACTGACTGATTGGGGCCCCGTCCACAGATGAACTTCATCAAGTGTGAAAATCATCCTGGGACCGTGGGAGACACATCATTAGCAGGGAAAATACATATCTTTGCTGAAGCTCGAGATGCAGCCCATTGAAATGAAGATGATGAGGGCCAAACAAAAGAACTGCAATAGAAAATATGCCACTGGACCATCAGAAGAGGAGACAGAACGCTGCCCTTTGTCATTACTTGTCACGGCAGTGACAGACTATAAAATGCCCACTGCTCCACAATTCTATTCTCGTCACTTTCGGAGCCAACTTCTGTCCTGGCAGATGCTTGGCATGTTTTAGACATATGATTTATTGCCTCATTTAATCAAGACTGTGCAGGAAACAACTTTTTTTTTTTTTTTGCTAAATTACAATCTGTCACTTTTCACTTAATCTTAGTGATGGAAGTGCCATATACATATGTGTACTTATATATGTATATATGTGTATGTACATACATAAAATTCCCCCCAAAACACTATTCATTTCTTCATAAGATTTTTAAATAATTTATATTCCTTCCTCCAGCCCAAGAACAAGAAATGTATGCAATACTGTCAAATATAAATGCAGTCATCCTGTATCAGTGTTTTTTTGTTTGTTTGTTTTTTCAGTTTTTATTGTCATGGAAAAAACCCAGCCTGAGCAGATTCCAGTACTAATAAATGACCCAGCTATGGAGGTTATTGGCAATTTAAAGGCCATATCACTTCATTTTCCTTTCCATTTTGCTAATGTATTTTACATTCTCTTGGGAATGCCTTCTAAAACTGGGAAGCACTCCGGCTGAAGGGGAACCATGTACCCAGCAAGTAAGCTACATTTCCTGAAAATAAGAATACCCACTTCAACATGACTCCCTGGCACACTGATTAAGTTAAAATGAAGTGCAAGTAGCAAATGCTGGGTTATGTCTAACCTAGGGAGGTGGGGGAAAAAATGCTTTCTAGAGTTCAGTGGTAAATAGGCAATTCATTTTGACATAACGAGGAAAAGTGATGTTAACAGCCAGAGGTCAGGGGAAACCAAGATGGAAAAGACTATTAGATCATTTTCTCCGTTCCCTGGAGAAGAGAGCCAAATTATATTTCATAGTGCTGGGTCCAGTTTAGCTTTCAATTACTCACGCAAGGGGCTTTCACCACGGTAGACATTTTCCAGGACCTGTATTTCTTCCTGACCCCCCCATTCCTGGATATATTGGCAAAGTATGACCCTTAGTCAGAATTAACCCTGCAGGGACCACAAAAGTACTCTGCGCTCACAATTAGATCGCAACTCCTTTTCTCTTCTCTGTCAGTGAACCTCAAAGTCATTTCTTTGGTGATAACTCCCTTTGTCCTTTGCTACTCCAGCTCCACATTCCATTTTCACACCACATCCCTTTTACTCTGAGTCTAAACAAGACCTATGTTTTGGCAGAAGAGTCCCCCCTGAAACAAAATTTATGCCTGTTTCCAAAGGTAAATGATCATGGTATCTAGCACAATGCTATTCATACGGATCTCCAGGATGGTCTTGAATGAATGAATAAAAGGTATGGATTCAAGAGAGAATGGCCTTTAAAAAAAAATGAAATCTTTCCATTTGCAACAGCATGGATGGACCTAGAGGGTATTATGCTCAATGAAATTAGAGAAAGACAAATACCATATGATTTCACTTGTATGTGGATTCAAAGAATAATATAAAGGAAAAAACAAAACAGAAACGTTCATAGACACAGAGAACAGACTGGTGGTTGACAGAGGGGAGAGGTGTTGGAGGTCTGGGTGAAAAAGGGGAAGGTATTGAGAAGTACAGATTGCTAGTTACAAAATAGTCATGGGGATGTAAAGTACGGCTTAGGGAATATGGCCGATGACATTGTAATCACTAGGTATGGTGCCAGGTGGTTCCTGAAAATATCAGAGGGAAAGTTCGTAAAGTATATGATTATCTAACCATTACCCTGTACATCTAACTCTATACAAAATAATATTAAATGTAAACTGTTATTGAAAGCTAAATAAATACCCAGAGAGAATGGGAGGAAATGAAGTGGAGACTGCATAACATCCTGCTGAAAACCAGTAGCTGAAAGGCACCGAAGCGGCAGGAGGGTGTGGGTCAAAGATGATAAAGGACATTCTACATTTTTGCTGGAAGATGGGAGGACTCAGTAGAAAGACCAAAGATGAGCATACAGGGAAGAGTTGGGGCACCTGTAGAAGCATGCTCTTGAACAGATGAGAAAAGATGTGATCAAGTGCACAAATGAGAAGATGGCCTTACAAGGGCACACAGTCCATTCCATTATCGGGAGAGAAGGGAGAGCATACGAAGAGAGGTGAAATGGTTTGGCAGTTTGCTGGTGTGAGAGGTGGCCTCAGTTCTCTTTCAATAAAGAAGAGAATGGATTTTACGGGCATTGACATCATCGTGGCCACTCCAAATTCTTTGACTCCCATAGTAAATGAAGACTGAGTTCTCAGTCTTTTAATTAAATACATTTACGCAGCCTTTTCACATAAGCAGGCTCACACTCTATGATGCTCTAGTTTCCACTCTTGGAATCTCTCCTCAGGAAAATTATAGATTCAGAAAACACTTAGTCATCAAAATATCCATTATATTTTAGTTATAATAGTAATAGCTGTAATCATGTAAATAGCCTAAGTAAAAAATAAGGATAAATTATGACACACTTAGAATAATATTTTTGGATAATAATATGGAATATTTCCATGTTAGATTTAAAAGAACATGTATGCTCTAAATATAAGCACAAAAATTAAAGAAAATATGAATGGTGACCTTTCCTCAGTGACCTTTATATATACACCAGAGGCCCAGTGCACAAAAATTTGTGCACTCGGGGGGGGTCCCTCAGCCCGGCCTGTGCCCTCTCACAGTCTGGGACCCCTTGGGGGATGACCACCTGCTGGCTTAGGCCCACTCCCCAGGGGATTGGGCCTAAGCTGGCAGTCAGACATCCCTCTGGCAGCCCAGGAGCCCTCGGGGGATGTCCACTTGCCAGCGGGGAGCAGGCCTAAGCTGCAGTTGGACATCCTTAGCGCTGCTGAGGAGGCAGAAGAGGCTCCCACCACCACCGCTGTACTGATAGCCATCAGCCTGACTTGTGGCTGAGCAGAACTCCCCCTGTGGGAGCACACAGACCACCAGGGGGCAGCTCCTGCATTGAGCATCTGTCCCCTAGTAGTCAGTGTGTGTCATAGTGACCAGTCATTCCCAGTCGTTCTGCTGTTAGGGTCAATTGGTATATTACCCTTTTATTATATAGGAGTGCCTAGCCAGCCTGGGTGAGGGGCTGATGGCTGTTTGCAGACTGGCCACAGCCCCTTTAGGGTGGGAGTCCCTGCTGGGGTGCCTGGCCAGCCTGAGTGAGTGGCTGATGGCTATTTGCAGGCTGGCCACAGCCCCTTCAGGGTAGGGATCCCTGCTGGGGTGCCTGGCCAGCCTGGGTGAGGAGCTGAGGGCTGTTTGCAGGCTGGCCACAGTCCCTTCAGTGTGGGAGTCCCCACTGGGGTTCCTGGACTGTCTGGGTGAGGGGCTGAGGGCCATTTTCAGGCTGTCTAAGCCCCACAGCGGGGACCCTCACCCCATGAGGGTGTGGCCAGCCTGGATGAGGGGCTGATGGCTGTTTGCTGGCTACCCAAGCCCCCCAGCGGGGATCCTCACCCATGAGGGTGTGGCCATCCTGAGTGTGGGGCTGATGGCTGTTTGCAGGCTGGCTATGGCCCCCAGCCACCCAAGCTCCCAGTGGAGGCTGGCTGGAAGCAGGTATCTGGGGTTTATTTGTCTTCTATAATTGAAACTTTGTTGCCATGAGCAGAGGCCACAGCCGGCTCAGGGCAGGCCGGAAACTTGGCTTCCTTCATCGCCCGGGCAACCAAGCCTCCTGCTTGCTCCAGCTCCGTGGCTGCCGGCCGCCATCTTGGTTGGGTTAATTTGCATATAGTTGCTGATTGGCTGGTGGGCGTGGCTTGGGTGTGGCGAAGGTATGGTCAATTAGCATCTTTGTCTTTTATTAGTGTAGATAAAGCCAGTGTCCGGGACAAATGTGATGACCAAACGGCTGGTCACCATGAGGTGCACTGAGCACCTCTTGATCTCTCCCTGCTGGCCCATGAGCAGGTTGGGGTGGGACTGGGGACTGGTGAGTGGGCTGAACGACTCATCTCTTAATCCCTGCCCCTGGCCCGCAGGTTCCAATGGATCAAAAATGGATCAACGATGGTAAACGGGGGAATCAGGGTAGGTGGCGGGAGGACCAGGCTGGCTGTCAGGCCGTTAGGATCACCAGCTCATCCCTGGCTGCCCGGGGGCTCAGGCCTGCAGGAAAGCAGGCGCCAGCAACTTCACCTCCATGCACATGCACCTGGATGGCTGCTGATGGAACTTGCTGCCCGCTCGGGGCCGCTCACACCAGGGTGGGTAGGTCACAGGCACGCCCCGCAGCTTCCATCAACACCTCAAACCCCAGCAGCAGTGGCAGGAGCAGTGGTGGCAGAGGTGGTGGCGGCAGCGCCTGTGTGAGTAGCCCCGAGCGGTCAGCTCGTTCCATCAGTGGCCAGCCCAGCACACGCACTTGGAGGTGAAGTCGCCAGTGCCTGCTTTCCCACAGGCCTGAGCCCCCAAGCAGCGGGGATGAGCTGGTGATCCCAATGGCCTGACAGCCCGGTGGCGGAGGTGGCATTCAGCCTGGGGACTGACGAACGGGCAGAAGATGGCCCTGATTGCAGGAGGCTGGGCTCTAGAGACCCTTCCCCCACGATTTCATGTGCTGGGCCTCTAGTTGAGGTATAATTGACATAAAATTGTAAGATACTTAAAGTGTACAATGTGATGATTTGATATACTTACACATTGTCAAAGGATTCTCTCCGTTAAGTTAATTAACACATCCATCACCTCACACACCTCAGGGGTGCGGGGGACATGCTTTTAGCAAATTTCAATTGTAAAATACAGTATTGCCAACTAGAGTCACCATGTTTTACATTATGTCCACAGACCTTATTCATCTTACAGGTGGAAATTTTATAAATTTGACCAACTTCTCCCTATTTTCTCCACACCCCAGACCCTGGCAACCACTTTTCTACTCTCTATTTCTAAGAATTGGACTTATTTTAAGATTCTGTATATAAATGGAACTGTGCAGTGTTTGTCTTTCTCTGTCTGGCTTAAGGGTGATTAACTTTTGGTGATAAAACTCTTAGTGATTTTTTTCTCATTTTTTCTACTTTCCTAAAATTTTCAGGTCCTCTATAAAATTGCATATTATTACTATAAGCACCTTATTCCCTAAATTAAATTTCGTGTACTTTAAATATTCCTGATAAATACACTTGGGCTCCAGCTTTCTTTATTCCCCTGAGATATAATGGCTGACATTTATTGAGTATTTACAATATTCCAGGTACTCTTTTACTGTGTGATCAAAGGCAAATTTCTTACCCTTTCTAACCCTCATTTTCCTCATTTGTAAATGAATATCATTTTCTCATCTGTAGAATGAGAACCTAATAAATTAATACATGAATATACCTTAGAATAAATATTATAAGCACTCAATAAATGTGGACATAATCAGTATTATTATGTTCATATATTACTTTGTCATATTTCGCTACTTATTCTATTGTGGGCTTTTTTTCGTTCAAAAATTATGAGACACACTTTTAGTACTCTTAATATTTTCTTTTTAAATATTAAACCGAAACAATATCTAACATGGTCCCTTTCCTTTTTATTCTTTAATAACATTATCAAGAAACAGAGCAGTTCCTGCAGAGGACAGACGTCTAACAGATCAATTTTCCTCAACAAAGACAGACAGCCCATTTCCTGTGTGTCTCCTTCTATATTGCAGTACAAGATTATTGTTAGAAACTGGGAGTTTTCAGTAGCCTTGGGAACAGGACCAATTCCCAGATATTTAATTTAGTTCTGGTCTCATCTAAATTGAAATTTTGACATAGCATTTTTCTCACACTAACAGTTTAGAGGAATTCTTTCCAATTTGTCTTTATTTATTGTGAAGTCAAGTCAAATCCCAAAAGTCTTTATGGCTGTTTTGACAGTCATCCGGGACATTATTCAATCACTTACACACACATGCTAATTTGAAACTGAGGGTCCCTATTGCTCTGCCCAGGGAACATTGCCACCCAGTAATTTCTTCAGCTTCCTAAAAAGCATGCTTTTTAGGAAGCTGAAGAAAAAACAAAATGACTTTAGCATGTATGTGTGAATGACACTAACATGTTTTTTAACTGGGGAAAAAATACAGAATTGAAAGTACTTTTAAGAGGGCACAGTTGTTATTGCCTTCACTTGCTATCTGTGCTGCTCTATGGCATTTTGGAGTTGATTTGTATTTGTTTTTGGTTTTTGTTCTACCTGATTTTTATGCTTTTTCTCATGCTAAAGATCAATTTCTCCCTTTCTGAGGCATTCCAGATTATTTTATTTTATTTTTTTATCCATTTGAGTTTTCTAAAAATTGCTTAAATTAATTAATGAATCCCTTAAATTTGGAGGTGGTTTCCCTGAATCTTACTGATTTGACACATGCAGCATTTGGATTTACTGGGAGACTGTGACTTCCCCTTATTAATAGTCTCATCAAGCCCTGGCCAGTGTGGCTCAATTGGTTGGGAATTGTCCTGTGCACGGAAAGGTCACCAGTTCCATTCCCAGTCAGGGCATATGCCTGGGTTGTGGGTTTGACCCCTGTTTGGGGCACCTGCAGGAGGCAGCAGGTTGATGTTTTTCTCCCTCTTCCTTCCTCTCTCTCTAAAAATCCATACAAATTTTTTTTAAAAATGTATAGTTTTGTTATGTGGCTCACATTACCTCATAATTGTTTAGGCCCAGTGATTTCATTTCTCATCTTGATTTTATCTTAAGAAAACAAGTTACAGAAAATTATTAATTATTTTTAGGGGGAAAATTCACTCAGTTCTAATTTTTAGAAATGGTCATTATGAGTCAGACCAATTGCTACTTATCCAAGCTATGAATGGGTGTGCAGGTACAAATAACTCAATAATTAACAGTAGTTTAATGTTGGAATACAAACAATGTTGGTATTTAAAAATTATATAACCTGATGTTCAGCAAAATACAAGAAGTTGTTGAAATAGCCAGAGAATTGTGAAATTTATGAATGGGAGTTTTACCATTAAGGACTTCAGAGGGTAAAAGCATAAATATACTGGTTCTTTTGGTATTTTTTTTCCTTAATTAAACATATTTTTTTAAATAGTTGCCTCTTATCTCAAGATAGATTATCTTATGCAATGAGCATTTTTGACACCCTTAGAGATTAAATGAACTATTGAAAGATAAGGAATGAGTTTTCTTGGAAGAGTAAGAGAAGAGAAGATTGTTAAAAGATATGTTGGTAAACATGGGCGGATTAGATAAGGGCTAAGCTTTAATGTGAAACAGAAACTCTGAACACTGGCCTTTGCTTTGGTCTTACTGAAGACACGGTTGGGCTTTTTCCATAGTGGGATGGACTGAGATGGAACATTGGGGACCCAGGAGGGGAATTTCTTTGATTTTGCATCACGAATAAACCTTGCTACACCACAGTCTCCCATACATGCATCCCTGAGATGCTTTTTCTGTAATCCCATGAAAGAGCCTAATTTTGACCGACAGTAACACCATTATGCACTGTTGATGAGACTATAAAATGGTACAGCTATTATGAAAAACAGTGTGAAGGTTTCTCAAAAAAATAAAAATAGAATTATCACATGATCTAGCAATTCCACTTTTGGAGATATATATATATATATATATATATATATATATATATATATATATATATATTCTGTAGAGTATATCCAAAATAATTGAAACTAGAGTCTTAAAGGGATGTCTGTATACCAATATTCATAGCAACGTTATTCACGGTAGCCCAAAGGTGGAAACAACCAAAATGCCCATTGACAGATGAATGGATAAACGAAACAGGACATATATGTACAATGGTATATATTATTCAGCCCTGAAAAGCAAGGAAATTCTGACATGTGTCACAGCATAGATAATCCTTGAGAGCATTATGCTAAGTGAAATAAGCCAATCACAAAAAGACAAATAGTATGATTCTACTTAGAAAATAAAAAGTTCTCATTCTAGTTTCCTATAAACAGATTTATTAAAAACTATATATTATAATCAGATTACTTTTATTCATTCACAGATGTCCTTTCATTGTGACTTGAAAATTATAATTGTAATTATAATGCATAGAAAAATATTATATAATATTGTAGAAATGAATCTAAAAATTGTTCATACAAAAGAAATGCAAAATATTTTTAATAAAAGCCATCTCCACTATCCCCAGTAACTCCCTTGCATGAGAGTCTAATTTGCAAATTAGACTGATGATACCTGTCTTCACTGTACATTTTGGGTAATTAGATGTTACAACTGAACTAAGAGAGAATGGACCCCTCAAAAGGGCAGTCAGTTAGGTCATTATTCTGAGTCAAAACAACCAAATTATTATTACCAGGAAGTTCAAACTAGAGGAATTGGTCTGAACATTTAGTGTGCTCAATTTGGGGTCAAACCCTTTGTGTTGAGCAAATTCACACCATACAATCGTATTAGCACATTAAAATAGGCTTTGGTAAAAGGAAAATACACATAATCAAAAAGTTTACATAGAGGGAAAGGAACATGTGGAGGTAGTCCCCACTGAGTTCCAGAGACTTTCCCAAGAAAATAAAAAGTGTGGAAGTCTAAATTCAAAGTTGGGACAACCACTCCCAGGTGACCTAGAGCCCTTTGATTCTCACTGTAGGACACCTGGAAAGCGACTATCATCTAGAGCAGCAGTTCTCAACCTGTGGGTCGCCAACCTGTGGGTCGTGATCCCTTTGGGGGTCAAATGACCCTTTCACAGGGATCGCCTAAGACCATCGGAAAACACAGATATAATTACATATTGTTTTTGTGATTAATCACTATGCTTTAATTATGTTCAATTTGTAACAATGAAAATACATCCTGCATATCAGATATTTACGTTATGATTCATAACAGTAGCAAAATTACAGTTATGAAGTAGCAACGAAAATAATTTTATGGTTGGGTGTCACCACAACATGAGGAACTGTATTAAAGGGTCGCAGCATTAGGAAGGTTGAGAACCACTGCTCTAGAGCCACTTCCTCTTTCTTTCCCCCATTTCCCCCCATGGAAGGTCCATTAGTCATTAAGGGTCAGGAAGAAAGAAGCAATGTTCCTGTACCACCGAGATGATACTCATAGAAAAACAATGAGGCCCTGGCCAGGAAGCTCAGTTAGTTAGAGTGTCATTCCAATGCCCAAAGGTTGCAGGTTTGAGCCCCAGTCAGGGCACATACAAGAATCAACCAATGAATGAATATAGAAGTGGAACAACAAAATCAATCTCTCTGTCTCTCTCTCTCTGTCTCTCTCTCTCCCCCTCCCCCCCAAATCAATAAATAAATTTAAATAAAAGAACATGAGGCTTACAGAAAGAACTACTTTAATGCACTCAACAAATGTTCATGATCTATTACCAATCCCCAATGACTGTTGGGACACTGTTTTCAGGAGACAGTACAGTCTGTGATCCAAACAACTGACAGACAAATAAAGCTATAGAATGACACTTGTACCACTAACCCTGTACATTGGTGATACAGAAGGATTTCAGTGCCTAAATAAATTACAGTAATGAGATTATAAAGGTTTCTTAAACAATTATGACTGTGGGAAGTCCTGGCAGAACTCAGTGCATACAAGACTGGCACACATAGAGCTCTTGAACACTTACCACTCAGTCACTGGCTTTGATTGACCAACTGGATGGTGAGTCTCTGTTTTATTTCCCTAACAAGATAGTCAAGGTGCAGTGTTATTCACAGGTGGCGCTGGGTTGCATAGCCCTTTGGAATCTTTCTTTGCAGCTTACACAGAGGGGAAAGCAGGGAGAAGGAACCAAAGGAGCAGGAGTAGGCCCTCTGCTCAGCACACGTTTCAAAGCAGAGAGAGAGAAGGTGGAGCCTACCTGTTGGTTGAAATATGGCAATATTACTATAAAGCTATATGTGTTTGTTTGTTGATGGTCAAAACCTTTTTTTAAAAAAAAAAATAAATAGAAGCTGATGGTTACCAAAATTTCACCAAAAAAAATAGAAAAATCATTATTTTTCATTTCTCAGGCTCAATATTCTCAAAGGCACTTCTAATGCTAGAAATGCTACTTTTCTTCTTAAGTGCAAGTGACTTACTGGGGTCTCCACTTAGTGACTTAAGAAATGTTTGTTGAATGAGCACTGTCAGGTATTTAACCAAAGCTTGATGCTCCACCACACTCTAAGAGGGAATGAAAAACACCAATATTCTCTATATTTTGTAGGTGAGGAAATTCAGGCTCAGAGAGTCTGCATGACTACTCATACATTTCACTGTCACAGACCTCCCCCCCCACCCCCCCCACCCCCGTCTCCCAACCACCCAGGTCTGTTCTGACTCCAAATCCTGTCACCTTTGCTTTTTGTAATCTAATCTCCATATCTTTGTTCATTACAGGAAAGATGAAATAGAGAGAAACATATTTTGGGCTAAAACACTCTTGTAAAAGGTTCCACTAGTGTTCTTTTATAGTAAAAATGAAAAAGCTAAATTTTTTTTTTTCACTTGACCCATTTGTAAAACATAGTTTATAGGGCAGTCAAAAAAAAAATGGAAATGGGTTTTAAAAAAAACTACTACATTAATACTAAAAGGAAGCAATAAAAATAAAAATAAACCCTTAGGTACAGAGAAACTCCAATGCAGAGTACTTCTGACATCTGTTAAACTGGGTAGTAGGGAAGGGATCATACATCCCTACATGAATCCCTGTTGCTACAAATCATAGGGAGACTTAGTAATAATATGCTTTTGATTGCAGACATGCAGAGAAAGTTTGCAAGTGAAAACTAAAGAAGATACTACACTAAGATTCTGTTTCAGGGAACATTAGACTAGACTTTTCAGGAACTCCAATGAAGCCCTCCTAATATCTTAGAAATGGAAAGGTGAATGCAGAGGTTGTCAGCTATATGAGTTCATATCCCACAAAAAGCCACCAAATGCACTTACTTGGCACAAAAAGAACTGAGAGATTGATGCATTTTATCACAGCCAGTGGGAAATGTTTTATTCTATAAATAAGTTATCAGAGACAATTTTGTTTTTAATCAGCCAAAAAAAAAAAAACAAAAACCAACCTTTCCAAATTTTTGTTTTCTAATCTTAAATAGCTAAGTTAAAAAATCACTGTCGTTGATAGCATCTGCTCTTGCCTCTCTATATCTAATATTCACAGAAAGTCAGCACTTTTTCACTTCCAATCAGAAGCCAGATGCCGGTCTTGCTTACCTTGAGGGGAGAGGGGACAAAGCTGTTAGGGTCTTGTTAATTCAAGAGCTATATTTCCTTTTTGTTGTTTTACATGCATTATTTTCAACACAGAGAATACTAGGCAACGAGCCCATAAGCTGCAAATGTTCATTTGACTTTACGAAGCAGGAGGGGTTGGGGGTGCCATGCCCTTCTGGGCAGGTGCAGGCCAGGAGTGAGCTGGTGGGCCGCTGACCAGCAGAAACTGCATAGGAGAGCTGTGGTGTGTCCCTGTCCGCTACCGTGTCCAAACCGAGGGCAGGGTGTGCAGTTTATGAAGCACTTTGCAAAGTGTAAAGTATGAAACCTTCTCAGCATACAATCTTAGCATTCCCCCTCTGGATGAGGAGAGGAGAAAAATGGACGCAAGCTTTGATTCCTCATTCACATGCCCTCCATGCACAGACACCTGTAATGCGGCTGCAACTGACGTTCTGTGTCCTCTCTGTGCATTCTCCGCTTCCTCCCTAGAACACTTGAAGGAGAAGTTAGAGGAGTACATGGCCCGGTTTTCCAAAGTGAGGATCGTTCGCACCAAGAAAAGGGAAGGGCTCATCCGGACCCGCCTCCTGGGGGCGTCCATGGCCAGAGGAGAAGTCCTGACCTTCCTGGACTCCCACTGCGAGGTCAACGTGAACTGGCTGCCCCCGCTCCTCAGTGAGTACACAGCTGATGGGGCCTCCTGGCATCTGTCAGAAGGAGTGCAGGGTTTGCTTCCACCTAGTTTGCAACCTACAAAGGCTAAAGACCCCCCTCCTGCAATTTTTACAGTGGGAGCCTTGAATTCTACCTTAACCCCTGCTGAGGACAAATGGGTAACTAGAAAACTGCATTAAAATTGCCATTTTGGAGAATGTAATCTATCGTATGGTTTGAAAGGGTTTCACTTATCTTAGACGTGCTCTTTGATTGTAGTTGTGTTCACTGGGTAAATGCTAAAAGAAAAAAGTATTCAAAAATGCTATCTATGACAACAGTACGATTAAAATTCACACACATACCTCGCCTACACATGCACAGTTTAACAATTATTACAGGATTATTAGGAGATGAGGAAAGAAAATTACTCAGTCCCTGAATACAGTTGAATTGTAAGCTCCCTGGCATTGTCTAGGGTTTATAATGCCAGTTCTTTTTACTTTGGCACTAACCTAGATCCCTAAATAGAGAATCCATGTTTAAGCAGAACCCCCTCAAACACTCAGGGTTGGGATCCAAATGACACATCTTACTGCTCCTAATATGATTACGAGAAGGGAAAAGACTCTCTGTGACATTGCACTCAAAAGGTTAGAAACTGGAAGCCATTCAAGTTCAAGGTAGAAAACCAATGTGTGGCTCAGTGTGAGCTTGACTATTTTTTTTAATGTCACCATGAAGTCAGATATAAAATCTAGTAGTGGATAAGGGACAAATTGTAAGCTTGAAAAAAAAAGTGTGTTTCTAAAAGTTCCTGCTGGGCGCATATTGTACTCCTTCCTATTGTTCAAGATTTCACTAATTCAGTTTTTACTGTGAATAATCTCTGGCTTTGGAGCTAAAGCCAGTAACAACTGCCTTCACAATAGCTGCCTCCGAGGGAATGATTTGCTATTGGCTCCTGTGAAGGATTTCAGCTAGAACCAGCCAAGAGCCATTAGTAAAAGACAAGGCGGGGGCGGGGGGGGGGGCGGGATCGATCGATCTATATAGGATTAAGAGCAGAAAAGGTCCATCAACTAACAAACACCCAACCACATTGCCCAATCCACACACTCCTGCACAGATGACTGCCCAGCCATCCTAATCAACAGGATGTTTCAGTGCTCCTGCAGCCACAGACTCCTCTGAGCTTTTAATTAAAAATACTTTGTCCAAGGACATAGCAATTTAGAGTTTCATCAGCAACAGTGAGATTCCCTCAAACGGAATTTGATCTATATGGTGTGGAATACCCAGGGAAGTCAGCAAAAGGCCTAATTTATTTATGAACCACAGCACTCCCTAAATGCCAATTATCAAGCCTCTGAATGTTCATATGAATCTAACAAGAAAGAAAATAGATGGAAAAAAGAGAGAGGAAAAAAAGAGAAACCCACTTTTTCTCATTAAAGCATTTCATTTCCTGTGGGCCTGATGGATAAGAAATGATTCAAGCTCAGGATCACTATCTTTTTTTATTTTCCTTTATCAGTGTCTTGACACATCATCCAAAATGAAAAAACAGGCGGAGTCACACAGATTCTTGGCTCATTTTTCACCTTGGGATTATACCTGAATTTCAATTTCCCATTAAGAGTCTGTTTTGTTTGATCCCTGGAAATTGAAATGTAGGCATAAGTCTTAGATGAAAAATTAGTCATGCTGCTTTCACTCTAAGTGAGTATGGCTGGATGAGAGCTGAAAGGAAATTTGAAGGGAGAGTTGACAGTTAATTTAACAGAGTCATTCTCTTTGGGTCACCTTGGGACTCCTTGTTGGTCAAGGAACTTGTAAATCAGCCAGGTTCTGAATTTGATTGAAGAAAGCCACTGAAACCTTCATATAGAAATACCTGCAGGAGCGATAGGAGAAATATGTTGGACACAGCAATGACAGTCTCCTCTGTCAAAGACATCTATGGGGAAACACCACTTAGATAAAGATTAAAATCCATTATGAGGCTTGCCCTGGTGAAAATGGGTGCATATAGAGCCCTTAGTGGAGATTAACTTGATATTAGTGCTGGGGATCTCTCTGTCTTCTAATTAGATAAAAATAAAAATAAGAACTCCAGGCTCACTGAGACCAACATTCCACATCCCCCTTACCCTGTTTTTTTTTTCTTTCCATCACATTTATCACCTTCTAACATACAATATAAGTTAGTTATTTATTATGTGTATTGATCTCTTTATTCCATTCCTGAAGACATGGGTTTTTGAGATTGTTATTCACTGCTATATTCCAAAATCCTAAAAGAGTGACTGGGACAAAATTTCTATTCAGTCAGTAGTTGTTGAACTTGAGTGAATAAACAAACAAATGAATGAATGAAAACGCATGTAGATCTGGATGGGAGATCTTTCAATGGATTCTGTGGTTTCCACACCCTGGCTTATAGGTGTCATCACAAAAATGTTACTGAAATAACCAACCCTCATTATATCTAAACAATATGATTTTTAAAGCATATTTAAATATATTTTATTCCACATGCCACATTGGGTATTCCGAATAATCATTGAACAGATGGTCACACTTTAAAGTTCTGCCTATCAGACAGTATTAGCTTGGTATAATAAATCTTGACTAAATGCACATTCTTTGGAAAGAAATACTTCACATGTAGCTATTCTAGGAGAGAAAAGCATGCAAATGCCAACTATCTGGATCAACTATTAATATCTCACAATAATAATATCTCCATGGAAAAGAAAGGCGCTAGAAATGAAAACGATAGCACCTTTCTGCTACATGAGAATCACGGTGGCCAACAGGAAAGACCACAGATTTTAGTGTTGGACCACTAGGCAGAAGTTGCATCCCGGTTCTTGTTCTCAAGAGACCAGTGACCTCTGACAAGTTATTTAACTTCTCTGAGCTCAGTTTCCTCATATGTAAATTGGGAATGATAGTAATAGCCACCTTACAGTGTTGCCAGGAGGATTAGAAATAGCATGAGCTCAAATCCCTAAGTAGTTGCTCAAGAATATAATAGAATGTAGCGGGAAGCATAGCAGTAGTATCAGGCCATCTAATATATTTTGAGGTATGATGAGAGAAAATAAAAATGGATAGCTTTAATAAACAGAGTCTATATCAAAAAACAGTAGCAAGATAGGACTTGGCAAAATCTCTGTAAGCCTGAGAGCAAAGAATTCTGCTATCAACGTTTAGGGGCAACAGCCCTTATAACAGCGGTTCTCAACCTGTGGGTCGCGACCCTTTGGGGGTCCAATGACCCTTTCACAGGGGTCGCCTAAGACCATCAGAAAACACATATATAATTACATAATGTTTTTGTGATTAATCACTATGCTTTAATTATGTTCAATTTGTAACAATGAAATTGGGGGGTCACCACAACATGAGGAACTGTATTAAAGGGTCGCGGCATTAAGAAGGTTGAGAACCACTGCGTGAGATTAGATACTAAAAAAGCCATGATGTTAATTATTTACATTTTGCAACCTCCGGATAGCAGGCCAGTATTTTCTCAGCAGGCTCTAGCTGTATGCTTGAAGGAACACCAGTGCTGTTTATACTCCACACACGTTAGATGCTCTATGGAATGACAGATTGGGGACAGGTCCGAGCAAAAATGCGACAGAGGTAAAGCTAAATGGACTTCTGCAAGTCTCTCTGGGACATAACTTTCTGAAAAGAAAATACAGCCAACTAATTGTGCCTAATCACTGTCCCATCACGTTAGGTCCAGCATTCATGCAGAGATTCCGCAAAGTGCTCTAAGGACAACAGGGAACCGGGCTGCCAGCATTATGCATTAGGAGGGATCTGTAGGCTGCTCTTTGCTGAAAACATGATAGATGACCTAGGCAGGCATGTCATTTCCTATTTTGTGCTTTCATTTTTCAGACCAAATTGCACTAAACCACAAAACCATCGTGTGCCCCATGATCGATGTCATTGACCACAATCACTTTGGGTATGAGGCACAAGCTGGGGATGCCATGCGAGGCGCCTTCGACTGGGAAATGTACTACAAAAGAATCCCCATCCCTCCAGAGCTCCAGAGGGCAGATCCCAGCGACCCTTTTGAGTGAGTAGCAGCTGAGGGAGGGGCCCAGGGAGAGAGGGCAGGTAATTCATTCCAGGGTGTCAATGGAGGACCCGTGAGAAAAATGACCTCTAAAAAAATGGGATAACACAGATGGAAACAATATGAAAAACACTGGAGAAAGGTCAGACCTACATGCTGTAGAAGAATCAGCATGCTGCGCTAAGTGCACGGATCACTCCTTCCCAACCTTGGCTAAGAGTTCGAGGAGGTGTGCAGATGTGAGAATCAAGGAAATGCAGGGTTCACAGAAAATGCATGGAGAGGGAATGCATATTCTCCTTTTACATACTCTCGTAGATGTTTTCTTATGTTCAGGTTTCTCTATTCTTTTCACTTTATTATTTAAATTAACTATTTTGCTCTTCTTTTGGAGATAAATTATATGAAATACGAACTAGTATTCAAGCCTGCGTTACACCCTGTTGGGAACTACCCCTTTATGAGGAAGCAGTGCTCCTGAATAGGTGTTCTCATAACTTATCTCAGGATAATCAATCAAAATGATGTATCCAGATAGATAAACTTTGATAACCCTGCCACTAATTTAGATTCTATATAGATAAGAATTTATAATAATCTGATGATTTCTATAAAGCTAAATCCTTGTGTGTTTTTAATGTGGATATGAGAATTATCATGTCAAGAAAAAAGAAAAAAAAAAACAGAGCTTAGTTAGACAAACTATTAGAACCATAAATGCTAAATGATGAACTTTTTCCAAAGTTAGTCCAGGGATTGCCCAAGGCATATGATTATCTATTCCTTATTACTATACCCTTTTGCTCTCATTAAAATCTTTATAATTTAAAAACTATTACATATTTTTCTTTAGCGTAAGAAAAAAGTGATCAAGGCTTTGAGCACTCTGTCAGAATCTGCTTCAGATGCAATAAAATCACTATTGTCTTTTCATTAACAATCTGGGCTATGAAAGTTTGCAGTAGAGATGCTCCCGGCATCACTAACACTAACACTTTAAATTACAATAAACATCGGGAAAACGTTTTCTCCAATTCCAGTCTCTAGAAAGACAAACTGTTGGGAAAGCAGAAGGGATTTCAGAAGACATTTGCCGGATAAAAAGAGATAGAAACCATTTAAAAAAAATAATAATATGAAGAATACTCATTAAGTATTAAGTATTCAAAATTTCTGAACTTAGGCCTCTTCAGACTCTCAAAGTGCTAGAGAGGTTTTTAGAAGAAATAAGAAGACCCTTTATCACTCTTCCAAATGCTTTGGCCAAGATTTCAAGGATATTCAAAACTGCTAGAGACGTTCTTCAGCGACCTAAGTGGAGGGGTTCCTATTAAGCATTTGAAATGGGCCTGGCAGAGAGATACCCTTCAGACTTCCTGGCAGACGGGCTGATGGGGGAATTTAAAGCCAGGTTGTGGGTTGGGAGATGATACAAAAAAATTCTTAAATACTGTGGAGTTGTTATTAGATGGCAGCTGACAGCATAGTCACAGTCCAGTTGTTACTTTCCGAGGCTGTCATGTTTCAAGGGCTGGAATTCATCCATGATAGCTTTTCAAATACTGTAATAGGACTGGGCTAGAATGTCCTTCTAAGGGGACTTTATTTCCACTTAGAAAGACTTTACTTCGACTGCAGTAGCAGAGTGGAGCTCCTGCTCTCTGCAGAAATAAATGGGTTCCAAATACTATCAAGGGGATCTGAAATTGTAAAAGTCTTCTCAGCCCCTGCACTGACACTTGAAATGTTTGTCAAGTAGCCATCACAATATCAGGCACCTTGTTTAACCCCAGAGGCTGGCAGACTTGGTCCCTTTCAAGATTAAATTACCTCTTGTTCCTGTCACCTACTTAGGTCCTCATCGTCCTGTCCAAATTGCATTCCTCTTTGAATCCTACTGCCTTTCTGCTTTAAATCCATTTGATGCCTATGAATGTGGACACTTTCTCCTTTTATAATAAATTTAGCTTCCAGGAGGTGTCCACTTTGATGTTAAAAACTGCATTTGCCTTCCCGATTATAAAAGAATGGTTACCCAAAAGGCCAGGAGCAGCGTCTCAGCAATTCCATTATCAGCAGTCACCTGAGTGTGCTCATCAACAGACATGCTTTAGGCTAAAACTTGCTTCCTGGATATAAAGCTTTAAGATCCACAGAAGGAATGCAGTCTATCTGTGTATCACTCTCACAGTATTTAATGTTTCAAGAGGCTGCTTCATGGGTGTAGGTGGGAGGAGGGGGAGAGGAGGCGGAAAGATAGGAAGAAAGGAACTCAAGAGTAATATATAAAAGGGTTGCAAACCCCAGGACTTTTCAACAATATATGTGCAAGCATTACCTTCCTGTAGCAAGTTGGTCAAATGTCCTAAGTGACAAGACTTGAATTGTCTCATTTATTCTGCCATTATTTGAGTTTTTCAGTGACTATCTCTATTGACCACAGTAGTGTTTTTCAACCAGCAATGCTTGTGAAAATAGTGGGGCATGAGCAGTATTTAATTATTGAAAGTTTCAGAATATTATACTCATATGTGTGTATAAGTATTACTTCTCAAATATTTGATTTCATTTATAATGTATATATGCTCCTGGGTCGTGATATAAACTGTATTTTGCAATATAGTTCATTAACAGAGTTTAAAATCTACTAACTTCCTAACTAGGAATCAAGGCCTTCATTATTCTAACGAGGAAGAAAAAGGAAACTTCACAGATAACCTTGGACACGATGGAAAAATTACTTATATTTGCAAAGAGCTCTAGTTTTCAGACAAACTGCTCCTAGAATATGAGAGAAAATGCAGTATTCATAGTTCAAGCTATTATATGGCAGACACAATTCTGATTGGATTGGATACATTTGATAAATGTTCTTGTCTTTAAAAAATATATTCTCCTTTTTTTGGTGGCCTATCTCATGATGTAATGCTTTTAGGAAATGCTTGTTATGGTTATTCGTGGTTTTTAGAAGGTTTCCTTTTTCCTGGTTTATCTCTCGTGCAGGGCACTTAGGAACGTAAGCCCTTTCCATGTGGCAAAACACATTATGCTCCTTTAGTTGTGGTGACAAAGGGAAAGATGTTCATTTGCATTCAACCACTAACTTCAACATTATCTCAGCATCAAAAGTTTAGAAAGGACCAGAAGAAATGACTTTGTCCAACTTCCCTTTAGCACAAGCAACCACTAAACAATGTCTAAGACAGATGACCAACATTTGCTTGAACTCTTCAGGGACATAATATTTTTGCTCCCTCAAAAGACAATCCATTCTATTAGACTAAATGGCAGAAAATTGTTGCCTCCTTGATTGCAGACTGTCTAATTCCTGTTTGATGATAGAGCTGTTAAAATTTAAAAACAGCCTATTCCTCCCAAAAGGGGGAAAAGAGGAACTTTTTCCAGTTCTATCCCCAGAACCCTATGAAAGAGCATGCTCATTGATGTAACTGTTCAATACATGTAAATTCACTTGACTACTGTAGTCTCATCCATGTTTCCCCAACTTGTTCACAAAGACAGTGTGAAATAGTCCATCCAATATATCTGATACTCAGGCCTTAATACATGAGTCTGTCAACCATAAAAATACAGCTAATTTCTAGGGAATTGCACTAGAGATCATGGTTCCTTTGCTAAGTACTCACAATCAGTTCAGCTGTCCACTTAACTTTGCAGTTTCACTGTATTTTTTAGAACCCAACCCTGTCCTGTCTTTGAAATGTAGAAAAATTACTTTTACTCTGTCAAGCTTCCTCGGACAAATATCCACAATTCCTCAAAGACTTCTCAGACTTAGAGTTTTGATCATTGTGGATAGAATTCATACACACAATCATTAGTGAGGACTGGCATTCTCTATTTTCCACTTCTGTGTAACACAAATTTCCAAAATTTTAAAAATAAGGACATCTATGCTTGGGAGGTGGACTTCACAGGCCACACATGTCCAGAAATCCCAGTGTCTACAGACACATCCGTTTGAATTCAATAACTTCTCATTGTGGCCAGTTACCTAGTCCAGAAATATCCTAGGACATAGGTAACAATGTCCATGACCTGTTGTGAGGCACCTGAAGGTTCACACTTCAAAAACCCAAGGTCCCCTGAGGTCTAAGGACCAAATATAGAATCCCTGTGGCCTGATTCTGCAATCCAGGAGTATGAAGCATAGCTCACGCCAGTATGGATAACATTCAACCTCTGTTATAGAGGAGTGTGTCACTGTTTCATGGAAGTGGGATGCCTTCAAAAGATTTACTGACAGTATCTCCCTTTGTTCTTTCAAGGGACAGAGAGCAGAGAGATTCCTGGGAACTTTCTGACTCTCTTTTCTTTGCAGCAGTATGGCCAATACCATGAGAAAGTCAGTGTCTCTTGGATAACAAATACAATATGCTAAATTTAAGGTTAGAATGGAATTGAATCAGAAAAAAAATGTGCAAATAATCATAAGTTTATCAAGCTATAAACTATAGAGACAATTCAAATTTATACTACAGAGCCTAAGTAACTTATCCAGTGTCCTAATTAATATATTTAACAGTTCCTACTAGAATCTGGGGTTACTCTCTCACCTTCTGGTGCTGCATTCTTTCTTCTACACCATGGGGGGGCGGGGCGGGGGTGATTAAGAGTTCTTATATTTCTACTCCTATGAGTCAGGCATGGGGCTAGGAAATGTGCTTATATTGCTGACTCATTTAATCTTTGTCTCAAGTCTATGAAATAAATAATACTGTCTGCATTTTTACAAATGAGGTAACTTAGGCTCAAAAAGGTTAGGCAATTTTCAAAGTTTATATAGGAAATCTGAAGAAAAACCCAGGCCTAAGGATTCCCACTGTTCCATGGGAATTGTCACCTCTCTTTTTACTCAGAGAAGATACATTCTCTAAGCTTAAGGAATAACCATGTTCAAATAGAAAAAAAAAATTAGAGAATACAATAGCTTTTTTCTCAAAGCAGCAACACATACTGGGAAATGAGTATCGCAAAGCCAGAAGTATCAGTGGCCTTCACCAATTCTTGCTAAAAGCCTTGTCTCAAAATATGTTCCCTGTACAGGACACTGGGTAAATCAAAGTCATTCCAGCATCACCTTATATAGATAGAATGTTCTTGCACAAGCTAAAATAGCTATTGTTATTTATTTATTTATTTACTTACTTACTTACTTTATACATTTTTACTGATTTCAGAGAGGAAGGGAGAAGGAGAGAAAGAAAGAAACATCAACGATGAGAGAGAATCATTGATTGGCTGCCTCCCGCATGCCCCATACTGGGGATTGAGCCCGCAACCCAGGCATGTGCCCTTGACTGGAATCAAACCTGGGACCCTCAGTCCACAGGCCAATGCTCTTTCCACTGAGCCAAACTGGCTAGGACTATTATTGGGTTGTTGTTGTTATTTTTTAATTTTGCAAATAAAGAAAGTGAGAAGCAAAGAAATTATGTTATAAGAGGCAAAATCAGGACTCCAATCAACATTTTCATTCACTCATTCAGATTTCAAATGTTATGTTTAATCAATAATCTCATTAAATTCAAATCAATGCCTTCTTTCATTCATTCAGACTTTAAATCCTAGAGTTAATCAATACTTTTCTTTTCCCCTCCTCTCCTTTGGAAGAGAAATGTAGGCACCCATTAAGTGAAGTAGTTTTATCAATTGATGTTTCATTAGTGAGTCTGTAATGAGAGCAAGAAAGGAAGCAGATTGCCTCATTCTCCATACTGTGTCCTTATTGCGAGAGCAAACTGGAGCTGATAGGTTGCAATGTCAGCTTTCAGTTTCTTCCTGATGAAGGAAATGTCAACAATGCCAGCTTCTAGTCTGCTTATAACAAGATCTAATTCAATATTTGACAACCACAAAAGGACAAAATATTTAGGGAAAAATACTGTCAAATTTCTAAATGGTGTTCTAATCTACCAAGGATGAGAATAACAGAAATGGCTTGAGGGTCTTAAAACTAATCAAAACGTTGAATAAAACCAACCTCCCCCAAAAGCCCAAAGTGAAACTCCACTGAAGATTTCTTTTTGAGGGAAACACCTAACATAAGCAGAGATGTCCCAAAGCAAACTTGTTAGTCATCCATCTCTCCCCTTTGAAAACTCCCTCCCCATTGCTGGCTGGCACACTCTGTGGCTCTCTGGAGGAATTACCATCTAATCAACAGTTCTCTCCAAGGGGTGTGAGAATGCTTTTCCCTTGTCACAATATGCTCCCCAGAAATGACTATTTCTTTCCTCCCTCACCCTGGGGGCTTGATCTTCACCTCAGCAAGATGGACCCTATTACTTTCTCCCATTTTTAGCACCCAGAATAATATCAACAAAATTAATTCCTAAATTAACAGTCGCTACCATTATTTTGTGGGTGCTGCCCTGCTCTTCTTTCCTTTGCCTTGTTCCCTTGAGATCTCTGAGTTCTTGAAGTGACTCTGGTTTTTAAGTGCCCTCTTCTTTTAATCCTCACCCAAGGGAATATGTTTTCCTTGACTTTTAGAAAGGGAGAAACATCGATGTGAGAAACATTGATCAGTTGCCTCCCGCATGCACCCCCACTGGGGATCGAACCTGAAACTTCGGTTTGTGCCCTGAACAGGAATTAAACTGACGACCTTGTGGTGCACAGGATGACACTCCGAACAACTGAGCCACCCAGCCAGTAGGTGCCCTCTTTCTGATTTCTGGCCATGTGTTTGGACTGTTGAACTTCTTGTTTCTGCTCCTATACCTTTAAGGGTCACTCCGTCACAGGAGACTTGGTGGGTTATGCTATTTCAAAAGGAGGTAAGACCTAGCGCTCCATCCGAAGATAGAATGTTATTCCTATCTGCCCATCATTCGGGACTGTGGCCCAAGTAAAACCCTGGGGCACCCTTACCATGACTTCTGTTCTAACTGCCCCCCTCCTTGTTTCTTGGGTAACATCTCCTCTTCAACCTTGGACTTCTGACCCATTCCTGGTTGGGCTTCACTGCTACCAGGTTAGTTAGCTTCTCCATAGCCAGGTAGAGACTCAATTCTTCACCCCAAGCTCCTCTGGGCAACATCAGTGGTCACCTCTGGACCTCCAGTGCCATTCAATAGTCACTGATAAGCCTGCATCACTTCAGATTCAGCAGTGGTTTCCCATGTATTAAAGAATTGAGGCATGCACAAACTTGGAGTAATGACTTTTTGTTGTCCATATACCTGTTGTTTCAACCATTTACCATTTGCTGTGCTTCCTGCACAGGTTTTCTGAGTCCATCTTTCTATCACAGTTGTGGTAACTGCTGTGTCTCCCCCCCCCCCCAAGATGTGACATGAGTCTACCAATATGCCCACCATGTCTGGACTGATTTTTCAGTTCAGCGCTCTATAATATTAGCACAGTGTGCCCAGATTTCTTGTTTCTGGCTCCTTGGCCTTCTTTCATCAAAGCTCTGCTATCATTTACCTAAAGAGGAAGCTTCCATGATACCATGGAACTATCGTCACAGCTCCCCTTCCTAGTGCCCATGGTTCAGCAACATTTACTCTGCCCATAATAACATCGTACTGGAGCACAGTAGAAACAAGCAGAACCCTCTGCCATTCGCCCAACTTTCGCCTTCCTTCCCAGAGAGGAATATGGACCCAAGGTCTGGCTGTACTCGGCAGTGCTTTCTCATCTGAGGCTCCATTGCTCCAGCTCTGCTATCCCCTTTGCTTCCCTTCTCAAGTCAACAGCTCCTTCTTATTTCCCTCTAATCATTGCTAACATTGATACTAGAATGGAAACTCCATGAGGTCAGGGAGGACTGTTTGATTCACTGTATTCAGTGGTGCATCACTGGCACCTAGTACCAACACATAACAGGCACTCAATAAATATTTTTTGAATGGGTGAAATAAATATTAAGTTCAGGAGTGGAAATGGTCCAACAAGGCTATGTGTATTTGAAGAAGAGGTAACAGGTTTTTAGCAAAGGATACTAGCTGAGAAAACTATTATGGCACAGTATTTGCAAATCACAGTATTTGCAGGGTCTCACCCACAGACAAGTTTGAATACAGTGGACATTTTTTAAGAGGAGTGTTATATAATAAAGAAAAAAAATATGGTTGAGACAAAACTTCAGAAGACCTTTATTCTTCAGGTAGAAGGAAGAAAGATGATAAAGGAATGTTTTAGAAAACACTATTTGGTAACAAAAGGCTGCCTGGAATCATCCATATTATGAATGACAATCAGAACCATTTTTAAGACCACAATTCAGGAGAATACAATATCTTTAACAAAGAGGCTAGTTCTTAACTAGATAATGATATTGATCTTTCAGTTCTGTCCATTTCTAATGAACACCATGATGCTATAAGAATCTAGGGATATCTGTTTTCCAGACACCAATTGGAGCCCAGTGGGAGTTGTGGACTGTGAGGGAGCTAGCCAAAAGGCCCGGTTGAGGGTAGGGCTGTGATGGGTCAGGGAAGGGGTGATTATGGTCTTATAACTGCAGGTAGATAAGCATCACAAACCTGGAGAACATGTACAGATCTGAAAGTCCCAGTTAGAAAACTAAATTTTAAATGTGGCATTCTGATGACGTCTTAAAAGTTTATATTAGAAGAAATGATAAAAACTGGAGTTTTTATCCAGGAATCAGTGGGCAGTGGTCTGATGGTACTGATGTGAGGCTGGATCTGAACAAAGAATCAGGACAGAAAGGTTTATAATGTGACCCAAAGAGCTGGACAGTGGGCAGTTGAAAGTCTCTAGTTCTGAATTTCTCTGCCACAGAGAGAGATATATAATTATATTATCATTATTATTATGTTAGTATTTGATGTTATGACTAGAGGCCTGGTGCACAAATTCATGCACCAGTGGGGTCCCTCAGCCTGGCCTGCAGGATGGGCTGAAACTGGCTCTCCAACATCCCCTAAGGGGTCCCAGATTGCAAGAGGGCACAGGCTAGGCCAAGGGACCCCACCGGTGCACAATCGGGCTGGGGAGGGGGTGCAGGAGGGCTTCAGGGTGTGTCCAGCCCATTTCACTCAGTCCCGATCAGCCGGACCCCAGCAGCAAGCTAACCTACCAGTAGGAGTGTGTGCCCCCTGGTGGTCAGTGCACATCATAGTGACTGGTCGATTGATTGACTGCCTGCCCCCTGGTGGTCAGTACACGTCATAGTCAGCGGTTGAACGGCCTTAGCATATCATTAGCATATTACACTTTGATTGGTTGAACGGATGACCAGACATTTAGCATATTAGGCTCTTATTATATAGGATAATTATAATTTTAATGATGATGATGATTATATATATAGTTATATATATGCAATCATATAGCACATAACGATATTTTGGTCAATGATGGACCACATATACCATAGTTTCAGTGTGGCTCAGTGATTGAGCGTCAAACCTTGCACCTGAATGTGGCTGGTTTGTTTTCTGGTCAGGGCACATGCCGGATTGCTGGCTTAATCGACCAATGTTGATGTTTCTCTCTCGTCGATGTTTATATATAATTATAAATATATATATATATATATATATATATATATATATATATATCCCTTATACTTTCTCTAAAATCAATAAAAAGATCTTTTTAAAAAATTATAATAGGGTTGAAAAGTTCTTACCACTTAATGATGTTGTAACTGTACAAATGTAGGACAATGTATTACTCACATGTTTGTGGTGATGCTAGTATAAACAAACTATTGCCAGTTGTATAAAAATGTAGCACATATGATTATGTACAGTACATAACCCTTGACAATAAGCAACTATGCTACTGATATATATATGTATATTTTTACTGTACTGTTTCTATACAACTCCCATTGGGCTCCAATTGGTGTCTGTTTAGATATATTTAGATACACAAATACTTACCATTGTGCTGCAATTCCTGACAGTATTCGGTACCGCCACATGCTGTAGAGACCTGCAGCCTGGGAGCAATAGGCTATCCCACACAGTGCAGGTGGGCAGTGGCTACACCATCTGGTTTGTGTAAGTGCACTCCACGACAAAATCGCCTAACGACTCAATTCTCAAAACATCTCCCTGTCATTCAGTGATGCATGACTGTGTAAGTTTTGCTTGTAAATCTCTCTAAGTTATTTTTCAAAGAAAGTGGATGCATGTGAATAATAGAAGCGAGAAAGAGATTAAGCCTTGCTGTGAGTCTACGCTGATGTCTTCTGAGATGGGTGGCCTTCATTCCAGATCACATGTGGGAGTAGGTGAGTGTCTCCATCTGTTCAGGCTGCTATAGCAAAATATACTGAGATTTATAAGCAATCAAAATTTAGTTCTCACTTGAGGTTTATAAACAACAGAAAGGAGAATGGGAAGTCCAAAGTGAAGGTGTTGGCAGATTTGGTGTCTGGTGGGAGCCAGCTTCTTGGTTCAGAGACAGCTGTCTTCTTGGTGTGTGCTCACCTGGCAAAAGGGGCAGGAAGCTCTCTGGTGCCTTTTTCATAAGAGTGCTAACCCCAATCCCTGTAGAGACCCAGTTGCATGGTCTAAGTGATCCCTGGCTTTGATCTGTCCAGCCCCTATTCTCAGAGATTGGTCCTTTTACCCTACATCCCGGTTATCCCTGTCTGGCCCTCTAGATTTTAACTCTCATCTACCTACCACTTGCCCTCCCCTCAAACATTCAAGAACATTTGGCTCCCTCCATACATATGCAGGATGATCTGGGATCTAATCTCATGCCCCAAGTCTAACTAACCACACCATACCACCCATTCATTCTCATAAGCTGCCTTATGTTGGTCAAAGTCTCTGGGCTTCGGGTAGTCTCCTGTGTTCCTTGGCTTGTAGATGAGTCATTCTAATCCTCCAATGTCACACGGGGTCTCCTGTGTATCCTCACATTATCTTCCCTCTGTGTGTGTATGAGATGGAACCGAGGAGAGAAAAGTTACAAAATAAGAGATGAATGCAAGACAATCGCCACCCAATTAAAGGTGGTATTACAGTCCTGGCCAGTTTTTCTCAGTGGTTAGAGCACTGGCCCACAAACCAAAGGGTCTCAGGTTTGATTCCTGGTCAAGGGCGCATACCTGAGTTACAGATTCAATCACCAGCCCCAGTCAGATGCATGTGGGAGGCAACAAATCCATGTGTCCATGTATCTCGCACCTCTCTCTTTCTCTCTCTCTCTCTCTCTCTCTCCCTCCCTCCCTCCCTTCCTCCCTCCCTCTCTCCTACTTACTCTAAAAATCAATGGAAAAAATATCCTTGGGTGAGGATCAACAAAAAAAAACACAACAACAAAATCTATAATAATAAAAGCATAATATGCTAATTAGACCAGACATCCGGAAGAAGCTAGGGCTGTGAGGGAAGCCCAGGTCCCAGGTGGCAGAGGGAAGCCGGTGCCGGCAGCCTGGGGAAGGAAGGCCTACTCTTGCACGAATTTAAGGCACGAGGTCTCTAGTAATAAAATAAGATAAATGTAGTATTACAAGCAGAAAACATATAGAAAAGAGAAAGAAACAGGGGTTGGTCCATAAGAATGTCAGCAGAGAGCACGTCTGCCTGGCTGGCTGGCTGGCTGTGTCCTTACCACTTCACACGCTGACTGCGGACTCGGGCACTACGTTCTCCTTGCATGAAGACATGAACAAATAGTATGCGCAGGGATACTCTGTGCTAGATCTATCTTTGCACCCATCCCTTGGCCCTTCATTACTAATCAGGCTCTGGTGTCTGTTGCCTAATTTCTGACCCACAGCGGCAATAGAATTTAAAATATTTATTAGATAGAAAGTGGAACTACAGGCACTAGATCCACAATAGGATGATTTTTCTTGCCTTCAGAGTGAGAAAATACACTAAAGACATTTAAATGCATTTTTATACACAGGTGAATTGGAACACCATAAATAATGACTTTTATTAATCACAATTGAGCAATTTTCTATTCGTTGCCTTTACTGAGAATAGTAAATAATAGATATGCCCTTTAAGTAATAGATTTCCCAATTACTGATGTGCTTCTAATCTTTGCTTCTTGGTATCTAAAATTTTAACTAGGCACACTCTGAGAACTATTTTGTGGCTCCTCTAACATATAATTCTTCTTAGTCTGATGAATAGTTCCATTGTATTTAAGAAATTCCCTAGAAGTTATGGATAACTAAACAAAATCTTAAAAACTAAATTTAAAAAAAATCTAATTCTGCACACTGTCCTAAGTTTATAAAATAAACTAAAATTCTGAGCAACTGAAATAATTCTTTGAAAGACACGTGATCCAATAAATATACATATTTATCTATGTTACACATAAGTTACCTAGAACTTACACGTTCAAATAAATTCCATAGAAAGACCATTTTCTCAACTGAAGTCATATCCACAGGCCAAATAATTTTCTCTTAACTAACATAGTATAGTGAATCTAACATAGAAACAAAAAAAATCATTAAGACTAATGCATATACTAAAAGAGTTAAAGAGAATTTTCCCTAAAGATCCTCTTTTGGTTTATATTTTCAAGTGTCAGGTATAGAAGAATGCTTATATAACCAGGGCTAAATTTTCCTGCCTGAGGAAATATATGAGAATGATTGGCAGTGAAAAGATGAGTGATAGATCAAATCTTTAGAAAGGCCATATCTTTTTTTATTTTAGAATTATTGTAGAAATCTAACCTAGAATGAGACTCTTGTTGCTGTGATACTAGTCAAAAAAAGTCAAAATTACAGTTTGCTCAGGCTATTGTTTGTGTTATACCGCCACCTGCTGGGGAAAAAAGTAACTTGTAAAAGAAAGCATTGGCAAAAGGTGGAAATCTTTCTTTTTGCAGAGGTTTTGACTTTAAAAAGTAGTGCACACTGCAGATCAAGACAAACAGCTTCCAGGACGAATGTCCAAAAGTGTCCCAAGTTAAAGAAGGACAAAATAAACCTTGATTGTAAAATCAAGCAGCCACTTTGTGGCATTATTTAGAGGTGAATTGCTGTAGTGACAAAATCTTTGTTATCCCCGCTAGCAAAGTTCTCCTGAAAGAAAGTGGAGACCAAAAAACAGTAGGTCCTGCGGTTGCTCAAGGACACTTTAGGAAGGTATGAGGGGATCGATGGCTGGCACTAAAAATAGAAGACAAACGTGGGAATCAAAAGGCCTGGATTCGCTCTAGCCGGTTTGGCTCAGTGGATAGAGCATCCGCCTGCAGACTGGAGGGTCCTGGGTTTGATTACTGGCAAGGCTGGATCCCAGCCCAGAGGCAACTAATCAGTGTTTCTCTTATTGATGTTTCTCTCTCTGCCTTTCCCCCTTCCTTCCACTCTCTCTAAAAATCAATGGGAAAAGATCCTTAGGTGAGGATTAACAACAATTTGCCATAGGAATACTGAGCACTTGCTGGTCAGTCCCGTAGGCTGCAGTTTATGCATTGTGATCTAGAGCCCAGCATGGTAAGACATAAATGAAGCCTTATCGCTGCTCTCTCTGCTTGTCTGCTGACAAACACAGAGACACAAACACCTACAGCACACTGCACAATGCATCGTACAGTGGAGGCGAGCCATACTGCTCTGAGTTAATCTGCCAAAAGGGACTGGGGCAGAGAAACTGGATGAGTGATCTGGGCTGCACCTTGAAAGATTAGCACAAACAGAAAAAGGAGGTGGGTGAGTGTCAGGGAAACAAAGGAGAACAAATGGCTCTCAGGGAAGGAAACTGTAGAAGCACGAAAGGGCAGTAGATAGGAAACAGGAGTGGAGTAGCGGGTTCGGGTGAGGTGTGAAGGGCCAGCCAGAGGGGCCGTCACAGGCTTTAAGTAGGGCCAGAGCACAGGGTGGCCACTCGTTTCATGTGTCATCTTGGAAAATTACTTTACTTCTCTGGACCTTGGGCTGCAACTCCGTATAGCACAAGGGCATTGACCTTGATGGTTGCTAATGTCCTAAAGCACTAGATGCAAATCCTAGCACTAAAATAGTCAAAAGTGACTTTGGAGGTTGTCTTTCAAGTAAGTGTTTACTTCTGAGGGGGGATACACCCATCAGAGGAAGTGTTACTGTGGCCCATCTCCCAAACCCCAGTCACAGGTCAAAAAATTAATCATAATTGCTATAATGGCTTCTGTCATTTATTGAGCCTCCTCTAACTGCCAGCTACTGTCCTAGATGTTTTACTTTTATTGACTTTAATCCCCAAAACAATCCTCTAGCTAATAATTATCTTCATTTACCTGATGAGATAATGAAAGCTCACGGATGTGAAATAACTTGCTCAAGGCCACACAATTAAGTGGCAGAACTGAGATCCGCATCTAGGTCCCTCTGACACCACTCTCCAGCAGTGAGGTGACTCTCAGACACATAACCATGCATCTGTAATACGAAATCGATGACGCTAAAATCTGCCTGTTTCGAAGAACTCTGTGTGGGAATTGTGGGAAGTTAATTACTGACTCCCAGGTTTTCTACAAAGCCGAACTGGGATTTTAAACAGGCATAGAATGTAGTTCCACCAATACGTGTTCCCTGTATTACTAGCAGGCTAACATATTTTAAATTGGACCATCCGGGTGCTTTTGGAGACTCTAAAGGACTTTCTAGACTGACTTTTTATCTCTACCAGCAGCAAACCCTGATTTAATGGCCTGTATCTGTGATAAAGTGTAAATTACCACCATCCTCCCTAAGCTGCAAAAATGTGTGGTTGTACAAACAAAACTACCTCTAGGAAGAGGTGACATTTGCTGAGCACAGCTAACCGGGGCCAGTCCTGTGGGCCAGTCCCTGCCTTCCTCAGCATAACTCAGGCCCAGGATTGGATAAGTGTCTCTCCTGGATGTAGTTCTATTCCACCAGCTCTGCTCTCACAGGTGGATGATGGTGTGGGTGGGTTAGAGTGGGACTTAATCTAGGGCCTTGTTTCCATAGAGAGCATATCTTATTAGATCTCTTTGAAGTGAAAAGACAAAACTAGCTCTTAGCTGGGATGTTAAAGAGGCACTTCTTCCTTCTTCACTTCCTGTTTTTGCATCCCCATGCTACCAAACAACCAACGATATCCTAGATGAAACCCAGTGTTCTGTTCTCTGAAGCACCCAACCTATGACACTTCTCATCTGTTACATCAGTGTGGGTTCCCCTTTTCCCTCCTCCATGAAAACTCCAATAATATGGTAACACTAACCTAGGTTTTTTATGTTAAAATTATTTTTCATTTAAATCAATTAATACTAAAATATGTATCTCTAAAGCAGTGGTTCTCAACCTTCCTAATGCTGTGACCCTTTAATACAGTTCCTCATGTTGCGGTGACCCCCAATCATAAAATTATTTTTGTTGCTACTTTATAACTGTAATTTTGCTACTGTTATGAATTGTAATGTAAATATCTGTTATGCAGGATGTATTTAGGCAACCCTTGTGAAAAGATCGTTCGACCCCCAAAGGGGTCGCGACCCACAGGTTGAGAACCGCTGCAAAGGAACCCTTCACCTTCTAGAACTGGGATGCTTAATTACCCACGTGAATTTCTCTTAGCCTTTCCGGACAGATAGAGAGGACATGTGTGTTTGTATAGGTATTTTCTCCAAGTTGTTGGGAAGTTTTCTTCAAGTACTACCAAATGAAATGCTGTAATTTTATTTCAAAGTAGTATTGAAAATACTGGTGCTCATCTTGATAATGATGCCCTACATTTGTCTAGCAATTTGCAGTTTACAAAGTAATCTCATTTGTATTTCCTATTTGATATTCCTCACAGTTCCCTGAGCAGCCTTCTTAAATATTGTAATACACACTTTACACATGAGGAGACAGGCATTTCAAAGTCACATTGTTAACAAGATGTTGAGGCAGAACCTAAACCCAGAACTTCTAACTCCAAGCTCTTTTCATTTGTGAGAAATGCTATTTAGCAAATGTTCTAAAAAGAAACCAGGAAAATTAGAATGTGAAATATGTTGCTCAAAACCAGAAAAAAATTAAAAGTAAAGAAAATGATTGACAGCCAAAGTCACCTTCCAACCAACTCAGCAGCCTGGGTACTTAGTTTAGGACCTTTCCCTTTCAAGTGACCAAAACCCAATTAACACATGTAGCGCCCAGTCAGTCACCAGTGACACTATACTTTCCATCCAGAAGACAAAACAGGCTGGGTGCTTAACGTGTTAAGAACAGTTTACATAAGTGTGTGTGTGTGTGTGTGTGTGTGTGTGTGTGTGTGTGTGTGTGTTACCTACTAGGACAAGGGTGCTCTTCTGAGCTGACATTATAATTAGTGTCTGTTATTCCTGGCCATAAGATCAGCCCCTAAACTGGGTATATAACATCTAGCTCATACAAGTTGCTCGGTAGGTCACATTTTAAAATTAAAGTCCCCATCCTGCCCTTTGCAGGCTCCTCATTTTCTCACACTTGAGCCCCGTCAAGATTAGTCAGAAGGATTGATTTAACCAGGTACCAGTCACTGATAACTAATGTGAATGTAGGTCATTATTCTCTCCTCTGAAGAAGGACTCTAATACTAACCCCCATCCGCAAGTATGGGCTCACATAACCCAGTTGCAGAAAGAACAAGGGCCTCACTTCTGGAACAGCTGGGTCTGAGCCTTGCATACCATCTGGACTCACTTCTGTCTCTGGTCTCTGCTTCTCCCATCTGGGTGACTTCATCTTCCCAGACCCCTGGATAGGAAAGAACCCTGGCCACAGGTAGTGCTTGTCTCATCATCTCACAGAAGACTTGACTTATCCCAGCCTGGATCACAGCTGCTCCTGCCCCAGTCATTTCTGCCAGGGTGAGAGTTATGATTGGCAGCCCCACAGAACCATGCTGTGTGTGTGTGTGTGTGTGTGTGTGTGTGTGTGTGTGTGTGTGTGTTACCTACTAGGACAAGGGTGCTCTTCTGAGCTGACATTATAATTAGTGTCTGTTGTTCCTGGCCATAAGATCAGCCCCTAAACTGGGTATATAACATCTAGCTCATACAAGTTGCTCGGTAGGTCACATTTTAAAATTAAAGTCCCCAATACATTTGGTTCTCAATATTCTGGAAGCCTTACATTGACAGTTTGTGGGAAAACTGTAATTTAAGGGAGAAAGTATAACCATTTGTCACTCTGAAGATATTGCTCTCAGTGGATACCAGAAAGCTTTACCTTGAAGACAAACTCGAGAAGGCATCTTTTCTCATCACCCAGGACGATCCTAGACAGGATGGGTGAAGGAAGCCGGAGTAGATGAAATCTGCCCTCGTGACCTGAGAATCACTGTAGGCAGCCCTCTTCCATCTGGCTGTCATCCCCCCGCCTCCCTGCCCTTTGCAGGCTCCTCATTTTCTCACACTGGAGCCCCGTCAAGATTAGTCAGAAGGATTGATTTAACCAGGTACCAGTCACTGATAACTAATGTGAATATAGGTCATTATTCTCTCCTCTGAAGAAGGACTCTAATACTAACCCCTTTCTGCTGTAACAGAATGTTCCGAAGGAGCTTTCCTGATACCTAGGAAGTATGGTTTAAGCCTCTAAACTGGAGGCTTTTTTTACTGTCAGTAAATAATGAAACTCATTATTTTCTTCGGATAAATGGTAAACATCTATGAGAGAGGGGAGAAGTCTGCTTCCCCTCCCCGAGAGGAGCAAAAGCCCCCCGAGAACCCCTTGAAGGCATTCAGAAGGGGAATTACAAGAAGAGAGGCATTTTGTTCTCTGTTTACTGTCTGTGTAGCCTGCTGGGTGACAGAGAAGTCTCTGCCCACTCCGGGTCACCTCTGGATCCGCAAGTAGGCGTTTCCAAGAGGGCATCCCTTGGCCCAGGAGTGCCCAGGCTGGAGCAGAGAGCCCGGTGAGTGCTCTTGTGTGGAGGGGTTGGAGGCTGGAGTGTGGCTGAGTGGCTCATGACAGCAAGCTAAGAGCGGGCACCTGGAGGAGAAGCCTGTGCTCTAAGCTGCGTTTGCCACTTGTTAGGACGAGAACAGGGAGATTCCCAGGGGCCAAGGGGGTAGAGAACCAGGCTTGCAATCTCTAGAAGCACACTATCTAGGACAGTGGTTGGCAAACTCATTAGTCAGCAGAGCCAAATATCAACAGAACAACGATTGAAATTTCTTTTGAGAGCCACATTTTTTAAACTTAAACTATATAGGTAGGTACATTGTTATTAACTTAATTAACGTACTCCTAAGGCTTAGGAAGAGCCACACTCAAGGGGCCAAAGAGCCGCATGTGGCTCGAGAGCCGCAGTTTGCCGACCACGGATAGGAGAGCTGCCTGCCGAGGAAATAAAGCGATGGGTTGTATTTCTAGGTCATGAGTTAAGGGAGGTGGCCACAAGAGATCAACTGGCCAGAGAAAATGCATCAGTGGTGTTAGAAGAGAACCCCTGTCCTAGTGGGTAACGCCCCTCCCCCTGCTCCCTCCGCCCCCCCCCAACACACACATTCACATTTGCATACTCACATCCTGATGGAGAGAGAGCTAGTGTGTGGGCATCTACTCTGACAAAAGAAATTCAACAATTCAACAGCCAAGAGAGGGCTACAAACAGCACCAGCAACGTAAAATGGACATGGGCCCATTTTCTCTGATCCCTCCTTCTCCAACCCGGTGGCGGGGGTGGGGGGGGGAAGGAAAGTGAAGAGAGAAAGCAAAACAGAATGAAAAGACACCTCCTTGACAGCTTGTGTCAGAATCACAAGTAGGAGAAGCTTAGAATTGGATGAAAAAGTAAAAGCTTTTCTTTCTGATTGAATGAGATTTTTTAATACCTGAAGAAGAAACTGTTTCTGTCTGAATTCATCTGTAGCTGAAGATCTGGGACCCACTCAAGATGTCACCAAAGGGCAGGAAGCGATTGAAAGCAGTGACGGGGAGCGTCATAAAGTAGTGTCCTGATTGTACCCTACCAAGTTCTCCCTGATCACTACACTCCTGTGCTGCACTGAGAGGCTCTTCTCTTTTTTTTTTTTTTTTTTTTTTTTAAATATATTTTATTGATTTTTCACAGAGAGGAAGGGAGAGAGATAGAAAGTTAGAAGCATCGATCAGCTGCCTCCTGCACATCTCCCACTGGGGATGTGTCCGCAACCCAGGCACATGCCCCTGACCGGAATCGAACCTGGGACCCTTCAGTCCGCAGGCCGACCCTCTATCCACTGAGCCAAACCAGTTTCGGCGAGGCTCTTCTCTTGGTAAAGGAATTCATCGTAAGAGCGAGCAAGTGGGAGAAGCATTGATAACTCACAAAATCCTATCTAATAAAGATGTAATATGCAAATGGTCGTTATTAACCATGGATGGAGTGTAAGGACAGGATCACGGATCAGCAGGAGGGTGGGGCAGAGAGCGACAGGAAGGAGCAGGGCAGCAGGCGAGAGCTACTGGAGGGCGACAGTGAGCTACTGGCACATGGATTCGTGTGCAGGGCTACTAGTAGTGTGATAACTACATAACCTGGTGCTAGGAAACCCCATCCATCTGGTGATGGTTGGTGTTTGATCTGGACCTTAAAGGACTAGAAGATTTTGAAAAAGTGGAGAAAGATGAAGCCACTCCAGCTATAGGCAGTATTCTGAGTGGAGCCATTCAGGCAAAGATGAACGACCTGGTTTGATTGGAGTATTGGCTTCATGGGGAGTTATTGTCAGTGTTCAAGCCAAAAGTGTAGTGGAGTCCAAAAATGAATGGTATGTTTAAATCTAATGTTAAAATTCTGGATTTTATAGTTTAAATGAAACCATTGGAGATTATTGAGCAGCAGGCTGTATGAGCCCATCTGTGTTTTTAGGAAAAGAAGTATGGCAACAGGGTACAAAGTCCTGAATAGTTGAAATTAAAAGAAACGAAATGCACTGAGATTGGTCAAGGGATGAATACAGTGTAAATAATGAGACCGATTATGACTGTGGCTCTGGAAATGGGAAAAACAAGACAGAGTTAAGAGATAGGGTAGAGGTAAGATAGACAAGACTTCCCCACACAGGGTTAGCTCCATAAATATATGATTGTTGATCTAAAAATAGTCTCTAAGACTACCACAGAAATTACTTCATTCCCTAGAAAACTACAGATCCCATGGGCCAGCTATTCCATTAACTCCCCAAAGCTCAGTTGGGCTAATGAAGGATCAACTTTTACCCAATGATCCCTTGGCATTTGGGGCTACTGTACCCCTCAGGAGCAATGGGGTCATCTCTCCTGTCTGGCAAGGTCAATGGCAGAAATAGCTCTGTCTCCTTCCTTGAGCCTCCAAAAGAACTGGAGATATATATTCCAATCCCTACCAGGTGGACAGTAGTAG
The DNA here is from genome assembly GCF_014108235.1 of Myotis myotis. Lineage (NCBI taxonomy): Eukaryota > Metazoa > Chordata > Mammalia > Chiroptera > Vespertilionidae > Myotis > Myotis myotis. Next base: position 71,560,037 of record NW_023416368.1, read on the forward strand.
TCTGTCCCAGCTCATCCATCTGCCCACTTCATTCAGCAGGCCTTTCATTACTTCTGCAATGACAGACAGAAAAGAGAAAAAAGAGAAATAATCAAAATGAATGTTACTTGTGATATATTCTTCCCTACCTGCAAAAATTCTCATGACCACCTGGACCAGCAAAGAGCTTTCATTCACACCCAGTTTAATGTCTCCCTGATATCCTTATGGGGGCTGGGGGATTTATTTTTCAAAATTAATAGTGTAATTTTATGCAATGCCTTTCTCCAAAGCCTGATTATATCAGCCTGCAAAGGCTTCCTCTGAGTTTTGGCAGTTAGATCAAATTAGATACAGAAGCCCAGACATCCTGAAGAGGAGAAAAATCAATGTAAATAAATGTAATTTCTAAATAAAATATGCTCTTACCTAATTGAAAAGTCATTATCCATTAGTCAAATGCAGCTTTAATCAGACATGAATGATGGAAGAATTCTATATTCAGAGGAAGAACACAGGTTGGCATTTTAAAACCCTCATGTCTCATGCGATTAGCCTTGAAAACCTTTTACCAGGTAACTGAGGTGTGAGTTTTAATTCCCAATATCAAACCAAGAATAAAATTATTTTAATTATGGTCAACTGGGTAGAAACATTGATGGTCTAATTGCTAAGCAGTAAATCTGTATTCTGTCCCCAGGAGACTCACACCTGAGCCAAGTGATTCAATAATTCATTAAAGCACTTCTCTGTGCATCAATTATCAAATCATGTGCCTTGATTACTTGACTCAGGAAAGTTTCCCTTGTGAAAAGACTTTTAGCAATCATCAAAACATGCAAAAACCCTCTAACCTACTACACATTTGATTTTCATAGGAAGAATATAAAATCTTACCTCAACCTCAGTTATCTAGGGCACATGTGCCAAAGGCAATGTGCAAAATAAATGCAAGGGGCATGGCCTGGCCAACTTTATGCAGAATTATGAGGCACATAATTGGGGGTCCCTACCTCTCTAATTCTTGGGTTTTTTCCAGGAGTTTTATAAAGAATTGCTTTAAATATCATCATTTTTGTGGCCCAGAATCATATTTTATCATATTTGCATCCCCATGATGCCAAACTCAATGTTTTAATGCTTATATATAGCAGATAATAAATTGATGCCTTTTCCATAGGTCATTTGTGACTTTGGTGACCCAAAATACCAAAGGGGAGAAATATTATGAAAGAGAGGAAAAGTTAATGAACAAAAATAGGGGTCACTAAATAGAAACAAACAAAAAAAAACACCCTCAAAGGATAGTTCTCTACATAGAAAAGGCATTTCACAAACATCTGTTGGCTGATAACTCTACAAAAGATGAGAAGAAAATAAGAAAGGAAAACATTTTCAACTTGGGAGCAATGGCTTTGCCCGCACTCCCAATAAAAAGCGATAAAATTTCATTGTGACCTTTAGCTCTTCTTCCTGTTCTAACCCAACTGCCTATGACAGAGATCATTCTCAGCACGATACTGCTGGATTAATGACATCCAGAGAAACCTCAATGAGGAAAGGACAACTAGCTGATTGAATAATCAATCCTCAGCAGCTGAAAACTGTCTTGACAGGGTTTAGCTAACTTAAAGTTACAAGAAACTCGTGTTTCACCCTCTGTGCTTATTGTCATTACCAGCACTCTCCTTACACTGTAGTCTTAAATGGATCCTGAAGACCAGTGTTGACACCAGACCGAGTGCAAGGGTAGTGTATCTCAGTGCATCAGCACTTTATTTTTTTCTACATCTACTTTTTAAAGGAATGGCTCCCAAATGGGACCTCAATCTACTGGACCTTTGTCAGTGTATGATTGCATGGCATAGAAACACACTTCCTATACTTGAAAATCTCAAGGTGGGAAATAGGGGGCTGGTGGGACCACGGGGAGCAAGCCCTTAATTCTGCCTCCTCCCCTCTTTCCTCCACGGCTGTACTTGTGATCCAGTTGAGGTCGATCAGGGATTTTGAATCTTGAAAGAATGGATCAGGTGCTCAGGGATAGACAAAGATTATTCACAGTGGCAGCAGCAATGGGGTGCAGTCAGGAGCCCAAGACATGGCAGCAAATGTCCAGGTGGGCAGAGTCCAGAATGCAGCAATGTGTCCTCAGGGATGTGTCCATGGGGGCTGTCTTTTTCAGACTGTCCTTGTCGGGGAGCTGGGTCTTGGCCAAGACTGGACTTTTGCCCTGGCTGGGTGGCTCAGTTGGTTGAAGGGTTGTCCTGAACACCAAAAGGTTGTGGGGTTCAATTCCCAGCCATGGCACTTACAAGAGGCAACCAATCAATGTTTCTCTCTCACGCAATGTCTCTCTCTCTCTCTCTCTCTCTCTCTCTCTCTCTCTCTCTCTCTCTCTCTCCATCCTCAAGTAAGGATGGCAAAAAAAAAAAAGGCTGCATTCTTTTGTTTCCCATATGTTTTCTACACTGGACAATTCTGTGAGCCACCTAAAGTCCTTCTAACAAAATTCCTCCTCTATTTCTGTGAGACTGAGTCCCTCATTTGTAGGGAACATAAAGTACAATTCTTAAAAAGTGTAATTTTCTGAGAAGTGAGGCAGTTTCAAATACAAAAATTAGACACAAATATTTGGAAATTGCTTACTTTTCTCACATCTTATTCCTCTTTACTGACAATGCTTTCCTCACATGCATATAAATAGCTCCTCTAGTTACCAAAGACTCTACTAGAGGCCTGTTTACACTCTTGAAAAATTCTCTTTGCCAGCCTAATTAAAATAAAAAGCAGTCATTAAATTTGGGATTTAGAGAAATTTGTAAACAATCATATTAACCCATCCCCCGAGAAAATAAATCAATGGGGAACAGGGCCAGACTGTCAAATTAGATTCTCTCTTATTCAACTAGAGAACTTGTCAATAAAGGTGGAAAGCTTAACTAAATTAGAGTTTGTTTCATTATACACACTGTAAAAAGAGCAACTGGCTTTTTCATTTGGAGGTAGTCATTGCAAATAGTTATAATGGCCAGAGAGTTCTTAATAAAGAGAATATTTCAGATAATAGTTTATTTTTTGCTTTTGCTAGAAAGGTGTGAATGCGCTAAAGTGGAAAGTCTGTGTCACACCCATTAGGAGGGATTCAAGGTCACAGGTCTGAGCTGAGACGTAGCAGGTGTAGTGCAGCCACAGCCAGAGTGATTACTTCCGATACTTCATGGAGAGCATAAATATTGAAGAATCAGGGACCACCTGAAGTTGCTCATCTATTTCTCGGACAGTATTAAATTTATGTAATGCTAGTGACAGTAGAGAATCCTAAAATATGATGTCTTTAGTGTCTGATAGTCACTATGACCTTCTGCTAAGTTATATAAAAATTCTCTTATGTACTTAAGAGTCTTGATTAAATTATGAGCCATTGTAGAGTCCTGGGAACATAGAGGAATAAAGATGGTGTGTGTGTGTGTGTGTGTGTGTGTGTGTGTGTGTGTGTGTGTGTGTGTAATATCTGCTAATACAGTACAATTTTTTGAAGGCGGTGTGGTCTCACAGAGTTCATCATTGTTTGAGTTGTTTCTAGACTGCGAAGTTGATATACCTCCAGTCGTTATAGGAGAATCAGTGTTTCATTGGAAGTTTTAGTGTGCTTATCTAGTCCTGAAAATACAATACTTGTTTCAAAATGCTGAATCCCCTTTGAGGCAAAGAGAGAATGGCCTAATATCACAAAATTTAAAACTTCTACCCAGAGAAATTTTACTTTTTTTTTAATTGAAAGGGTAACTTCTAGACATGTAGTTAAAGATCCTTTTGGATCAGACCTGAAAAACAAAAGATGTTTTATGAAGACATTTGTAGTTTTCAAGATGATTTTAGGCAAAAGTCACAAAATTGACAGTCAAATTTCTGAAGACTAGTTGTCTTACCCTTTCTAGGTATGAGCCTAATTCAAGTGTCAGAGGCAAATGCTTGAAATTACTTTCAAGTGTTTAAAAATTCTTAATGCTAAATATAAACATGTCCTAAGTAAGTAAGCTGTACAAACAACCTGTAAAATAAACCTAAAACCATCACAGCCAATTTTTTTGTTTGTTCATTTTCCACAATGCCCTTATTTCTGAAGAAATGAAGATATATTTTATCCTGGAATTTTTTACTGTTTTAAGACACTTCTTTACTCTTAATCAAGTGCTTATCACATAGAAAGTCTCTAAACACTGAGTTAAAATTCTTCTTCAGGCTTAGTTTTAAATACAATCAATTGAATCTGTTTTAAGCCCTTATTCTCTGGCAGCAAGACTTTGAGCGTTTATCTCTCCCCACTAATCCTCAATTGTCCTACATCGTTACAGTAGGTCTCATGTAAGTTAAGATAATCTGTATCATTCTCTTCTATGTTCCCCCAGTCCTTCTTCTGAATCTTTCTTTATGCCAATGGTTCTCAACCTTCCTAATGCCACGACCCTTTAATACAGTTCCTCATGTTGTGGTGACCCCCAACCATAAAATTATTTTCTTTGCTACTTCATAATTGTAATTTTGCTACTGTTATGAATCGTAATATAAATATCTGATATGCAGGATGTATTTTCATTGTTACAAATTGAACATAATTAAAGCATAGTGATTAATCACAAAACAATATGTAATTATATATTCAATATGTGTTTTCCGATGGTCTTAGGCGACCCCTGTGAAAGGGTCGTTCGACCCCCAAAGGGGTCACGACCCACAGGTTGAGAACCACTGCTTTATGCCCTTCACCATTTATCCATTTTCTTGCTTATTCATGCAATAATATTTATTGAGCAGTTACTCTGCATTGAGCACTATATTAGGTACTTGGAGCTGAAGGAGATGAAGATGAGCTAAAACACAATACCTACCCTCTAGCAGCCTCGTGTCCATCGAGTAGATCAATAAATCCAGAAGCACCACTTGTACCAAATTGCAGATTACTCAGAAATGCAGGTGTTTTAAAATAGTTCAAATATAACTGTCTCAGTCCAGTCAAATGAATGTTTCTGTGACAGACAAAGATATGTGCTTCCCAGATTCCCTTTCAAGGAAAGACTTACTGTCCCACCTGCTAGGAGGGCTGTGGGTGGATGCCCTCAACACCCTTGCTCAAGCATGCCCTTTCCAGGGTGGCCCACAGCCAATGACTGAGGAAAAGCATGAATATTTATGCCCAACATGACGTTCCCTGTGGGGCCAACTGACCTTCTGGCACTCAGGCAGTCCAGTTCTCTCTGTTATCGCTCTGCTTCCTTCGCTTCCCTTCCCTGGGGTTGGTTCCAAGGACATTTCCTAAAAGCATGGTGCCAGAATCAGCTTCCTGGAGAACCCAACTGGTAGCATTTCTAGAGTGGATTTTTTTAAATGAGCCCTGGCCCTAGCTTTCTTGCACTAGAATGTGATCTTCAGGAATATAATACTGGAGACTGCTGCATTAAACAGAAGCATAACAATGATGGTTATAATGAGAGCAAAGGGTTTACCCCATGCCAGCCATGTGTCTAGGGTTTTATATGTACCAGCTCATTTAATTCTCACAGATGTCTAATTCTTTAGTGTACGTTTCATTGCATCATTGGTAACTTCAGTGGGATTACACATTCGCAGCACTTTTAGATAATAAATAATACTTACCATGCATGAGCTTCTAGCACGTGCCAGCACCGTTAGAGGCCCTTTACAGTTTCAAATGCTTGCCCTAACGTCTCCATGAGTTAGGCCAGGCCTGCTGATTCCCATTTTACCAAAAAGAAAACAGGTTCCTAATGAGTATGTGAGTCACCCGAAGCCAGAATTCAAAAGTAGCAGAGATGGTCTCAAATGTGGTATTTCTATTTCCAAAACAAGTGATCTCAAAGATAACTTAGATATTTAGATTTATTTAAATTATGCTTAATGTAGGAACTATACTTATCAGGTTAAAGTCACCATCCTTTTAAAAAAATATTTTTAAATTGAATTTTAGAGAAAAAGAAAGGGAGGAGAGAGAGAGAGAAACATTGTTGCAAGAGTGAATCATCAGTCAGTTGCTTCCTGCATGTCCCCTGGGGTTGGAGCCCACAGCCGGAAGCCCAGCCCGGGCATATGCACTGGGGGGACGATGTCCAATCAACTGAGCCACACAGGCCAGGGCAACATACATCATTTTTAATTATGCCACCTTAGACCGTCTCCAAAATCTCAGAAATGTGGAAAGCAGCATCTGATCATTAGCACAGCTATATAGCTTTGATCAGGGATTTCCTTTTATAAACCTAGATGGCTTGAAGACACTTGTTCTCCAGAGCACCCCTGATGTGTGAGAGATTCACCCCAAATAAAGAGAAATCATGTTCTTCAGTTTTAAGCCCACATGCTATGAGTGAATCACATCATATATTTGATTCTACTTTTAGTGTCATGATGCAAATTCCAGGAAATCCCAATATACAATGTATAATAATTATGTCATAATCTGCTCTTTGAAGATAAATTTAATTTCTAAAGAACTATTGCGGACTTTAGCCCATGAATAACTGATTAAATTCAGCAAGCAGCAGCCTCTCCTATGGCCTAGATTGGGGAGCTTGCCGGACTGGTGTTCCTCAGTGGTTGGGCGTCCACTCACGCACCAAGAGGTCGCTAGGCTGATTCCACGGTCAGGGCACATGGAATTGTGGGCTCAATCCCTAGTGGGGGCCATGGATGAGGCAGCTACTGATGTTTCTATCTCATTGCTATTTCTATCTCTCCCTTCCTCTCTCTCTAAAATCAATGAAGACATATTTTTTTAAAAAGATTGGGGAGCTTTGTGGGGAAAGATATAAGAGGTTTTCCTTTATGTCATCTTTTTTTTCAAGCTTTATTGTTGATATTACATCTATCCCTCCTTTTCCCCCATTGACCCCATCTAGCCCACCCCCACCCCAGGCCTTTACCACACTGTTGTCTATGTCCATGGGTTTCGCATATATGCACACAAGCTCTTTGGTTAATCTCTTCCCACCCTCCACCCACCCCGCCTTCCCTCTGAAATTCACCAGTCTGTTCCATGTTTCTATGTCTCTGGATCTACTTTGTTCATCAGTTTATTTTGTTTATTAGATCCCACATATGAGTGAGATCATGGGATACTTGTCTTTCTCTGACTGGCTTATTTCGCTTAGCATATGCCATCTCTTTTCATGGCAGTGAAATTACATGAATTTGCCACCTGGGAAATACAGAATCATAAATTCCTCTTGACCAAAATGAAAAAGAAAAAAAGGAGAATATCTGAATTGTTTTACTATAAGCAAGTTAGCTGTGGGGGAAGAACAGCCCTGCCGCTGATGGGCGATGCCAGCGTTTTGGCAACAGGAACAAACACAGAGAATAAAGACCTGCCAGGCTCACTCCTTGACTCGGCAAATGCACTCACTCTTTTTCTCTATTATTTCCCGCCTGACAGTTTCCAGCAGTAAAAGGTGAGCGCACCCTCTGGGAATGGGTTAAACATAAATGACTGAGATCCTTGTCAGAGGCCCACTGTGGCCGACACCCGTCTCCTCCATTCCCAGGCCTCACAAGGGCACTTCATTTCCACTTTATTACTTTTTTCATTTCAAGGGCAGGCTCAGGTCCAAGGGAAAATGCCACTATAAATGGAGGTTCTTGATTATAGGCCAAAGTGTCTGCCCTATCTCAAGTCCACCTCCTCCACTGCCAGTCTGTCTCTTTCCAACATTGCCCTTTTCTGCAGCTGCAGAATCCAGCCCACTGCCGTGTGCTTGAAAGTCGCTTGGGTAACAGCTGCCGTAAGACCTTCCTGGAACAACTCCTAACGAACATGTATGAGCCCTGCAAAGTGTTGCTTCATTGTCCATTTACTCTGCTTTTAACATGACAGCTGACAGCCTCCTGCGCTCAGGGAAAGAAAAGCATGACTGCTGAGAGCCATAAAATGTTTGCTTTCCTTCCTTGTGAAAGTCAGGGCCACTCATCCAACGCTTTCTTCTATGACCTGATGTTGTAACAATTGCAGTCATTTGGCTTTCTCTGGAGAGTTAAAACAATGAAACCACCATGGCAGCTGCCTTGCTTCTCAAAAACTCCAAAATAATAACAATCATGGAACGCATCACAAAAGAAGTGACAAATCCCCTTGAAGTAACTCCTAATGATGCAATTTAAAAGCCATTTAAAAACAAAGGTTGACAGCCTGGATTTGGAAGAAATGTACAACGGAAGAGAGATGGCTTTCATTCTGCAAAATAAGGTCGTGGTCCATTCATACGGGGCACACGGAGCCACTTAGGACTTGACTTTCTGGCCCGTACAATCGAGATTTCCTGCAGGGATGCTGGTCGTTGCGACAGCGGAGACTCGGAATCACGGTCATCGATGTGATCTTACTTCATCTTCACCATAGCCTGTGACGTTGTGTGGAGCTGTTCCTAGCCCCATGTCACAGAGGAGAAACTGAGTCTCAGAGACATTCACTTACTGCTCAGTCACCTACAGCTGGCAAGTGGCAGAGCTAGAACTCAAATCTTCTTCCAGAGCTCATGTGTGTTTTTTTAGTCTCTGCACTGGATTTTAGTGACATATCAAGTTCTGTGGAGGTTTTGAATTGAAATTAATTTTTCCTAAGTTATCCTAAATCTCCTTCCTTAAAATGTCCAAAAAGAGAAGGTCTCTTTTCTTTGTCAGGCAAAACAGTGACTATGTGGGTGTCAGTGTATGAGAATTAACATTCTTATTTTTTTACTCTTCATCTGAGAATATGTGTGTGTGGGGGGGGGGGGTTATTGATGAGAGAGAGAGAGAGAAAGAGAGAGAGAGATCAATTGGTTGCCTCCCATACCCACCTCGACCTGGGATCGCACCCACATCCTTTTTGGTTTACTAGATGATGCTCCAAGCAGCTGAGCAGCCAGCCAGGGCAGAATTAGCATTCTTTTAAATGAGAATTTGACTTACCAAACAGTGTTTAAATGGAAAGTTTGCCAAATGTGGTGTTCTCAGTCTAGTTACCACAGGTCAATTCTGCACGCATTTTATAGGCAGCTCCACATTGCCAGTTTATATTAGATTCACCAGAGACTTATTAACCTCTGGGAAGAGTTATCAGTTTTGCATAAAAGCAAAACAAAAAGTAATGTCCTCATTCATAGAAAGTAAAATGTAAATCAAAGATAAAAGGAACATAAAAGTCACCTTATGTATAGGTACACGAGAATCAATTGTTTTTTTAAAAAAAATATCAGATATCCCGGACCCCAGAGATAATAATTCCATAGATCTCCAGTGGATTCCAGGAACACTTCATTTCTGTGCTGTTCTCATGTGGATGGCTTCCCCACCACACTTAGAAATACATTGGACGTGCGGGGTGCGGGGCGCGTCTGGGAGGAAATGGGTTTCCAGAGAAGCGCTGCAATTTTGAATTTGCAAAATGAGACAAGTTACCTTCCCTGATGTTGGCTTTGAATAGGAGCATGGTTAGTAGTATGTGATTAAGTTCTGCCTTCAAAAATTGCTGAAGGTGATAGCAATTTAGTGACTAATAATTTTCCTAGCTTTTAGTTTGATGTCTCTCTTTTTTTTATGTTTCAACATTTATTAGCTAATACAAGTTGGTGTGCTAATCCAACCACATTCCCAAAAGTTATATAGATTTGGGACTGAGGGCTGTTGTTTAACACTGCACAGGTGTCCCTTAAATAAGTCTGGCATTATTACTGAATTCCTGAGCCCCCTCTCTCTTTTCTTTTTTTCTCAAATTTTATTTTATTGTTTAAAGTATTACAGATAGTAGTACATATGTCTCCTTATTTTCCTCCCAATTGACCTTCCCCCGGCCTCCTCTACCCCACCCCCACCCCCGCAGATGCCCTCGCCCCACCCACCCAGTGTCTTGTGTCCATTGGTTATGCTTATATGCATGCATAGAAGTCCTCAGTTGATCTCTTACCTCCCCCTTCCCAACACTCCCCAGCCTTCCCGCTGTAGTTTGACAGTCTGTTCCATGCTGCTCTGCCTCTGTATCTATCTTTTTGTTCACCAGGTTATAATGTTCTGCCTCTTGCGATTTGTAGGTACAATAAAATTTCATTGATAGAGACCTTCAGTGGGCTGAAATGAACCTCTAACCTGTTAAAAATGACTCGTGAAAACAGTGATGGTTTTTTGACCAGCAAATTAGTAGAGGGTTTGTTTTTATGTTATTTTTCAGTGCAAGAGAGACAAGCAAGTTCATGTATTACCTGTAGGGATGTAAAGTATGTAATGTTTTAATCATTCTAGAAATTTGGAAATTTGTATTAAAAGTTTTCAAAACGGCCATACTCTTTGGCTCAGCAATACAAGGTCTATCCTAATAAAAATATGCACAAAGACTTATAAACAAATATGTTTACAATAGTAAAGCTTGTGAAAGCAATCTAAATCTTCACAAATAGGGAGATAAGTAAATTATGCTATATTCAAATGATGGAATAGAATGCATCTCGTCTTATGAGCGTTTAAAATAATATGAAAATGCTTTTCATGGAAAGGTCAGTCTTTAAAAGTAAATTATTTATGGTATTATTTCTCAACTAGTTTAACAAAAAGAAAAAGAGTTTTAAGAAATACTCCAAGGTGTTAAAAACAATTATCTTTGGAGAGTGAGGTTGTGAATAGTTGGTATTTTGTTTTTATATATTTTTTAGGTTTGCCATAATTTCCTAAAATTTCCTAAAAAGAAAGTTTTGCTTCCTTTCTAATGTAATACAGGCCACAGCTATTGATGTACTTCTAAGTGCACTAAGAAATGAAGGGAAAAGATGGGTGCCTTTTTTTTTTTTTTTTTTTTTTTTTTTTTTTTTTTTTTCATCTTATGATACAGCAGCTGGCTTCCTTCAGAAGGAGCCAGGAAAGAGCATCCAAGTGAGAAGCCACAATCTTACTGTTACCCAATCTCGGAAGGCACATTCCATTACTTGTACCACATTCTTGTCATTAAGGCGGTGACTGAGTCTAGGCATCACCCAGGGGGAGGTGTCACACAGCAGCATGACCACCAAGACATGGGGACCGTTGGGAACCATCTATGAGGCTGCTGACTCCATAGAAGTCTAGGCATAATGTTCCTATTGCCCGTGGGGGGTGGGGTGGGAGGAGGCTCTCTGTTTCCCCAAACAGAAAACCTGGAGATGGAATTTCCCAACGGGTATTTTCCTGTTGCACATGGAAAGGTTTATCAGTTATAAATGTTCAAACTCATCTCATGTCCCTCCCAACTGAGCTCTGGCTCCCCGTCATGCTAATGCTACCCAGGGAGGGGAGAGCGTATGTTCCTGGAATCTCTGGTTTAAATTTGGAATGCACTTTCCGAGAGAGAGAAAAAAAATTATTATAGTCAATGTGATTCCTAAGTCAACTATTAGAAGCCCGTTTAACACAAACTTTAAAATTTTAATAGAGACATAAACCTCAGGAAATATAATAGTGCTACTTCAACATCATCAAATCTGATAATATTATAATGATTCTATGGAAAAATACATTTTAAGGCCTAAACAACTGGCTTACAAAACAGAGATTTGGAACATAATCAGTTATTATCTGTTTTCTGTTATATGATCTCTAGGGTAAATGCTCGCATTCTGAAACCCATAAAATAATTAGGCAACTGTCCATTTAACCCCCGAAGAGTATTATTCAATAGGAACAGCAATAGATTTTCTGTCATATGGAACGGAAAAATGAGGCCATCCCATATAGTGGATTTCAGTTTGTTGTTTAATAACAATTATGTGAAATTGCTAATCTAGTAGCATGAGTGAATCTCTCTCTGCAATGAACCTTTCATTTATAGTGAAGAAATTAAAAGTATTACTATCATCATTGCTAATTTACAGATCAATTAACAAATAATGTGTTTGCTTAAAATAATACCATACACACTGTAGGGATTCAATAATTGTTGAATAGGAAAGTTTGAATATTAATATTTCTGATAAATCTAACCCCAAATATATACTACAAAGAAGTTTAGAGGTTTTATGCTACATATATAACCATTACCTAAATATGATGATGGTAATTTTTTTGGTCTTAAAGTATAATTAATTTATCTTCCTTCTTCTCCTCTTTTTCCTCCTCCTCCTCCTCCTCCTTTTCTTCTTCTTCTTCTTCTTCTTCTTCTTCTTCTTCTTCTTCTTCTTCTTCTTCTTCTTCTTCTTCTTCTTCTTCTTCCTCCTCCTCCTCCCTCCTCCTCCTCCTCCTTCTTCCTCCTCCTTCTCCTCCTCCTCCTCCTTTTCTTCTTCTTCTTCTTCTTCTTCTTCTTCTTCTTCTTCTTCTTCTTCTTCTTCTTCTTCTTCTTCTTCCTTCCTTCCTTCCTTCCTTCCTTCCTTCCTTCCTTCCTTCCTTCTCTCTCTCTCTCTCTCTCTCTCTCTCTCTCTCTCTCTCTCTCTCTCTCCCTTGCTCCTGGCTCAGGTTTCTGATAAACACACAGCAAAAAAATTTCCACAAAAATAAGTCACAATCACTTTTTTACTCTTTGGCATGGAAGGACAATAGCAAAGGATTGCATTTTCTTTTTCCTGCAACTTTATAGCAGCCACTTGACCTATAGCAACCGCAAGCCAAATTTTATCTAAGGTTTTGTCATTTTGAGGGTAGGCGTAGTGTTGCATCTACCTTGAGGAATTTATCTGAGATAAATCTCACAAGCTTATGAGTTCAACCATCTTGGCCTCAGATGTATGTTTTGCCTTTCTTTTTCCTTTTTGGATCTAGCAATATGTTCTATTCCATTATAGAGCTCTGTGTAGGTGCAATATTCATAGTTTAATATTTTTCCCAGCCAAGGTAGACATAGTTAAGATATAATAACAAATATGAACGTTATGTATGTATTATGATTTTTTGAAGTACTTCTCTTTGTTGAGTCACTTAATTTGACTTCAACTGTTCGATTGATACATTATTCCCAGAGGCTGTGATGGATACATTTTTTTAGCAAACATTTACTACGTTCCTGAATGGGGCAGACACTGTCTTGAATATTAAGAATTGGATGAGGAAATGAGACATTCTCTGGCCTCAGTGAGTTTTTAGTCTAATGAAGAAGATGGACATCAACTTAATGTTCACACAATTTTTTTCATATTTCCTCACTTTTTTAAGAACATAAGACATCTGATAAATTACTGTTTGCTATTCCAGCAACTCATTCTATGGTATTTTGTTACAGCAGCCTGAGTAGACAGATACACTGATCCTGCCACACACAAGGGGAGCTAATCACATAATGGTATGAATGCCAAGGGCAGAAAGCATAGGACCCACCTTGGACTCTATCTACCACACGAGGTGATTCTGTAGTAGACATAATTATTTCCAATTTACTGAAGGGAAATCTCAGTAAAGGTTGAAAAAAGTCAATTAATTTATCTATTGCTAGGCATTTTGTAAATGATGAAGCAGGGATTAAAATCCAGTCTGGTTGGCCTCACTGCCATATTGCCACCACACAGAATGACAAGATTGTCTGTAGGATTTCACCCCTTCCTCCTCTTATGAGTTTCCTAATCTCTGAGTATCCAGGGTTCTCCTATCATTTCCTGAAAAGCATGATACATCTAACCTTGGTCATGAATATCTGATCTCCCAGGATAGCAACTTGTGTTTGGACCCATTTAATGGCCTTACAAGGTGACTAACTAACTAGTGAAATAAACTAAATATTGCCAATAGCTTATTGCATTCTGCCACTCAGGTAAATATATTTGTATTCTGAAAGGGTATTCTGAGAAAGAATTTATGACAGATTTATATTCCTAATATAATTTTTATGTGTTTGCTTTATGGAAACCTGGTTTCCAAAGCAGTCTCTGCCAGATGCCCTCTATGTCATTGGCAAAATAATTTAACCTCTTCATAAAGGAGGGGAGATGGCTCAGTGACCTCTGATATCCTCTCCAGCTCTGTTTTCATGTTTTTGTTTTATTCTTTCCTCTGTAACTTCCAATGATTTCTTACAATGTAGTTGCCAAAATTGCTTATCAAGCCTTTAAGAACCTACCTAACCTGGCCCAAATTTTCCTTCCAAATGTATTCACTATATTTAAGTCACACTTTTCTACTTAGATGTCCCATATACATTCTTCCAAGGATGCTTTGCCTTTTCCTCAATGCATTTCCTGGTCCCACCTTTCTTCAACCCAAGAATAAGTCTCCCCAGCTCCATGATGCCTCCCCATCTACCTCAGCTCCTACCCTAACGGGTTGTAAAAACTCATCTGCATATTCAGTTTGCTCTTGGATTGTCAGCGTTTCCTATAAGTACCGCTGAGTAAATTTCAAGATCTTTAAACACAGAAAATACCTTCTACATCTTTGTATTAAGAATCCTATGTAATAAAACCCTAATATGCAAATCAACTGAATGGTAGAATGACTGGTCTCTATGACAGGCACTGACTACCAGGGGGCAGATGCTCAATGCAGGAGCTGCCCCCTGGTGGTTAGTGGGCTCCCACAGGGGGCATGCCACTCAGCCAGAACCCAGGCTCGCGGCTGGTGGGGGTGCAGTGGTGGTGGTGGCAGGAGCCTCTCTTGCCTCCACCTCTGTGGTGGCACTGGGGAGCAGCGAGACTGGCTTTGGCTCACAGCTGGGGAGCGCAGTGGCGGTGGTGGGAGCCTCTCCCACATCTGCTGCAGGTGGGAAGTAAAGAGCAAGGGGTCCCGGGCTCCGAGAGCCCCGGATTACAAGAGGGGTGTCTGACTCCCAGCTTAGGCCCCATCCCCCTGGGTCAGCAGACAGACATCCCCCAAGGGGTCCCAGACTGTGAGAGGGTGCGTGCTGGGCTGAGGGACCCCCATCCCCCCACCCCCCAGTATACAAATGTCATGCACCGGGCTTCTAGTATAATTATAAGTAATGTAAAGTCAAAATACTTATTCATTAAGTTGATATAACCCCAAAAGGTTAAATTAATGATAAATTTCAGAAAACAGTATGGGTTAGAGAGGAGGACCTGCAGAGCCTTATGCATCCTCTAAACACATCGTTATGACTTGCTGTGTACTCTCCTAGCAGAGACGGCTTCTCTATCCTATAACTCGTCACCTCTAAATACCCTAAATTTCTTAATCTCCCAAGTTGCTCCTTTCAACTGGAATGCCTTTTGCCATTCTGTAACCACCTACAAAAACCCTCACGGGTGTTCAAGGCCAAATACATTTCTCTTTCCCTCATGAAAATGTCTGACCTTCCTAGTTGGAATGAACTTCTCTCTCCCCCTGTTGCTTTCTTACTTTCTTGTCCATCTTTTATGGTATTTAATTATAGTTAGTTTTATTGCCTCTCTGAGTTGCCACAATGAGAACGTAAGCTCCTTGAGAATGGAAACTGCTTCTTTCATGTTTGCTTTTATATCTTTCAGAGTACCAGGACAGACCTTGTGATAGTACGTGATAAAATAACATTTCTTAAGTTAGTTTGGGAAAGATGCCTTAGCAAATCTAGCCTGCCTTTCTGCTAAAGGACATTGATGCCTCACTGTGCTCTCTTCTAGAGATTGATTGAAAAGAAACTACGCTTTAACTCTGGCAAAACTCTCTTATTTCAAACAAAAGCAAAAGAGCCTATCTGAAGTGGGCATAATTATGCAAATGGGAAGCTAGCTAAGAGTCTGAGACTTTTCCGGAGAAGAGGAGAGGGGGAAACAAGCACACAGAGTTTGACAAATGGTTTTCCTAAAAGGTGCTTAGTGTAACACTGCTGGTGCTGAAGATTTTCCAAGTGGTAGAGGCCCATGCATGTTATTTTTAACATTTTGTATTTAATTTGTATGAGAAAAGTATATAGCTATGTCAAGGATAGTTTTGCTTAGGATGTAGCTCAAAGTTTTTTTTAATCCTGATCTAAGAATATGTTTTGTTTTGTTATTGAATTTTAGAAAGAGAAGAAGGAAGAGAGAGAGGGGGGGAAAAAACATCGTGTGTGAGAGAAACATTGATTGGTTGCCTCTAGTACACACCCCAATTGAAACCTGCAACCTAGGTATGTGCCCTGACCAACTGAGCCACCCAGCCAGGGTTGCAAGTTCGATCCCAGTTCTTTCTCTCTCTCTCTCTCTTTCTCTCTCTCTCTCTCCCTCTCTCTCTCTCAAAATTAATCATATTTTTTTAACTATAAGTAAAAAATAGATAGTTCAAATACGATGGAGTGTAGTAAACATTGTGGGAAGACTACACATACGACTGTGGCTTCAGAAGCAGTGACCTGCTCCTCCTCCTATCTGGAATCAAGGTCATGAAATCTCCTTAGAACTCCTGATTTCTGTTCTGCCAACTGATCTTGGGCCATTTCCTAAGGGTTTCTGAATATAAGTTATAAGTTTCTCTCAAGGGTTTTCAGCCCTGGGATATTTGCTTGTTAAAAGACATTATATCACATTACGTTACTAGTCATGTCATTGCAATTTCTACCAATGTCCCTGAATTTCTTCCACTTGTACCATTTCATTTCCGTGCAGCTCTGCTCCCCCAAGGCCACTGGCTCATGCTGCGCTCTGCAGCTTGAGTGATTAAGCTTCTTTGTTGTTGCTAAAGTGCCTCTCTTCTTCCTTCCAGAGGCCGGCTCTTGATTTGCAGCAAACTTCCCACTGTCTCTGGTGCAATTATGATGCTTCAGTTTGTTTTCAGCCTCGGCCTCTGCTGGGCCAGGGCCAGATGAGCATTTCCTTTCCTGTGACCCTGCGCGAAGCTCTGTGTGGCACCACTTGCCAAGGACAGTCAGTTGATCTGTCTCTCCAAGGGCTTTGGTTTCTAAAACAAAACTGTACTTGGCTTCATTTCCTGAAAACTGCTTCATCAGTTGCATTGTTATCCTCACTTACTGTCAATTTCTAATCAACAAATCCTATCCTTCCAGCTGATTCTTAAATAGATGATTACGTATTATCTTTCTTCTGACCACTTGATGATTCCTGGCATTGTTACTTTACTCGGTGAGTGATCAGGGCAACTCACATCTGAAATCAGATACAGGTCCAAAGCTCCTGGTAGATCAGTTTGACAAAACGGGAAATAAAAATGGGATGAAGCAAGGGAATCAATTGTTTTTAGGATTACCTAACAAAGAGACCATACATCCCCCAAGTCTTTCAAATTATTTAAAATATTGTATTAATTACATAGGTGTTTATTTTCCAATCTTTTCACTTTTTCTTCCCCTTCTGTATTCATGCTTTAAAAAGAAATGCAAATTCAAGAAAGTAGTCCAGACCATAATTGTAAAGCAGGACCACTAATGGTTGCAGTTGTTCACTTCCTAGAAATAGGAAAGCAATCTTCCTCTTCGCAAACTGGTAAAACATGAAGGTTCATTGACTATGCTTCTTCCTCTCTGCCTGTCTGGCTTTGCAACTGCTTTGAATTAAGAGCAGATAGTGCAGAGGGACAATAAAGTGTCCCACCGCATCAGCTTTTAGCTCTTTTATTCTTTATGGTGAAGTGGATTCCAGTGTTTTGTTGTCAAGCCTATTTTTTGAGAAACCACTTTCACCGCTTTTACAAGAAAATGTCACTGTGCCTCCGGTGTAGGCAAGGGACAATCTAATTTCATTATAGTTAAGTGCCTGACTCCCCATTACCCTCCATAATAGCATAACATGGGATATTATAGGGCTTTAATAAATAGGAAGGTGGCGGGTTGCAGCACATTTTAGTTGAAACTAAATTACTTTGGGCCACACATCTGCCTCTTCAGTTCATCCTATCTGCCACCATTTCACAACCTAATTACAGAATTTTCTGGAAATTGCTGTCCAGAGCTAACTGGATGACCTGCTATATGTAGCCGAGACAGGCAGTTCCATTGGCTTCAGTCTTCATCGCTGTCACCACGTAATTGCATTGGATTTCCCTCTTAATCCCCGAAGGCAGGAGGTAAATGAAATATTATAATTACCTTTTATTCCCTTTCCCCTGAAGCCTGGATTCGGGCAGTGTGCGTCCAAAGGAGAGATGAGGGGGACTGTCTCTAAGAGTGTTAGTGATGGCCTGATCAAAGGGAATGAATCTCTCTCATTTCCAGCTTTTTGGCCAAACACAAGCCAGCCACATCATTAGCTGTGTGTCTCATTCACTTACTGAAGTGTAAGCCCCCTGTCTGTTTAAATCAGTATCACTGCGGAGCCCATTGGAGAGATCCTGGAGAAAAGGCCTATTATATCTGTATATCTATTATCTATAGGGAAATGCAAGGCATCAGAATTTGAAAGGCTTTCTCTGAAGGAAATGGAGAAGTGATCAGAGCTTAAAGAGATCATGGGCATTTTAGACTATCCAAAATACATATAGCTCATTGCTGCTCTTTTTGAGATAATTTTGTTGGGGTCATTTCATTGACATACCTAAGAGCGTCCTGGATTTTTTAAAGGGTGCATGAGTTTAGGGTACAGTTCTCTAGGCTTTTAGAAAGAGCTTTTAAAATCCAATAATTCTTTAGTGAATAGGATAAAAGCAATTCTCTGAATTTAAGTTCTACTCATGAGCCTGTTAAGAAGTATAAATAGCCCTAACTGGTTTGGCTCAGTGGATAGAGCATCGGCCTGCGGACTGAAGGGTCCCAGGTTCGATTCCGGTCAAGGGCATGTACCTTGGTTGCGGGCACATCCCCAGTGGGGAGTGTGCAGGAGGCAGCTGAATCGATATTTCTCTCTCATCGATGTTTCTAACTCTCTATCTCTCTCCCTTCCTCTCTGTAAAAAAAATCAATAAAATATATTTTAAAAAAGAATCTTTATTTAAAAAAGTATAAATATAATCTCTAATAAGGCAAACCTTGGTTTTGAGAAAGGAAATGGCTCTTCACTGTTATTCACTTGCCCTTGGTAGGAGTGGGTTGAGTGTAACTGGTGACTAATCGCCAGTGACCTGTTGTCCCTGATTATTCTGCAAGCAGTGCTCTGAAAATATAAAAATAAGGAGTTCACTTAATTTATTCTTCCCTCCCGAAGAGTTCTAAGCTGGGACAAGAGTTTCTATCCTTGAGAAGTATCCTTTGAATTGCACTTTATGGGACTTACATTATAGATATAGTTTCCCAAAATGCATCTTTCAATGCCTCAGCAAAAAGCATGATGAAAAAGAGGTGGCGTTCCCTTTAGCCAGGTTAGTCCTCTGAAAAAGAAGCAACTAACCTCAATTTCAAAGGGCTACTTTCACTGAGTCTTCGGTCGTTTGTTCATTCAGTGATTGTTTATTGCAAGCCACCTTTGACATTATGCTCAGAGCTGTGGACACAGAAATAAATGAAATAGGCAATGTGTCTCCTCTCACAGAGCTCATACTTGAGTAGGGAGCCATCCAGAGAAGTAAAGGTAACATGTTAAAGATGTAAGTGTTAGGAGATATAAGCAAGGTAAGGGGATAGAGAAGATAGGTACAGGGGTTGGTAGTTATTTTCAATAGGGTGGGCAGGAAGACCTCTCATATGATATTATTTGAGAAAAAACCTGAATTTATGGAGCAAGCCATGCAAATAACTGAGGGCAGAGCAATTTCAAAAGTAGTTACTTAACTATAATGAAATTAGATTGTCCCTTGCCTGCTCCAGTAATAGGCCTTTTCTCCTATTTTGGCTGGAACCAGTTTGGGTGGGGCAGAGTGAGTGAGGAGAAAAGGAGGTGATAGCAGATGGAATCAGAGAATGAGCTGGCCGTTCAGACATGAAGACCTTTGTGGGTCAGGGTAAGGGCTGTGGGCTTTCTGTGGGCTTTCTGTGAGTGACATGACATGGCCATTGGAGGGTTTAAGCAAAAAAAGTGACATGATCTGATTGACATTCCAGGAGACCTCTGGCTGCCATGTGGACCATAAGTTGTAGGGGCGAGGAAGACCATGCACATGAAGAGCAGCTAGGAAACTACTGTTATCAATGTAAGAGAGGATGAAGGCACAGACTGGGTCCTCTTTAGAATGTCCTTTTGTAACCAACCCCCCAATGAAATTATTGATTTAAACAAGGGTTGTCATTTGGTTCAGTGATCAGGTGAATGATTGATGGAGGACTGTTTATTCCGATGGTGCCAAAGTAACACCACACAGATGCCTTTCTGGTCACGGGGAGAAGCATAATTCTACAATTAAGAGATCATGCTGTCACTTTTCTAACACAGAGGTCAAACTGAGCTTGGTGGGACATTCAGATACCATCTATTTTCTTGTATGATGCAGTAAGAAGTATATAATACAGAGGGTATTTTAACTGGAAATTTTTAAATGTCATATAATCAATTCTTTAAATCTAATTTCTAGGGAATAAATAAATATGCTAAACAATACCAAAGGACTGCAATCAGGCAAACACAGTAGGCAGTAAATTCTGTAGGACAAAAGATCCGCTCTCTTCAGCAAGTCAGTGTAATGGGAAAGGAAGAATCCTATTTTTTTTAAAAAGATTAAGAAACATAGCAACCAGAGACAAAGTGTGTAATACTGGACTGAATCCTGGTTTGAGCAAATCATCCATACCAGATATTTTGAGGACAAGTACAGGTATTTGAATATGGACAGGGTAATTAGATTCTATTAAGGAGTTATTATTAATTTTGTTAGGAACAACAATGCTGTTTTTAACTTTGTAGGATTTTTTTTTCTTTTCAAAGATGCACAACTAGATATTTAGAAATGAAATGGAAAGACAGCTGTACTTTCCTTTCTAACCCTTAAGAATAAACAAGTAAGCTCAACAATAAAGGCATTTACCTATACTTTCCTAGATCCCAACAGCCATTCCAATACCACTTGATCTGGGGCAAGTATGGCAGAGGGAAAGTCAGAGTAGAAACAGACAGCAGTCTATCCATGTAAAGGTGGTGTAGTTTTCCAGTTATCATCCTCCAACAGTAATGAGCATAGCAATGCTATACCCTGAACAAGATTTTCTCTGGATACTTCAACAAAGGTATTTTATTTATTTATTTATTTTTTTTTTTAAATGGCCAACACACTCCTCAGTAATGCAGGACTCCAGAAAGAAGCAGTATTGATACCTTATCTATTGTTACTTTTAGTTTGCTGTCTAGATCAAGTTTATTTATGATAAGCCAATTAGTTTCACATACTCACCTGAGCCACATATGAATTATACGGAGCTAGTGAGCTGAGCTAATTGGAAAAGCGAAGAGAAAGCAGAGACCATTCTATGTAACTACTTTTTGCCTGCTGCTATTTCAAATTGCAACTTGGCAGGAGAAAAGCTTTTAATTATATTTTTTTCTATTAAAAATGTGGAAGGAACGTACAAGGAGAGAAATCAGGAGACCTGGTGATATCTACTTATTAATAAAAAGGCATGGCCATGGCCTGTGTAGAGGAGGTTGGGGTTATGTTGACAACTAATCTGAATATTTGAGATAGAAAAAAGAATCACATGAGAACTTGAATTATCCAGGTTATCTGACCACATCATCAGACAAGTATCGATCAAGGCAACCCTGGCTGCTTCGGCCTTAACACAGCTGTGGAGCCCTTTAGGGGAATGGTACATGAAAATAGAGTATCTGAACAAGTCTGACTAGGTGATCCTTCTTTTCCTTTACTTTTTATTTTTAATTTTTATAAGAGCTTTATTGAAGTATAATTGATATGTGAAAACATGCACATATTTAACATATACAATTTGATGAGTTTGGGCATATGCCTGGGTGGTCCTTCAGTGATGACTTTAGGTTTTGCCATCTTCAGGCAAAAAGATGCTCCAAAAAGAGACTGGCCCGAATGTGGTCGGCCCCAGGCCCACTCCCTACTGGAAAACCACTCTCTGCTTTGTTCTCTTCCTGGGATCGTTATAAGAATGAAATACAATAAAACATGTAAGGCAATGAGAACAGCAACTGAGGCTGAAATAGTTTAATAAATATTAAGTTATTTTTTTAATATCACAAATGGACAGAATCATCATACTAAAGACAATGAAAATTTATCATCTTGAGGGCAAACTTTAAAATAGACCAGGCTTACATCTAAGATGTTTCATTCTGTTCTTTATAACATATACATTCTGTTAGACACTTCTGTATAAGGTCTGCACATATTTCTGTCTGTTCATATCTTGTTCACCTGTAAGATTACAACAAACTTGAGGCCAGAGACAACCTCTTCCTCAGATGCTCATAAACTGCAGTATAGTATATTAAGTAATATAGCATTAGTATTTTAATTTCATTCAAGAGCTGTGAAGTTGGACAGCTTTTTGTGTTTAAGAAAATATAGTAGAAGAATAGTAACAAAAATCTAGCATCTGATTGCTGTCAAATACATCATGATGAGACCCCTTAGTGATCAACTGCAATTGGACCTTATCAATCTTTATTTCACAAGGAAAAAGTACATTTACTCAGTTTAGATTTCCCAGCCTTTTATTTAAAGAAAAACCAGCCTCTGTGATTCAGAATAGTCTGTTTCAAAAGAAAATGTCAAGTGGAGGTATATCATAATGTATTTATTAAATACCAGATGTTTTATAGAGAGGAGCTACAGAAACAAGGAAAACTAATACTTATTGCATCGGAAATAAACTCAATTTTATCCCAGTTTTTATAAATGAATTAAGGGAAGATTTTCCTAAATTATATTTATGAGGAGAGGAGATATATAAATGATGCCTAAAATTGTTATTAAAATATAGCAGGGAAAACCAAATCATGTTAATGAGGCTTGAATCATTGGTAATGTACTCAGCCATTCATGCATTCTACATGTGACTTTTACACTGGTATTTAGCAATGGTTATTTTCCACCTTGGAAATAATTTTTCCCTGAAAATTTGAACTGTTTTTGCTTAGTAAGTGCAGTTCTTAATGGAATACAAAATCCCATATGGCCTCTTTATATCTAAGTGTCACTCTGCCCACCAACAATATTGATAACAACAGAAAAAAATTCTCTATAGCTCAAGAAATTGTGTTCAGCTTGCAGAAGAGAAACATGGATGTTATTTTCTTTTGTGATGAACAATGAAGACTATTCTTCAAAATGATTGATAGGACATACAAACTAATATTTATAAATTTTTTCAGCAGAGAAAATACTCTAGAATCCACTGAAATGCAATGAGTTAGATAAAATTTAAGGAGAAGCTGGTGCGAAATACATTTTGTGTTTCATCTGTAGTATATGCCTAAACTCACCTGTTTCTGCAACGCTGACAAGCTTCACCCTGAGAGTACTGCATGGCTTGGCTTTTGCTTCTGTGTGTGTGTTTTCTGTCACTCAAGCCCATTTCAAAGCATCTTACTCAACAGAGACTTCACTTACTGGATGGTTCCAGTTATAGTCCTAAGTACTTAAATAAGCCAACCATGGTTGCCGTGGTGAGATTAGTGACATGTTCAAATTATGTAGGAAGAGAGGCAAAGCGAAGATTACATGGAAGAGTGAGCCCGGTGGCATGTCTGCCATGGATTTTGAACTTTTGTTCAGTCCTACCAACAAGCTCTCTCTTCCTGGCTTAGGAACACTCCCACACACTTCCTTCTCTGACTCTTTATTACTTGGCCTGTTCTTTATTCTCTTCCTAAAAGCACATGGTGATCTAGCTGTATCGTTCTATCAATACTCTCTTCCATTTCATAGCCAATGTTTTAGTCAGTTTCAGCTATTATAACAAAATTTCATGGACCCGGGAGCTTATAAACAATAGAAATTTATTCCTCAAGGTTCTGGAGGCTGGGAAATCCAAGATCAAAGTGCCAACATAGTCTTCTGGTGAGAGCCAGACACATCTCTCTGTGTCCTCACCTAGTGGAAAGGTAGGGATCTCTCTGGAGTCTCTTTTATAAGGTAATAATCCCATAAAGGTTCCACCCTCATGACCTAACCATCCTAATACCCACATCCTAATACCGTCCTCTTAGAAGGTTAGGATTTCAACATGTGAATCAAGGAGGGGGGGGAATGGGGAGGGGTGGGAAGAGGACACAAACATTCAGACTAGTATAGCAGCCAAATCATCCTACATAATAAAAGAGAAACATGTAAACTGACCATCCCTCCACTATACTCACCAGCCAATCAGGATTGAGTATGCAAATTAACCCAACAAAGATGGTGGGTTAATTTGCATACACAGTCGCCAGGCGGAGAGCAGAGCAGGAGAGCCGCAGGCTTGGGGGGACGTGGCTCCCTCGGTCACTTCCCCAAGCCGCCAGGCAGAGAGCAGAGCAGGAGAGCCAGAGGCTTGGGGGGATGTGGCTCCCTCGGTATTTATGCAAAATACCACGTGTGGGCACGCATGTACAGTGTGATTGAAACTTCGTGGCCCATGAGCAGAAGTAGGTATTTTGTGGAAGAGCCACACTCAAGGGGCCAAAGAGCTGTATGTGGCTCATAAGCCGCAGTTTGCCAACCACTGTAGACAACAGAGCAGCAGTTCTCAACCTGTGGGTCGCAACCCCTTTGGCGGTTGAACGACCCTTTCACAGGGGTCACCTAAGACCATCCTGCATATCAGGTATTTACATTACGATTCATAACAGTAGCAACATTACAGTTATGAAGTAGCAATGAAAATAATTTTATGGCTGGGTCACAACATGAGGAACTATATTGAAAGGGCCAGAAGGTTGAGAACTATTGCACTAGAGCAAAGTGAGGCTGGAGCAAGTTACTATTGTGGTGGGGGATGGAGAGAAAGCAAACGTGAGAGACATAAGTAAAATCAGAGTGTCTAGGAAAAATTAAAGGGAAGATATCCTAAAACTTCCAGAAAATCTTCAACAATGAAGCAAAATAAAAAAAAAATGCCTCTATTATTCTGTGAGCAGCAAACCAAACTGGGTTAGGGGTCTCAGACAATTCACTCATATGATTGCAAAGACAGACAGAAACTCCTGGATTGGAGAGGGCTCCCCTGAGGGCTCCCAGATTGGAGAGGGTGCAGGTCAGGCTGAGGGACCCACACCCAGTGCATGAATCTTCATGCACCAGGCCCCTAGTAAAGAAATACAATAGAGCTCACCCAATAAGCTAAGGAATGGCTTACAGTGTTGGAAAAATCCTAAGGAAGAAAGAAGGAATAGAACCACTTGAGAAGCACTAGAATAATTTACAAAATGAAATAAAAATACTTTGTCCATACTTAGAAGGTGACATAAGTAACTTTTATATGGGCCCATTCTGTCACTATTATAATGTGGTATTTACGTTGGACAAAATGATGGTATCTCTACTTCAGTTTCAGCTGTAAAATACATCCAAGTCATCTATTTACTTTACAAGGCTAATGGGAAATTGTTAATCAATAATACTTTCAGATACTCAAAAGAAAGTTTATTTTGGTCTATTAAAAATCTCAAAGGTAGATGTAATATTAAGGCATATCACATACATTAGGTTGGGTTTGTGGAATAAATTTTTTTTTTTTCATTTGATGTTCTATTTTTACTATATTTATATTTTTGCACCTAATTTAAAAATATTTCAAATAATTTTGGAAGGAGATTGGTATCAACTAAAATAAAATAAAACTCTTAAAGGCAAATTATCAATGAGACAGACCCATAGAGTATCACTGTTGTAATTATAGTGGTATTATGGGATCTACTGGCCTGAAAGGATTTTGGTTTCGTTATCTTCCCAGAAAAAAAAAAAAAAGGAAGTTGAGAAACTATTAACCTTTGATAACTTTTGCAATATTTTTTCAAGTTTTCCATGTGCTGCCAAGGGAACATATCCAGACAGAGCGGAAAATTCATTAGACTTGAGTGTTCCAAATATCTGTATCAAGGACAAGGACAGAACTGCTGTGCTAGAAAAAGGACTGGTACACTAGGGCACAATAACTTCAATTTTTCTTCATCTGCGTCTAGTGACCCATCCCATGAAAATGCCAACACTGCACTATTTCATCCGGATGAACTGGGGTTATGGCATCAAGATAAACGCTATTTGCCCAGAAATCCCGATGCCCAGCACAGCAAGGCTATATTCATGATAAATCTCAGAATCTCACTCAGTAGAGTCAAAAATGGCATCCAGTTGGGATGACATTTGCAGAATTTTGGGCCAAAGGCTTTGTGCCTCCCAAAGACAAAAGCTTAGAATCAACAGGACTGGTAGGCTTCAATTAAGGTACACGTTAGTAGTCAGATAACATTAGACTCTGATGAGCTGAATGTCAACTATAATTCTGATGCCTTGAAGTACCAATATAGTTGTGTAATATTTTCAGATATACTCATGAAAACCTGTTTAATTATTTTGGAAGACACACATTCCCCCACTTTTATAAATACTAGATTTCTTTCCCATTTGTAGAAGCTAGATTATGTTGGTTTTGTTCCACCTTTTGCCTCAATTCATCATCTCCTCTTCGATCTCTCTCCTCCCTTTCTTTTTGTTGAACTTTATTTCTCAATTAAAGTTGAAATTCAATATTCTTTTGTATTAGTTCCAGGTGTACAGCATAGTGGTTAGAAAATCATATACTTTATATCTCCTCCCTTGTGTTTTGTGACATGATTATATCTTGATTTTCTTCCTGCCTCTCTCTTTCTTAGACCCCTTCACCGTACTCTCTAGTATGTGTTTTTATATTCTGGACCCTGTTCTCTTCTCTCTATCTCTATCTTGGATCTAATTTCATGCTGATGAGTCCTAAATCTATACCACTACCTCACGTCTTTTTTTCTTGAGTCTCAGCCCTGCATATTCCACTAACTACTTAACAAATCTATTTGAATATTGCATAGACAGCTCACTCCAAATATGCCCCAAACTAAACTCATCATCTAACCTGTTTACAGACCTGATTCCCAGTTTCAAGGAATTGCACCACCTGATTTCCAAAGATACAAGACTTGAAAGTGAAAGCAAACTTTTCAAACTTTCCTTTCAAATACAGTTGATTCTAGGGCGTCAGAATCTCTTGGATCCATTCTTTCTTCAGTATCACCACTGCTTCTGCCTTGGATCAGATTCACATCCATCCCACATGGTGCCTGGAACAGCCTCCTTGCAGTATGTTCCTGATCCTGGTATCCAACTCCAAATTTCCATTCCCAAACTCCCATCAACATAGTCTTTCTAAAATACAAATCCAATCATGTCCTTTCCATCTTCAAGCACTTCAGTGGTCCCTCATTAACTGTGATGGTGTGTGTGTGTGTGTGTGTGTGTGTGTGTGTGTGTGTGTGCGCGCGCATTTGTGTATCTGAGAGAGATAAAAAGAGGAAGAGCCCTAGCTGATGCGTTCAGTGGTTGGAGTGTCAGCCCACACACTGAAAGGTCGAGGGTTTGATTCCCAGTCAAGGGCACATGCCTGGGTTGTGGGTTTAATCCCCAGCCTGGGTAGGAGCTCCTGGGGGAGGCAACAATCAATGTGTCTCTCTCACATTGATGTTTTTCTCTCTCCTACTCCCTCCCTCCCTTCCAGTCTCTCTAAAACATCAATGGGAAAATATCCTCAGGTGAGGATTAGCAAAGGAAAAAAAAAGAGGAAGAGAAGGGGATAGAGAAGGAGAAAGAGAATATGTTAGGCTTTGGCGTCAAATTTTTTTTTGGTTCAAATCCATACTCAACCATGTGACATCAATGGGATCAGTAAACTCTCTCTAACCTGGGTCTTCTCATATGAGAAATGGGGATAGGAGTTCTGTCTAACTCCTTGGGGAGTCATGAGGACAAATTGAGATAAAGCATTCAAAGAACCTAACCTAGTGCCTGGCATATAATTAGTATTTGATCAATTATAGTTGTGGTTCTTGACAAAGTCCAAACTCCTCAGTGTTAGGTGCAGACCCCCCCCCCCCCACACCCAGTCTGTACTTACTACTTCCCAGCCCATCTTTGGCCAAACCTTTCACACCCTAAGATTCTGCCGTGTCAAACTAAAGTACTGTGACTTCTTCACCTCCTGCTGTTAATAAGCTGCTGCTCTGTCTGAAGTGCTCTGCCCTGGCCAACTCCTATTCACCCTTCAAGGCTCTGGTCAGGCATTTCCTGCTCTGGACCACTTTCCCTTAACCATACCTGCATCTGGATGCCGGGCCTGTGCTGCATATTTAATAATCATTCCAATCAAACACCAATTATGCACTTTCTCAGTCCAAAGCAAACTGAGACTAAATTGATGTCTGAGAATGCAGACCTTGCCTTCCAGGAGCTTACAAGCTAAATAGTGGGATAGGAATTGCTATGACAGGTATGTTTCCAAGATTCATGGGTGTATGTGAAAGAGGCCTCTAATCCTGCTGTTAAGGGTCCAAGCTAGTTCTCAAGAATAAATGGAATGTTTAGAATTTTTTGAGTATACTAAATTTCACATACATTAATTCATTGTCCAAAATAGAGAGACTCAAGAATAAAAGTGAGTGCTAGGAATAACCACCATGGGCCATAGGTATAAATTAGGATGGTCCAGGACAAATGGGATATAAAATCACCCCACATACAGTTATCCTGTAATGAATGTGTTTGCTTCCCATGTTATAGATTAAAGTGACCACCTGTAGCATAGAGCACAGTTCTTGGCATAGCTTAGTAGGTACAAAGTCAACGTTTGCTGACGCCTGGAGTTCATGATTTTTAGTGGACAAATGACAGTCAGAAAACCACAGGGCCTGAGGATCTCAGACCAACGAGAGCTTATCTTATGTGTCAGGCCATCAGGAACATGCAGCAGGGGGCAGAATGAGGAAAGGGGAATGAGCCTCCAAAACAGCCAACGAGTGGTCGGCAAACTGCAGCTCGGCAAACCGCGCGAGCCACATGTGGCTCTTTGGCCCGTTGAGTGTGGCTCTTCCACAAAATACCGACTTCTGTGTATGGGCCACGAAGTTTCAATCGCACTATATGTGAGCGCCCGCATGTGGTTTTTATGGAAGAGCCACACTCAAGGGGCCAAAGAGCCACATGTGGCTCGCGAGCCGTGGTTTGCCGACCACGGATTAGACATTCCTCTGTGGTTCTGTTGGTTTGTCTGTTTAATTCTCAGCCCACATCACCTGTAAAGTGTGGTGGGGACAGGGGAGAGTAGGGTGCACAATGTGATGGAGACAGGGGAGAGTGGGGTGCTGCCCTTCACTCCCTTTTTGACCAAGGCCTGTCAGCAAAGCTTTCATTTTCTAGACTCTATCACTTGGCCAGACTTCCTAATCTCTGTAGCACAGACAGGAGCACCGATGACCCATTACATCCAGCAAAATGAATAGCGTTCCCTTTTCTAGCTCCAGAGAACAGGGAATATGATGCCCACATAGAGAGAGGTAACCATGCCCTCGGAACACGGTCACCTGAACCACACAGTTGAAGTGATAACAGAGCAATGACGTCTGAAACACAATGAAGGATAACCAGTACTTAATAGGAATTGGTGCTCATACGGAACTAGGGGTAGAACCTTTTCTTCCACACTCTCTCTGTGTATTTAATCCCTCACAGCATGTTTGGCAAATGTCATATTATAAAGACCAGAAAGGGACCTTCGGGTTCTTCGTTGTATTATCAGAACATAACAATGAACAGAATGAGCTACAGGCAGTTTTCTGTTCTATTTATAGTGCAAATGGAATATTTAGAAGTTAGTGGTGACCCTGTGACTACAATTTACCATCCCTGAAAGGGTGTATAAATAGATGAACGATTCAGTACTTAATAGGAATTGGTGCTCATACAGAACTAGGGGTAGAACCTTTTCTTCCACACTCTCTCTGTGTATTTAATTCCTCACAGAGTGTTTGGCAAATGTCATATTATAAAGACCAGAAAGGGACCTTCGGGTTCTTCATTGTATTATCAGAACATAACAATGAATAGAATGAGCCACAGGCAGTTTTCTGTTCTATTTATAGTGCAAATGGAATATTTAGAAGTTAGTAGTGACTCTGTGACTACAATTAACCATCCCTAAAAGGTTGTATAAATAGATGAATGATTCAAATCTGGGAAATTTCATAGCAACACTACACAAGATTCATAGGCCCTTAGAGCTAATACCGTGCAGCTGAAGTGGAAAAGCCACCCCCCACCCCAACCCCTACCCCTCACCCCTGGCAGGTCAAAGCACTTGGAAGATTCTTTGACACTTCATCTTCTCAGCATCTTTGTGAGCTAGGGAGAAGAAAAGATTATAACATTAGGGAGATTTTTTAAAAAAAGATATGAATATATTATATTTAAAATCTCCTAAGAAGAGAGAATCTAGGCAGACATGTTAATTCCCCTGCCTTTTTATAACAGAGAAAACCTGCTTTTAAAACGCATATTGTTTCAGAACCATGCATCAGTGGGTCTTTGGTAGCTCTTCACATTCTAAGGAAAATAGAAATGTGAGTTCACCCCACTCTTTTACTGATGAATATAAAAAGAACACCAACCTGGGAATTAGGCAGCCTGCATTAGGTCCTGCATTTCTGTCTGAAGCACCTAATGCTAGGAACTCATAGGCCCAGTTTCTTCATGGGTCCAGTTCCTACATGAGGACAACACTTTGTACATCCTCACTAATCAAAGCATTGGGTGAAATCGTATATAGACTTGACCATCCATGGAGCGTTACACAGAGCTAAATGCCTGAATATTGTTTTTGTTTGTTTTTTTAATTCTGTGACTTGAAGACACTGAACAGTGAACTTGAGAAACACACTCTTCCTTCTAAAATTTATTCTGGCCACCATGTCAACAACATGGATGGTCAAGTCTATATAAGATTTTTTAAAAAGTTAAAAACAGTGGAACACCATTAAAAAATAAGTTAAGGAAAAATAAATATATTAGATTATTTTTTAATTGGTTCAGTTAAGAGAGAAGAATATTCCTCTAGCGCAAGTAATTTCTAGCCACAAGTTTAAAATATAAAATCTTTAAGAATTTAATATAAAAAATATAAATTGGTGCTTCCTATTATAAATACCTAAACTAAACAATAAACAGCAAGGAAACTGATGTAGGTGGAGTTTCCTAGAAGCAGAGCTTGAGACAGGGACTTGGGTGCATTTCATTCTTGGAGGAGTTGCTTCAGGAAAGACCGACAAGGTAGCAGGGGAAACGGATAGAGAAGGAGGAGCCAATGAGGGTACAGCCTGACCCCAAAGAGTCTGGAGCATAAGTCACACATGCAGCTGACCCTCCATGAGATAAGGGGGTTGGGCTCTTTCACCTTATGTCAGCCTATCCATGGCCATCCCTGAGGGCAGCCTAGGGAAATGGGTGTTACCTCTCAGGCCTGTCAGGGCAAGGCAGCTGCCTTCAGCCAAAGCTAATTCTGCAGAGAAGAAGCTGGAGCTGTTTCAGAGCACTTGCAGGGCTGGAGAAAAAGGGGACCCACTGGGGCACAAGCAGCTTCTAAGACTGATTCCTTGTGGACTGTTTCATGATAACTGCAGAGATCACTGAGGAGCTAACTTGGACATACCTACTCTGCATTTTTCCAGATCTTTACTGTTTGCCATTCACATTTCAAACCCGAAACTACATTATAAACTCCACTTGAGAAGAGACCCCGCCTTGATTATCTTTTAATTTCCATCATGGTTTTATCTTGATTTTATCTTGTGGTGCGTCATGAATTTAGCATTTCCTAACTGAATGAAATGGAAAGGAGTAGAGTGTCATGACATAGAATAGAATCAAATCCTCTAAAATGAACTGGAGTTCTTGGAAGGATATGAGGCTAGATATTCATCCCAGCACAGAAAACATGCTACATATAACTACAACTGATGTCAAGAGCTCTACTGTGATTGAACATGTACCTGCTATGATAAGCACATATAATGCTTCGAATCATCTTGAATCGATTTTTGTGTTTACTAGAGGCCTGGTGCACAAAAATTTGTGCACTGGGGGGGAAGGTCCCTCAGCCCGGCCTGTGCCCTCTCACAGTATGGGAACCCTCAGGGATGACCATCTACTGGCTGAGGCCTGCTCCCCAGGGGATTGGGCCTAAACTGGAAATCAGACATCCCTCTGGCAGCCCGGCAGCCATCGGGGGATGTCCACTTGCCAGCGGGGAGCAGACCTAAGCTGCAGTCGGACATCCTTAGCACTGCTGAGGAGGCAGGAGAGGCTCCCACCATCACCGCTGCACTAGCAGCCATCAGCCTGACTTGTGGCTGAGCAGAGCTCCTCCATGTGGGAGCTCACTGACCACCAGAGGGCAGCTCCTGCATTGAGCGTCTACCCCCTGGTGGCCAGTGTGTGTCATAGTGACCAGTCATTCCCAGTCGTTCTGCTGTTAGGGTCAGTTTGCATATTACCCTTTTACTATATAGGATAGAGGCCTGGTTCACGGGTGGGGGCCGGCTGGTTTGCCCTGAATGGTGTCCCAGAACAGGGTGGGGGTCCCGCTTGGGTGCCTGGCCAGCCTGGGTGAGGAGCTGATGGCTCTTTTCAGGCTGCCCGCACCCCCTTCAGGGTGGGGGTCCCCACTGGGGTGCCTGGCCAGCCTGGATGATTGGCTGGGGGCTGTTTTCAGGCAGGCCAAGCCTGCAACTGAAGCTCCCAGTCTCTCCTTTTTTTCTTTTTTTTTTTTTTTATTCTGGGATTTATTTACCTTCTGTAATTAAAACTTTGTTGTGGCTCTAGCTCTGAGGCCTGCTGGCTGAAAGCAGATACCTGGGGTTTGTTTAACTTCTATAATTGTAACATTGTTGCTTAGAGTGCAGCTCAGAGCCCAGCCGGGGCAGGCGGGGAACCTTGGCTTCCTCCATCACCGGGGCAACCAAGCCTCCTGTTCACTTCAGCTGCGTGGCTGCTGGCCACCATCTTGGTTGGCAGTTAATTTGCATATTACCCTGATTAGCCGATGGGAAGCATAGCAGAGGTATGGTTAATTACCATGTTTGTCTATTATTAGATAGGATGCCCAAACATAAAGAAGAATGTGAGCATTTCAGTGAAAAATAAAAAGAACATAAACAAATGGCTAGAGCTTAGGACAAAATCCCACTGGCTTAAGGCATCACTGAAGGGTTGCTCTGGGAGTAAGGAAGGACCCAAGCTGTGTGTGAGGAAGGAAGTCATGTTAGTCCAAACCAGGCTGTGAATGTCAAAGACAGATCAGCTATGCCAAGTTTGATCAATCTGGTGATGGTTACTACCTTAAAATGAATAAAAGTCATCTATGAAAAGCACTCCCCCTGAAAAGAAATATAACATTACAGATTTCTCCAAATTCTGCTTTTGAAGTTAAGTTGAAATAAAACAACTTTATTCCACATGAGCTAGTTCTCTGAGCTCTGTGAAAATGTTACCTATCCTCCTATCCCCACAAACTGTTAGCCAGTAGCAATAGTCAATGTTGAGTGCTTATTGTATAACAAGCACATTCTGGGTGTTTTACATGAACAAACACTCATTCTCACAACATAACTGCTATCTATTACTATCAGCCCAATTTTACAGATAAGGAAATTGAATCACATTTAGTAAGTAACTTGCCCAAGGTAAGTTACATAGAAAAAACTTGAGCCCTTGCAACGTGGCTCCCAAATCTATACCCCTAACCATTATCCTACACTTAATCCGTACCATTCAGCCTGAACAGAGTTCAAATGAATGTCCAATGGTATCCAAGTGTCGATTATATATGAGCAAAGACCCTGTTATGTGTCTGTTTTTGTATTAGCTAATGCCCATTGACCATCTTCTGGCAACCAGGCTGTGATTGCTCTCTAAGAACAAAGTCCTCCTCCATTCTCATTTTGTATGGTTCCATGAAGCTGATGCTACACTCTGCTTTAGCTATGGATATTGTTGTCAATATATTCACAGCATGCTAGTCATCCCTCATAGACTCTGCACAGACTCATCCAGGTAGACAATGTGAGACCGATGGACCACTCATGAAGCCGAGTGACTTATTCAACCTTCTTCTTTTACTTTCTTTTTAAACATATTTTTATTGATTTAAGATAAGAAGGAAGAAGGAGAGAAAGATTGAAACATCAATGATGAGAGAGAATCATTGATCAGCTGCCTCCTGCACTACCCCTACTGCGGATCGAGCCCGCAACCTAGGCATGTGTCCCGACCCATGACTGCCAGCTGGGCTTCTTTTACTTTCTAATTGCCTTCCTCTATTCCCTCAGTACACTCACCCTGGTACTTGCTCTGACTTATGCAGGTCTAAGTGATCATCCCTGTTATTATAATCAGTTGTCTAAAAAGACAGAAATCCCCATGTCCCCCTAGCCCTCTCTTTGGAAACCACAGGTAAATTTAAGAAACATTAAAACCCTAGCAATCAAAGAGAGTCCCTACTTTTGGACCAATATCTATATCGTCCCATGGCTGCCATAATTATACATTTTTCATTACAGGAGGAGTTAAAACTTTATAGTATTTTTATTATATCTGAGCAAAGAAGCCATTTCTTCTGTATTTTATAGCACCAGACTCTTTGGGGTAATATCCTTTCATTTGGCCCTGGGCCTATGGGCACTCACTCTTTAGTCCTTTTTATGAGGATAGTTTTATAGGCAGTTGTTTGATTCAAAATGAAAAGTTTGTTCCCCTAAAGTTTAGCTGTAACAGAACAGGTCACAGAAAAGTACGAGCTACAGAATAAATCAAGTCCTGTCAGTTGTGAAGATAATTAAACAGCTCGGACCAGCCCATGACAAAAATATCTGGTTTACGGATGATAAATCTTTAACCTGATTATTGGTACATGATAATTTAATCTTAGGGTTAATAGATAAGTGTGGCCAAAATTAAGACAAGAAAACACGTACCTACTCAGAAAGGATCAAGGAATAATTCCGTGTAAACAAGTATGGTATTCTCTGGGCCCATAAAAAACAAATTATAAAAGCCACAAGGACAATTGGGGGTATAGTTCCACATTGGTATTCATTTGAATATTCTTACAAAGAATTTTCAAACCATTTTTTGTTCAGGTTCACAGTGTTTCATTTACTGGATCACAGATTTTTTAAAAAGTGGGGGAAGAAGCATCTTTGCCTCTCTTCATTGAGTTTCTCTCAACATACCCTCATTCCTTCTGGCGCCATAATCACAGTCAGGCCTTCTCAAACATATCCACTCAGCCCTCTGACTCCCAGCTTTTGTCCCTTCCTCTGGAGATGATGGCCTTCATCTGACTTCCCCAGGTTCCTGAACATTTCACCTGGCCTGTCAGTAAGTTGAGCCTGTACTTACCTGGTTCAAGAAACTCCACTGTGAGTGACAGGCATGCCCTGACAGGAACAGATCTAGACATCCTGGAGGTTGTCATCCTATGTGTCTCCCTCCGTCTTCCCAAGCGGGGTACGAACCCAGCACTAGCATTCTGTAGACATAGTTATGCTGACCCACCTTCCATACTTTTCCCACATTTTACCAGTGAGGGACATGTCATAGGCTTTTCAAACGTTCCTACAAGCCTTCACAGTCATAGTCTCTAGCCCAGGGGTCCTCAAACTACGGCCCGTGGGCCACATGCAAATACAAATATTGTATCTGTTCCTGTTTTGTTTTTTTACTTCAAAATAAGATATGTGCAGTGTGCATAGGAATTTATTCATAATTTTTTTTAAGCTATAGTCCGGCCCTCCAACAGTCTGAGGGACAGTGAACTGGCCCCCTGTTGAAAAAGTTTGAGGACCCCTACTCTAGCCCAACAGAGGAAAAAGTAGGATCTATTGTCTGCCTCTAGTGCAGGGGTGGGCAAACTTTTTGACTCGAGGGCCACAATGGGTTCTTAAACTGGACCAGAGGGCTGGAACAAAAGCATGGATGGAGTGTTTGTGTGAACTAATATAAATTCAACGTAAACATCATTACATAAAAGGGTACGGTCTTTTTCTTTTTTTAGTTTTATTCATTTCAAACGGGCTGGATCCGGCCCGCAGGCTGTAGTTTGCCCACGGCTGCTCTAGTGTCTGTGTGTGTGTGTGTGTGTGTGTGTGTGTGTGTGTGTGTGTGTTTGTCTGTATGTGTGTCTATGATGTTATGCATGTAAAACTTAGGAAGTGGTACTCAAAATTGTACCTCCAAGCAATTGAGACAATTGTGTCTGAATGGCCAGTTAGGAGCAGATGATAAATTTCAGTATTTTCTAAACAAGAGGATATAGAGATATTCTGTAATTTGTTTCTGCCATCACAACACTGATTTTTGTCAATAGTAGAAAGTTAAGTAGAGTTTTGATTGCATGTATCCTCCATGCTAATTTGCAGAGTAAAAGTAGGAAACAATTATGTGACAGTGAAAAAAAGTGCTGTTATCCTCAGATTATTTTTAGGATAAGAAAATGATTAAGCCCGGCTGGCGTGACTCAGTGGTTGAGCGTTGACCTACGAACCAGGAGGTCACAGTTCGGTTCCCAGTCAAGGCACATGCCCAGGTTGTGGGCTCGATCCCCAGTGTGGGGTGTGCAGGAGGCAGCTGATCAATGGTTCTCTCTCATCATTGATGTTTCTATCTCTCTATCCTTTACCCTTCCTATCTGAAATCAAAAAAATATTTTTTAAAAAAGAATATGAGTGATAATAGTGTCCTATATTTCTGATTTTTAATGAATTTTGCTTAACCTTCCCCTCAATTAGTACAAATTGGTAAGAATTTATTCTAACTGCTGTCTGTTCATCTCAATTATTTATCTCATTATCCACTTTAAGAGTAATTTCTAAATAAGTGCTTGAACCTCACCATAAATATCTCCTCCCTTAAAAGGCAAGGATAGACTACAGTGTAGTGACTCCTTAAAGAAAGAAAAATGTAGAAATATCCATTTAAATAAATAATCCTTCAAAAATAACAGCATATTTTTAGCCTCAGGAGTAGTTGCTTACTCTTTGAAAGAGAGTAAGAAACACTTTTAGAAGTCATTTTTCCAGGTTGCTTTCAGGATCTATGAGTCAAGAAATGATATCTCACTTCTTTGTAGTCAGATCTTTTATGTTTCTGTAACTTGAACTTTTATGTTTCTGCTAACCTGTATTTCCTCCTTATCTGATCATTGGATTTTGCCCATCCCCCCTTCACTCACCACATCACTAAGTCCTGCAAATGTTACCTCTTACATGTTTATTCCATCCATCATTGTTTCTAGAGAAATTGCAAAAGTGTGTCATCATCTCTCATCTAAACAGCTGTAACCCCCAACTGAGTTTCACTTCAATATTGTCACCCTCAAACTTACTCTCTACACTGCCATCAGAGTGTAATACCAAAAATATGTATGAAACCTGAATACATTACTGTCCTGGTTAAAATTCCTTAGTGGTACCCAGTCACTTGCTGAGATTATTAACCTGGGATTTGTAAACCTTCTTTGTTTAGCCTTCTGTTAATATTTATAATTTCCCATGAATCTTTATGAGAATTATAAGTAGATGTGCATTTATTTGGAAAAAGACCACATACAGCTTTCATCATGTCCCAGTAAAGAATAAGAATGAAAGTTTTAATCAAATCAAATTCATGTTCCATAATATGGTTCACAAGTCCCTCAGCATTCTGACCTCTGCCACCTTCTCTAGCTTCACTCACCATATCTCTTGGCTTTATACTCAACTGTCCAGCTTTAACCAAATTCTTGTATTTACACACACCTTATGCTCCAACTCCACTAGGAACACATCATGCTATTCATCTCTATGTGCTTTCATCTGTTCTGTTTCTTCTGCCTGAAATGTACTTCTTCCCTTCCTTGTCTGCCCATCCCACTGTCACACCCAAGTTAAGGTACATAGCCCTCTGGCGATACCATAAAGTACTGTATACACTCAATCATTTCCCACATCACATTGTTTTATTCAATGCCTATCTTCCCCACTAACCCTGAACACCACAGAGACAGAGAGGCTACTGTTCATTTTTTCATCCTGCATTCAGTTTCTTGAACATAGGTTCTCAGTAATTGTTTGTTGCATCAAACTACAAAGGAGTGGACTATTTATTCCTAGACCATCTGTTAGGTAGCTGATGAAAAAAGACCCTAGCAAATCTCAATACCTGTTATGGACTGAATGTTTGTGTTCCCCAAAAATCCATATGTTGAAATCTTAACTCAACAAAATGGTATTAGGAGGTAGGGTCTTTGGGAGGTAATTGGGTCATGAGGATGGAGCCCTGATGAATGGGATTAGTGTTCTTAGGAGAGAGAGAGAGAGAGAGAGAGAGAGAGAGAGAGAGAGAGAGAGAGACAGAGAGAG
Organism: Myotis myotis; assembly: GCF_014108235.1. NCBI lineage: Eukaryota > Metazoa > Chordata > Mammalia > Chiroptera > Vespertilionidae > Myotis > Myotis myotis. Next base: position 71,598,163 of record NW_023416368.1, read on the forward strand.
AGGCTCTCCAGAGAGCTCTTCAGCCTTCTTTCTGCAATGTGAGGATGTAATGAGAGATAGGCAATCTGCAATCAAGAAGAGGGTCCTCACCATAACCCAACAGGCTAGCACCCTGATCTGACTTCTCTGCCTCCAGTATTGTGAGAGCGAACTTTCTACAGTACTTGTCTATAGTACTTAATTATATCAGCCTGAAATGACTAAGGCAACATCTTATAAAATCGATGCTACAAAAGCCAATATAAATAACCATCTTCATTATCTAGAATTATGAAGGATTTAGTTATCCAAGTCCACAGTTCTAAGTGCCTTTATTCTTCCAGTTTTCAAAGAAAGAGTGATATGCTAAGAGAGTGTGTAATAGATGTGGCAACCCAGAAAGTTTTCCCATATCCCCTGCTTCTGGTAATAAACCCTGCTGCACTGTCCACGAAGACAGGCTATATTCCATCTCATGCTTTGTAAGAGGTAAATGCTTGATCCAATCAAAGCCCATCAAATTTCTTTTCTGAAATTGACATAGGAACATACCAAAAAAAAATCCTTCAGTATCCTAGGATTGCCAGATAGAATGCAGAATGCTTGGTTAAATTCAGATAAACAACAAATAAATACTGTAGTGTAAGCATGTCCCAAATATTGCATGCTTACATCACTAAGTTTTGAAGCAGCTTGTTACACAGCAATGAATAATGTAGCATAGATTTGGTGCCAAGGATTAATTTATTCTTTGAAAAAAATTATTAATTTGAAACAATGAGCATAAATTCTTTAAAGAACTATTTTAAATATCTCCTAGGAAGTTAGGGGAGAGAGTATTTGTCAAGACCAAAGGGCGTTTCAAACTTGCACAAGCAAGAAAGGGATCAGAGGACCTCCACGTGGTTTCTCCATGTGGCCTGTGCTTCCTCCTACTCCGACGGCTGCAGTGTTGGCTGGATTCTCATGTAGTAGCTCAGAGCTCCAAGATCACATGTCCCAATGAATGAGACAGAAGGTATTTGGTCTCTTACAAGCCACCTTGGGAGCCAATGGGAAGTCAATTTGCCGTATTCCATGGGTCAGAGCAGGCCTAGTCCCATCCAGATTCAAAGGCAGATCATAGACTCCAGCTCTCAAATACAGGAGGGTCTAAGAATGTGTCAACATGTTTGAAAACTGCCATAGAATGTGAGAGAGGCAGGGCTGGACACAGACAGAGCACAGCGAGGGTGTTCTTTTTCTCTCCGGCAAGATATAGTTATATGACTTCTTTGTGGATAGTCTTGACCTGGAGGGAAAATGAGATAATGCTTTAACTGGATATTTTTTTTTTTATAAATTCTGGTTATAGCCTTTTTTCGTAACATCTCTTTTCCTTCGTCCCTGTTTTCTTTCGTTGTGTTTTCTTTTAAAGGAATTAAGGTCATTAAGCAGGGGATAGATGTACAGTGTGAATTTATTAAAAAGGTAAAGGTTTGATAAGAGGTATTAAAAATCCATGCCAATTCTAGGCTGATATAAATACTAGGGAATGAGACCAAAATTGCCTTTGAGTTGCAATCAGTGCCCCAAATAAAAGGCATATTTTGCATTCCCTCCTAAGACGAAGGGGCAATGTTTTCACAAGAAGAAGGTGTCACATGTTTATTAAATAAATGAAGCATAAAACAAGTTTGCCTGCAGTTTCATCCAGGCTTGGATTTTAATAACTAGCATTTATCCCTTGAATGAAAAGTTATATTTGTAACCAAGAAGGAAAGGCTCCCCGCTCTGCCCTTGGGATTTTTAGCTCTGCACAGTCCCCATCGCTGAGGAAATAAGGGGTTGGCTCTGCCATTTCACAGTATCACTGTGTTCCTTTGGATGTTGGTGTTGATGGGAGTGATAAGAGCCTGGAGGAGCAAGGGCGAGAGCAGTGAGGGAGAATCACCCCAGGGATGAGTGGCAGAGTGTAAGGGGAGATGGAACCTGAGAGAGGAGGACAGATAGGAGATGAGGAGCTTAGGGACTAGCACTCATCACATTGCGGGAAGATCTCAGGGTACATCTGTGTCAAAATATGGATTTTAGGAGGGGGTGAAAGTCACATTGGAATATAAATAACAGAAAACAGGAGGGCTTTGAGGTCTCCTGATAATGTTATGGAATCTGACCTGTATTTCATGTAGGAGAAGCCGAGTGCCTTTGCTGGGCCCAAACTGGGATTCAGAGACTGGCTGTACTGGTGGGCTGGCCAACTAATAGGCGTAGGGCTGACAGAATATTTTTAAGCTAAAGAAGGATGGAAGATGTTCTAGTCTATACAGGCTGCTATTTTAAAAATGCCATAGACTGAGTGGCTTATAAACAACAGTTCTGGAGGCTGGAAGTCCAACATGAAGGTGCCAGCATGGTCAGGTTCTGGTGGAGGCATCTGGGTTGCAGACAGCCAGTTTCTTGCTGTGTCCTCACATGGCGGAAGGGGTAAAGGAGATTTCTCAGGCCACTTTCATACGGGCACTCACCCCCTCATCCTATTCATGAGGACTCTGTCCTCATGATCTGATTACCTCCCAAAGACCCTGGGTCCTAACTCCAGCACCTTAAGGGTTAGGTTTCAACATCTAAGTTTTGGGAGGAATGCAAACACTCAGACCACAACAGAAGATGTTGGGGAAAACCCTAACCGGTTTGGTTCAGTGGATAGAGTGTCAGCCTGTGGACTGAAGGGTCCCAGGTTTGATTCCAGTCAAGGGCATGTACCTTGGTTGCAGGCACATCCCCAGTGGCGGGTGTTCGGGAGGCAGCTGATCAATGTTTCTCTCTCATCGATGTTTCTAACTCTCTATCCCTCTCCCTTCCTCTCTGAAAAAATCAAGAAAAAATATATTTAAAAAACAAAAAAGAAGATGTTGAGGAACAGAGAGGAGAATAAATAAAAGCTCAAGATGCTAATGGATTAGCATCTGCCTGCTGTCTGGCCTGAGAGACTGGTTGGCGGCCCCTGTGGAGAGCAAGGTTAATTCCAGAAGCAGAAAGAGTCATATTGGTGAAAGAGTGAAATTCTAAGCATGAGCGGTATGGCTTTGGAGCTCACCTGCGGAACAGGTTCCGTGGCATGAGGCCTAGGCCCCAGGGCAACCTTCCCCTGGCAGGCTCCTTGAAGGGAAGCACCAGCAAACTAGGACTGTGGCTGGTGGGGCAGCTTTCTCATGGAGGGGGCTGGTGTCAGGCACAAGAGCCAAGAGACTTCTGGGCTGGAGCAGAAAAGCATACGCAGACTAGCTAGCTCCCTAAAGCACTGCTGACATCTCCAGGGACGCACAGAGAACTGAAAAATTCTAGTGGGCAGGAGAAGAATAAAGGCAGATGAACCCAAAGTCATTTTGAAAAACCACCATAATCTGATTATTTAGTGTTGACATGACCTTATTTGTCCATGCAGGCAGGGAGAGTGTGTGTACATTGTCTATATTGCAAGAGGAGGGGTTAAGTAATTAAAGCTATAATATGTGTAATATGAAACCATGATTAAGATCTGTAGCCATTTAGAAATTAGAAAAGGGCAGGATTACACACAGGAGAATCCATCTATCCACTCACTGTAGGACTAAAGAAAGGTATTTTTTGGAATAGTCAATCTGTTCCTCATTCTTGGTTGGTCTTCCACTTGCACACACACACACACATACCATTTTTAGACCCCAGAAGAGTCATCAAAGACACAACATGCTAGTCACATAACAGAAGACTAAGATTGAAGGAATATTTAGCACATTGTGTCCATTCTCCTCCTCTACCCACTGAGTAGTTGTTGTGGCTTTTGACACCCGGGGTTTTCTATTTTGTCTCATGTTAGATCAGTGCCAACCACTGAAGATATAAAGACAGTAGGAGCCTGAGGAACTTCAGAACCACCAGCTTAACTGGAACATCCAACCAAGGCCATCACGTGATCTTTATGGCTGTTGTCTGGTTTAATGCCCCATATAATTTGTGCTGACATCCATAAGATTCCTTCCTCCATCTACGCTTTATATGCGCTCACAGAATAGCCTACACTATGCTAAGTATGAAGTAAGCAGCAAAAAGCATATTCAATTGTATAAAACCTTTTAAATCATTACATAGTATTATATGTGTTTATGTTTGTGATTAAAAAACAAAATTACAAATCCTGGCACAAAGTCGTACAAAATTTGTGCTATAATTTATCATTTTGTTTTTCTCCTCATTGTATCCAAAAAGCTGAAAAGTCATAATCCTGCCACCTGCTTATGGATAACTAATTGGCCTTGATTCCTTTTCTACCAGTTTTTTTTCTAAACATTAACATTTGCATTTGTAAATCCAAAAAAAATAGAAAGCTTTTTTTTTCCCTGAGGAAAGGTGTTCACTTTTATCCGAGGAGCACTGAAAAGCACTCACGCATTGCAGAATATCCAGGATACTAGTGGAGATAACTTGTTTAAAAAGCCTAAAAAAATAATTCTATGTCAGGCAGACCTTAGAAATTAGGAAACTCACCAAAATCCTGTCTCTATCAAGAATTCTTGTCACTTAACAGTACCATAATGAAATTGCTATAATATATCCTCTTTAAGAGTTTGGAATTCAAAATGATATCTGTTATCAGCTGTCTATGTGTGTATAACAGACCATTCCAGAATTTAGTGGCTTGGAACAGCAAGCCTTTTGCTGGCTCACAATTCTGAGCAGCAGAAATTTAGTCTAAATTCTACTGAATGGTTCTTCCACGGGTCTCACGTAAGTAGCAAAAACAACTGGGTTGGGTTCCCTGGGACTTTCTGGTTTTAACACTGAAAGTCCAGCCTCTAGGAAACCAGTCAGTCTCAAGCAAAACAAACAGTAGGTCAGCCTATACTCGAGGTCACACGGGTGGCAAGAGTCATCTGGTGGCTCACCTGGAGCCAGATGGCCGAAGGTACACGTAGCTAGTAGTTGGTGCTGATTATCAGCTGGGCCATGTTCCTCCATCAGGCGAGCCCAGGCTCCTTCGCATGGTAGCAGGCATCTAGGAGAAATAGGAGGGAGTGCAAGCCCCAAGGGCAAGCCCTCTGCTTACACCACATTTGTCGATATCAACTAAGTGATGTCACATGGCTAAGGAAGTCAGTGTGGGAATGTACCACACCAGGGCACGGATGCAAGAAGCCAGGAATCACTGGAACCATTACTGTTACCGTCTACAGTGGTCAAACTGCGGCTCGCGAGCCACATGCGGCTCTTTGGCCCCTTGAGTGTGGCTCTTCCACAAAATAACCTACTTCTGGGCATGGGCCACGAAGTTTCAATCGCACTGCACGTGGTATTTTGTACCAATAAAATACCAGGAAATTATACCAAAAAGAAAGATGATTTTTTTTACAACATAAATGATACAATTCTTTTGAACAATAATAGATACAGGGGCAGAGCTGCCTCAAACAGATTGTCAAACTGCAGCAGGAAGGCCGGGGAGGGTTGGGGGGCAGGAGGTAGGGGGGTAAGAGATCAACCAAAGGACTTGTATGCATGCATATAAGCATAACCAATGGACATAAGACACTGGGGGATAAGGGAGGCTAGGGGACTGTCTAGGGCGGGGGGATAAAATGGACACATATGTAATACCCTTTGTAATACTTTAAGCAATAAAATAAAAAAATAAAAAAATGGAAGCCAGGACCTTAGTTCTCTTTCCCATCTTGCAAGATGGCGGGTGAAAAGAAAACCGAGAAGCCGGATGCTAAGGAAAAGAAGCCTGACACTAAGGAGAAGAAACCTGCAGCCAAGAAGAAGGCCGATGCCGGCGGCAAGGTTAAGGCCCCGAAGAAGGGGAAGCCCCACTGCAGCCGAAACCCCGTCCTCGTCAGAGGAATTGGCAGATACTCCCGGTCGGCTATGTATTCGCGAAAGGCCATGTACAAGAGGAAGTCTTCGGCCCCTAAATCCAGGATTGAAAAGAAAAAGAAGGAGAAAGTTCCTGCTACTGTCACAAAACCAGTTGGTGGCGACAAGAATGGCGGTACCCGAGTGGTTAAACTCGCAAAATGCCTAGATATTATCTTACTGAAGATGTGCCTCGAAAGCTGCTGAGCCAGGCAAGAAACCCTTCAGTGAGCATGTGCGGAGACTGCGGGCCAGCATCACTCCTGGGACCATTCTGATCACCCTCACTGGGCGCCACAGAGGCAAGAGGGTGGTTTTCCTAAAGCAGCCGAGCAGTGGCTTGCTACTTGTGACCGGACCTCTGTCCCTCAATCGAGTTCCTCTTCGTAGAACACACCAGAAATTTGTCATCGCCACCTCCACCAAAATTGATATCAGTGGTGTGAAAATCCCCAAACATCTCAATGATGCTTACTTTAAGAAGAAGAAGCTGTGCAAGCCCAGACACCAGGAGGGCGAGATCTTCGACACAGAGAAAGAGAAATATGAGATTACAGATCAGCGCAAGGTTGACCAGAAAGCTGTGGACTCACAAATTCTGCCAAAAATCAAAGCTGTTCCTCAGCTCCAGGGCTACCTCCGCTCTCTGTTCGCTCTCACCAATGGGGTTTATCCTCACAAGCTGGTGTTCTGAATTTCTTGTAAGAACTCGATTAAATAACTGATATGTTAAAAAAAAAAAAATGATACAATTGAATTTATCTGTAGTTATTTAGCCAGCCTTTTCAAAATTCTAATTATGTAATGATTTAATAGTTAGAAGAACAAAATTGTTAGAAAAAAATATTGCTTTAATGTGCACTATCATTTTAATCAATAATTGAATTCTAGTTGAAAATAATTATATTTTAGCTGAAATTGTTTAGAGTCGTGGACCAACTAAAAATTGCTAGTTACATAACTGAAAATTATGTAGTTCATCTGCATGTTGATTGACTTGGGTTGATTGACTTGGGTTGATTATGCCATTTTATTACTGATCAAATTCACATTGCAACCCACATGTCCAGGATTCTCTGTGTACCACTAATATGAATGGAATTTGAGAGCCAAATTATTTTCTAAGAGGCCAAATTGAAATTTCTTTTAGATTTCTGGACCAAAGTTTTAATTGTTAGTAAATTTTAAAAATAAATATTTTTTCAATGTGATATTTTTATTATTCCAACCTATTATAAACTGTATTAAATTATGAAATAACACTTTTTATCATGCAAGAAAATGCAAGAAACTAAGCAATAATCTCCTGGAGAAAGTTTTTATTTTTTTTAACTTCACCATTTTTTTTTTTTCACATACGGGGAAAAGAATGAATATGTGAAATGGAGAGAATTAGGAAGATCAGCAATTCCTTAGAATGCCGTGGGAATCATGGGATGAAGCTTCAAGCATTTAGACCTATATCCTGGGTTAGCAAAGACAACCAACTATACACCCTTTGAAAAATATTTGCAAATGAGAACATGAAGAGTGTTTCAAATAAAGAATGATGCTAGTACACTTGTACATTATATCCTCATGAATTAAAGTCAGCAAAGTTTAGAATATAAAAATTGATGTAGAAAAATAAAGTAGTCTACCATAAATTAAGAGGAAAGCATATTTATTGCCCAGTTCAATAGACTTAATATAAAATAGAAAAAAAATGATTTCCATTAAGTATTAGGAAAGTTATAGTTCTATGACCTGAAGAATAAAGAATCTTCCATAGGAACTTGCTTCACGGTTTCATTAATTTTAACAGGCCTCCCAAGGTTGACAGGTGTTTTTTAATGGCAAAACTCAAAACTTGATTTGTGATATTATGAGCAATACTCATAAAGTACATTAATATATCGAAAGCTTCATGGACACAGAGCCAATATTTAACATGTCTACGGTGTGTTAGCATTCCCAGCTAAACCAGCAAGAATTTTGGGGAGGGGGGACTAGAAATATAAAGATAAATGAAAGTGTGGGAAATGGAGCCAATGGGGAGAGTTTCAAGCATTTAATATTTTTAAAATAGAAAACAGAAAGCAGAAGATCATTCTGAAAATAATAAACTGCTCTTTTTCCTTTACACTGAGGGGGAAATAATGTGACACATTTAACATTTTTTACTCTTAGTATATGAGAAATAGTCATTTTTCTTCTCTTGACTTCAGTGCAAAATTGCATAATAGTAAATTCATATTTGTATGGTGAGGTAGGAATTTCAATCCATAGACGCAGTTGTGCATGCTGTTTCACAGCATTAAATTTTCTTCAGAGCCACGTAAATCCAACTTTGAGTTTCCTTCACCAAAGTAGTAGGAAATTCCGTCCGTCTTCTCATAGCAGTTCCCTCTTCTCAGAGAGGGCAATGGTTCCGGAGTCTTACTTGGGCCACATTATCAAAGTTGTCATTCTGATTATAGTTGTCAGTTCACAGTGGTTGCCCCCAAGACCCCTATTGTCCAAGCCACTTGGTGTGTTCAAATCTAGAAATTATTCCAATTTATACAAAATAAAGTTTGTCAAGGTCAAGAGTCCCAGTGTGTGGGTATAGCCTCCCTACGTGTTCCACACAGGAGGTCACTGACATCTCCAAGGGCCCCTCCACAGAGCAGGGTGGGGGCCTCCATCACTCTTGCACTTGACAGCTTCTGATGGGGAGTCGACCTTTCCCTCTCTCCTCTCTCTCTGGGATATCTTGAATGATCTCTTCAGGCTTCTTAGGCTCCTTTAAAAATAGGATTGCCCGGCCAGTGTCGCTCAATGGTTGAGCGTCACTGGTTCGATTCCCAGTCAGGGCACATGCCCAGGTTGTGGGCTGAATCCCCAGTCGGGGGTGCATGCAGGAGACAGATGATCAATGTTCTCTCTCATTAATGTTTCTGTCTATCCCTCTCCCTTCCTCTCTCTCTAAAATAAATAAAAATGTTTGGTTTTTTTTAAAGAAGAAGCAGCTTTCATTAGTCTTTTAACAGCTTCTTCTTGCCCAACTACAGAAATGACTGAGTCTCATGTCCTGGCTTGCTTTGTGCTTGAAATGAGAATGGTGGTGACCATCAAAGGGAAAGAATACATAGTGATTAGTTCATTAATAATTTACTGTGCTATACTGACAATGCCTATCTCATATACCAGTGGAACTTTTAGCACCCACTCTGTGTGTATGACACTGGGCACTTTGCATGCATTCTCCCCTTATCCTCTGGCGTCAGCAAGACAGGCCTTCTTCCATTTCTTGTTACTATTCTTCTTCCCAGCACAGGACCTTGCTACACCATCTTCCTTAGCCTCAAATCCATCCTTCACTCTTTTTCTTTCCATTTTTTAAAATTATTTACCCTAGCCCTAGCCAGTTTGGCTCGGTGGATAGAGTGTCAGCCTGCAAACTGAAGGATCCTGGGTTCTATTTCGGTCAAGGGCACATGCCGGAGTTGCGGGCTCGATCCCCAGTAGGGGGCATGCAGGAGGCAGCCAATCAATGATTCTCTCTCAACACTGATGTTTCTCTCTCTCCCTCTCCTTTCCTCTCTGAAATCAATAAAAATATATTAAAATAAATAACATTAACAAAATGTGTAATTGGAGTCTCTGAAGGATATGAAAGAAAAGTAGGGGCAGAAAGAATAATGGAAGATATAATGGTCAAAATGTGTTTAAATTCCATGAAAACTGTATCTACAGATCCAAGCAACTCAATTAATTCCAAGTAGAAAAAACTATACCAAGTCATGCCATAATAAAATTCAATGATACAGAGATCTTTAACATAGCCAGAGGAATATAGGCTCATTACGTACAGAAAAGAAAACAAAGATAAAAATAACATTTTTCATGGGAAACAATACAAATGAGAAGAAAGTGGCAACATGTTTAGAGGATTGGGAAAAAATCTGTTAACTTAGCAATAGCCATCTACACGTTTTAAAGATACTTTAATGATGTTTTCAAATATGCAAAAGATAAAAGTCCCCATTACCATTACAAGAAGTGTTAGAAGAAGTAAAATAATGCCAGATGGAAATGTGGATCAAAACAAAAGAATTAAGAAATGAGAAATGGCCCGGCTGGCGTGGCTCAATGGTTGAGCATTGACCTATGAACCAGGAGGTCACGGTTCAATTTCTAGTCAGGGCACATATCCGGGTTGCAGGCTCAATCTCCAGTGTGGGGAGTAAGGAGGCAACCAATCAATGATTCTCTCTCATCATTGATGTTTCTATCCCTCCCCCCCTCTCCCTTCCTCTCTGAAATCAATAAAAACATATTAAAAGAAAAAAACCCAAAGGTAGAGATTGTAAAAAAAGCAAGATGCAAATATATACTGCTTAGAAGAAAAACACTTTAAATATAAAGACACAACTAATTTAAAAACTAAAGTAAAGAGATATAAAAAGTTATAAATACTAGTGTTTAGATAATGCAAGCCTAAAGAAAACAGAAGTGGCTATATTAATATTAAATCAAAATACAGGCTGTCCCAAAAATGTATACACACTTTAACAGCTGATAACTCAATTTTGAAAATTGAATCTATTTAAAAAAATACATTTCATTAAATGTATTTTAATAACTTTGTAATAATTCAGAGTATGTGTGTACATGTTTTGGGGACACCCTGTAGATGTCAGAGCAAAGACTGTTATCAGGGATGAGAAAAGTCTTTCATAATGATAATGAGGTCAACTCATCAAGGGCACATAAAAATCCTAAACTTTTATGCCTATTAACAGAACTGTAAAATTCATGAAGCAAAAACACTGATAGAACAGAAAGAAGAAATAAACAAATCCAGAATTAGAGCCATATATTTAAATCCTTCTCTCAATAATTGAAGGAACAAGGAGACAGAAAATCAATAAGAATATAGAAGACTTGAACACTATCAACTAACTTTACCTAATAAATATTTATAAACCATCACTCAACAGCAGCAGAATACACATTCTTTTCAAACACATGTGGAGCATTTGCCAAGATAGGCCATATTCTGAGCCATTCCAAAGTATATTGTAAAAGGTTACAAGTTATATAAAGTATATTCTCTGACCATAGTGGAATTAAATGAGAATCAATAACAGAAAGATCTTAGACAAATCACCAAATATTTGGAAACTAAATTATATACTTCTGTTTAAACCATAAGTTTTAAAAAAGAAAGAGAAAAATTAGGGATTATTTTGAACATAATGAAAATTGGAATACTACTTATGATTTTTGTATGTGAAGGATTGTGCCAAAGCAGCTCTTAAGGGAGATTTATAGTATTAAATACCTATATTAGAAAAAAAGAAAAGTCTCTAATCAATAATCTTAGCTTCCAACTTAAGTAACTAGAAAAAAGGCAAATTAAATAGAGTAAGTAGATGAATTAAAATAATAAATACCAAAGAGAAATCAATGAAATATAAAACAATAGGGGAAAATCCTTTAAGCCAAATGCTAGTTCTTTAAACAGATCAATACAATTGATAAAACTCCATTAGCAATAGGGAAAACAATAGGGAAAAATTCATTAAACCAGAAGCTAGTTCTTTAAACAGATCCATACAATTGATAAAACTCTAGCCAGACTGACTATGAAGAAAAAAGAGGAATGACACAAATATGCTCAACAGCATGAATCATTATAGAAATGAAAAACAAAACCATAAGAAGATGCCATTATATTCCTATTATAACACTAAACTTCAAAAGACTGTTCATATCAACTATTGAAGAGGATATGGAACAAATGGAATTCTAGTACTGCTGGCGAAAACATAAAATTATACGAACACTTTGGAAAATAATTTGGCAATTTCTTAAAAGGTTAAACATATATGATCTAGTCATTACACAAGAGAAATGAAAGAATATGTCCACACCAAGACTAGTACACACAATTCATAGAAGCTTTATTTGTAATAGTCCAAAACTGGAAACAACCCAAATGTTCATCAATCGGTACATGGATAATCAAACTGGTCTATTCATGCAAACAGAATATTACTCAGCAATAAAAAAATGAATGAACTATTAATACATGCTACAACATCAATGACTGTCAATGATGTCAAATATAAGAAGTCAGACCCCCCAAAAAGAGTACATAATGTATGATTTCATTTGTATAAAAATCTAGAAAATGCAAACTAATCTATAGTGACAGAAGGCAGCTCAGTGTTGTATAGAGGAAGGGAATGAACAAAGGGTGGAGGGTGGGATTACAATAAGGAAACTTTCGTAATGGTGAATATGTCCTTTTTCTTGAATATGGTGGTGGCTGCACAGGGATATACATACATAAGTCAAAACTTACCAAATTGTACACTTTAAAATGTGTATTTTGTTGTATGTCAACTGTGTCTTAATTACAGTATTTAAAAGATTAATGAACAAATATGAATAATACATAAATAAATCAAAGGTTTGTTTTTTTACCTGTCATTCATACTAATCAATATAGGAAACACTGCCTGACTGGTGTGGCTCAGTGGTTGAGCCTCGACCTATGAACCAGGAGGTCATGGTTCAATTTCTGGCCTGGGCACATGTCTGGGTTGTGGGCTCATGCAGTAGGCAGCCGATTAATGATTCTCTCTCATCATTTATGTTTCTATCTCTCTCTCCCTCTCCCTTCCTCTCTGAAATCAATAAAAATATATTTTTATAAGATTATGTTCTCTCTTTAAAATATATATATTATATATAAATATATATTTAAATTTTATTTATATATATATATATATATATATATATATGAAACACTAATTTATTTGGGCCTGGTAAAAAAGATCCATTTGAATGTATTTTATTTTCTCTACAATTAACCTAAAATATGCTACATGGTTTGTTTTTTATAAACTCACTAGAGGGCCCAGTGCATGAAATCTGTGCACTGGGGGGGGGGGGGTGTTCTCTCGGAAGGCAGATTGAGAATGCCTGATCACTTACACCCAAACCCTACAAAGCAAAGGTTAGACTGTAGTAATGGGTCCATTGGGAGCTGCACCCAATACATGTTACAGTCCCAATTTGTTCCAGCTACAGTTCTAATTCACCTCAAAAATTCAGTGCATGGAAAACAGAAAAAGATTAGGCTGCTGGAGATAGGGAACATTTGATTCTAGAATTTTTTTATAAATATATTTTTATTGACTTCAGAAAGGAAAGGAGAGGGATAGAGAGATAGAAACGTCAATGACGAGAAAGAATCATTGATTGGCTGCCTCCTGCACACCCAACACTGGGGATGGAGCCCACAACCTACGCATATGCCATAACCAGGAATCAAACAGTGACCTCCTGGTTCATAGGTCAATGCCCAACCACTGAGCCACACAGGCTGGGTTAGGATTTTTATTTCAAACAAAATAAAAAACTGCATGAGATTCTTTATGTTATTTTTTTAATCCTACTCACTTCTCAGGAGAAAAATAAATCCCTCTTCCTGCCATGTAATCTTTTCATCTTCATACAGTCTACTAGACATTAAAAAAAAGATTCGTAACTGAAGTAGGCTAAGTACCATCTCAACATGCAAAGTCATTGACATATATAATGCACTTAAGTTTAAATTCAAGTGCTACATTAAATATTACCAAAAACAAGTCTTCGGTGGGTCTGTAACTTAGTGTGTCTAATACAGCCATGGGCAAACTACGGCCCGCGGGCCGGATCCGGCCCGTTTGAAATGAATAAAACTAAAAAAAAAAAAAAGAGACCGTACCCTTTTATGTAATGATGTTTACTTTGAATTTATATTAGTTCACACAAACACTCCATCCATGCTTTTGTTCCGGCCCTCCGGTCCAGTTTAAGAACCCATTGTGGCCCTCGAGTCAAAAAGTTTGCCCACCCCTGGAATATGTACACATATTTTAAAATGTGTATCTTCAACATTTAATGTCTTTTACTCTTATTGATAAAGATCCTTTGCTTCAAAAACTTTTTCAAAACTGTCACCAAAACTGTGCTGACAATGTTCGTCTGCATAGGGTATTCTCTAATTATTTGATATCTACATTTATGTAGCTGTCTGTCTTCACCCCCAAACACTGAAAGAAAACTGTCTGATAAAGAGCTCAGAGGTTTTGAAATCAGAGGACCTTGGTCCCAGGGCCACCATACACTAGATTCAGCCTTGGGCACTGCTTTTAACCTCTCTCTGCCTCTTTCTTCAAAGAGGACATAGGGATGATATTTGTATGGTTGCTGTGAGGATCAATCAAGGGAATGGGATAAAGCTCTTAGCCAAGAGCCCGGCTCATAGTGAGATTTCAAAATACAAGAGCTACCTTTGAACTACAAAATATTTTAGGGCAGGGCCCAATGAGTATAAATTATCCCATTATATAGCAACATGTGTAAAGTGCATCCTAGTAGGAGTAGAATGCTGAAAAATTATTTGACCAAAAGGAATATTTGTTAGAAAAGCAGAGAAAATCTAAATTAATTAAACTTAAAAGACCTAGTTTAATTCCATCTTTGGCATGTTAATTAACTAATTCTGATGGCTTATTATAGTCCAACTGTCTATCTGATAGTCTGCAAAACGGACATGACCTGTAATTGGCAGATGCTTGGTGAGTTTGTACTAAGAGATTTAATCAAACATGTTTGTCTACAGCAGCAATTTCTATGCTTTTATCTGTCTGATAGGATAAGATCTCTTTCACTTTGAGGAAAAAACATAAAATTGAGTGATATTTCTCAATAGAACAGTCATTAATCATCATGTATTTCCCCCTAATGATAAACATATGGAGGAAGTGTGGCTCCACAGGACATTAGTGGCATTAGGACCTGACCTGCAGAGTTTAACACTCACGAGAATTCCAAGAGCATTTACAGACCATGTGAGAACCTTAAATCCACTTACAGAAAGCTAGTGCTAAAAAGTTCCATGCCATTGACAACTGGGAATGTCTTGAATTTGCTTCTTTTTTTTTCCTAAGCAAAACACTATTGCCCCTGATATTCATTGTCCTTTAAAGATTATTTTGTTCATTCCACAGGTCTCCTGTGATGGCTGGAGGTCTCTTTGCTGTCAATCGCAAATGGTTTTGGGAGTTAGGTGGCTATGATCCAGGTTTAGAAATCTGGGGAGGAGAACAGTATGAAATCTCTTTTAAGGTAAGTCACCAAGACCCTCTTCACACTATAATAGTATGTACTTAATTTTGACAAGTCTGATAGAATGTCATTATTTCATTTTATGACCTACTAGCCCCAGTGCACAGATTCGTGCACCGGTGGGGTGCCTGGCCTGCAGGGATCAGGCTGAAACCAGCTCTCCCGACATTCCCCAACGGGTCCCAGATTGCGAGAGGGCACAGGCCAGGCCGAGGGGCCCCGCTGATGCTCGACCGGGGTGGGGAAGGACCACGGGAGGGATCCAGGGCATGTCTGGCCCATCTGTCCTGATCAGCCGGACCCCAGCAGCAAACTAACCTATGGGTCGGAGCATCTGCCCCCTAGTGGTCAGTGCGTGTAATAGTGACTGGTTGAATGGTCAAATGGTTGGAGGGACAACCAGCAGTTAGGCTTTTATATATATAGATGTTGTGAGATGATGAAAATAGACACACTGTCTTTCCAAGTCAGCCACTGAATGAGAGAATCTACTTCCTTCTGATGTTTCAGTGAGACATAGCCATGCCATAAAAGAAATGCAGAATATAAATAATTCAAAACCCCATTTGCAGGTTGGAAACTTGTTTCGCCAACAGACCTACTATTCCCCTGACCAGTGCATTCCTTCTGAGCACTTAGAAAGATGGATAGAAGAATTAAGATGAAAGAAAGCAAATGTATTGGAGCTTTTGCCCTTTCTATTTGTTCTAGAAATAGTACTTCACATTTTGATCATAACCAGTTATTCCAAAATTTTAATAACAGAAGAGTAATTTTGAAATATGAATCACAAATTAAGGCTATTTTTATGTAATTCCAAAATAAGAAAAATTTTTAAACTTATTTTTATCTGAAATTACCCAAGTATCTATTTGTTTTGACCATTAACACTCAGTAAAATTATATGCTTTATCATATAGATGTACATGATAGATTATCAAATAAATGAAAAAATTTACCACATGTGAAGACCATAAAAGCAAAGCAAAATAAACTGTGCAAAAAGGTGTACTCCAAACCACCAATATGTCTTTTGTTTCTAAAAAGCAGTCTTATAACAGAAAGAAATCATTTTCTTTTTTTATATTATCATTATCACAATTTATATAAAAATAGATTGATTCTCGCAGGATTTATTATATAAAAATATCTTATTAAGTAAATCAGCTTTTTCTAATTATTGCCATTATGAAATCAAACCAACTCTGGCTGAGAAAAAAAAAAGTATTGTGAGTACAGTAAAAGTCAGACAGGAATCTAGTTAAACTTTTTGAATTGATGTATAAAAAGAAAGTGATAAAAACTGATTTTCATAGAACTGTAGCAGCTATATTCAATGTGTTAACCAAAATGATATGTTGTCCTAAAGAGTCATAAAATAAATATTCACAAGGAGATGCTCAGGAGGCGTGATTGCAGGCTTCAAGACATCTAGAATTTTCCATCTCACAATGCTGGCAGTAAACCTTGAAATGCCATTTATTAAATTAGTGCTTTTCTTTCATCATCCTTCAAATACATCTAATATCACATATAAGCTACTTTTTTCTTAACCTTTTTATAAATACATGGTTTAAAATCCTTGAATTTACCAGGTGTCTTTTTGGTTTCTCTGTTACAGCTGCACAGTTATCACATTGTATGTAACAACTATAGAAGTCATAATGATAGCATTTACTACCTTTACCTAGTGGCATGAGCCAGAAGGTGAATAAGTGTTTTATATGCATCATCTAATTTAAAATCACAGATCTAAGAAGTAGGTATGATTCCATTTTACAGATGAAGAAACTGAGACTTAAGGTTTTAAAAGATTTTTAGATTCAATTATTTTTAACTTTTAAAGATTAAATAAACTACCAGGTGCCAATTAAGCATTAAAATGCCCCATTCCTGCTTAACTGCAGAGATGCAGGATCATGAAGTTATCTGACTCTCCAGTCATATCTGCCAACACCGTCCTAAGTTCATTGATCTCTACCTAATGGTTCCTTTCATTGAACAGAGGCAAGTGACTTCACTATAGTCTAATAGCACAGCCACAGGTGTTCTGCTGACCCTGGCAAAATACCACTGGTTGGCAGATATTGCCTAAAGCCGGATGCAAAGTTTACAATAATACCTTCAACTGGGAAAAATTAAAGATAAAAATGGCCTTGCTATATTTGCGCCATCATCAGAATCCAAGGGATTCTTTTTACTTTTCAGAGTTCAAGAGATTTTTTTTCTTAAATTCTCTTAATTACTGAATTTTTTAAGTTTAAAATATTATTAAGAAATTATCTATTAAGCAAGAGATGCTTGGTTTTGACTAATGAACTGGATGATGGATAAATTGCTATCGAAGAGCAGAGAGTCTGCAGAATTTACATTTGCATTGTAAGGCACAAAAGCATTTTCTAGACCAACATAAACTTGCATCTCCCACTTCTCTGTCACACGTATCTATCACATCTCTTTGGGGTGACCTGAAATTTTATTACCCCATTTTCAATTTTTTAAGTTATCTGTCATTCTGAAGGATATAATTGGAATGCAGCCCTGTCGGCTTTGTCTAGAAACCATGGCAACAGTGCTGGAAGTTCAGGACTAAATTGCCCTAGGTTGTTTGGTTGGAATGACAGCTTCTTTGGCGACAGCTATGTCTTACAGGGTCCCATTTTAGACATAGCCCTCCATTCTTCGCACTATTGTGTGATGACCTTGGGGTTCCTGTCATTCCTTTTTAGTATTTTTAACATGTGGAGGACAAACTTAAACAGCATAGGTAAAATGTGCTTTGAAGCAAGAAGAATTTTCTCCGTGTGCAAAGAATCAAAAAACTTGTACACAATACCTTGGTTAAATGATACTATATGATACCATTTACAATTAAAGAGAAAAATCAAATATCTGAGTTTTTTGTCATGGTCCATAAATTGTGATTGGTTTTACAGGGTGAAGCACTGTAAGATATAAACTGGTCGACACTTAAGGTTTGGGAAATATGTATGGACAGCTGAGAGTCCGTTAGTGTGTTTCACTCCATAATATAGAAAGTATTTGAAGTCTAGAACTTAAAAGCTCTAATTGAAAAGGTTTCTGTCTATGGTTGATATCAGACTTCTTAGCTAGCTGTTTACTTTTCAACCAAAGAATTATTTCACCAAAGATGATGATAAGATTCCATCGCTGAATAAAAGTGTTTCCAGAAAGCTCTGCTTTATATAAAGGGCTTAGTTTTGGGTCAAACAATATTTGGTTAAAAGTGCTTCACAACTCTGTTTCTCTCTAAACATCTTCCCTTCCTTTTTCTAACATCTGATTAGATGAGTAGATTTCATGCCATAACATATAAGCCAATGATATAATTTTCAGGAATAGGTTGAGGAAACGATGTCTCCAGAGAAATGATCTGTCTGCACTGTGCCAGTTGTTAGTATCCTATATAATAAAAATATACTATGTAAATTGTTCCCTTGACTGGGAGTTTGTCCAAGAGTTCGACCAGGCGGCCAGGGGAAGGGAGGGAGGCCCCAGCCAGCAGCCGGCAGCCGGCAGCCACTAAGGACTCTACCAGTGCATGAATTTTGTGCACTGGTCCTCTAGTGTTTCAATATGAGTCTGAACTCCTAGATGGCCCTAAATTATCCAGCTATCCTTCAAATGTTTCTAAGTAAGCCAGCTGCTTCAGAGGAGAAAGAAACCTTAAGTCATTCAATAAGCTTTAATTGAGCATCTAATTTGTGTCAGGCATTGTTCCAGGTTCTCAATTTGGAGTTGCACCAGGAAACCAAGACAGACTGAACAGTGTGGCATAAAAGAGATAACGCCCATCTTTAAATATTGTCTGCCATTTAAGTTGCCAAATTAATGTTAAAATCATTAGGAGTCTGTGATTTTCCAGAGTGTGTTTTCACATCCATTCCCCAAAGATAAAAGTCCAAATGTCAGGATTTTCAAAAGATCTGTCCTTCGAGTGCCAAAAACTCTTCTCAGAAAAAAAAAAAAGGTGAGCAAAAACCACTCATTAAGCACCATCAAATTTAGACTGAAGCCCAGGGGCAGAATGACTCTATTCCATAGAATTCTCTGGCATGGGACATAAAGTTTAGAGCTAGGTAGAAGAGCAGAAAGTCTGGTTTGAGCTGCCCTCTTTTAGCCCCAGGAGCTTATCAGTATGGTCCCACGTTGATCCAGTACTTCTTGGGCCATTTCATAGTCCAGGAAGAATTCTTGATCACCAGCCTTAGCTGGACAGAATGTTCGAGGGCCCAGATGAGATTAGTATAGGGACCTTTTGTCCTACAGTGAATCTACCGAAGCTGGTAGCTCCACACAGCCTATTTCAGAAACCATTCTTAAGGAATTATAGCACACTATGTAATCACCTTTGTTTTGTGCTGTTGTCCTTCCCATGTATTGAGCTTAAGATTCAAACATTTAAGGAAACATTAACTTACTTTTCACATCTTTTAGTCCTTATCAGTCATTAAGTCATTCAGCAGACATTCATTTGACAACAATGTGCCAACTCTAGGCTAAACTCTTGAGATATAAAGATAAATGTGAGAAGATTCTTGCTGTGGATGAGCTTACTCTGCAGTAGCAGTTTAAAAATTAATTTGCCACAATTTCTCATCATCCTCAGTATTGTGTGGAATATTTTTTATTTGCATACTCACAGTAATAATTTGGGATGCATACAATCGCCTCTTTGCTAGCCTCCCTTCCTCTATTCTTTCTCCTCTTTTAACTTATCTCCACATTTCATTCATTTATTCCCCGAGTTGTTTTATTTTTCCCCTCCTACAACTTCACAGTCGCCACTAATTACCACACAAATTAAATGAACACACTGAATCAAAAATCATGAAACTTTCCATCAATTACTTGCCTCACCTATGTGTCTCAATTCACACTGCAAACCAATTTAACTACTGTATTCCCTTTCTTCCGCAAAGATAGAAATTCATGCTTCCATTGCTGTGCCTACTTATTGCATAGATTTTAACCAACCAGTCAGACTTGGTTCTGTTGCCAAGAAATTTGTTTATCCTCTCTATAAATATTAATCAGAAACCTTTACCATGAGTCCTTGTGCCATGCAAGCTAGACTCTGCACAAAAAATGCCAAAGAAGCCCAGTAGAAACCATTGGATCAAGGACAACTAAGATGAGTATTCCTCCCATTAAACATGTAGAGAGCAATAAAAGCAACAAAAAACTACATTAAGAATTTCCTCTAAAGTAAAACATAAATGTACTTTTGTTCAGTTTTCTAATGAAAGAGGTAAAGGCTTCTCCCTCTGCTTATGGGTCCACTGTCTGGACTAAAGTAGGGGAGCATTGCCCAGCCAGTGTGGCTCAATAGTTGAGTGGCAACCCAGGGACCAAGAGGTCACAGTTCAATTCCCAGTTAAGGCACATGCCTGGGTTTCGAGCTAGGTCCCCAGTAGGGAGCATGCAGGAGGCAGCCAGCCCATCAATGTTTTTCTTTTCTTTTTTTAAAATATATTTTATTGATTTTTTACAGAGAGGAAGGAAGAGAGATAGAGAGCTAGAAACATCGATGAGAGAGAAACATCGATCAGCTGCCTCTTGCACATCTCCTACTGGGGATGTGCCCTCAACCCAGGTACATGCCCTTGACCGGAATCGAACCCAGGACCCTTCAGTCCGCAGGCCGACGCTCTATCCACTGAGCCAAACCGGTTTTGGCTCAATGTTTTTCTTTCATCGATGTTTCTGTCTCTCTATCCCTTACACTTCTTCCATCTCTAAAAATCAATAAAAACATATTTTTAAAGTGGGGGAGCATAAACCATACCCATATCGCATTCACTATGAATTCCAGTTTGGGTTCTTTTAAATTAGAATAAGAACTAAAGACGTTTTGAAGCTATCTTAATGCAGTAATAGAAGCCTTCTGGTTTTAAATGATTTCATCCAACCTTTTTTTGTTACTTCGCCCACATCTAATTTGACAGCAATTTCTTAACAACAACTCAATCCTTTCCAACTCCTGGAATTAGTTTTGACATGACCAACAATTCTTTCTCTTTTCATAACCGTACTTCATCAGCTTAAGTGGTATTCAATTAAATTACATGATTACAATTTTTGAAAACTAGCATAATCGCATTTGGAAAGAAATGAACTCACTGTCTCTGAGGTAAGCGTGTAACTTAACTATTGCGAGCAAAAGATTCCAGCTTCACTATAATAGGAACGCAATTCAATGTTTACAGGAGGACTAGGGAGTGATGGTTAATACATTAAATTGATTGAACAGAGATTCAGTTCTTGCTGTCAAAAGGTTTCAGTCTAATGAGAGATGGGAAACGTTCAGAGGTGGGTGCACTGCCGAGTTGGCAAGGAGGCCAGTTCCCCCCTCTTTCAGATCAGGTCTGGGTGTGGCTCTCCTTTCTGGTCCTCATCCCTACCCAGGTGCCCCAGTTTCCTGACCTTTGTCAGGGGGCTTACAGGGACCCAGGGTTTTTGAACGACCAGTGTGTTACAGTGATGAGTCAGGGGAGGGGTTGGGGGGGAGGGAGTCAGCCTCAGTGCCCTTCCCTTGTCTCTTCCACTCTGCACCCTGGTCTACAGACCATTTCCAAAACTTTTGCTTTTTAGTTGTCACATCTTCTCCCTTCTTCCAGGCCCAATCTTGTGCCGTCTCTAAAGTGAAGAACACAGATCAGTCCTAATAGAAGCCTCTGGGGTTTCTTTGAAAACTTGCTTCTATTTTGGTGTGGCTGGGGAAGAAAATGCTCCATAGAAGATGGAAAACACACTGAGCATAACAAGATGAACGCTTCCATTTATAATCCTGCCACACGCAATTAAGCCTATACAGCTTAAAGGGGTTAACCTAAGACTGAGACTTTAATAGACGGGTTGTTTATTTTCTAGCCCTTTATGACTTATAATTTCTGTTTCCTCTGGAACTTACAAAATCTTTACATAGAGCTCCCTGTGTCCCAAACCTCCAGGCATTCTATTCTTCCTCTGGTGGAAATAACTATTATTTGGTCCCCTAACAAGAACAAGTAATGAGTTAGCACTTAAAGGTCATTGAATTTAACTCCTTATCCCTTTCAACACTAATGCAAAGTAAAAATATAATTTCTACTTTATAATTGGCAAAGACAGGCTTTAACTTAGTTAATATCAAAGCCACAGTTAGAATTTGGGTTTTCTCTCAAAACCATTAGTGTAATTTCCCTTAGCTGGAAAAATGGAATTTGTGTCCTTGGTGAAAAAGTGGCTACTGTCACTCTCTGAAACGACTTTAAAAAGGAAATGTAGTTCTTCCTATCTGATTTTTATTAAATATGAAGGCTGAGAACTCTTGTTATGATTTCCTGTAAAATTTAATTTTTACTATCTTCAATATGCACTGATTACTCAATAAGAATTGAATATACACAATAGGGACTAATCATTGAAGACATCATGTTCACTTCTTAATCATACAAGAAAATCATCACATCAATCTCACATCAATGTGAGATTGTCATTGCTCAGTAAACCAAATATTCTTGAGCTTAACCTCAATGTGAAGCATCTCAAGAATAAACATGGGTTTTATTTATTGGTAGTTAGAAAATCAGAAATAATAAGTCCACAATATTAGTTAAATTTAAAGTTTCCTACGTGGTACATGGCCATCAAAAAAAAAAAAGATTTAAGTATAGTTATAGTTCAACAATTGAGTGTTAAATAATTACAATATATTAAGAGTTTTAAAATGGAAAAGTAGTACCTTCTCTTAGAGATCACTCAAAACAGACAGGAGCCGAAACCGGTTTGGCTCAGTGGATGGAGCGTCGGCCTGCGGACTCGGGGGGGTCCCAGGTTCGATTCTGGTCAAGGGCATGTGCCGGGGTTGCGGGCATATCCCCAGTAGGAGATGTGCAGGAGGCAGCTGATCGATGTTTCTCTCTCATCGATGTTTCTAACTCTCTGTCTCTCTCCCTTCCTCTCTGTAAAAAAATCAATAAAATGTATTTTTTTTAAAAAAAGGAAAAAAAAAAACAGGAGAATATAAAACAGGAAAAACAAAAAATATATCCTTGACAAATTACCATACATTTTACCCCTATCCACAATGTATAAAGATGGTTATCAATGCAGTAAAGGTAGATTCAATGATGTTACAGGAACATGGGAAGATGGAATGATCACAGCTACAACTCTTACTTGTAGTCAGCAGACATCCATTTTCCAAGTAATTGGCACAACATAAGGGGAAAACCTATAAACACTTATTTGAAATAATAGCAACATGTGTGATTGCTGGTGGCCAGAGCTCCCTGGATTGAGTTTGGCACACAAGAGAAACAGCAAATGGGAGTTTGGGGACAGTTCCAAAAGAAATATTACCCAAATCAGCCATATCTGCAGGAAGCAGCTATTAGTGAGGCAGACTGGAGGAAAGATACTTGATATTGTGAGCAGCCCTGCAACAGCCAATCCCTAGTGGATGCAGAAAATATAGGTTAAACTAATTTACTTATACACAAATGTTGTGTTATAGGGTGACTACCTGCTATAAGTGGTAAGAATTCACCCTATTCAGAGATGAAAAATAATATTTTTTAAAGAAAATAGCATATAAAAATACTACAAGAAAAAAGGAAGGATCGGGGGGAAAAAATGAAGAAACATCACCAAAAATAAATGTTACTACGTGGTTATAAATTTCCTTGAAAATAATAATGAAGTTATTGACTCTGTAAAAAAAATATGAAATGCTGAACTTTCATCAAAAGACAAGATAAGGCAGTGAAAAAGAGTGGCAGGGGGATATAATGAAAAAGAAACAGAAAAAGAACATTCTTTCTCCGTTGTGTCTCTAATATCAGAAAAGAAAAACATCTTTCAAATTAGTTATAAAACTAGCATAATATTAATAGCAAATTCTGCCCAGTATAGCACAAAAGGATTTCAAACATAGATATGTTTTACTTGTAAATACTAAGATTAAAGAATAATAAAAGGTTACACAATAGAACAACTTTTCAAAGACTAATTATCCCAAAATAAGTTCAGCTTTCAAGGATATGTTTCAATATTGAGATATGTAACATAACATATTAACATAATTCACCTTAATAATAAATTTGAACGGTTATGGTCATTGCCATTGGTAAAGTAAAGGCATTTGATAAACTTTGCAATCTACTTTGAGCAAAATACTTAGCATGATTAAAATATTACTATGTATTCGTATAAAGGATATTTCTCAACTCAAAAGCTATCAGCTAGGTTAATGAGAAAAGTCTAGGAATTTTTCCATTAAATTATTATTCTGGAAATAGGAGGTAATTCAGTTAGACAAGAGATAATGTAAGAGAGAAAGAAGTTGGAAAGAGGAGGAAAAGTTTTCATTAATTGCAAACAATATTAACATATACCTACCTGAACAACACAGGGAACCTACTAGAAAACTATAAACAATGAGATATTGAGTTAGTTGCCTTGGCAAAATGTGTGTGTGTGTAAATATGTAGAAAGCAATAGCCTTTATACTTACAAATAACAACCCAAAAGAAGATACCATTCACAATAGTAGGGAAAAAACAGCTAGGAATAAATTTAAGAAATGTCCTAGACCTCATGAAGAACAGTTAAAATGCTACTGAGGGACACACAAAAAGACGAGCACATGAAAATTTAGAATAAAGATAATTCTCCCTAAGCATACTCATAAATTTAATGCAATAAAAGTGGTAACGTGAAATTTGGACTGGGAGGGAGCTAGACAAGGAAGGGCTTCTAGTTCATACGGCAAACCAGGTAAATAGAACAACAAGTTTTAATTAATAAGCATTCTCCACGTTCTCCTTAGTTGTCTGAAAATACAAAAACTGCATAGGAAGCTTAACTCATACTCCTAAAATGGTTTATCTGCCTCCCCAGAAGGGTATAACTCCATCTCATTTTACAAGTACAGTATACTCTTTTTCCCTTAAGCCATCTCTCTATAAACTATCAGGATAGTTTGTTCAAAAGGTTTTGTTAGAAATAAATTCAGCCTTATAAAATGTGCCCATTAGAAATCCTTTTTTATGCCAAGAATGTTTCTAAAATATTTTATATAGCTTCTCATTGCTTTTCTGAGATAGCTATATTAGAGACCACCTCTTACTTCTGAGCATGCCAAGTACCTCAAAGTGCAGTTGCATTTTGTATCTAAAATGTGACAGAAGCCTTTTTATGGCACACCATATACCTTCAGATACACAAGGAAATATCTGAAGTTGCTCCTATGGGTTTTTTCCCCCTGCAATATTTAGCCTAGGTGACATAAAAATAACCATTTTAATTCAGCATGCTCAGAATTGATCTTCCAAAAAAAATATTAAAATGACTCTAAACTCATTCAAAAACTCAAAGATAAACAGAAACAGCTGCTAAATGTCTCACCAGCCAGTCTGAGATTCATTTCAATTACCCAACAAAAGGTACCTCAGGTGTAACAGAGCATTTTCAAGTTCAATTTTATGTCCATTAGATAGAAGCCTAGCGGCAAGTCTGAATTCCTCCCAGTTGTTACTTCCTTTATGCCTGATGACATTTTCCTAATTCCTTGTTAAATTTTATTTTAGCTTTTATAGATAGTTGTAAAGTGAGCAAAATATAATAATTTATACAGCATTCGGTACTTTTGTTAAGATTAATTTGACTTCCTATTGAAATCCTTTTCTAACATTGAGTTTTTTTCAAATTGTTACATTTTTCTAGTTGCCATTTTTCTCTAACAAGGGAAATGAAAGCTAATACAATTACTCTAATGCTTCTAGTGTGTAAATTTATATAAAGCAAGTCAGCCCCCAACTCAAAAGATGTTTGTATAGAAAGTTACCAAAAAACTCTGTATACAATTGTCAAGCCCTTCACCCATATCTCAATGACAATACTATAGAAAGCCTCCAGGTATATATACACATTATCTGTA
Organism: Myotis myotis; assembly: GCF_014108235.1. Taxonomy (NCBI): domain Eukaryota; kingdom Metazoa; phylum Chordata; class Mammalia; order Chiroptera; family Vespertilionidae; genus Myotis; species Myotis myotis. The sequence continues at coordinate 71,624,111 of NW_023416368.1, forward strand.
GAGGTATACGGATTTGATTTTTGCATTATATATCAAGGTCAACAACCTACAATACACAAGGCTCTCATATGTTGACCCCATAATTTCCTTCTTCTCCCCAAATTGTGAGAGTGACAGTTGAGAATACAATCCCTGCCTCCCCCCACCCAACTCCCACATAATTCACAAACTTGCATGTATTCATAGGCCTGACCCCTCTCCGAGAGGTTAACGTGTGGATTTACAGCAGCCACTTCATATTGCCCCCAACATACCAGGAGAATGAAAGTAGTCCTGCAGGTAGACTATATCATATGGCCACTATTCTTCAGCACCTATTGTGTGCCCTTTAACGGTGCTGTGTATTACTTAACGTCCTGCTTACAACCTCCTTATGAAGGAGACACATTACTACAACTTTACAGAAGATGAAAATAAGACACAGAAAAAGGTAGTAACCTTCCCAAATCAAACTCTGATCCAAAGTGTTCTTTCCATCATGAAAGTATATCCACTTCTCCTCAAGATAAAAAATGACATGTAAATGCCATTATGGACCTTTGTTGCATTTATATCTCTACTTTGATGAAATTTCTTTGTATTTAATGTTGCTAAAACGAAATAATTGACTAGCCAGCTGTGTTGGCTCAGTAGTTGAGCGTTGACCTATGAACCAAGAGATCATGGTTCAATTCACATTCAGGGCACATGCCCAGGTTGCAGGCTCGCTCCCCAGTGTGGGGCATATAGGAGGCAGCCAATCGATGATTCTCTCTCATCATTGATGTTTCTGTCTCTCTCTCCCTCTCCCTTCCTCTCTGAAATCAATAAAATATTTTTTTAAAGAAATAATTGACTATCAACTGAAGCTTCGAAAACTCTTTGCTTCCTTAAAGTTTTTGTTGTAATGTGTATTCAAGCTGAGTAGCTTTGGTATAGAAAGTTATCAGCTTTGGACTGATGTTCTTATTTCCATGTGCACCTTTGGTGCTCCTACCTAGACACTCAAACCCTCACTGTTCAAAAATAGGGATTCTTTAGCTTACTGGAGGACAGAAACCCAATTGCCTAACATAGAGAAAAGGGGGGATTGACACTCATATAATCAAACTGTGAAGAACTCAAGGAAGTGAGTGAGCCTCTGGGAGGCCTAGAAACCGGTCTCAAATGCTACCAGGATCCTTTCTCTGCATATCTTCCCCTGCCTCTCTCTTTGTCAGCTTCATTCCCTCCTATGGACTTTCCTTCCACCCCTCAGCTAAAGCCACGGAAAGCTCTCAGGCTTTTATTTCCTGCTTTGCCACCAGAAAGGTAATTCCGATCTGATGAAACACAAGGAAAGACTTCAATTAGCCTGGCCTGAGTCAGGTTCCTGCCCCTGCCATTAGGAAGGTGGTATGATTGACAGCCCAACTCAAGAGCAAAGGAGAATCACATGTTTGAGTATTTTCCTAAAGGACAGAAGTTATGGTTCCATTATAGAAAGTCAATTTTTAAAACTTTTATTTATTTTTAGCAGATGGTGAATCCAGAAATTTAAGCAATTACACACAAAATGTGGAAACACATGGAAATAATAGTAAAAAGCAAACACTTTGCCTCTAATGCACCTTCTAAACTGTAAAATAATGAGTTAAATGTCCTCAACCATAATATTTTACCTAAAGAAGCACTATTAAAATGTTCAAATCCATAAGTGATTACATATATATATATTTCGTTTCCAGGCCCACTCTAATCACTGTTTTAAAATCACTATTTTTAAGACTGCTTGGCGTTGCTGCAAATACAAACACTGCATGTAAAAGTAGTGATCATCTGATCAAGGTCCACTCTGAAGCCCTGCTCTTCCCCACCCAGACCTCTCAAAGCTCATTAAATGCAAAATACTTTGGGCAGGATTTTTTTTTATATACTGACATAATAGAGCATTTCTCACTTTGAAAAAATCCTAAGCCGATGGCTCGAGAAACAAGAGCTTTTTCCCGAGACTAGAAACCACCATATCCTCAACGAAGATGGGGATGTATTGCCCAATTGCTGCTTGTATTATGTGCCGATCCACAAATAGAAAAGGGAGTCAGGAAAGGTCAAACTAAACTTTTATTTTTCTCTCCTGACCTCAAAGAATAATCTGAAAACCCAGGTTTGTGAGCAGAAAGCAAAGCCATGGTGTGTGGGTATAACTTCTCATGGTGACCCTTGTTAGATCAAGTCAGGCCAAAGGTGCAGCGGTATTACACGTGGCCGGGAAAAGCAGCGTATGCCAGGCATGGCCCTTTCCAATGTCTACAATCCAAAGGTTAGCAATTAATATTTTAATTTCCAGAGAGATGGTGACATGGTTGTTTATCTAGTCTTAAGAAGTTTTTCGAAGTAGGGTGATGAGAACTGAGTGCCAGATGAGAGGGTGTCTGGGCCGAAAGGACTTGGAGCTAAGACTTGAAGGAAGTGAGAGTTAGTCATGTGTCTGGAAGCAAATCCCAGATAGAAGGAACAAATGCCCGAAGGTGGGAGGGTGCCTGGCATGTTGGAGGAACAGAAAAGATCACAGAATAGCTTGAGCAGAGAGAGAAAGGGGTATAAAGTAGGAAATAAAATTAGAGAGACAGCAGGTTTTGGAAATGAATACAGCAGTAAATGTTTTTGAGACTTTATATAATCATTTCCATATAGTATATTACGTTTCGTCTCATACCTGATAAAAATGTCTTCTTAGTATCCTGGCAATAAATTTCCTATTGAAACTAATTTCATATTCTGTGTGACTGGTATAATTGTATGATTCCATTCAATTTAACATTCTCTATGTCTAAATTCCAGTCTGTGGCTGATATTGAAAGTGATTTTAAAAATAAGGCAAGCATTCAATTATTCAGTCAATTTGAACTACACTATAAAAAAAAATGCTCTGTGCTCAATCATGGGTAAGATAACATTGCTTTAAAATATTTACATTGTCAAAATAAGACACAGCATTTATAAATCTAAAACATTTCTCCAAGAATTGGATATTTAAGTATGACAATGCCATAGACTTTTTTTAGAATATCATCACATTACACTAACAGGAATTGTCTTTTTAAAATATGAACCACATCTTTTAGAATCTGTAGGATTTGATAAATGCCACAACAGTTATGCTTTTCAAGAGAACAATGTTCCCACAGTGTTACCCAAACACATCTCTCTGGTGTGTCAGGATATGAATGATTCTACTGAAATAGGCATTGTTATTGGAAGACTAAAGAAAGATAAAGATGTGCATGGTGATATCCTTGGTATAGAAACCAAAACAACTCTGCAGTTAGGAACAATTGATTTGGTGAGCTTATGGTGAAAAGCAAGTTGGCCCTGAGGTTGTAAGAAGCAACATTAAATTGGAAAGGCCATAGAGCCCTTACATAAGTGGGACTACAAGTATAATTGAAACAAGAGGTGATCATATTCAACCACTCAACAAGTATCTATTGACTATCTATTATGTGCTAAGCCCTTCACTAGTAGCTGGAGATATAATAATGAATAAAATAGTCATGGAAATTATAGCCTAGTGAAGGGAGACAAACACTAAGCAAATCATTACACTGATGACTTGTGTGATGATTACACACAAATAAATCGCTTAATTACGATTGTCATAAGTACTGTCTCCATTTGAATGAAAACTCCATGTGCTCAGAACTTTGAATTGGTCACAGATTATAGCTCCAGCCTGGTGAATACTAAGTGCCTAGCACATACTAAGCACTCACTGCACACTTGTTGACTCCATTGACTGTGGGAAAGTACATGATGAAAACAGAGTATAAAGCAAAAGTCCCAACAAAATCTAAGGCTCAGTTGTGATGGTTAAGCTGAAATCTGGAAAATAAATCGGAAAGAAGGGTAGAGGGAGAATTTCTTTAGAGAACAATTTATGGCAGCAAGCCCTGAGGAGAGAAATTTGGTGCTTCCCAAAGAATTAAAAATAGCCCAGTGGAGGGTGATGGAGAAATGCATAATGAAAGGCCAGATAATACAAGGCCCTGGAAACATTATGGAGGAGTTGTAACTTTACCCCAACAGCAATAGAAAACCACTGAAGGATTTTCAATGGAGGCATGATATACTCAGATTTATGCTTTTCAGTGATCATAGTGGCAGTATGGAGTAACAAATTGCAGGATTCCCTAGTTCTTTTAACACTGAATTTAGCATTTAAAAAATCTACCCATAAATTCCTGAATTTGACTTGGAAATAAAGAAAAATTTCTGATGGGAATAATTTAAGAATTAGGAGCAGGTTGTTGATCTAAGACATGAATTTTGATTCATTGGAGACTGTGATAGGCAGAATTCTGAGATGAACCTCTTCCTTGTTTAACTTTCAGGATTACGTTACATTACCGGGAAAAGGAGACTTGGCAAATGTAATTAGATTACTCATCAGCTCTCTTTAGGATAGAATGACGATCCTGGTGAACCTAACCTAAGCACACGAGCCCTTTAAAGGCAAAGAAGTTTCTCAGGCTGGTAACAAAAGAAGGCATAGAGATTTTAAGTGTAAATGAGGATTCTATACGAAGGAGGTTAACTGTTGCTAAGACAGAGGGTTCATGTCTGGCCAGCATGGCTCAGTGATTGTCAACCCATTACCTATGAGGTTTTGGTTCAATTCCCAGTCAGGGTTGTGGGCTCAATCCCCAGTGTGGGGTGTGCCGAAGGCAACTGATCAATGATTCTCTCTCATCATTGATGTTTCTATCTCTCTCTTTCTCTCCCTTTCTCTCTGAAATCAATAAAAATATGTTTTTTAAAAAAGACAGAGGGTTCTTGGGGCAAGGACCTAAAAATGGGGTCTCAGTCCAACACTGCAAGGAACTCAATTCTCCCAACAATCCAAATGAGCCCTGAAGCTAATTCTTCCCCAGAGTCTCCAGAGAAGAGCTCATCCCAGCTGCCACCTAGACTTCGGCCTTATGAGACTCTGGGCAGAGCCCTCAGCCAAGCCCTCATGGACTTCTAAGGCCTCTGGGCAGAGCCCTCAGCCAAGCCCTCATGGACTTCTGACTCACAGAACTGTGAGATCATAATTGGGTATTGTTTAAAACCATTAATTGTGTGGTGCTTTATCATACACCGAGGAATCTTTAAAAGCTGTATTTGAGTGACCCTCTGAAAAGAATTCATTAGAATTTCATTTCTGTGCATCTATTGGGTTATTTTGCCATATCTTAAAAAGGAAGGCAAAGCAATGATGATTTGTTTAACTTTCTGTTGTGGCAGTTCTCACCCTGGAGAATTCTCTCATAAGAAGTACTAAGTCCATTTCTTCCTATGACCAAAAAAAATAAAAGAAAGAAAGACTAAGACCAGAAAATGTAAGACCTTGCTCCTGGCCTTGGCCCTACATCGTGCTCTTATTTGTCACCATTCCCTATTCCTACAAGAGAGACTACCAACCCTCATCAACTAATGGAAGTAATACAGTCACCTTTTTCATGAAAAATAAATGCCTGTTCTAACCTGTTACTATCTCCAACTATAGACGAAGGCTTCTTTGCCTTGACACTTTCTTAACTTTGACCAATAAGAACTGACATTTTATTACACAAATGACTATCAACATTCTCTGCCCTCCCATTACCCACTCCTTTGGCTGTGGTCAAATTCTTTCAAATTTTACCTCTTTAAAATGCATAAATAATCAAAGAAAATAATCCCTCAAATGATTACATTCACTGTATATGATTTTCTTTTTTAAAAGATTATTAAAGCTTTATGCAGTGGCTATATCATAACCAATGAGGTTTATCTGAGGTGCAATTATTGCTAATTAAAAATTATTAGAGTGGACTCACTGCTGTAAACATTCCAAAATCTTGCTAACAAAGTTCTTCTATTGGCCCTGTCACAACTTGGCCCAGCTTGGGAGAGGAGCCTGCTCTGCTCCATCCAGGTTGTCAGGGTCCGAGGCCCCATGTATTTAGTGATGCCACCATCTAACCAGGACCCCTTCTCTGGATCTTCTGTAGTCTGTCAGGCTCAGAAGAAAACAGTAAATCCTGAAGAAGGTAGAAAAGGAAATCCACTCTTAATTATTTTGGCCCAGAGGCAATGCACCTCATTTCTGTTCGCATTCCACTGGCATGAAATAATCATACAGCCCCATCTCATACAGAGGAGCTGGATATTATAAACTAGCAGGGAGATGATTATAACCTATAACCCAAGAAGAAGTAAAAAGAGAAATTGGTGAGACCTAGAGCTGTATTTCCCACAATAAGATAGGATGAGATTGGTGGGTGATCCATAAGTTTTGATTATATGTGTTAGCAGTTCACCTTTATCATGGATTTGGAAATATGTAGTTCCAGTTACTATTGGTGCAAAACAAAGTACCCAAGAATTTAACAACATAAAATAACCATTTTATTAAGCTCATGCATTCTATGGGTCCCAAATTTAGAGAAGGCTCAAAGAGGTATAGCTCATTTCTGCTTCATGATATATGGGGCCTCAGTTGGGTGTAACTCAATAGCTACATATAGAATCATGCAGAGGAATTTTCACTTACATGTCTGGCAGTTGATGCTGGCTGGGCATTAAAACACTGAGGCTATTGACCCCAAGCACCTTCACATGACTTCTCATGTGGCCTAGACTTTCTCACAATGGGGAGGCCTCAAGATTTTTTTACATGGCATCTCAGTTATAAAAACAAGTGCCCCGGAGGATAGGTGGCAGCTACATTGCCTTTCATCACCTAGCCTCACTCACTTCATCTATACTCCCCTGGTCTAAAAGTCACAAGCCCACCCAAATTCAAGGAGAAGGAATGTAGACCCACACCTCCATGGGAGGGTACCAAGGTCACATTGTAGAGGAGCATGGGCAATGGGAGATTTTGTAATATCCAACTGCATTTTTCCACACTCTCCCACATATAGAATCATTGCATTTCAATGTTTGAGAGGACTTTGTACCTTGTAGAACACGGGTTAACAAACTATGGCCTACTGCCTGTTTTTGTAAACAAAGTTTTATTAAAATATGGCCACACCTTGTCCTTAGCAGAGTTGCCTGGTTGAAGGAGAAACCACATGACCTAAAAGCCTAAAGTAAAAGTATTTACTATCTGGACCACCACAAACAAAGTTTCCTGACTTTGTAGATAGAATATTGATTAAGCATGTGAACACTGGAGTGATACTACTAGTATTCAAATCTCCATTCTTGTAGTGGCCAGTTATGTGGCCTTGGGCAAGTTACTCGGCCAATAGACTGCCATTTTCCCACCTATGTAATTGGGGAAATAGTAAATTCTGTCATTGAGTTGTGAGCTTTAAATGAAAAAGGGCATAGTAAGGATTCATAAATGCTAACTCTTATTATTAGAATTACCTTAAAATGTTAACTAGATCAACTATCCATTCAAAGTTATATGCTTGTCCCCAAAGTGTCATCTACCACTGATTTCAACACATCTTTAATCATTCTGTCTATTAAAAAGTCCTTCCTTCCACGGAGTTGAAATTGACTTTTTATTGCTCTCTCCTATTAATCCTTTCTATCTCTTTGAGTTTCTATAGACCATCTCTTCCAAATATTAGGTCTTTAAATATTTGAAAAATATTTCTCTGAATTTTGTCTTAACAAGACTACACATCTCCAGTTCTTTCCATTATTTTTCCTAAAACACAGTTGCATCCTTTACCACTTTGGTAATTCTCTTTAAAAGAGAATATAAAGCATTTATTCAGAAATTAGCATAAGACTTTAGTCAGATAGATCAGGACTCTTACTCCCTAAACTCTTCATATCATGTTGGTGATGTGTGTTTTATGCTGCTTAGTCTTTTTCCACCCCATCCTTCTCTGGATGCATTGATTCTTTTAGAAATGGGACAGATTCTTATATTTACCCTTTTTATTAAACTTTAATCTCTCCAGCCTCTCGAGATTTTATGGATGTTGGTACTACAGTTTAGAATGTTAACTGCCCCAACCAGCTTTATATCATCCATACATACTTCTGATGTCTACCCCATCAAGTTAAAATTAATACCATGAGTAGTCCTAAACCCATTTAGAACAACTGAGTATTGTTGTTGTTGTTGTTGTTCTTTTAAATCCTCACCCGAAGATATGTTTTTTATTGATTTTTAGAGAGAGAAAAAAACATCAATGTGAAAGAGAAACATTGATAGGTTGCCTCCCACGTGCATTCCAAAGGGATCAAATCCACAACCTAGGTATGTACCCTGACTGTGAATTGAACCTGCAATCTTTTGGTGTACCATACAATGCTCCATACAACTGAGCCACTTGGCCAGGGCCTTAATATTGTCTTAATAATTGAATTCCCTTTCCCTTGGACTTCCATTCACTCTAATCACTATTTGTTCACCAGTCTTAGATGGGGTGTCATTCCTCTTAATGAGAAAAGTAGGAAGTGAATATAAGCTAAGACATAAACATTTATCTTTCTTCCTTTCAATATTATACTTTAAAACAATCTATGTACCTGTTTTAGTCAGGGTTCTCCAGAGAAACAGAGCCAACAAGATATGCATATATAAAAGGAGAGATTTATTTTAATGAATCAGCTCACACCATTGGGGAAGCTTGGTAAGTCCAAAATCTGTAAGGTAGGCTAGCAGTTTGAAGACCCAGGGAAGAGCTATTATTCAAGTCCAAAGGCAGATAGCTGATAGAATTCTTCTTGCTTTGGGGAGGTCAGTCTTTGTTCTATTAAGGCCTTCAACTGATTAGGTAAAATCCATCTCCATTATGAAGGGTAATCTGCTTTATTCAAAGTCTACCAATTTAAATGTTAATCTCATTCAAAAAACACCATTATAAAAATGTATAGAATAATATTTGACCAAATATTTAGGCACTGTAGTGCAGCCAAGTTGACTTATAAAACTAACCATAATAGTATCTAATTCCTTTTAATTTTTTTCTTATATTTGAAATAGCTAAAAATCTAGCCCATATGATGTCTGCATTTTTGTTTTAATAGTAAGTAGTTCTTTTATAGTAAACTAGAGACCTGGTGCACGAAATTTGTGCATGGGTCGGGGGGGTCTCCTCAGCCCAGCCTGCACCCTCTCCAATCTGGGACCCCTCGGGGATTGGGCCTAAACTGGCAGTCGGACATCCCTCTCATAATCCTGGACCACTGGCTCCTAATCGCTCACCTGCCTGCCTGCCTGATTGCCGCTCACTGCCTCTGTGTGCCAGCCTGATTGTCCCTAACTGCCCCCCCTGCTGGCCTGATTGCCCCTAACTGCCCCCCGCTGCCAGCCAGGTTGCCCCCAACTGCCCCCCCACAAGCCTGGTCACCCCCAACTGCACCCCACCCCTCTGGCCTGGTTGCCCCTGACTCCCCCCCCTCCCCGCCAGCATGGTCACCTCTTACTGCCCCCACCAACCACCAGCCTGATCGCCCCTCATGGCTCCCCTGCCGGCCTGGTTTCCCCACGCAGTCTGCTTGTTCAGTCATTTGGTCACCCCTCACTATTCCTGCTGCCAGCCTCGTTGCCCCACCCAGCCTGCTTGTTCAGTCATTTGGTTGTCCATCACTAACCCCCCTGTCAGCCTGGTCATAGGCAGCCATTTATGAGGGTGTGGGGGTTAATTTGCATATTATCTCTTATATAGGATAGTCCTTTGTCCTTTTATAGTAAGTAGTCTATTATATATAAAATCATGATTAAGTATGTGTCTAATTTGTCCTTTTGTAGTAAATAGTCTGTTATATATAAAACCGTTATTAAGTGTGTGTCTAAGTGAGTAGTCATGATAAAATATAACCAATTAATTTTTGTTACTATATATAAGTACAGCATTTTAACATATAACTCAGGCATAATATTTCCTTTTTCCATATCACTAGCCAATTAATTTCTTTACCTAAGAAAAAAATCAAGGGTGGGGAAAATTAGCATGCAGATGTAACTTCAAGCATAGATATGTGTTCCTTAATTCATTAATTTATTTTAAAAATTCCATTTTTTATATTTTAAATTGACATTTAAAATTTAATGTTACTTCTTCAAATGATTTCACAAGGCTTTCAAAACAAATATCTATATAACTAAGATGTGTAAGCATTAAATTTCAGTTCAATGTAATATCTATATAATAAAAGCATAAGTGACCATTAGGGCAGAACAACCAGAATGACTGGTCGCTATGATGCGCACTGACCACCGGGGGGCAGACGCTCAATGCAGTAGCTGCCCCCAGGTGGTCAGCGTGCTCCCACAGGGGGAGCATCGCTCAGCCAGAAGCCGGGCTCACAGCTGGCAAGCACAGCAGTGGTGGTGGGAACCTCTCCCGCTTCTGCAGCAACACTAAGGAGCAGCGAGGTGAGTGGTAAGAAGCAGCAAGCAGGAGGGCAGTAAGGAGCAAGGGCTCCTGGACTGCGAGAGGGATGTCCACCTGCCAGCTTAGGCCTGATCCCCGCATAAGGCAGTTGGACATCCCCTGAGGGTCCTAGACTATGAGAGGGTGCAGGCTGGGCTGAAGGCTCCCTCCCCCCAGTGCACGATTTTGTGCACTGGGCCTCTAGTTTATAATAAAATTCTAGAATAAAAATAATGCCATGATGTCTATGGAAATTAGATCTTACTAAACTAGTATTTTGGCTCTATACTTTTATGAATCTGGGTTTTCGAAAATGTGGTTTTCTTTCTTGGTTAGCTATTTATTATAAAAAGAAATTACTCATTTTGAGACTTTAAGAGATTTTAATACATTTTTGAGACTTGCTTTTTTGTATGGAATTTTCTGGGTTTCTTTTTTTCATACTTTGAAATTACCTCTCTTTAGGTTTGGATGTGTGGAGGAGAAATGTTCGATGTTCCATGTTCTAGAGTTGGTCATATCTACAGGAAGTACGTCCCTTATAAAGTTCCATCTGGGACCAGCCTGGCAAGAGTGAGTACTTGGGGATCTGAATAAGCTGGGCTTGACATAAGTTCTGTCGGCAGAAGAAGCAACCTTACCCATGGTATAATTTAAGACACAATCTAGCAGAAGCACTAACCAAAATAAAACCTCCACCACTCGCCATTCCACTGGGCAGTCTTTAGTATCTAGAGAGTTTCTGTCTTTCTCAGGGCTTTCTTGCCCGATTCCTTAAAGAAGTGTTAGCTATTATGCTAATTCTCGTTATTAATCATTTCAAGGCATTTTCACAAACAGGCTATTTAATATTCATCATTACCCTCTGAGGTTGGCATTCTTATCTCTATTTTGTAGATGAGAAAACTGAGGCTTGGCAAAACGGCTTGTTCATGCTCACATGAAGGATAAATAGCACAGGAGGAGCTGAAGCTCAGGTCTTTGGAAGGAAGGTCCAGTACTTTCCTCCCAAGGGGAGCATAGCAGGAGACATCATAAGTCAGCTGGAGGAAGGGGTAAATAGGAGACGGGAGGGGTGGGTGCCCAAACTCTGCCTTCTCATTTGTAACTAGGATCAGCTCTGCCTAAAATTCTACCCCAACCTCAAAACTCCAAAATTGACCAAACCCAAGTGGGGGTTTTTTTTAGGGAAAAAAATCCTTTTCCTTAGATCAAATGCAAGGATGATTTTGTCTTTGGCCTTATAGAATGCTTTCATACATGTTTGGGAGGACGTAGTCACAATGCCTTTTGGAAACAATCCTGACAATTTCTGCTTTTCGTGTTACATTCTTCATAGCTGAGTTAATTTTATTCACCACAATTTGCACCTGCTACTGCTCAAATGTCAAATCTACAAAAAGGGTGTTTTACCACACCCCTTTGCACAATGCTGCCCTGGGAATCAAATCCTGAATTATTCATTTTGGTTCCTTTATTAGTTAGGCTGCAATATATCACTTTTTGGGTCTTTCATAGAAAGCTCAATAAGCTCACATAACAAGTTTTTTAAAAAATATAAACTAGTTCGTCAGGATTTATTAGACTATCAACCACACAAAGGCAGTTTTCCTCTGTGGTATTTGCTACAGTAGTCCCCGCTTCTCCACAGTGTCGCTTGCCAAGGATTCAGTTACTGATGGTCAACTACAGTTCAAAAATATTAAATGGAAAATTTCAAAAATGAACAATTCATAAGTTTTAAATTGTGCATCATTCTGAGCACCATGACGAAATCTTGTGTGGTCCAGCTTGTCCCCACTGTATGTATATACTAACCCCACCCTCACTGGCACGAAACCCCCACGACCCTCACTACCTCATCCTGATATCAGATCTACTGGCCTGGTATCAAAGTGCTTGTGTTCAAGTAGCCTTCAGTTTACTTAATAATGCTCCAAAGTGCAATTTGGGTGTGCCAAAGAAAAGCCATAAAGTATATGTCTGTATAGCAAAAAAGATAGTAAGCATAAGGTTCGGTGCCATCCCTGGGTTTGGGCATCCACTGGGGCTTTTGGAAGTATCCCCCATGAATAAAGGGGACTATACTCCCAGCACCTAGAACAAGGCTTGGAAGACTTTCAACAAATATTTGTTGACAGAATTAATTAATCAGGAAAAACTGCAACAAGGAAATACTTACTAAAACTTAAACATTTTAATTAAGTATAATAAAATTTATATTTATAGTGAGTGTTTTGGGGGAAGTAGGATGTTTCCTTATCCCCTTTCTGAGGTTATTTGTCAACAGTGTCCATTTTTCTTTAGCCAAATCCATAATCACTTTTACAGACGTTTGAGTTAGTAATAATGAAATTATATTACATACTCCTTGAAGGGACAAAGTCATATTATTCTTCCCCTCGAAAGATTAATCACATATTAACAACACACACCATTAAGTAGCTATAGAAATATATCATTTAAAGAAAAGCAACCAATCACAAAATTATAAAGTGATCAAAGAAAATGAAAAACAATTCTGATATTTTATGGGAGAATCTCAACTACCAGCTACCCACTACATTATTACTAAATCATCAAAAATGATGAGAGACTTTCAAGATACTTCAAATGCAGAGCCACGTCGACTCAATACTTAGTTCATCTTTCCAGCCTCATTAAAAAGTGAAGGCAACGATGGATACTTGGCTCCAAAGGCTTGCATCTTGGGAAAGGAAATAAGATTTAATTTAGACAGAAGACTTATACGTATGAATCTGAAACTTCATTCAGGAAAACAACAAGAACTCACAAAAAGGTAAATGATTTAACAGCTTTGAGCACATACCACAAGTCAGCCAGGCAACTATCATAAATCAGAGCAGTTAAAAATCCCCCCCACAGAATGATCTTCTGCCACATATCCCTTTCACTCACTCGTACGTTCTCCAGCTCGTGCCCGCACGGAGTCATTCATTTGCAAGATAGATCATGTGTGCTTGGTTTACAGTCCAAAGTAGAATAAAACTGGGGGGAAAGTTGTGCTGATCCAAAGAGTTTATTTTCAAATTACAAAGATGTTCATATATTTTCAAGAAAGAAATTAAGTACTTTTTCAAGGACTGTTGAATATACAGAAGCTAGGGCCGGTGCATAAAACTTCCAGCAAAAAGTGAGTGTTCAAGAGATAAGGAAGGCCACTTCATAATACTAAAGGGATCAATACAACAAGAAGATATAACCCTGGTAAACATATATGCACCCAATGCAGGAGCACCCAAATTCATAAAAAAACTCCTGGAAGATATCAAAGGAGAGATCGACAACAATACAATCATAGTAGGGGACTTTAATACACCACTGACAGCACTGGATAAGTCCTCTAGACAAATAATCAGCAAAGATACAGCAATCCTAAATGACTCACTAGATCAGATGGACTTAATAGACATCTTCAGAACACTTCACCCGAAAGCCAGGGAATATACATTCTACTCAAATGCTCATAGGACATATTCAAAAATAGACCATATATTGGGTCACAAGCAAAGTATCCCCAAATTCAAGAAAATTGAAATCATAAAAAGCGTCTTCGCAGACCACGATGGCATAATATTAGAAATAAACTACAATAAAAACAACCCAAAATACTCAAACACCTGGAAGCTGAATAGCATGCTATTAAATATTGATTGGGTTACCAATGAAATCAAAGAAGAAATTCAAAACATCCTGGAAACTAATGACAATGAAAACACAACAATCCAAAACCTATGGGACACAATGAAAGCAGTCCTGAGAGGGAAGTTTATAGCTCTACAGGCCTATCTCAACAAACAAGAAAAAATGGTAGTAAATCATCTAACTCTACAACTCAAAGAATTAGAAAGAGAGCAACAAGAAAACCCCAGAGTGAGCAGAAGGAAGGAGATAATAAAGATTAGAGCAGAAATAAATGACATAGAGACCAAAAAAACAATACAGAAAATCAGTGAAACCAAGAGCTGGTTCTTTGAAAGGATAAACAAGATTGACAAACCTCTAGCCAGACTCACCAAGAAGCAAAGAGAGAGGACCCAAATAAACAAAATCAGAAACGATAGAGGCGAAATAACAACAGACCCCACAGAAATACAAATGATTGTTAAAAAATACTATGGACAGCTCTACTCCAACAAACTAGACAACCTGGAGGAAATGGACAAATTCCTAGAAAAATACAACATTCCAAAACTCAATCAGGAAGAATCTAAAAATCTCAACAGGCCAATAACTATGGAAGAAATTGAAGCAGTCATCAAAAAGCTTCCAGCAAACAAAAGCCCAGGACCAGACGGCTTCACAGGGGAGTTTTACCAAACATTCAAGGAAGAACTAAAACCTATCCTCCTCAGACTACTACAAAAAATTCAAGAGGAAGGAACACTTCCAAGCTCATTCTATGAAGCCAGCATCACCCTAATACCAAAACCAGGTAAAGACAACACAATGAAAGAGAATTACAGGCCAATATCCCTCATGAACATAGATGCCAAAATCCTCAACAAAATCTTAGCAAATCGGATCCAGCAGTACATCAGAAAGATCATTCACCATGACCAAGTAGGATTTATCCCAGGGATGCAAGGATGGTACAATATCCGCAAATCAATAAACGTGATACATCACATAAACAAATTGAAAGAAAAAAACCACATGGTCATATCAATTGATGCAGAAAAAGCATTTGACAAAATTCAACACCCATTTTTGATAAAAGCTCTCAGCAAGGTGGGAGTAGAAGGATCATACCTCAACATAATAAAAGCCATATATGACAGGCCCACAGCCAACATCATACTCAATGGACAAAAACTAACACCATTTCCCCTAAGAACAGGAACAAGACAGGGATGCCCCCTCTCACCACTCCTGTTCAACATAGTACTGGAAGTGTTAGCCATTGCAATTCGGCAAGAAGAAGAAATAAAAGGCATCCAAATTGGAAAAGAGGAAGTAAAACTGTCCTTATTTGCAGACGACATGATATTATACATACAAAACCCTAGAGACTCCATCAAAAAGCTACTGGACTTAATACATGAATTTGGCAATGTAGCAGGATACAAAATTAACCCCAAGAAATCCGAGGCATTTCTATACACCAATAGTGAACTTTCAGAAAGAGAGATTATAAAAACAATCCCGTTTACCATCGCACCAAAAAAATTAAGCTACCTAGGAATAAACTTAACTAAAGAGGTAAAAGACCTCTACTCAGAAAACTACAGGACGTTGAAAAAAGATATAGAGGAAGACATAAACAGATGGAAGAACATACCGTGTTCATGGATTGGTAGAATCAACATCATTAAAATGTCCATACTACCCAAAGCAATCTATAAATTCAACGCACTTCCCATTAAAATACCAACGGCATACTTCAGAGATCTAGAACGAACTCTCCAAAAATTCATCTGGAATAAAAAAAGACCCCGAATAGCTGCAGCAATCCTGAAAAAGACCAAAGTAGGTGGGATCTCAATACCAGATATCAAGTTGTATTACAAAGCCACTGTTCTCAAAACTGCCTGGTACTGGCACAAGAATAGGCATATAGATCAATGGAATAGAATAGAGAGCCCAGAAATCGGCCCGAACCAATATGCTCAATTAATATTTGACAAAGGAGGCAAGAACATACAATGGAGCCAAGATAGTCTCTTCAATAAATGGTGCTGGGAAAATTGGACAGATATATGCAAGAAAATGAAACTAGACCACCAACTTACACCATACACAAAAATAAACTCAAAATGGATAAAGGACTTAAATGTACGACAGGAAACCATAAAAATTCTAGAAGAATCCAAAGGCAACAAAATCTCAGACATATGCCGAAGCAATTTCTTCACTGATACAGCTCCTAGGGCACTTGAAACGAAAGAGAAAATGAACAAATGGGACTACATCAAAATAAAAAGCTTCTGCACAGCAAAAGAAACCATCAACAAAACAACGAGAAAACCCACTGTGTGGGAAAACATATTTGCCAATGTCATATCTGATAAGGGCCTAATCTCCAAAATTTATAGGGAACTCATACAACTTAACAAAAGGAAGATAAACAATCCAATCAAAAAATGGGCAAAGGACCTAAATAGACACCTTTCAAAAGAGGACATTCAGAAAGCCAAGAGACATATGAAAACATGCTCAAAGTCACTACTCATCCGAGAGATGCAAATCAAAACAACAATGAGGTACCATCTCACACCTATCAGACTGGCTATCATCAACAAATCAACAAACGACAAGTGCTGGAGAGGATGTGGAGAAAAAGGAACACTTGTGCACTGCTGGTGGGAATGCAGACTGGTGCAGCCACTATGGAAGACAGTATGGAGTTTCCTTAAAAAACTGAAAATGGAACTCCCATTTGACCCTGTGATCCCACTTCTAGGAATATATCCCAATAAACCAGAAACACCAATCAGAAAGGATATATGCACCACTATGTTCATAGCAGCACAATTCACCATAGCTAAGATCTGGAAACAGCCTAAGTGCCCATCAGTAGATGAATGGATTAGAAAACTGTGGTACATCTACACGATGGAATACTATGCTGCTCTAAAAAGGAAGGAACTCTTACCATTTGCAACATCATGGATGGAACTGGAGAGCATTATGCTAAGTGAAATAAGCCAGTCAATGAAGGAAAAATACCACATGATCTCACTCATTCATGGATAATAGAGACCATTATAAACTTTTGAACAATAACAGATACAGAGGCAGAGTTGCCTCAAACAGATTGTCAAACTGCAGCAGGAAGGCCGGGGAGGGTTGCGGGGCAGGAGGTAGGGGGGTAAGAGATCAACTAAAGGACTTGTATGCATGCATAGAAGCATAACCAGTGGACATAAGACATTGGGGGATAGGGGAGGCTAGGGGACTGTCTAGGGCGGGGGGATAAAATGGACACATATGTAATACCCTTTGTAATACTTTAAGCAATAATAAAAAAAAATTAAAAAAAAAAAAGTGAGTGTTCATTCAAATGAAAAAAAGACCATAATTCTGAATTTTAGTCTTTTCCACTTAAATTTTACTTGAGAACTTGACTCTTTTTTTTTTTTCTAAATGGCTAGAGCAATTAGAAAGTCATAAATATTGAAACTGAGCTGTCACTCTAAGGAGCATTTTATGATTTTTTAAATAAAAAAGTACATGAAAATGAAAAACAATTCTGATATTTTATGGGAAAATCTCAACTACTGGCTACTACACCCTACAGTATTACTAAATCATCAAAAATGATGAGAGACTTTCAAGATACTTCGAAAACAGAGCCATGCAACTCAATACTTAGTTCATCTTTCCAGCCTCATTAGGAAGTCGAGGCAAAGATGGAGATTTGATTCCAAAGGCTTGGTTTTTTTACTTTACAAAGCTTGTTTAATTCTTCAAAACTGTGTACCTTTCATCTATGTACCTATGCATATTGAGGATTCCAGCAGAATTCCAAAACATGCAAACAAACACACATACACACACATACACATGTGAAAAGCTGACAATCCTCTAAACAACATACTAGTGTGTATTATAGAAATAAATTCTAATAACTAGTTGTTCAGTGCCTTCTATTTACCTAGCATTACAGTCTGGTTGGAAGAGAGAAGATAGTCACACATGAAACCATTAGAAGTCAATACAAAACAACAAATAATTTTCAAATGTATTATAAAGATATGGACAGATTGAGCAAAGAGGACGGGGAAGGGTACCATTGCTGTTGAATTGAAAGAGGACCTTCAACAATACCTCATTTAAATGAATAAGGTTCTTATTAGAGTGGTTCCCAGCTCATGACCAGTGACCAGAGCCAGTTCCTGGCCCACTTTTTACCCAGCCTCAGTGAACTGGGAAAAATAAGAAACACAAAGCTAAGTCTATTCAATTTAATAATATATTTTATGCTATAATAATAGGCTTTTTTTCTGTTTTGTGATAGAAAGTAGATAGTAGATTTTTACTAATGTCCTATCTGGTAAAAATGAAAAGTAGCATCATTATGTCAATTCCCACAAAACACAAAAGTCTGAGACACAGTAGGTGACTTACCATTTAGCTTCATCTTGGAACCATAGGCTTTGCTCATCATGAATAAAACTGTGTGTTTTACTGAGTCGTCTGGGGGTCCCATGTCAGTACTGCTCACAGTCATGGTATGTTATCATCAAGAACAGCCATTCCCTGAGGGAAGCAGGGTTGTAGGGAGACTAAAAAGTCCCCAGGATTGTGGTGACAATCATCTCTTCTTTGGGATGGACTGACTGTCCTTCATCACAGACAAGTGAAGACAAGGGAGCAGCTACTCAGTAAAATGCACACTGAGCCTTTTGCTAAGTGACACTTGCAAAACAGAGGTGGCTGGTGGGTGGAAGACTCTTCAAAGAGACCCTTTATCTTTCAGGATGTGACATGAGCCAAATATAATGCCAATCACTGACACCTCACAGACTCCCCTGTGAACCCTATTGTATGGGGACGATTGAAGCCATTAGACGGGAGACAGGTGGCTCTATCAGCAGGGACATGGCAGAGGTGCAGAGCAGTCATCCCAATGCTAGCCATACCAGCTAATTGTAGTACAACATCAGTCCCCATGGGAGCAGCTTGGCCCATGGAGTTTTTCCAGGAGGCCCCGTGGCAGCAGAGGGCAGCCCTATAGACTGTGAGTGGGGCAGTGCTGGAAGCTCACACAGCTCTCCCCTGGCTCCAAGGGGAGGGAGGACAGCATAGGAGACAAAGCTGGAGCCAACTCTCACCCTAAGTGTGTAAGGGACCCCAGAGAATGCAAATCAGGGGACTCTGTCCTCCTGTGTCTTGCCACTGGCACAAAATGCCGTATCAATAAGACTTTCTTGTCTAAAATTTCATATTGCATTTTATGGAAACCATTATTCAAGTTTCAGGATAAGAACTATAAAACCAAAGAAGTCAAACTCCACAAGAATTCAATTGTACAGAATGGCCTATGGTACTTGTAAATGTAGACAATAGCGTGCTGAAGGGGGCGGGGGCAGAAATGGAGTAGAGGGAGTCAATAGGGGGAATGGGAGATATCTGTAATACTTTGAACAATAAAGATTAAAAATGAAGAAAAAATAAAGAAAGTGTAGCTCACTTTATAAAGGATAGAGGTTAAATGTTAAGTATGTAGAGTTAGAATTGTGAACTGAAGCCTGGCTGTCCAAGGCTTAACCCTCCTGCCATGTTGTTCCTTAGAAGGAGGCGTGGAGTAAGCAGGAGCAGCTGGGGCAGCGTTGGTTTCAGGAAGGAAGGAGCAGGCTCGGAGAGAGACCATGGGCTGTGTTTGGGAGCTCTGGAGTTAAACTGGACTGTGCATTGGAGACCCATTCTAGAGGACCCTGTATGCAGACCAAGGTGTACAGCTTTTTCTAATAGACTGTAGTGAGGTACTCATGGTTTTTGAACAGGAGGTGCCAGGATAAAAAAAAGAGGGGGTAAAATGGAAAGATCAACCAGCAATTAAATACTAAAAAGTAGAAAAACTAAATAAAGTAGTATTTTGAATGCCAGAAGCATTTGTAAAGAAAATTTCCTAAAAGGTATTTATTGACTTATCCCATTGTGCCAGGAGAAAGACGGCAAAAGTGACTATGAGGTTTTCATTGTAGTGTCTGAGGAAACAGTATCAGGACAAATATAGGGATGTGAGGAAGGGGGAAGGAGAAGATGCTGAGAATGGTTTTAGATAAGGTAGGTTACAAGTGACAGCTTTATATGGGTTCAGGGAGGACCAGATCTGGGAGACACAAACAGACTTCCTATGTAGAATTCTGAGAGCCTACAAAAGCCAGATTTTGCCAGATGTTCTTTACCAATAAAATTTTATTTCTGAAGAAAATATTTATGCCAGGCGCTGTGCTAGGCCCTGGATAAGTGATAAACAAGATAAACACAAGCCTTAATTTCTTATAACTAATGGCTCCGACTAAGGTAGAGTCCAGAAATCTATATATAACAATCTGAACATTGTGAGCTTGAGAAAAGGATTAAACAGAAATAATCAAACTCACTATGGAATTAGAACTGTACTTTATATAGCTTACTTAGTTATAAACTATTTTATATAGATTATAATGTTATCATTGGGATTATGCTTTAACAGAAGCAGAAGTATATCTCACAGATAACACACAGCATTATTTAATATGTATAGTGATATATGTTCTATTTAACAGATTATATTTAATGATCCTATACTGTGATCTATATACAAGTTACAAATAGTTACAAATGGTTTTGGCTTTACACATTTATTTAGGGTTTCTTAGCAGGATGACTTGGGTATACTTCATGGGCAACAAGGTTAAGTCTGAGGTCTGAGGAAGAATGGTTGTTTTGCCTCTGTCAGCTGTGAAATTACTTCTCAACATATTTCCCAAAGTGCCTTTCTTCATGGTATATCCCTGGTGGCATCTAGCCCTGTTGACTCCATGGATCATCTCAGACTCTTGAAATTGGTAGGAATGGAAGGGGATATAGAGAGGAGAAGGAATGGAAGAGGAGGAAGAAGTGGAGGAGGGGTATTTCAATGTCAAAGCCAGCCCATCCCAAATTGATTAATGAGTGTTTCCTCATTGCTCCCTATGGAGTCAGCTAGCCCTGCCTCGTGTAGCTGAAATAGAAGAACACAATATCTGGCTTATGGAGCTCTTCCTTGTTTGTGTCAGAAAAATATAGCAGTTAAGGAAAAGCATTAACAAGACCAAAATGACTAGTTTGACATCAGAAAATAAAATCACCAACAAGGCTATAAAATGTGGTGATGAATAGAAAATCTACATCCTACCAATTGACCTTTCTCCCTTGATGATTGTAAATCAGTTTCCTCTCATAAAACTGCCCAGCGAATAAAAGCTGTAGTTTAACAACCTTAGCCATCAACAGCAGCCAGCACTTCTTTTGACTGCTCTCAAATGCTTTATTCAAAGCTATCATAGGGTTCAGATGCTTTATTTGAAACTATCATTGAGTTCAGGGGCACAGTGGCCCATCACAAGCTTTCTCCCCAAAAGCAGGAAATGATGAATTCTTCCCCAAAGACTCAGCCTGCATAAATGGCTAAGCCTTCGGAAGCAATTCCTCTAAAAACAATCACTATTTCTAATTCTTCCTTACAATATAAGAAAAAGGATATGGGGGATGAAAAATCTTTTCTCTATTCTTGAAGGTTCTTTCGCCTAGTCCAGTGGTCGGCAAACCGCAGCTCTTTGGCCCCTTGAGTGTGGCTCTTCCACAAAATACCACGTGCGGGCGTGCACTTACAGTGCGATTGAAACTTCATGGCCCATGTGCAGAAGTCGGTTTTCGGCCTGGACGAGTCTATTTTGAAGAAGTGGCATTAGGAGAAGTAGGGGATGTCTGTCGGTCGGGCAACGGGAGATGCAGCACAGGGGAGGCGCCAAATATCAACAGTACTTAAACTATATAGGTAGGTTAATAACAATGTACCTACCTATATAGTTTAAGTTTAAAAAATTTGACTCTCAAAAGAAATTTCAATTGTTGTACTGTTGATATTTGGCTCTGTTGACTAATGAGTTTGCCGACCACTGGCCTAGTCTAATAATTAAATCTATATGACACAGGCTAACAGGAGAAAACCAAGTTTAATTATATATGTACGTATGAAACCCCACATGCATGAGAGATTCCATGTCAGACCGGGAAAATGAGGTATATATGACATTCCTAGCTGAAGATGAGATAAGGCACGTTGGGGGCTTCAGCGGGAAGGAAGGTCATTTTCAGGATGAAAAGAAAAGCAGGTGTTCAGTAATTTGAAGTTTGCCCTGCCCGCTAGATTGGTCATAGAAGGTTATTTCTGGTGATCGCTCTTATTATAGGCGAGGCCTCTGATTTAAACTCTTCAAGGAAGATATAAAAGTTTCTCAGGAGTTAGAGTCTCAATTGCCTTCAACTCAAAAGTAATTCACATGCCAAAGTAGCACATCTTGGGGAGGCCTGTTCTGAATCCCTTCGAGAGAAATAAGGCGGCCCAATACTTGTGGCAAGAATGAAAGATGATTCACATGCTGCAATCATGTGGTGATTTCTCTCCCCTCTTGGCCACATTTTTAAATATAACATCTTATCTTCGGATGAAGCTTTTCATTTAAGAAATTCAAGCATCTTCCGTAAATGATATTTTGTCATTCTTCATGAGAGACTTCCTAAAAATCAATAATGTTTATAATGTGACAATAATAATTTAATAAATCATTAAAATATGATGAGTTCATTGCATGTTATGAAGATCAAGTTTATCTCTAACCTCAACAAAGGCTCAGGCTGGGGAAATTCTTCAATAGATGTGCATCAGGGAATGTCACTCACTACCCCAGGACCTTCCCCACACGAGAGATGAGTTTTGGTTCTCAACACTGGCAGAGCACTCGTAACTCACCCTTTAATGATGTCCCTGTTTTGACCACTGGGCATTTTATGCGTTTGAACACTGGGCATTTTATGCGTTTGACCACTGGGCATTTTATGCGTTTGAACACTGGGCATTTTATGTTTGTTTTGCATTGGAGGAAAATAAAGCAGAGTAAAACTGTTCTCTCTGCCAAGGACCAGAGAGAAGAGATATAAAAACATGAAACACAAATTCATTTCCCATTGTTTGACCATCATTTGCTCCCTTAATTTCTCAGTGGTATCAGGATTTTTTAAAATATGTAGCCGTAAATCCTTTCATCTGTTTGCTTAAAAAATAATAACAGAATCACATAGTGTATTTAAAGTTGTTGAACATTATGCAGGTAAAGCATAGGATCTTCAACC
Source organism: Myotis myotis (assembly GCF_014108235.1). Taxonomy (NCBI): domain Eukaryota; kingdom Metazoa; phylum Chordata; class Mammalia; order Chiroptera; family Vespertilionidae; genus Myotis; species Myotis myotis. The sequence goes on from NW_023416368.1 coordinate 71,647,294, forward strand.
CAAACTTAGACACTGAAAACGAAAGTGGAACAATGCGTCACTGGCAGGTACAGTCTCTTGGAAGCGCCATAAAAAAATTTTTTTTCAAAAAAAGTGAGGTTAAGACAACATTACTTTAAAACTCAGCAATTTCCCACAAAACTTCTCAAAACTAATTTTAGTTTGGTCTCCTTTTATTTATTTGCTTTTTTTCCTTAAAAAACTCCCTTAGATGCTATCTTTTCCCCAGCCCTTTGCTCAATTTAATTGTTTTAAATAATCCTCAGTGCTGTCTCAAGTTTCAGCTCAGCTATGACTTATGAATCAATTATGTGATGCTTTCTAGTGTGCAAAGAAAGCTTGAAGGCCAGCCAGGCAAGTCCCTCGCTGTGGGGACAGTATTTAGCACTTCTCTGTCTACCGAGTGAGGACCAACATTTCACAGATTTTGTTAAGCCTATTGGAAGATTTTAAATATTAACATAATATTTAAATGGTGATCCTACACGATAATTCGCTGCCATTTGCTTTGCCATTCTTAATGAAATTAAAATGGGATATATTTTTTCTTTTCTATGGTACCTTCTCCAGTCTGCTTTTAGTTACTTTTTCCCTATCAGAGCACCTTGGCACTTTATGCTGTATTCAGCATTCATATACTTTCTTTTCCAAAGCACTTGAGCAACAAACTACATGATGAGCCCTATTTGTGGGTGAGGGGGAGTTATATGGCTTTTTTTAAATCATTATTCCCATTAGAAGTGAACATTTTCCTGCACTCAGGATGCCACTGGAAAAGGAGAAAGCTTACTTAGATGAAATGGGTCCCTGCTGCTACAATATTAAGCTGCTGGAACTTAAGCAAATTAAAATATTTTAGCATCCCAGAGTCTCTCTAACCAAAAGTGCAACTCTTGCAAGACCAAGCAGCGCTGGTGGCCTTATCACCCCATCTTCCAGGCCCCCCAGTTGGATGATGAAGCACAGAAGCACCGGAGGAGGCACTCATTGCCAAGAATTCCCGGGAGATGCGTAAATGCAGCGGCACTGTGCTTGAGGCCTCCTCCGCTATTTCATTTCCATTCTGATCGCCCTTGATTCCAATGGTTTACTGGTTCCTCACAAGAATTCCATTTCCCGCTGCAATTTCAGCCCAAGTATGCCTCCTTTGTGATGGCATTTAAGGTGGGGAAAATGGTTCCACTGGTGATTTTGTAAACCGAAATACAATCTAAAATCAAATGGCCGCTTTGTGGTGTCTGGATGCTTTTGGTCTTCTAATTATAAAAGGTTTATAAAAATAAAATTTCACAGGTTGCCTAAACTTTGAATAGATATAATTTCAACCTAAGGACCCTGCATGAGTTATTAAAAACATAGGGTTTGTGGGGTTTTTTTGCTTTTTTTGAAAGCATGGAAAATAAAACAGGGTGTACTAATAGAAAATGGAATAAATGTTGTGGCACCATTTAGTTCAACCACAGTTAGTTTGAATGCTTGCTGTGGATAGTCTTGTGAAGAAAAAAACACACTTAATATTTTCTTTGGCTGAAGGTTAGAAAATGCCGGTTGTGATTTATTTTTAAAAATAGCCAATGTGTTAATAATAATCACCTACAATTAAGATCATACTGTTTTTTATATTCAAATTGTGAGAGCTGAGATACCATTGGTTGGGTTGCAAGCAGTGGACACCCAGGTGTCCCTAGACATCCCCAAAAGGCTTCTACCCCCACACTCACATACTCGTGTCAGACGCCGTACCCACCCTGTGCCACCTGGGATTTGCTTCTTCTGCTTGTGTTCCCACTTGCTTTGGTCTCTTGCCTGAGACACCACTGGGGAAGCCACACCGCCATACCCACCAAAAAGAGCAACACCTTCTAGCTCATGGTGCTGCCTCTGGAGAAACCAGTCCTCAAAGTGCCAGGACTTCTCTCAGTCCTGGATAAACTCAGACAGGATCTCCTACCTGTGGGCCATATGCCCTCACTTGAGCACAAATGACCTCTGTTTATATAAAGCACCAGTTTGCCAGACATGGGAGTGAACCACAATGGAAGATCTTTCAGCCTCATTTAAGGCTTAAGATGACTGCTTCCTTGGCCGAAGTTTGACTGAAACTCCTGAGAAATCCAAGCCAGATTGCTCCCCAAACCACACTCAAGTTCCTGACACACACAAACTGTGAAAGATAAAAAGCTTATTGTTTTAAGCCACGCCATTGTGGGGTGATTTGTCATATATCAATAGATAACTAATATAGCTGTTTCTGCTTAACAATCTTGCATCAGCAACATTTAGCCTACCTTTTAAGGGACATGATTATGTCAAGTGGCCCATTTGAAGCTTAAAAATTAGGAAAGCTTGTGCATCAAAGGACACTCAACAGGTTCCAACAGAGTGAAAACACAATTCACAAAATGGAAAATATTATTTGCAAATAATATATCTGATAAAAGGTTAGTACCCACGAAATTTAAAGTATTCCCACATTCAATAACAACAACAACAAAAACACCTGATTTTAAAATGCGGAAAGGATTTGGAATAGACATATCTCCAAAGAAGATATACAAATGGTTAATCAGCACATGAAAAGACCCTAAATATCAGTAATCATTAGGGAAATACAAAACAAACTCATTATGAGATACCATTTCAGACACATTAAGATGGCTATTATTTAAAAAAATAAAAAAATGAATGTTTGAAAGGACAAAAAAAAAACTGGAAACCCTTGTGCATGGTGAAAATGTTAAATGATGCAGCTGCTGTAGAAAATAGTATGGAAGTTCCTCAGAAAAATTAAAATTCAGCAATTTCACTTCTGGGTATATACAAACAAAAAAATGAAAGCAGGAATTCAAACAGATATTTATACTCACACTAGAGGCCCGATGCATGAAGATTCATGCAAAAATGGGCCTTCCTTCCCCTGGCTGCCAGCACTGCCTTCACTCTAGCCTGGAGCCACCTTTCTGCCTTCCTTCAGGCCCGGAGCCACCTTTCCGCCTTCCCTCACTGCCCAGAGGCCCTGAGCAGCTGGGGTGGTTCAGAAGACCTGTGTCGTTGCCATCGTGATGATGCAAGTGTTCCGCCCCACCCCCGGCTGCTCAGCGCCTGCATATGCAAATTAACCCACCATCTTTGTTGGGTTAATTTGCATACTCACTCCTGATTGGCTTGTGGGCAACATGAAGGTACAGTCAATTTGCATCTTTCTCTTTTATTAGTGTAGATGTCAAATAGTCAAAATATAGAAGCAAACCAACTGTCCATTGACAGATCATTGGATAAGTAAAATAAGATGTATACATACAATGGATTATTACTTAGCAATGAAAAGGAAGACAATTCTGATAGATACTACAAAATGGATGAACCTTGAACACATTATGCTAAATGGAATAAGCTGGTCACAAAAGGACAAATACTGTCTGATTCCACTTATATGAGATATCTAGATTGGTCAAATCCATAGAGACAGAAAGTAGAATGGTGGTTGCCAGGGACTGAGGGAAGGGGGTCTGGGGTGTTAGTGTTTAATGGGTCTGCAGTTCCAATTTAGGAAGACATCTTCATCCTTTTCATCACAAGCGCTTTCCTCCTTAATGGCAATAAATAAGCCCTCACTAGGTTTCTGGCCGCAAATTGGCAGTCACTCAACTGGCAGCAATGTAGACATTCTCAGGGTCAGTCATTTCTTCTAGAAATTCTATTTGAATTTCACTTCCAGCATTATCCCTTTTTGATTTTTTGCTTCTCTTTCATCTTTGTTGCCCAATTCTGTCTTTTCAGTTATCCTTTTTTTTGTTAAATGTCATGTGGGTTTATCAATGATGGTTTCACTAACGTATACATATGTCAAAATGCACCAAATTGTACACTATAAATATGAGCAGTTTATTGTTTATTATTTTTCCTCAAAAAACTATTTTTAAAATTAGGCTTAAATGCACTTTTAAATAAGGTATGTAGTTAAATCATTTGGCTACATTAAATACCATCAGACATACTACCATAAATATCCAAAGTATTTGGCCAAAAAATATAATAGAGATATAATTAAATTACAACAAGACAGCCAAAAGCATGTAATCACTTGCAAACAGCTCACACAGCCTTAAGGAAGAAGAGAGAGGAAATTGCCTGTTGGAGCAGGCTCCCTTTTTAGTACTAGATTAGCCATCTCTCTTTATGCTGAAGGCTTCCCATGGATTTCAAAGAAGTCTTTAGATCAGAGAAGAATAGCGCAAGGCTGAATAATTGTAGTGAGGTGGAGGTTCTCCTAAAGAGATTCTCTTTTGAGATGTATCCATGATGACATTATCATATTATCAATGATGGGAGGGCTTTGGGGTGGGACTCTGGAGCTAGTAAAGTACTCTTAGGCTTCAAAGAAGAGAGAAGAAATGCATTTAAATCAAAGCAGAATTTTGAAAGTCAGGGGAGAGTGATGCAATTCCTTGCTGGAGGAGTGACTGTGACAAATAAATTCTTTCTGTGTGAGATTGGCTTTGCTAGCTATGAGCAAGATCTGGGTGGAATGCTCCAGACAAAAAAAAAAAGCGGGGGGAGGGATAGCTGAAGAAATAGAAATCTATTACTAACTCCGTCATAATACAATAGCTTAATATTGACAGAAGCACAGTGTGGGGATTGGGGTCATGCCAGTGCGCATGCAGTGATTGCACCCTGCAGAGAGAAATAGAAACAGGCGACAAAGGCAAGATGGCCCAGGTAATACACATGCAGGGGACAACCTCATCGCCCAAGAAACAATCGACTCCCAGATAAAATGCTGAGAAACTGAATGAGGATTGTGTTTTTGAAATAATCAAACAGTAGGATCTAAAATGTTGCTGGCAAAAAAAAATAATTAGTGGATGATTTATGCGGTTTCATGAACCAGCAGGTGTAATGGAACTATCTATTTTCCTCCTGCTGCACAATAAAGATGATCAGTCAGAGCTGGAAATCTGTTCCTAGGCACTGAAGTAGACATGTGACTTAATGTTCCTGGCAAAATATCAATTCAAAGACCTGATGATTATGAGAATTAAGGAAAAATTTAGTGTTGAGTAATGCAGAGCAAACAGAGCTTGAATTCTAAAGACTTCTAATATAAAGCTGAATGTGTTAAATTGTGTTAATAAATATTTGGGCAACACAAAGAAAGGAGAGTTTAATATCAGTTTCGGTTCAATAGGGGAATATTTGTGATATGCATGAAAGCACAGAAGGGTGATATAAAAATAGATGATGTTATCAATGTCTTATGCATAAAAGGTGCTCAGAATAACAGTTTTTATTTCATTTATGACGGTCTGCTGCTTTTAAAAAATAGAGAAATCCTTCATTTGCTTTCTATACAAAAAAAAAAAAAAATGTATTCTTCAGCTCCAGCACCTATCTTTCTCAAACTTCCATGACTTCCATGCTGAGAATAACCCTAGCAGGTCAAAACTTCCTGGATTCATCTTGAATGGGATTGGACCCTCTCCTCCAATCTCCTTTGTCCACATACACTCAGGGCCTGAATGGAATCCAGCCCAGATGTGCAGAGACAGAAAGCCTTCACCTTATTTTCAGACTGATGTTAACAGTAAGCCCTACATTGTCCCCTCTAGCCATGCTGAGCCCTGGCCTCCAGCTACCACTTAGCACTGCTGTTATCTTAAACTATACGGCTGCTTCCCTGCTTGCTTCACTGATAGGGGGCCAGCAGGGTCCCACCAGGGAGCAACAGAAAGGCAGTGGGATTGTGGGCAGCATATTTAGATCAACTGTGTGTTTTAGCCAACTTCTCTGCAGAGCGCTTGAAACTTCCCTGGAATAATTTCCACAGAAGAAAAAATTCACTATGTATTGGCAACAGCAACAAAATATGCCAGATTCTACATATACAGTCAAACACATTCATGGAGCACACATTCTATCCATTTTATGTATATCGGAAATAGGGTTGCCAGGTTTAGCAAACAAAAATATAGGACACCCAGCTAAATTTGAATTTCAGATAAGCAAATAATTTTTTCAGTGTAAGTATGTGCCATGTGTTAAAAGATCAACTGAGGCATATTTAAAATGTTTAAAGTTTATTTAAACTTTAAAGTTAAGTAAAGAAAAGAAATTATTTGCTTGGCTACGCCTACTTGGCTGTTTGTGATTGGTTGTCATGAGTGTTTTGATTTTGAGACATTTGCAGGCTTAGATTTTGGATTGTGTAGGTATGCCGCCATGGTATTAGCCACCTCCATCTAGAGGCCTGCTTGCTTAATTGATTTAACACAGAGGATAGTAATACATGTATTAAGTATACTTATAGTTAATAATTATTTGTTGTTCATTGGAAATTCAACTTTGACTATGTGCCGCACATTTCATCTGGCAACTCTAATTGGGAGTACTAAGGAGAGAGTTTCAGAGTGGTGGCAATTAGAGGAACAGGAGGGAGAAGGGCATTGAAGCAGCAGAAACTATGGTTAAAGAAACACAGTTCAGGAACCCTCAGGGGATGTCTGACTGACGGCTTAGGCCCTCTCCTCGCTCAGTCCCAATTGGCCGGACCTCAGCAGCAAGCTAACCTACCAGTCGAAGCATCTTCCCCTGGTGGTCAGTGCGCATCATAGTGAGTAGTTGAGCGGCCTTAGCATATCATTAGCATATTGCACTTTGATTGGTTGAACGGACGACCAGACACTTAGAATATTAGTCTTTTATTATATAGGATTTTTACCAGCTCTAGCAAGAGATATTATTGGGATGTCTCAGTTGCATGATTCTTTAAATGTGTACACAGCTATGAATGTTTAAGTGAGGAATATAGCTTTGCCCCTACCCTGTTGCCTCCATATATTTGAATGTGTGTATATGTGTTCCTATGTAAAGATGCCAGTGAACTCAAATGTGTATATGACTATCCTATTTCCTGGAGTGGATGACTTTATTCTACAATCAAGAAAAGACCCAGGAAACTCTTCTTGTAACTGCTTGTAATATTTCTCAGCTGTGGTTCCAATGTTCTCCCAAAAACAAAGTGCTGATTCATGATAACAGCGGCAAATTAACATAGTGTATTGGGGGTTTTTTTTAGATATGTGTGTGTGTTTTCATTGATGTTTATTGTTGAAAGTTTTACATAATCCCCCATTTTTTCCCTTTGACCCCCTCCACCCCACATCTTCCTCCCCCCAGGCCTTCACCACATAATTGTCTGTGTCCATGGGTTATGCATATAAGTTCTTTTGTTAATCTCTCCTCACCCATCCACACCCACCCACACCTTCCCTCTGAGATTTGTCAATCTGTTCCATGCTTCTATGTCTCTGAATCTATTTTGTTTATTAGTTTATTTTGTTCATTAGATTCCACATATGAGTGAGATCATGTGATACTTGTCTTTCTATGACTGGCTTGTTTCACTTAACATAATATTCTCCAGGTCCCTCCATGCTGTTATTTTTTACAACTGCATAGTATTCCATGATGTAAATGTACCACAGCTTTTTTATGCACTCATCTACTAATGGGCACTTGGGCTATTTCCAGACCTTAGCTATTATAAATTGTGCTATTATGCACATTGGGGTGCATATATTCTTTCTGATTGGTGTTTCTGATTTCTTAGTATATATTTCTAGAAGTAGGATCACTGGGTCAAATGACAGTCCCATATTTAATTTTTCTGAGTAAAATGCATACTGTTTTGCAAAGTGGCTGCACCAGTCTGCATTCCCACCAGCAGTGAACTAGGGTTCCCTTTTTTCATATCCTTGCCAGCATTTGCCATTTGTTGATTTGTTGATGGTAGCCATTCTGACAGGTGTGAGGTGATGCCTCATTGGCATTTTAACTTGCATCTCTCTGATGATGAGTGACTTTGAGCATTTTTTCATGTCCCTTGGCCATTTTTATGTCTATTTAGGTCCTTTGCCCATTTTTTAAATTGGATTCTTTGTCTTACTTTTGTTAAGTTGTATGAATTCTTTATATATCTTAGAAATTACCCCTTATTAGATGTATCATTGTCAAATAGTTCTCCCATTCAGTTGGCTTCCTTTTCATTTTATTTGTGGTTAGTTTTTCTGTGCAGAAGTATTGTTATTTCCAGAATAATGACTTCAGAATGATATTATTTGGCCATTCACATGGACGGTGTATAAGCAGGGGAGTGGGAAGTGTTATAGACAAGGCAATGCCAATGGGATGGTAGGCAGCACAACAATGGCAAATAATTCATTGAAGAACAAGTCTTATACTTTTGATGCAGGAATATTAGAAAAAAAGGGACACAGAGGCAACCAAGAAATCAGAGTAGTCTTTGTAGCATTGTCTTTTTTCTGCATCTTGCTGTATTAATTGAGCCCTACTTTGTGACCACCATTGGCCATAACTAACCAAGGAATCCATGAGGGGGCGAGGAGGTCAGATGGGGGAGAGGCCCAGGGAGATGCTGAATGTGGAGTTGGCAGGACAGAACAAGAAAAGTAAATGATCCCATTAGTAATAAAATATTTGAAGACAGTGTCTCCAAATCCAGCAGACCCCTGGGCATAGTTCCAGGCCTTAATCAGAATTTTGTAACAATTTTTAAGATAAAGTGATTTTCCTAAATATCACTAGTTTTGTTTGTTTGTTTTATTTGTTTGTTTTTGTTAATCCTCACCCAAGGATATTTTTCCATTGACCTTTTAGAGAGAGTGGAAGAGAGAGGGAAAGACAGAGAGAAACATCAATGTGAGAGAAACACATAGATTTGTTGCCTCCAGCACACACACCCCTGGGGCCCGGGCTTGGGAAGAGTCTGCAACCGTGGTAAGTGCCCTTGACCAGAATCGAACCAGGGACTCTTTGGTCCACAGGCCAACACTCTATCCACTGAGCCAAACCAGCTAGCACAAAATATCACTAGTTTTTACTTTACTTTTACACGTGTCTGGATCTTCTTAAAGTTCCCAGCTATTCTGTTCATTTTATCTTCTAATGCAAATGAAAACCTGGAAAGGGTCAATGTTCACACCAACTGGATACTTAAGTGAAGGAATTTGAACACAAAACAAAGAGAACCATAGCCTATGGGACACCAGCCTGTGCTGCAAGCTGGAGCATCTCTTCAAGACAACGCGGTTGCTTTCTCTGCCACGTAGCATCATAGAGCTGAAGGAATGGCAGAGAGCATCTCATCTCAGCTAACGCCCTTCCCACAGACACAGGAACAGCGCAGTTCAGCTGTGGCCACGCCCAGTACCCAGGCTCTCGGATTACTATTCATAATACCTACTGTGTGCCAGGTACTATTCTGAGCACTTTACAGGTTACTTTATTTAATCCTACGACCACTCCCATGATGTAGGTGCAGCTTACTCTATGTACTTTCTTTAAGTGAGGAATCTGAGGCCTGGAATCAAATAACTCGCTCAATCTCAAAACTGACTAAAGGGCTGAGCTTCTTACCCTGATCGCACACACACTCCCGCCCCTACACGGGGTGCTTATTTCCCCGCCATCAACCTTCCTTCACCCCAATGAAGAAGAGTAGGTACTTGGCGCTTCCCTTTGCCCGGCTTCATTGTGCAGTAATTTACTAGATTCTGCCTGGCATCAGTGTCACACATAAAATATCATCAGACACCTGGCCTTGCATTGAGCGATGCTGCCTTCTCTCTATAGTGGTTATCAGCTTGTTTGTCCTCCTTCTAAGCAAAATCTCTGACTGTTCCTTGAAATGCTTTAAGCAAAGTGATGCCTAAGAGAAACTTTATTATCTCCAGTTTCACCTGCCTTTGTTCTATGTGAAAAATAAAGAATTTTTATAATTATGAAGTAACGGGAGGGATGAGAAAGTTGATACAATTGTAAACTGAATTTTTGCTGGCTCCAATGAATTATCTGATTGGCAACTGACCCCCATGCCAGAGCGGGAATGTATGCAAAGCCTTGGGCTAATCACATCACACCCCATGCAGTTATGAAAACGCATTGTTAATAAGACACCAACCGGAGCTGCCTGAGGCTGTCTGATTTCTTTCCCTTTTCTCTCTTCAACTTCTAGTGCAACTGAGCTCAGCCTTTGAGTGCATAGACCAATAAATGACCATCTTTTCTGCTGCACAGAACCTGAAGCGGGTGGCGGAGACCTGGATGGACGAATTTGCCGAGTACATTTACCAGCGCCGCCCGGAGTACAGGCACCTCTCCACGGGGGACATCTCCGCCCAGAAGGAGTTGCGCAAACAGCTCAAGTGCAAGGACTTCAAGTGGTTCATGGCGGCTGTGGCCTGGGATGTACCCAAGTACTACCCTCCCGTGGAGCCCCCACCTGCTGCCTGGGGAGAGGTGAGGAGCGCCTGCGTGAACCCTGCTCTTGGTTTAGTGCGTCCTCTCCCAGCCTCAGGAGGTGGGAGGGGCTGCTGAAACCCTCACTCCTTTGCCCAGCAGGAAAGTCACATTAGCTTAAGTCACCTTGGCTAGATGAATATTCAACCTTTTTAAAAAATATATATTTTATTGATTTTTTACAGAGAGGAAGGGAGAGGGATAGAGAGCTAGAAACACCAATGAGAGAAACATCGATCAGCTGCCTCCTGCACACCCACCACTGGGGATGTGCCCACAACCAAGGCACATGCCCTTGACCAGAATCGAACCTGGGACCCTTCAATCCGCAGGCCAATGCTCTATCCACTGAGCCAAACCGGTTAGGGCAATGTTCAACCTTTTTAGAAATTCCGAGGGGTGAGCATTCAGCCCTCAGCCCCTATAGCTCCACCTAAAAATTCTTGGCCACTGTTGACCCCCCAAGTGAATTTTTCATATACCTGAAAAATATTTTTATTTGAGGTTAGTGAGATGACCATGAGAGCTTGTAGAGAATGAACATGCCTGTCATGCTCCTGCATCGATAAGGGTGACCTGATGTCCGTGATAACATCCCTCACAGTCCCCCACGCTCAGCCTTGCTCCCGTCTGTATAAGCAAGGACAAGATGACAGAAGGGCTTGGCTTTTTTCCTACCCCGGCTGTGCTCTGCAGAATCGTGAAGAAATGCATTTCCCTTATACCCCGGAACTGTGACATGCGCGGGAGCCCCGTTTGTTTCTTAAATAAGCACTAACCTTTCCACCTCCGAACGCTTTAAATATCCATCTTTGGGCATAAAAGGGCTATTGTGCTGGTTCACTTCTATTCCATCCTGTGACTATAGCCTTTTCCCCATGGAATAGAGTGTGTAAAGCAAGAACTGACATTGGATAGGGTGGATTTATCCTAGCAGCCTAATCTACTTTTAGCCGAAGGTTATGGGGGAAGTGCAGGCTGGCGGAGATGCTTTCCGAAGGCAGGAGTTGACAGTTGCACGTGAACCTTTTCAGCACTGTCCTTGATGGTTTGGTGGTGTGGGGAGGGCATGTCTTTGTCTGGTTAATGTCTGTGGCTTGGTCGAGCTCTGAAACAGGTGGCTGGGGCATCGTAGGAGAGGCCCCGGTATTGAGGAGTGTCCCAGCTCCTGTAGAAAATGTATTCAGCAAGTTACATGTGGGCTGTTTGTTTTGCTGAGAGAGTCCAGAAAGATGTCATTCTTTACCTGTCAGATCCCCAGACATGAAGGAGTGGAGGCCATCTCCACATGCTCCATCTCCTAATTTTTTTTATAATATATTTTTATTGATTTCAGAGAGGAAGGGAGAGATAGAAACACCAATGATGAGAGAGAATCATTGATTGGCTGCCTCCTGCACACCTCACACTGGGTATTGAGCCTGGCATGTGTCCTGACACTCAACCACCAAGCCACGCCGGCTGGGCTCTTAATGTCTTTTGATTGTGCACGTGGCCCTAATACTGGCTGCTTAAATCAGTTAGTAATTTGGCCTAATCCTTTGCATCTTAAACATTTCATTAGAGTTTCCTTGGAACATTAGTAATATTAATCTGCCGGTATTCACTTTAGCTATTTATCGTGGGCTTAATTTACAACAGTGGAAATTGAAAGTACCCTCTAGAAAGAACTTTCTTAGGCTAATGCATCATAAGACATAGGAATTTGTTACCCAGTAAGCAGCTGAGTTCCTTCCTAGAGCTTTATGGTTAAAGTCACGCCTGTCATCTTGCTGTGATAATTTAAATGCAGTCCTGCCGTAGTGACCAAGAAATACTCCTGAAGACTTTACAGTATGATTGTGTGATTTGCAGCTGCATTAAACTTTCATCAATCTTTGCTCCACCTGATATAGAAACAAAAATGTTTATTCCTACCTGCTTACTACTTCAAACTGCATGCAGTTGGCCACATTTTCCCACATTACATGACTAAACTATAACGGGTATTTCCGAAGCATTGTGCTTGGAAATAGATTCAAGCTTCCATTGAGCTTCTAGAAGGCACAACTTCCCAGGAATAATCAAAATAAGACCCCATCTCAGGGCCAAGTAGGCTATGCCAGAGTATTTTCACCCATCACTCTAGACTGCCTCACACCTTTTACAAGGCCTGTGTGGCCGGAGGGACTATTTGCATTCATCATTCCTGGTCTAAACAATCAGACATTGAGAAGATCAGATTTTTTCTTTTAACAAGATGGCAAATTTCTTTCCTCGGTGCTTCAGAACAGCACACAAAGAAAGGACATATTTAGGTTCAAGGAAAGAAGAAAATAGGGGTCTAGGTCAAGGACCATCGCGTGCAGTGGCATTTGTGTAGTGAAGGCATGCTGCAGAGCAAGAATGAAGAGTGAAGGTAGGGATTGGAGGGAGGCAGAAAGAAAGGAAATGAACAAGTGACAAGGGTTTTCACTGGTAAATCGTTTTTGAAAAATATCTATTTTCTAAGCAAAATAGATCCCTAAGAGTGAATGTAATACATATGCCTTTAATTCAGGAGGTAAGTGAAGCGTTTGAAATGCAGCTTAACCTCAATGAAATAATGAAAAAGAAAGAATGTTCCCTAACTATACACTGGGTATAACACCTTCTGTTTAATTGTGGACAAAAATTACTAAATGATCTCTGAAAAAGTTTCTTTCACTTTTTTTTTACTCTTGTGTTTTCTTTTCCCTTTGAGAGGGCTTTTTAAAATAATAATTATTTTTAATAAACCTACAGAAAAGTTGCAAAGATAGTGCAGGAAGTTCACATATACCCTTCACCTCACTTCTTCTAATGTTAACATCATATGTTTGTACATTGGAACTAGTAATTAACATTGGTAAAATACGATTACCTAAAGCACAGACTTTATTCGGATTTCACCAAGGTTAAATGTTTTTACTAATGCCTATTTTCTATTCCAGGACCTAATCTAGTATATGAGAGGGTTGTTTAATTTCCTATGAACTTTAATTGTTAGAATGGGCAAAGCTCCTAAATAAATGTCAATTGCTGTTTTAGTAAGAAAGTGAGAAAGGAAATGCAGGCTGCGGGGTTTTTTTTTAAAGCAGTTCCAGGAAAGAACCACAAATGTCCAACAAAGTAAACCTAAGAATTCTTTACGGAAGACCTGTGCCAAGAAGAGGGGAAGCTCGCCATTTTGTGCACTTGTACTTGGAATGATTTTCCACCTGCTTTTCTGTGCCAGCCTAATTCTGGGTAAACAGAGAAGTGCTTAGGCAATTTTTGGCTCTGGTAGTTGAACCCAGTGTGTAAAGGATATGTTACAGACCTTAAACACCCTATAAACTGCCACTCATTTCCCTGACAAATTCAGTCGCATTGTTGCACTTGTCTTCTAACTTATCTCTCTGCTTTTGCCCTTTCCCCCTCCTATTTATTCTCGACATAGTCCACTTAAAATGGAGATCAGGCCCCTCCTCCATTCAAAACCTTTCGGTAGCTACCATCTCCCTAAGGGTAAGAACCAAAGTCCTTATCTGTACCATAAATGATCTGACTCCTGTTGTGGCCGCGCCAACCTCTTCTCTTACGTTTCACCCCCAGCTTACTTTTCTCTAGGCACACTGGCCTCCCCCCTATTCTTCCACCTGGCCAGGTACTATCCTGCCCCAGGGCCTTTGCACCTGCTATTTCCTCTGCTTAGAATCCTCCAGCCTCAGAAATCTTTTGTCTCCTTTCCTCACTTCCTTCAGGTTCTTACTCAAAAAATCATCTTCTTAGTAATGCCTTCTGTGGTCACCCTATGTATTACCTGCAACAATTCACAAACACGTGGACTCTCATGCTTACACGCATCCAATCTCCCTTCCCTGCTTTGTCTTCTCTTCAGCACCCATCACTATATAACAAGGTATCTAATGTGTGTGTGTGGAGGGGGCGGGGGAGGATATAGTATTTCTCATCTACCTGCCCCACTAGAAAACACAGGGATTTTGTTGATTTTTGGAGTTACGACTGCTAGAAAAAGTGTTTGGCATGTAGGAGTTGCTCAATAAATATTTGTTGAGAGAATAAATGAATGGAGAACCCTGGCTCCCTATTCACTGCTCTGCCCACACGCTTTCAAAGAGCAAGCACACTGAGCACTCACTCGCTTTACCAACCCCTCCTTGGCTGCACGAAGTCCACCTCATGGGGAAGCTTGGCCGCCAGGAAGACAGTTTGTGTAATGCATTTTGGGTAATTCATTCTGATGGACTGTCAGATCTGTGGTCCACATGATAGTCAAACAAGATATGGAATGCTCTCTTCAAACATCCTAAGGAGAAAAAGAAGGAACACCCAAAGTGAGAATTTTCTTACCTGGCAATTTCCAAACTCTGTCAGCTTCCTACTTAAAAGGCAAGAAGACATTAAAGCCATATCTGGTGGAGAAGTTCTCTCCAGAACTCATTCCATCCTCAGGTGCGCAGAGGCAGTGGGTAGAGTGGGGAGGATACGGGCCCAGAGAGAATAAATAGGATTTGAGCTGTGTAATAAGTCCAACATCCCTTAGTGCTGTTCAGATAGAAGCAATATGCTTTTCCATGGCGCTGTGTTGGGTAGGGTAAGGACAGATTTAAAGTAGAAAACTCTTCTTAAATCATGCACATATGGAGTGTCTTTTTTTTGTGTCACGATGCTAAATGAAAGAAACAGAATCTCCTATTTTTTTTTCTCCTTCTTACCCCTTCCCTCCTTAGAATTCATGAATTTGCTAAAGTCATTTATAGTACTCCTTTATAGTCCAAAAAAGAGACTTCTGCAGAATCGCAACTATCATGTGTAAAAGCGAATAAAAGTAGTAAAATAGACAAACATGTCTCTTCCAACCAGCACCATAAATTCTTTTAAGAAGCGTCTGCTTACTGTCCTCAATGTGCCAATCTTGGCCCCTCCGCTTGTCATCTTGCGATTGTGCAAAACTTCTTTTAAAATCTTTATTTTAAAAACTCATCTCAATACCTAACTGCTTCAGCTGCTATTTAAATTCCTTCCTCAAGATTAATGTCACCTTGAATTATGGAACATTCACAGAGGTAGGCACCCTACATAATTCCTGGTCTCCTCCTCTGATTTGGGCAGCTCTTGACTTCTTCCCATTGCTTCCTTTTCTCTAATGTACTCGCAGAACACCGGCTTTTCCAGTTTCTCCCTATCAGCGGACATGAAAGGAAGTGCCACACTAGGAGCTGCGTTATTTGAAAGACCATCTGAGGATGTGATGTTGTCTTTTTCAAACAAATGATGTGTAAGTGCTGCTGCTGTAAAGGCCAGAGCCTTCTGCACAAGGAGTGAGGTTCTCCCACATTCTCTTGGGAGAGCCATGGCCAGCTTCCCACCTTCCCCTGCAACCTAGTCTTACAACAAGGAAAGGTACAAAGTCAGATTGTCCTGCTACTCCCCCGGCAACTCTGCAGGGACCTTCCTTGCCATTCGAGCCAGATCTTTAAATTAAGCAGTCATTCAGAGATGCTTTGCCATTCTCTGAGTGTATTAGAGTTGACTTGATCCGTCATTTATTTTCTCAGGCAGAAGCAATGCCCGAGGGCTATGCTAAATCATCTCTCTGGAGCTCAACAACGAGGTTGAGAAAAATGTAAAAACAAATAAAGAATCACATTGTCCTTTCAGATCTTACTCTGTGCTTTCTGAGTTGTCAACAATTGAGACAGTTGAAGACAAACTTAAGTACCTATGATAAATATAGTTTTAGTTCCATATTCTCAGCTGAGTAAATTGGACATCTTCCCTACAGTGGCCATTTGACCCAAGTCATGATGGAATCAGAGCTAACAGATTTATTTTTCTTCTCTTATATGCCAAACAAAACTCTCTGTCTTTTCAATTTATTTTGTTCTTTCTTAAAATATATGTATTCATATTGACATATATTCACACACATAAGCATATGCCTTTTGGGGTTCATATGACAGAAATATAAATATTTCTCTCTTTTCTGCATTGAGCACTACTAGAGAGTGATCCGGTTCCTGAGTAGGGGTGGCTGGGGACTGAGAAAATGAAAGAAAGAGACAGACACAGAGCTAGAAGGAGAAAGCTGGGGCCGGGTGACCCAGAGCCAATACAGTGAGTTTATTTTATACAGCAAAATACCAGGAAGTTTTACTAAAGCCCAAGGCAAAGGAGATTATGTGTATTTTTGTGACTTCTTTGTAATCATCACTTCTGGGTGGGCCTGGATAATCGTGTTTGTTCCTGGTGCTTGGCTGGATTAGATAATGAAACCCACCCCCTGGCGCCTGAGCTGAAGGTCAAGCTGACAACACACCTGCCTCTGGCAAGGTATGTTTCCAGGGCATGGCTCTGCCGGACACCACTGGATTCAGAGGACAATCAGGTCAGGGGCCTTTCCCAGGCGCTCTCTTCAAGAATTAAATTTTAACTGTATGTTAGCCTAATTATGAATTCATCTTAATGTTTAAGTTTCACTGACAATTGATACCTTTCTACTTCCAAGAAAGCTACAAAATTAATAGAATTTGAGGATCCTTCAATTATCTCTTTGGCCTCACAGAGATGGCATTGATGAAACAAATTCAGTAGAATTTTTCCGGTCATGGGCATAAGAATCATGTCCTCCTTACCCATTCTTTAACAAAGTGCCTGTAAGACTGCCCTCAGCTTGCCTTAAAAATCCAGTGTCCACCCACAGGTGGGGAACAAGAATAAGCACAGCAAAAATAAATAAATAAATAAATAAATAAATAAATAAATAAATAAATAAATAAATAAGAAAGATTTTCAGGGTCCTGGAATAAAAGTTAGAAAATACTGGGAATCAGTTCTAAGTGAGCAAGACTGGTCCCAGTTTGCATTATTGGCTTGGAATTTGGTTTTAATCACTCACAGGCAGGCAATAGTTAAATGCAAAAGCCAATGGTCCCCTAAGTGTCCTTGTAATGTCCTGAGCTGCTCTGTTAGTAGTTAGTGGGTCCTGACTGGCCCTGTTCCAAACTCTGGGAAGTATAGTGACTCAGCTGCTGAACAATAAGCAGTCCCTTACATTCACAGTAGATACGTTTTGGGCAACCTTAAGGTCATCCATCAGAATTAGAGTTTGAGAGCAACTTGGAACTTAACTATCTCTGTTTGGGTTTGGGACATGCCAAATAAGCACGCCCGTGTTCCCCTGCAGCCTCCATGGCTAAATTCTTCCTCTACAATTTATTTTCTTACAATTATATCTTCTTTTTTATCCATTCGGTTAGATTTCTTCCTATTAAATTTGAGATCTAGGAGATAACTTTGACCAGCTTAGATTTCCAGAATTCTGTTTTTGTCTAATCAACAACCCAGTGGTATTTAGCTAAGATCTTTCCCTTTTTTTGCTGTCATGCATAGCTCTTTCTATTGAGCCTCCACTGCCCATTGTGATGCCTGTTACTCAATTTCTAAATTAAGATGACCTGTCCTTTAGGTCCATTACAAAGATTATCATAGCACGATAATCTCAGGAGGAGCTTAACTTTCCAGACCAATCTCTAAAACAAGAAAGGCAGATTACATTTCTGGTCTTGTTCTAGACCCAAGTCATCCAGAACCAATGATACACATTCACGCTTTTTGCCTATGCTTTCTTGTCTGAGTTGCATACAAGTTTGCAGCAGATAGTTTTGTTCCAAATTCTACCATTCAAATACTGCTGTTCTACTGGAAATAATACAAATCCATATGGTGTGATGCCAGAAATAAGGAGCTACATTTTCCACAATATCTTTGCTTGAAAATATACCGAGATTGAGATCTCACTTCACACCTGTCAGAATGGCTGCCATCTGTAAATCAACAAAAACAAGTGCTGGTGAGGATGTGGAGAAAACAGAACCCTAGTCACTGTTGGTGGGAATGCAGACTGGTGCAGCCGCTATGGAACACATAGTATGGAGTTTCCTCAAAATATTACAAATGGGACTGTCTTATGACCCAGAAATCCCACTTCTGGGAATTTATCAAAAGAAAAAAAGCTGTGGTACATTTACACAATGGAATACTAATCTGCTATAAAAAGCAAGAAAATTTCACCCTTTCTGATAGCTTATAATAATCAGTGGTTCTCAATCGGTGGGTCGCAACCCCTTTGGTGGTCAAACGATCCTTTCACAGGGGTCGCCTAAGACCATCCTGCATATCAGATATTTACATTACGATTCATAACAGTAGCAACATTACAGTTATGAAGTAGCAATGAAAATAATTTTATGGTTGGGTCACAACATGGGGAACTGTATTTAAAGGGCCAGAAGGTTGAGAACCACTGGCTTAGATGGACCTGGAGAACATTATACTAAGTGAAATAAGCCAGTCAGAGAAAGACAAGTACCATATGATTTCACTCATAGGTGGAATTTAATGAACAAATTGAACTACCAAGCAAAAAAGAGACAGACTCATAGGTAGAGAGCAGGCAGACAACTCTGGTTGAGGGGAGGGTACTAGAGGGGTGGAAGGATTGAGTAAAAAAAGAAAAAAGAGAACTCATGGACATGGACAACAGTGTGGTGATTGTGGAGGGCAGGTGGGTGGGTGGAGATAGAAGAATGCATAGAGGAAATAAATGCTGATGGGAAAAAAAAAAATAATTAATTCAGATTGACCAATAAAGCAAATCTAACTCTGCTATATATGAGACTCACCCGAATTAAAATGACACAGAAACATTAAAGGAATAAATAATAAGCACAGATATACCAGGCAAATCCAAGTAATAAAGAAGCAGAGTTGAGATTTTAATATGAAACCAGGTAGAATGAGGTTTTTAAAAAAGCTTAAAAGGTTTTTTTAAAGGTCAAAAAATACCTTATAGTGACTAAAGACCGCAATCTCTAGAAAAACAACTTTCAAAGGTAGAAACTGCTGGAAATGCAAGGAGAAACTGACAGAAACACAACAATAATAGGATAGTTTATCATAGTTCTCTCCATGCAAGAAATAAAGGGTGGACCAAAATTAATGCAGCTGTGTATACTAACCTAAACCCTGTGATCAATAATGAAGATCTAATAGACCTATTTAACTCTGATAAAAAATTTTTTTAGTTTACCTTCCTTTCAGGTACACAGATTTAAAAGTAGGTTAATGTTATAAAGAAATAAGTTTGCTGCATATATAAAAAGAGACCCAAATAGAAAATCAACAAAATAAGCACCCTATATTCTTACATTTGAATTGTAAATGTCAATGTAATTCAACTTTTTTCTAAAACTACTACCAATTTTCTAGCTGGGTCCACTGAAAAGGCCTAGAAACATTTTCAATCCCATCTCAGTGAGCACACCTGATGCTCAACTGTGGTGTCTAAATAGGATTCTCCACTAAATGGAACTAAGGCTCCTTGTAGACTGTGTGATCTCAGGTGTGGGGCAGTAGATGTAGAAAATGAGCTGGGGAAAAAAAAAAAAGAAAGAAAAGAAAATGAGCTGGGACATTTTGTTGCTCTAGAAAACAAGGAAGGAAAGGAAGCTGTCAGAGGCTGATGGAGATCGTGTCAAAAGGACCTAGGAAGAGGTTCCCACTTGCCATAGATGGGACAAATCTCTCTCTCTCTCTCTCTCTCCCTCTTCCTCTCCCTCTCTCTCTCTAAAGGTTGGAACATTGGTTACTAATTGTCCAGAAGGCTTTCTCAATTTTCAAAATGAGAAAATGACCCAATTAATTTAAATGTACTATATAGAGATTCATAATGATGCTTTTAAAGCTCAAGAGGTAAAAGAAAGAGAATAAAAACCACTGTACACCATTGGCAGTTGCTAGGACACCAATTAATTTCTCTGAAAACTGGCATTTTAAAGGAAATGGTTTTCTGTATAATATACATTTTAAGGTATCCAAAGAGTCCTAGTGCTTGAAAGTTTTTAACAGAGATTCTGAGATAAGGAATTCAAAGAGAAAGAATTAGAAAAATCACTATTTTTCAACCCCTCGTGCACTAACTGCTCATCATTGGAAGGTAAAAGCATTAGATCAGTGGTTCCCAAACTTATTTGGCCTACCGCCCCCTTTCCAGAAAAAATATTACTCAGCGCCCCCTGGAAATTAATTTTTTTTTTAATTTTAATAGCAATTAAACAGAAAGATATATGTATTAATGTTTCTACCTTTTTCGTAAAATATAGTAAAGAAAGGTGTAAATTAGAAACATTGAAGTTTGAAATTATGAAACTCTTTATTGAACTCAGAATAGAAAGGTAATACAAAAAAAGTTAAAACAAATGCACCTGTGGCCATCACCGCCCCCCTGGATCGCTGCAGCGCCCACCAGGGGGCGGTAGCGCCCACTTTGGGAATCACTGCGTTAGATGAACTGGGGATGAAAAACAATAAAATTATCAACCCGTACTGTCATCTGAACCCACTGATCAATTTTAGCATCATTAAAAATGAATCATACAGGCACTGTTTTATGATGCAATATGAAGGCATTTTAGACAAGCTGGAAAATTGAGAACCATCCTTGAAATATCTTTTTAAAAAAAGACAGAAAAAAAACCTAAATCTAAATTTAAGCCTTTAAATCTAACTTTAGTCTACAGGAAATTCAGGGAATAGAAGATAAAGTTAAACACCTCAAGCCAAATCTAGAATTTAAGAACATAAGTACATGGCAGGGAGAGAAGAGGAGGAGGGGGGGGGGGCTACTCTAAATTATGAGATATTCACAAGGCTCTGTGGAGCTTAACAACCAAAGACAATGAAATAGAACTTGTTTGGATCTTGAATAGAATACTAACTAAAAAGTAACATTTTTAGGCAATTGAAGGGTATTTGAATATGGACTAGGTATTAGATAATACTAAGTAGTTGTTGCTAATTGTGGATATATGAGAAAATGTTCTCTTCCTCATCCCCCCTCCTCCCCCCCCCCCCCCACTCCCACTTCTCTCTCTCTCTCTGTCTCTCTCTCCCTATCTCTTTCTCCTGGAGAAGTTTACTAACTATTTAGGGATGAAATGACATGATGTGTGTGAATTGCTTTAAAATTCTCCAACAAAATAAAAAAGAGGAGATT
Organism: Myotis myotis; assembly: GCF_014108235.1. Lineage (NCBI taxonomy): Eukaryota > Metazoa > Chordata > Mammalia > Chiroptera > Vespertilionidae > Myotis > Myotis myotis. The sequence continues at coordinate 71,668,673 of NW_023416368.1, forward strand.
GGGAAGGAGAAGATAGATGAACAAAGTATGGCAAAATGTTGATGGTTTCAAAAACAGGTGTTTTGAGCATAGACATTTTCATAATAAATAGTTTTTTTTCAAATGCATTGCCTTAGAAGGTATGTGGGAACATGATATCAATAGGGAAAGAGAGAGCATAAATTTTGTGATGTTGTAGACATCAGAATTTTTACTTTACAATCACTATATTAAAACACGACATCTTAATGTTGAATGGCATAATGCCTCAAAAATATAATATTTTACTCAAATTTTTATATTTAGGATATTTATTAGCTCTATCCTAGAGCTGGTGTAGAATAACCTAAGGAAAGACACTGTATAACATGTGAGCAGATGGCACTTCCCTTTCTCCCTAAATCTCTCTCTCTCCCCCTCCTCCTCTCCCTGCCTCTCTAAAGGTTGGAGCATTGGTTACTAATTGTCCCGAAGGCTTTCTTCTTTCTCACCAGAAAATAAAATTAGCTGTTGAAATCATACTATGATTAGTAACATTTATAGAATAGCTCAAGTTTTCAAAAGCTTATTATCATTGGTTTAATCCTCCAAATGTACATGAAACACGTAGTCCAGCTATTCATAATTTAACTAGATAGCAATAGGATATTTAGAAATTAAAGAACGGGTAAGAATCGGCACTGTACCATGTTCACCAAAGGTTCTAGTCACCACTATCAAAATTACCGCCTATCAATCTGAGTTAATGATTAAGAGAGTCAAAAAATAATCAGTTCATTGTAGGGCAAAAAGAAGTAATCCGTTTTAGAGGAAGTAAAGTAGCCAAAGGTCATAGAACTAAAAAGCCCTGAGAGCCCCAGCTGGTTTGGCTTAGTGGCAGTGGTTCTCAACCTTCTGGCCCTTTAAATACAGTTCCTCATGTGGTGACCCAACCATAAAATTATTTTCGTTGCTACTTCATAACTGTAATGTTGCTACTGTTATGAATTGTAATGTAAATATCTGATATGCAGGATGGTCTTAGGCGACCCCTGTGAAAGGGTCATTTGACTGCCAAAGGGGTCGCGACCCACAGGTTGAGAACCGCTGGACAGAGCGTCATTCCGCATACTGAAGGAACCCAGGTTTGGTTTCTGTCAAGGGCATGTACCTGGGTTGCAGGGTCAATCCTGGCCCTGGGCAACCAATCGATGTGTCTCTCACATATGGATGTTTCTCTCTGTCTGTCCACCTCCCTTCCACTTTCTCTAAATATCAATGGGAAAATATCCTCAGGTGAGGATTAACAAAAAAAAAGAAGAAAAACAAAGCCCTAAGACACAAAAGTCACATAACTGCTAATGTTAGGCAGGTATCTGAGGCGGAGGTGCTCAAATGTAGGAGAGCATATCTGTGAGAATGGGCATACCTGCGAGAGTACTCAGCCATGATTGCTGATTCCCCAGATACATGTTCACCTGTTGTCAGCCTGCTCCATGTGGAAAAGTTTAGCAGCATCAGCCTGAGGAAAAGGCTGGATGGATGAAACTGACACTCCTCTTTGAAGATCCAGAAACTGGCTCTTTTCTGGCACTCACTACTATCAGATCCCAAGAGACTGGCTCTCCCCAACCAAGAGGTACAGGGGACTGAGAACAATACCAAAATGTCCACTATTAGTTGTCAGTGAAAAGTACAACTCTCACAAAGCTCGGAAATCCACTTGTGGCTAAAACCAGTACCTTTGGCCTCAGAGTGCTACGCATGCACCAAAGGTTCATGGCAGATCTCTCTATTGATTTTGTATGATAAATCACTTCCAAGGGGAACAGGAAATCATGAAATGAATATCATCAGCACATTCTCTCCGTGTAAGCAGACTAGGTAGGAGTCAAAAAGTTGTTTGATGAACATGCAGTCAAAACAAAGATGAAGAGAATATTTAATGGCATCAGGGATGTCAGTGGTGGGTTTGGTTCGCCTTGACAAAACAACACTCCAAGTCTGCTGGCTGTGCCCTCCAGCTTCCACTCCATCCTAAGAACAACCCTGCCATTGAGATGAGGATATGTGCAGTGCTGGTTAGCATTTGGATGGTACTAGCAATATTCATTTCTCAGTCACCTTGTCTGTCCTTCCATCACTGAATAACACCTTCTAATCAACACATTCTTTTTTTTCCTTCTAATCCATTGCATGAGTTGTAAAGTTTTGCTGGCCATCCTGTCTCCTTCACATGATCTTACTTAGCTATTATCTGACCTATCAAGTGTTCTTTTTGTTGTTGTTATTAATTCTCACCCCAGGATATTTTTTCCATTGATTTTTACAGAAAGTGAAAGGGAGAGGGAGAGACAAAGAGAGAGAAACATCTCTGTGAGAAAGATACATTGATTACTTGCCTCCTGCACATGCCCTGACCAGGGCTGGGATCGAACCTGCAACCAAGGTACATGCCCTTGACCAGGAATCAAACCTGTGGCCCTCTAACCACTGAGCAAACCTGCTAGGGCTCAAGTGTTCATTTTCATTTATCTTTTTTTCATTTGGCACGTATTAACGGGCCAGGCACTGTGCTCATCACAAGGGATGAATGGTGAGCATGTCAGACACAGTTTTTGCTTTCATATGGCTGCAGGACTAATGATCTATAATGAGCTATAATTATGAATTGCTTTCATAATTTTGAGGCACAGACAATTCGCTTGAAGGATACTGAGTAAATCCCAGAGTTTTGAAACCCTCTGCAATGTGCAGAATGACTTCTGATGAGATCACATCTTCACGACCATGGCATGGCAGGACAAAACAATTAGAACATGTTGTTTTTCAGTATCCCCAGGTACTAGCTTATGCACCCCCCCAAATGCAAATCCACAATCACCTTCTTATATTAACAGGTTACCTGATATAAGTGCATGAAAATGAGTCCACAAAATGCCACATTGCAACAACTTCCAAATTAAAATAGGAGATAATTAACACAGTGTTAATTATCCTTTAGTTTTCCTCATTCATTTATTCCACAAACTTGAATTAAGCTCACGCCACCACATTTAAAGCACAATGTGCAATGTTGAGGCAAATACAATGATAAATAGGAAAAGGTCATGTTCTCAGTTTCCCATAGGTCAGTACACATCCTCAGTCCTACCAAATTCCCTAGCACCTTTCTTTATTCAAATTCCAGCTCCAACATTTACTGGACATGTTGGAATCAGGCAAATCGGTTTAATCTCTCTGTTTCCTCAGCCATAAAATGAGAATAATAGTCCCTACATTATAGAATCTGTTGAGGATCAACTCTAATGATTCATATAAAGCTCTTAACCTCAATATCTAGCATATGGCAGGTAACCAACAAAAGTTACCTATCAGCACTGGCGGTGATGGTAGAACTAAAAGTGATGATGGTAATACCAGTAGTAATTTGTACATCCAAATGAATGGCCAGAAGTATGACTGGAGTTGTTGTTCTTGTTGTTGTTTTAACAGTCTCTGACCATCTCACAGCTAAATTAATGCAAAAGTACCCAAAGATAGTAATTCCATGTATGCTATAGTTACTGATAATTAAAATTTAAAGGACCACATATCTCAAAGAGAAATTACATTTAATTCTCTTCCCTACCAAAATAATATGAGTAAAAATTTTCTCCTGAAGAAAATTGTTTTTGTCTCCCCTCAAAGGTTCAATTTTCAAAAAAAAAAAAATACTTTGGATAGAAGATGCAAACTAAATACAACAAATGAACTAAACATGAAAAAGAAATGTATTGCAGTAGTGTCAGACTCAGTTGTGACATTCAAAATGAGCACATCATGGGCGGGGTGAAGAGTTCAAGTTCATATCTAGCCTACACCTACGTTACATTGAGCAGAGGAATAGAAGAATCTCCCATTTTTCAAATACTCCTTCCTTCTCTCTCTTTCCAGCTCTTCCTCTCCAATTGAATTAGAAAATTGCTTATGAATTTAAAAGCAGATATTGCCTCTTCCAGCTTATTAGAGTCTTCTCTGGTTTTAGAAACCCTTTGAGCTGCCCTGCTTGGTTTCAAAACGTAGATATTACAGCTGGAAAGCTTGGTTGTGACTACTTGAGTTGTATATTAAAGAAAACAATGTTATTTAGTTTCTGAAGAAGATAGCATGGATTTAAAGGGAGTTAATCTCACATAAAGCAGGATTGGGGTGGGGAATAAAAATAAAATGTTTACCACTTATACCTACCTGTATTGGGGCTTAACTTCCTCCTGGCACTCAGAAGTAAACCCAGTCAGTTGGGGGAATTTCCAGATAATTATCTCTCCTAAAACAATTATGCATCATCAATAGAGCATACGATGCTGCATATCTTTGTAACTCTTTTCCTTATGTGTAAAATGGGGTTGAAAGAGGTTGTTGGCGTGAGATACAATATGTTCTAAATACATTAAGAAAATTTTTTCAGAAGCCCTATTGTGACAAGTTTCTTCTAATATCTACCCCAAAGCAAAGGAATTAGGTCCTGCCTTGTATGTCTGGCTGCTCCCCTCAGAACCCACAGCTTGGCTGCTTCTCTTTCATGGATTATGCAACTGCCCCAATTATCATCAAATAAGTACTGCATTTTTTTAATTATAGTAAAGCATGCATGACATAAAATTTGTCCTTTTAATCATTTTCAGTGTACAGTTTAATGGCATTAAGTACATTTCCATTGTTATGTAACTGTCACCAGAATTTTTTATCACCCCAAGTTGAAATGCTGTACCCATTAAGTAACTCCCCATTCTCCCTCCCCCAAGCCAGTAACCTCTATTCTATTTTCTGTTTCTATGAGTTTGACTATTTTAGGTACCTCATGCAAATAGAATCATATAATGTCTATACTATTGGAGCTGGCTTATTTCGCTTAGCATGTTTTTAAGGTTCACCCATGTTATAGTATGTATGAGAATTTCATGTGTTTTTAAGGCTGAATAATATTCCATTGTATACATACATGACATTTTGTTTACCCATTCATCCATTAATAGACATTTGGGTTGTTTCCACATTTTGGATGTTATGAATAACGTGACTATGAACATGTGTGTACATGTATACATACCCGAAAGTAGAATTATCAGTGATATGGTAAGTCTATGTTTAACTTTTTAGACACCACTGTACTATTTTCAATAGCAGCTGCACATTTATATTCCCACCAGCAATGCACAAGGGTTCCAATGTCTCCACATCCTCATCAAGACTTGTTTTCTGTTGTGTTTTATAATAATCCTAAAATGGATGTAAAGAAGTATCTCAATGTGGTTTTGATTTGCATCTTCCTGATGATTAGTGATGGTGAGCATCATTCCTTGTGCTTATATGTCATTTGTGTATCTTCTTTGGAGAAATGCCTATTTAAATCTTTGGCTCATTTTTTTTATTAGATTGTTCGCTTTTTTGTTATTGAGTTTTAGGATTTCTCTATATATTCTGGACATTAGCCCCTTATGAGATATGTTGGTTTATACACAGAAGGTGTTCATTTTGATGTTTATTTATACATAATTTTTTCTTTTGTTACCTGTGCCTTTTGTGTCATATCCAAGAATCATTGTCAAATCCAATGCTATGAAGTTTTTCTCCTGTTTTCTTCTAAAACATGTAGTTTTAGCTTTATATTCAGGTCTTTGATACATTTTGGATTAAGGTTTACATGATGTAAGGTAAGAGTCTAGCTTCATTCTTTTGCATGTGGATATTCAGTTTTCTCAAAACCATTTGTTGAAAAGACTCCTTTCTTCCAGTGAATTATCTTGCCACCTTTGTGGAAAATGAAAATCATTTGACCTTATGTGGGAGGGTTTATTTATGGGCTCCCTATTCTATTCCATTGGTTATATCTGTCTTTATAACCAACTGTTTTGATTACTGTAGCATTTGATTACTGTAAGCTTTAAAATCAGAAAGTTTGGGTCCTCCAACTTTATTCTTTTTCCCCCAACATTGTTTTGGCTATTCAAGATTTCTTGTTCCATATGAATTTAATTAATTTTTTTTTATTTTTGCAAAAAGGATTATTGAGATTTTGATAAGAATCTATAGATTGCTCTAGGTAATATTAATATGTTAATAATATTGCCTTCCAATCTATGAACATGGGATGCCTTTCCATTTATTTACATCTTCTTTAGTTTCTTTCAACATCCATAATATTTTAGCCAAATATTTCTACATAGCACTCCCCTGTGCAAGCAGGTTCCAGCTATACAGCTCAGCAGGCTCCCCAGGGTCCCCCAAGTCCTTTCTCTTCTCTCCCCAGGGCTTGATTTCCATGGAGCATCTCACCCTAGAAAGCAAGAAGGGACATTAGAGGCTAGCACTCTGTGCCTGAAGCTCTATTTGGCTCTGTTATCCTGGCCTCAGCCTCTTTATTTGTCTGTGTGAGTCAGTTTCATAGGATTTCCTCTAGAACTGAGACTGATACGAAACTGGATCCTGCCCTCTCAGCAAGCGGTCAGTTAGCACATGGTACCACTATCCCCCTTACTGAGAGTAAGCCAAGAGGAGGCTTTGAAGTCTAGCTATCGACTGTGAGGGTTTCACAGGCTCCTAAGGCCCTAACATAAGAGTTGGGCTCCCAGGTCTACCACTGACTTACTAAAACCTATCTACTGGTATACTTTGTGTAGCAGATTGAATGATGACTGGCAAAAAAAAAAAAAAAAAAAAAAAAAAAAAAAAAATTCCCAGAGCCTGTGAATGTGAATGTTCTTTTATTGATGGAATTAAGAACCTCAAGATGGGATCATCCTGGACTATCTAGGTGGATCCTACATCCTATGACAAGTGTCCCCATAACAGACATTCAGAGAAGACACATATAAAGAAGAGGAGAAGGCCATGTGAAGAAGGGAGAGATTGTAGTGAGGAGCCACAAGCTTAGGAAGCTGGAAGAAGCAAAGAACGAAATCTCCCCTAGAGCCTTTAAAGGGAGCACAGCCCAGTCAACACCTTGAGTTTGGACTTCTGGCCTCAAAAATGTGAGAGAATACATTTCATTTTCTTTAAACCACTAGGTCTGTGGTAATTTGTTACAGCTTTACAGGAAAGTAGTATACTTAGGTTTCTTTGTTGCAAAATCTATATATATAAAAGCCTAAGTGACCGAATGACCAGTCGACTGATCACTATGATGCACACTGACCACCAGGGGGCAGACACTCAACACAGGAGCTGCCGCCTGGTGGTCAGTGCACTCCCACAGTGGGAGCACTGCGCAGCTGACCAATGGGCTCCAGACTCAGGGCTCACAGCTGGCAAGCGCCTCTGTGAGAGTCTCTCTCAATTGGGACTGACTGGATGCGAGCCATTGCAGGTGCAGCAGGGCGAGATGAGTGGAAGCAGCAGGCGGCATTGGACTGTCGGTTTTGACACAGTCCCCACAGGGCACGCCAAGGTACCCCACCAGTGCATGAATCCGTGCACCAGGCCTCTAGTAAGAATATAACAGCACCAACCTCATAGAGTTGTTGTGATGATTAAATGAACTAATTTATGGAAAGCACAGAGCAGAGGGCCTAACACAGCAAGCTCTCCATTCAGTGTTGACTATTATTATTTATTGCTGTGGAAGCCCTGATTTGCATTACAAATGGATGGAGGAGGCAACATTTTACCTAAATCATGCAAGAAGCAGAGGTTCAAGAGAATAATTGTTTTTGCATGAGACACCTCTCATTTTTTTACAGTGAAAACTGCATCATTTTTTTTCTCAACCAATGCCCATGGATATAGGGAAAGTATTTCAAAGAACACATTCTAAACTCCTGTGGGTCTATGTGTTGGAGTTGGTGGAGAAAAAGCTATGTATGTAATTAACACATTAAACCATCTTTATGGGCCACCAGTTATATAAAGCAAGAATACTTTGCATCTGTATATATGAACATTTTTCTGGATAGTTCATAGTTTTCATCAGATTTTCAAAGACTGTCTGCAACTCAAAGGAAGTTAAAAATCACTTAGAGAAAATGATACTGACAACCTTGAATGAAACTATTAAGACCAGGTTCAAAATATAAACCAGGCAAGGAACACATTCAGCTGGGGAGGCCCTCTGTGGCTCAAAAAGTATTTGGTGGAGCTTTGCCCATGACCTAATTCCAGCAATAAAAGGAGATGAGTCAGGATTTGGGTGAGGGATTTGGGAGATGATGTAAGCAAGTGGCTCGGAGACTTGAGCAATCTCCTGAATAGGCCTGGTATGTGTAAGGTAACAGAACGTGGATATTAAGCACACCCAATAGAAATGCCTAGCAATAAATTCTTTCAAAATCATTTGGAAAATTCAATGCTGGTGAAGTTTCTTTGTAAAACCCTAAGACCAATGGCAAGAAGAAGAATAAATAGCTGTGATTGTGACCCCTCTCATTCATCACCAGAGAAACTAACATGAAAAATAGTGAACATTTTTCCTTTATTTAAAAGGTAATTACCGAGTAATTACTGCATGTTACAGTCTGAACTGTGTGAACCCAAAATTTATATGTTGAAGCTCTAACCCCTCAACAGTGTAACTATATTTGGACACTAGAGGCCCGGTGCACAAAAATGTGTGCACTCAGGGGGGTCTCTCAGCCCAGCCAATGCCCTCTTGCAGTCTGGGACCCCTCGGAGGATGTCCACCTGCTGGCTTATGCCCGCTCCCTGGGGGATTGGGCCCAAGCTGGCAGTCAGACATCCCTCTGGCAGCCCAGGAGCCCTCGGGGGATGTCCACTTACCAGTAGGGAGCAGACCTAAGCTGTAGTCAGACATCCTTAGTGCTGCTGAGGAGGCGGGAGAGGCTCCCGCTACTACCGCTGTGCTGGCAGCCATCAGCCTGGCTTGTGACTGAGCAGAGCTCCCCCTGTAGGAGCACACTGGCCACCAGGGGACAGCTCCTGCATTGAGCATCTGCCCCCTGGTGGTCAGTGTGTGTTATAGTGACCAGTCATTCTGCTGTTAGGGTCAATTTGCATATTACCCTTTTATTATATTATATTTTATTATATTATATTTTATTATTTTATTATATTACCCTCTATCCTTTATAGGATAGAGGCCTGGTGCACCGGTGGGGGCCAACTGGTTTGCCCTGAAGGGTGTCTCAGATCAGGGTGGGGGATCCCCACTGAGGTGCCTGGCCAGTCTGGGAGAAGGGCTGAAGGCCGGTTTCAGACTGGCCAAGCCCCCTGGCGACGGAAGCCCCCAGCCTCTCCTTTTTTTCTTTTTCTTTTTTATTCTGGGATTTATTTACCTTCTATAATTGAAACTTTGTAGCCTTGAGTGGAGCTCAGAGCCGACTGCGGCAGGCAGGAAGCTTGGCTTACTCCATCACTGGGGCAACCAAGCCTCCTGCTTGCTCCAGCTCTGTGGCTGCCGGCCGCCATCTTGGTTGCATTAATTTGCATATAGTTGCTCTGATTGCTGGTGCGTGTGGCTTAAGGCGTAGCAAAGGTATGGTCAATTTACATGTTTGTCTTTTATTAGTGTAGATGAGGCCTTTAAGGCGGTAACTAAGGTTGAATGGGCTCATAAAGTTTGGTCCCTAATCCAAAAGGACTAAAGTCCTCATACTAAAAGAGACAACAGGTGTATTCATACACAGAGAAAATGCCATGTGAGGATGCAGTGACAAGGCTGCTATCTTCAAGCCAAGGAGAGAGACCTTAGAGAAAACCAAACCTGTTGACACCTTGATCTTGGACTTCTAGCCTCCAGAACTGAGAAGTAAATTTCTGTTGTTTAAGCCACCCAACCTATGGAATTTTGCTATGGCAGCCCTAGCGGATGTGTACATTATACACCGCCATCTATGCCAGGTGCTGGAGGTACAGAAATAATTAAATCATGGCTTCTCCCCTGAGAAAGCCTCACTGGCTTGAAGTAACACTCTAGAACCCTGCCAGAAACAGAACCCAACCCTTGGTCTCCCCAAGTTACCTAAGTAACTTTGAACTAGGGTGTCAAGTAATTTGAACTTGCCTGGATGGCTGTCTAGTTTGAATACATACACAGAGTCACTCCGCCAGACTAGGCTAGTGTTGACTTACCTAAGACCTCTTTTGTCCTGCTTTATTTTGTTTTTGTTTTTTTATTCTGTTCTGCTCTATTTTCAGGGAGACATCAAGTCTCACTCTTTCCCAGAGGGGGAAAAAAATCATCCTTGGCTTTTGGCAACTGCCATTTATTTCACAGTCTCATCAGAGCCAACCGGTTCATTCTCAGCACTATTCACCCATTGAGTCTGGCATGATTACCTACATTCACAGTTAAGAACTTTGCGAGGAGGCAATTATGTAAAATGCTTGGATTAGAAGAAGGTGTGAGACGATTGTTCAGAAAGCCAACCAGCGCGTTCAAGCATTTTGAGATTATTACACTAACTTTTGCATAAATTGGTGCTCCAGGGTGGAATTTGTATTGTCACTGGTTTGAAAGCAGTGCGTTTACTTTTTCATAGGAAATAATCTGTTATCCCCATTGGTTTTGCATGAATTTCCCTCGTTACAGGACACAGTGATGGCGTGCTGGTCAATGTGACTCAAACATGTGAAAGCCAGACCTTCGCTGCTCATTCTTTCTGTTACCTATTTGTTTGATTTTGTGGCAGGGGGTAAGAAGGAGGGTGGAAATAGTTTCTTACCATTACTCTGGTTTTCCCTCTCCAAAATGAAAATAATATTCATAACCTCAATCCCACAGAAAAAAAAATTTCAGGGAAGTAGTTATACCATGAAATATTTTATAAATGTTAAATTATACTTCAGTATCCCATAATGCGACTTGACATGTCCACCTTTCTTCCCTTAAAAAGACCAATTCACCTCTTTTAATTTGCTGACTATGCTTAACAGTGATTAAATTTACAATTAAAAACTCAGACCCTGAATTATCGTACTTGAAAAGAAGAACAATTTGCTGACCTTCCTTAGAGGAATAGCTATTAAACTCAAGAATAAGTTCAAGAGATTCTACTTCTCTGGAAAACTTTAAAAGCCCACAAATTATCATGTATCTCAATGATTTTGCTGCAATCCTGCCCGAGGTCAAAGAGTCACATCCTTCTCAGAATCAACCCTATCATTTGATTGCAGATCTTCATTAACTAACGGTCCTGAGTTTTACCCAAGAGCTGAGTATCTCTATTAGACAAGCTTTTAAACCTGCCCACATTTCAATGACCTGGCCTAAACTCAAAAGAAGAATTATTTCATCTAGACACGGTGTTGTTTGAGTAGTTTTTCAAGTATGGGGGAAAATTTGCTTTATGTTTAATGCCTGGAGCTATTGACCTTGGCTTCGAGGATAATGTTGAAAGTGGCTTTTCATGATTAGACTGGAACTTGAGCAAATCGTAGATTTATTGGCAATTCATAGGTGAATCTAACCGTGGGGAGAAGTATTTGTATTCATAAAATAGCACTCCAGGAGAAAAATGGCAGGAATTTTAGGTGTCGAGACATTAGTTAAAAGGTGCGGTGCTTGCCCAGCACCGTGGGGCTCAGTCTGAGCAGATGGCGCCATGCCATTGTCTGAGTGACGGTGCAGAAGGGATGATGACCAAGGGGCTCCCAGCTCGCTCGGGAGTTTCCTCCCACAGTCTGCAGCTGAAATGGGGCCACGCTGCCTCCACGGCGCACAAGCCGCCTCTCCTGTAGCTTTCAAAGCAGCGTTCTCTGCTTTTAACCTCTCGACACAGGTGCAATTCGTGTTACTAGTAGCATGACTGTAGCTCTTCCTGTAAATGCCTTCTCTCCATGGGATACTGGAACACTCATATTAACTCCTGACTTAAAATGTCTTCCCTGACTTTCAGGTATCCTTTAAATATATATATATATTCAGAGAGGAAGGGAGAGGGAGAGAGAGATAGAAACATCAATGATGAAAGAGAATCATTGATCAGCTGCCTCCTACACACCCCACACTGAGGATCAATCCCACAACCCAGTCATGTGCCTGGGAATTTCCTGACCGGGAATCAAGCCATGACCTCCTGGTTCATAGGTTGATGCTCAGCCACTGAGCCACACCAGCCGGGCTTCAGGTATCCTTCTGATAAGTTTTCCTGTAGATATTCTTGAACTCTCACTGTAAAATCTTCCTCCAGATCTCACTTCCCCTCGTCCTGTACACTAACTCACCTGAGTTTTATGAATTTCAGGGAGAAAAGAAGGGCACAAGTAAGTCTGTTCATCTCCTAAACTACTCCTTCCAACTTTTTAAAAAATGTTATCTTTCATGTTTCTGACGTGCAGTATGCTTTTGTCTCATAACATGTGTATAATTCATACCAAAATATGACTAATTTTCACCCGAGCTTTCAGAAACCTGTGCTCAGCCAGCTTGCCACTGGCTGTTCCTTCACCAGCCCACGGCTCTACTCCAGCAGTGCACTCAAGAGGTTTTGCACTAAAATATTTTCTTCCTTGACTTTATGAAGTTATGATACCAAAACTTTGGTGGCGGGGGAGGGGGGAGTTGGAAATCCAAACTAAAAAAGAGTCATAGTTACTAAGAGTTCCACTTTATATTCTGATATGTTCAAAAGGTCAAAATTGTTCCATAGTCTCTGTTTTACAGAGGATATATCTGGCTGTTGGGCACAAAAGGAGGTATGTTCTAGTCAACCGCATAGGTCAAGGTAAAGTCACCACTCTTGCCATTTTCTAACTTTTCGGAAAATGGAATTCTTTAAAAATCTAGGTTCAAAATCTAGAGTCTCAGGCAAAGGTCAGGAAATGATTCCTCCTCTTTATCCCCCCAGAGGCCTTCTCTTGAATCACCATGCTTCCTCTCAGAGTCAAGCCACCATGCGCAACCTCCCTGTCCCTTCAGTCTTGGACCTCAGTGACTTGATTGTCACTTCCTCATCCTTTGGCTTTCCCACGGCCATTACCAAAGTTCCCTGAGCATTAAAGTGACTTACTTCTAACCCTGCTTCAGCCTTTCTATCTAGATCACACAGCAACCTAATTTTGGGTTGGGATCACTTCTCTCAGCCCAAGGATTCAGAACCTTCTTTAATTTCCTTATATTCTTTTGAGCTCAGTAAAGCAGTTGATGCAGATGTATCGTTTGTCTTGTACTTGTCTTGTGAATTAATATTCAGCGTTACAGTAATGTGGTATAAAAAGCAAGGCCCTGTATCTGCTTGTGAAAATCAAATGTTTTGGACAAATAACCCTTCACTTAAAAGGTCTATTCTGAGACAGGAAAATATGGCTCACAAACTATACTCTCAATGCTTAACTCAAGTAGCTGGATATAATTTTAGAAGAAGACTAGAGTGGAATGCATATCAATATGAAGGCCCTGTGGTACTATTTCTGCCATGAGCTTTTTTTTTTTTTTCTTTTTTTCATAATGTAAGCCAGGCTTCTGAAATGCAATTCCCAGAGCAAGAGAGAGGTGCCAAAGCAATCACATTTATGGTAAATCCAGAAGAGGAAGATCTCTGTGGGTATCATTTCAAGGAAAGGTCTCTGTCAACAGTCATTGGGCACCAATGGAATGGAGCAATTAGAGATGGAATGGACCTGTTCAAGCAAACATGGTGTGGTGGCCATGAGGCAGAATCTTAAAAAGTGAAACATCCTGTAAGGATAATGAAAGCCTTGTCAGTGCTTTGTATTTATATACCGTTTTTAATTTCTAAAAGCAGTTGAAAAAAATGTTAAGTCTCAAATGAGTTAGGCCAGGACTTATCTATAACTAGAGGCACGAAATTCATGCATGGTAGGGTCCCCAGGCCTGGCCGGTGATCAGGGCCATTCAGGGCCTTCCAGTTGCCAGGCAGGGCCTCCCTTCCCCCGGCTGCCAGCTGCTGGGTGGGGCCTTCCTTCATTCCACGTCGCCCCCTGGTGGTCAGCTCATGTCATAGTGAGTGATCAAACTCCCGGTCTCCCTGTCCAACTCCTGAGGGGACACTTTGCATATTAGCCTTTTATTATATAGGATTCTCTCCTCAAATCTCCCCATCCCAGAAATGTTGGTTCTTTTTTCATTCTACTTTTCCCCTGTATTTGTCTTTCCCATTGCTATCAAGCTTCTAGAAAGAGAAGCTTCCATTTGTGTGCTCTAACTCTCACCTCCCAGTTGTCCTCAGTCCACTTAGACTCTGTCTTCTGCCTTCATTCACCACACCACAGACATTGTCCTTGAAAAGGCCACTGGTAACTTCCTAACTGCCAGCTCCTCCAACTTGACCACTCTTTGGAATTTGACACTGTTGACCCCTCACACACTATCTGAACCTCTTCTATCCATCTTCTTTCTCATTCCCCTCTTACTTTCCCTTTCTTTTTCCTAGCTCCTTTCTTTGCCCACTCCCCAAAGAAAGCATTCCTCAGGATTCCAATCAATCTTCCTCATACTCTTTGCTTGTGTGATATCACATCTTTCTCTGACTTCAGTTATTACTCAGATGTGGTCACATCAATCGGAGTCTTGTCAGGAGATAGAAATCACATCAGAGAAATTTTAATGTAAAGAAAATTGTTAACTAAGAAAGGGATTTTTAAAAGACTCTGAAGAGTACAGAGGCAACCACTTCAGAAAGCAGGAACCAACATTAGGGATGAGAGAATGTGAGCAAGACAGGAGCTCAGAAACTTAAAGGGCTTTCCCTCCCTTCTCCCACCAAGGTGAGGTTCAGGCCTCATTTCATACTGTGTGATACATTGTTAAGGCAGCCTAGCAAACAAATATATGCACGTGCAAAAGAATGAGGTTGGAACTTTACCTTATAACATCTACAAATTTTAATTCAAAAAGGTTCAAAGACCTAAACATTACAAAATTCTTAGAATAAAACATAGGGAAAATCTTCATGGCATTGGATTTTGTAATGGTTTCTTAAATGTGGCACCAAAAACAGGCAACAAAAGAAAAAAAAAAACATAAATTGAACTTGATTAAAATAAAAAAATTTGTGTTTCAAGACACTGTTAACAGAATGGAAAGGCAACCTACAAAGTAGGAGAAAATATTTGCAACTGTATATCTGATAAGGGATTAATACCAGAATATATGAAGAACTCCTACAATTCAACAACAACACAAAACAAACACCCAAATTCAAAAAATGGGCAAAGAACTTGAAAAAAAAAATTTCCCATAGAAGACATACAAATACCCAGGAAACACACGAAAAGATATTCAATGGCATTAGTCATTAGAGAAATGTAAATCAAAACTATAACGAGATACCAATTCACACCCCCTCGCATGGTTATTATAAAAAAACAGAAAACAGGTGTTAGCAAGGATGATAAGAAATTGGAACCAATGAACATTGCTGGTTAGTATATAAAATGGTGCATATAGTCTCTATGGAAACACTAAGGCGGTTCCTCAAAAGATAAACATAGAATTACCCAGCAATTTCACGCCTAGGCATTTGAACAAAAGAACTAAAAACAAGTTGTAAGCTAATGTTTACAATATCATCACTCACAATAGCCAAAAAGAGGAAACAACTCAAATGACCATCAATGGATGAATGGAAAACCAAATGTGACTGATAGATGGAAATAGAGATAGACACAGAGATATACATAGAGATACAAATATTATATACAATAAAATTATTATTCAGCCTTAAAAAGGAACAAAGTTCTGATAGATACTACAATATGGATAGACCTTAAAACATTACATTAAGTGAAAAAAGGATGGCACACAAGGTGGACAAACATATCTAGGTACACTTATCTAGATACCTAGAATAAGCAAATTCACAGAGCCAGTAGATTAGAGGTTACCGGGGGTGAAATAAGTGGGGAAGTTACTGTTTTGGGTGATTAAAACATCCTGAAAATAGATAGTGGTGGTGGTTAAACAGAATTTTGAATGTACTCAATGTGATTGAATTTTACACTTAAAAGTAGTTATAATGGCAAAATTCACATTACATATATTTTATTGCAATTTATTTAAAAGCCCACGAGGTAATGTTGAAGGTGTGTGAGACTGGAAAGGAGAGGAAAGGAGTGGGACATTTGGGATTGAGGGCCAGCATCAACAGAGTTCGCTAGTGGATCAGGGGAGAATATGGGTGTACTAGCTGACATCGAAGTTGCCCGACTGAGATCTTGAGTAGCTGCTTATGAGATTATCAAGATTAAAAGGTGATCCAGACTGATAAAAAGGTCTGGAGTTATAGGCCACCACTTGTTCAGTTGTGGTCTCTCAGTATGTGAAGGTCTTTATGGGACATTTCATAGTTTAATAGAAATGTGATCTATGACATTACCCCATTCACCAATATAATTGCTTCAGCTGAAAAAATGAGCAGACAAACAAATAAGTAGTAGCTAACATTTGCTGACCACGTACAGTGTACCAGACAGGGTGCAAGCGCTTTGTATACATCAGTTTAATCTTCACAACCACCCTCCAAGGCATGATTATCCTCATTTTATAAACCCTATGCTGGGCCATTCCAAGTTGAGCCATTCCCTAAAAAATGTCTTGCACTGTCCAGGCTCCATATGTAGGTACATTTCGGACCCCTAATGCTGCCATGTTGTTCTGTCATTTCACTCTCTAGACTCAATTCTACTTGTCCTCCAGAGCCCCTTCCAAAGTCATCAGTTCTACACAGTGTTCCAAGCTGACTCAATCAGAACTGATCATTTCATCTTCAGTTCTCACCTAGCACTTAGCACTTAGTAATCTAAGAAAATGCCTCCCAAGTGGTGTCTTCCCACTAGGACTCTGGGCTCCTTAAGAACTGAAGAGCTTTTTCCTTGTCTTTGAAGCTCCATCTGTACATCTCAAAGTGCCTTTTGTTCAGGAGCACTCCTTAAGTGTAGACTTCTTATCAATGGACAAACTGAGTTTTGAAAGGGAGTGCATGGCTCAGATTATAGGGAAACCCTCTGGTGCCTGGTCCCCATTCTGTTCTCTCTCCCTGCTACACTCACATCTTCTTTCTGTCTAGCTCTGCACATCGATGCGCATTCGGAAATCAACTTCAGTCCATAGAAGGGAAGCATCTTGGTTCCTTTTGCAGCATTCAAAATTCATGGCCAGAAATATTAGGAGCCTCAAACCTTCCTTCCCCTCTGGAATATCCTCTCTGAACCAAAGCTTACACAAAGGAGACCAATTCTTTCTTTTTCACTGTCTACCCAGTACCTAGCATAGTGCCTAGGACAAAGCAAATACATAGTAAACATTTGTTGAATGTATCATGAACCCACTACTTCTGAGTTAAAAGACCCCAAGGGTTCACCGGTGTGGTTCAGTGGTTGAGCAGCAACCCAATGAGCAAGGAGGTCTAGGTTCGATTCTCAGTAGGGAGCTTGCAGGAGGCAGCCCCTCGATGATTCTCTCTCATCATTGATGCTTCTAATTCTCTCCCTCTCTCTTCCTCTCTCCGAAATCAAAGACTTTTTTAAAAAAGACCCCACGGCTATCAGGAAATTAGCAAACAATGCTCTCTCATTTGTTAAACGGAGGCTTGTCTTTCTAACAACCAATTGAATTACTTATCACCTACTAGCTACCTTGACATTTATATCACACTAAAGACCCAATGCACAAAATTCATGCAAGGGTAGCCCTTCCTTCCCCTGGCTGCTGGCACCGGCTTCCCTCTGGCACCTGGGACCCAGGCTTCCCTCCGGCCCCAGCTTCATCCAGAAGGACATCCAGAATCATGTCCAGAATCACATCCGGTCTAATTAGCATATTATGATTTTATTATTATAGATAGCCCTTCTCTTATACCTCTTTCAGAAAACCTCCTGTGTTGGGAAGAAAAAAAAATCAACCACAGTGTTCAAGCTGAGCCTGACTTCTCTTGCATACCTAAGAAATCCTTTGCCCTCTGCCAGGCCTTCTCCTAATCCTCACCAAAGGAGATTATCTCTGTAATCCTGCCACACATCCTGATTCCTTTCCCCCCATTTGTCTCCCTCTTCCCTCCCATTCCTAGTGAAGCACTACCTTACTTCCCAATCATGTTCAGTCTCTCTCAAGAGAGACACAGTTTTAATGATGCCAAGTCCTGATCAAAGAAATAAAGGCTGAAAAGGATCTATCCTGTCACAGGTCCAGTCAGCTCTGTGTCCTGGACGTGTGTGTGTGTGTGTGTGTGTGTGTGTGTGTGTGTGTGTGTGAACTGTTCTCCCTTCAGCCACAGATACCAAACCTGCATTGAAAAAGTACACATCGTTTCTAAATGTTCTGGTCTTCATCTTAACACTTTATTCAAGTGAGTAAACATGTATTAGAATCAGTTCTATTGGGATTTTTTCCACCTGCTTATTATGGTGGCGTTGAATTTGTGAGCAAGAGGAGAGGATGTCAACGTGTGCTGAAGAGTTGGAAAGAAAAAGAAAAGGGAGAGAAGCAGACGAGGCGTGCCTGATGTTCATTCATCTGGTGGCCAAGGCTGGAGCCGGTGTTGAACGCTCAGCATTTCCCCTCTGGCACCGCTGGGTTCTGGAATTCACACACATGTAGACAATGACGCCTTTGAAACTTGGCTTCCAGAGAGGTTTATCCCGTTGTCTACACAGGTGCCAATCGAGTGAGAATTTAGAAAATGGGCCTCCTCCATTCCTGCCAAGCCCTTCCGAGTCACAGCATTTAGATTTAGAAACAGAACAGGGCTCCCTGGGAGGCGTCGGCGTGAATCCAGGGGCAGATTTGGCCGAGCTGCTAGTCGGTGTCGCTGGCTCATGTGTCTCCTTTTCCCCCCACATCCCTTCTCCAAGAGCAGAGCCCCTCCCGTGAGTGAGCACCAGGCCAGCCCACAGAGGGGAGCAGACTTCCTCCCCTCTGGCCAAGCCGCCGTAGCCTGTCAATAGCTGCTTTTTCCCAAAATGCCATTCAGAGCTCCTGGGCGCGAGCGGAGGACACAATCGTGCCCTGAAGATGTCTTTGGCAGCAATGAATGCAGGTTCTCTAAGAAGAGTGTCTGTGAGTTAAATGGCCCAAGAATGAAAAGACGGCCTGCCAGGGCTCCTGTCAGGCGGCTGCCAGGTTAGGCGGCTGGAGAAACTGACACCTGCACGCAGATAAGGAGATCAAACAGCAGCTTCACAGAGCGGGCCGGGCTCCAGACAGAGAGAGCAGCAGCGAACTGTTGACCTTCTGGGTGTTTCTATTTCGCCAACGAAACTCTTGCTCACCAAGGCATTGCTTTGACAAAAAGCACATTTTAAGGTTGGCTCCCCAAATCCCATGGTAAAGCTCCTCCCTGGTACTTGTTGGGAGAAGGTGGAGAAAAGTAAAAGGGGGGAGAGTGAGTCACAGGCACTTGGACACCAGCCAAGTCTGTTCCCTGTCTCCCAGGATTTTCCATGCTAAGTGGAGGGATGCGATTAGTTTGCAAGGGTTGGGAGGCAAGCATTTTCCCTCATTCAGGGTTCAAATTTGGAGTCTCTGCATTCCAGGAAAATGAGTGCAAAGGTACTTGTATGTATTTACTCACAGTTCATTTGTTTTCGGGGAAAGAGTCCGTAGCCTTCCTTGGATTCTCAGAGAGGTCTGTAGGCCAAACTAGGTTAAGAACCGTTGCCCCTGTCATAGCCTGTTTGACTCAGTGGATAGAGCGTCAGCCTGCGGACTGAAAGGTCCCCGGTTTGATTCGGGTCCAGGGCACATGCTCAGGTTGCGGGCTTGATCCCCAGGAGGGGGCGTGCAGGAGGCAGCCGGTCAATGATTCTCTCTCATCACTGATGTTTCTCTTTCTCCCTCTCCCTTCCTCTCTGAAATCAATAAAAATATATTTTAAAAAAAGAACCGTTGCCCCTACATTATTTCAGATTCCCTTTGATCAGGGACAGAGACCCAGAAAGTAGAGCTCCACTAGTACATGATGAACCCAAGCTGTGGCCAAATTCCCTGAATAAGGAAACTGGTACCCACCACACTGACTCCCTCCTGAATGACATCACACCAACCCCCACTCCTAAAGCAAGTGAGATGTGAAATAGCCCTCTCCACCACCACCTCATCCCAGCATCCTTTATTCCTCTCATGTCACCCAGTATATTTCCTTATAATCTTTTCTCTGCCTCAATGCCCCACCCAAGTAGAATAGGCCCAGGGCAGGCACCTTCGGTCGTGGGCACAGTCCTTACCTTCTCTACTCGTTCTGGGCAAAAGAACCTTGACTAAGCTGATCAGCGGAGCACATCCTGTTCCTGTTCCCATTCTTCACAGCATCTAAAGGGATTATTTTAATCCAGGACTATACAAAGGCATGAAAAGGATTCAGCTATTTGAGCTTATCCACGCCTGCATACCTAAACAACAACTATAAACAATATCCAACTCTGTGACTCCCGGATGTGGCTCTGCTGGGAACAGAGCTGGTGAGATCTTCAGGCAGGAAGACTGGACAAAGGGATGTGTCTATGTCCAAACGCTCTGATCCTGTTTCTGCTTTTGATTCTTTTCATAGTCTGCCCTTTCCCCCCCACTAACAATTCAGTTCCTTCTATCCGTGTCAATATAATAATTGTAAAGAACTATCTTCAAAAAAAGGTCTTTTTTTATTATTCTGCAACTTGTCACAGGTCAGACTTTACGTAGAGAATCTTTGTCCGGTATAGTATTGCACCAATAATGCCCTTTGCTACTTTGCTAATGCTGTTGGGTGACAGGTTACATTTGTCAGCCAGGTATAGGTATAGACCAAGACCACCCCAGGCAAACTACAATGTCAAGGTCATCTTGTCCTGCCCAGAACCATACAGTGCTCAGCGATTCACTCTCTTTCACCTCACACTTTACCTGCATCACCTGGCTCATTGGGGATCTCACCCCCAGCTAGGGTGCAAATGGTAGAAGATGCTTTTGAGCAAGAAGATAACAGATTCCTAACTGAATTCCTAACCTCCTGAAGAAGACATATCTCCCATTTTAGAAAAGTCATGAACTCTACAGTGCTCCCTGTGTTGCCTGTCACACATTCTTTTGCTGGAGTCAGCCACAGCTTGCTCTTCAACCTTCTCATGTCATTTTACATGTAGACTGGACCATGTTATTTTTACTTCCCTGTTTTCTCCATAAATTGCACATAAATTTAAAGCATCATTCAATAATCATGAAACCTCTCTCTCTCTCTCTCTCTCTCTCTCTCTCTCTCTCTCTCTCACACACACACACACACACACACACACACACACACACACACACCAGCTGCTGAGTCTGTGCCAGAATTGTCATAGATAACATAGAGCTAGAGGTAAAATGAAAAAGGGCCTCATGCTCACTCCTCCTTCCTTCCACAGATTCGAAACGTGGCAGCCAATCTCTGTGTGGACAGCAAGCATGGAGCCACGGGAACCGAGCTCAGGCTGGACATCTGTGTCAAGGATGGCTCTGAAAGGACATGGTCTCATGAGCAGGTATGCCGGCTCCCAGAAGCCGTGGGCTAGGGGCCGAGGCAGGCACGGGGGGACACAGTGGGAAGGAATCTCCGGAAAGGCTGTGTGGGGCCTGGGGGAGGCCGTGGTTCTGTAGGTGAGTGAATCGTTTCCCTTCTTTGTTTCTGCTCCTCCTCAGAGCAGTTGTGATCCTCAATGGAGATCATGTATAAAAATGTGCTTTAAGTCATAGGAAGGATGGAAGAAATGTTGACTGTGGCCCTGTTATATTTCCTTTCCCAGAATATATCGTTTTCAAACCATGAAAGGCCTGTCCGAGGCTGTGGAACTCTTCCAACTAAATTTCATGGCTTTCGTGAAAGACTTTTTGTTACTCCATAAGTTTGTATGACTTTAATCTTACTTCCGCCCTCTGGCTGTTTATGGAAAAGAATATTTTACATACACCTCTGGTTGCTGTAGGAGTTTGTAATCTCACACATGAAAGATACCTTGGAGGCAATAACACCCCATGAAGGATGAGCTTCATGGGCTACGTACAGGCTGTGTGTTGCTTCTGATTGAGAAAACCTTTCAGTGCTGCCCAGTTTGTGAAGTGAGGTGTGACCCCTGACCCGCTTTGAAGCTTGACAGCCCTCGTGAGGGGCTTTCCTCACACTGTGTCCCTGTTGTACCGTTTTCATGTTTAACTATGAACTATTTCAAATAGGAAACTATAAAAAACATTATACCCGGCATTTATAGACTCATCATGCAGATTTAACAAGTATCTTCAGCTACTTCTATATTTTTTAAAGAATAAAATTTACACCCTAGCCGGTTTAGCTCAGTGGATAGAGCGTTAGCCTGTGGACTAAAGGGTCCCGGGTTTGATTCTAGTCAGGGACACATGTCCAGGTTGCAGGCTTGATTCCCAGTGGGGGCTGGGGGGGAGGGGGGAGGCAGCCAATCAATGATTATCTCTCATCATTGATGTTTCTATCTCTCTCGCCCTCTCCCTTCCTCACTGAAATCAATAAAAATATATATTTTTAAAAAAGAATGAAATTTACAAATACAGTTAAAGCCCCTGCCCCGCCTTGCTACTCCCTTCTCTCCCTCTGCAAAGGATATATTCCACGATCAGGATAGTATGTCCTCCCTGTGCTTTCTGCTTCCCAGAATTGTCTATAATGCCTCTCTTAGGCAAACCAAAAAGGAGACAAGCAATTTCCAGTAAAGTATTAGTGATGTTCTACTCTGCTCCGTTCTGCTCTGTTCTGTGCTGTTCTGTTCTGCTTGAGATATTCCTTACGTGTCTATCTTTTCTATTATGGGTAAAAACCTGCCGTGCCAGCCTAGGGTCTCCCAGAGTCCTCAGGTGTGCTGAGACCCAGCACGGTGGCGCCGCCCCCCACTGCCCCTTCCTGCCCCACCTCTAGCCTGAATTCTCGGGCAGAGCAGCATCATTCAGGAAAGCACCCATGCACTGAGTCCATAGCACCATCCAGAATTAATTCAGTCAATCACTGAACCAACAATGCCCCTTCCACCCCAAGCCTGTAATCTGGTCCTTGCACTCTTTTTTAAAAATTATAATATATATATATTGATTTCAGAGAGGAAGGAAGAGGGAGAGAGAGATAGAAACAGCAGTGATGAGAGAGAATCATTGATTGGCTGCCTCCTGTACACCCCACACTGGGGAGCAAGCCTACACACACACACACACACACACACACACACACACACACACACACACACCACTCCCATCCCCTGCATGTGCCCTGACCAGGAATCAAACCAGGACCTCTCGGTTCATAGGTCGACCTTCAACCACCGAGCCATGCCGGCAGGGGGAGGTCCTTGTACTCTTATCCCACAAGCTCACGATGTTCTAGCAGGATCCTGGGCCATGCAGTCAGGCCCACCTAGATTTCAGCCCGTTTACCCTGTGTGTCCTTGTGAAGTTATTAAACCTTTCTAGGCCATAGTTCCTCCCTCTTTAAGTAGGGACCACAATTCAGCTCCCAACAGGGTTATTATGAGAATAAGTCATGTCTGTTATATAACAGCATCTTGCACATCGGTGCAGAGTCAATATACTTTTCTGCCTTCTCCCAGTCCTCCCCCCAGAGCGCTTCATGCTGACACCAAATTAGAGCTCTCTCAGGTCCCAGGCAGCCGCCACACACCAAATACTCTTTGTCGTTCACTCAAATCTCTATCTCGCAGCGTGCCACGCTGATCAGATGGGCTATGAGGAAGCCTGTAGCCCCAGGACTCACTGATGGGAATGAAGTGTCAGTAAAAGCTGACTCACCTGCCCCTTTTCCTCTCTCTCTCTCTCTCTCTCTCTCTCTCTCTCTCTCTCTCTCTCTCTCATCGCTGTCTCTCTGTAAGCACCACAGGGAAGCTACCAGGGGTGTGAGATAGCATTGGCCTGTTACCTCCAAGAAGCAATTCTGACTTCAGCCTGGGAGCCAGAGAGAAGAGTTCAGAGGCCTCCCAGTAAGACTGGTACCTAGAGATGAAAGGTTATTTTCTAAAAGGAAAAAGAAAAGGGAGCATGCCATAAGGAAAATCTTTGTCTGAAGGGTCAAATTCCTCTCTGCCACCTCCATTCAGCCCAACCAGGAACCAGACCTAGGCAGCTGGTTGATATGAGGTACGCATACCTGAATGCCTGAATCAGGAGCAATATTTCTATCCCCTGGAGTGTTCTAGAATGAAATATTTTTCTGGACTTCAGATTTTATTTTCCCGCTGAAAATAAAGATATAGATAAAACCAACTCTAAGGTATACACTTTAAAAATTGTTCTTTTATTTTCCTTCCCGCTCAGGCAAAACTGTAAACATCTATGGGATGTAATTCAAGAAATAGTCAGCAGAGGGCAGCACTAGACAAGCGGACATAAGAGGAACTAAAGGGACCAGTTAATAAATCTCTTTAAAAAGATTTCCAGTCTCTGGAGACTGAAAGCAGAGCTACAGGAAGATTAAACAAGGTTGACAGGAGGTTGAAAATAAATCATATTTAAAATATGCACCAGGCTATATTGACTTGGAGGTGAAAACATTGCAAGCTGCTTTGTTTTCTAGTAATTAACTGCAAGCTTTATTCAATGACTTATTAGCATTAGGTCCCATTCTTTTACATTTAGATGAAAATTCCTGAATGAGAAAAGAAGTATATCAGGACAGGAAAATTATAGCTATTCTTTTTCATTCAAAAGCATTCATAGAACACAAAAGGGACACTTATGAAAGCTCAAGTGACCCTGTATATTTAAAATAAACACAACAGTTCCATGGGCGCTGAAGAAGAGTCTGTTGAAGCGCCCATTTTTTAGTTGAGGGGAAAATATGTATTGTCACTGTTTCCAAACTGAAGATGAGTTTGAACTTTATTCTCCAACACAGATATACATGAGTCACAACAACTATATAAAAGACAACTGGAAAACACTTATGCAGAAAGGCCCATGAAATATGAACATTCCTACTTAAAAGCACAAATCATTAGTCTTACTAAGACTGGAGAAAACTTCTGAGAGTGAATTCGTTGAAGGAGAAATACTTAAACTTTGAAAGGAGAGAAACTACCCATTAGAATAGCAGTCTTGGCGTGTTCCTTTTCTTGTTAGTTCTTTTTTAAATCATTTTTTTGTTTTTCAATTATAGTTGGCATACAATATCAGGTGTACCCGCCAGAGATGACGCATTCTATAACTTGCTAAGTGATCATCCGGGTAAATCTCATCCCCATCTGACACCACACGTAGTTATTAGAATATTACGGGCCGTATTCCTCACGCTGCACTTTACATCCCCTTGACTATTCTGTAGCAACCAATTTGCACTTCTTAATCCCTTCACCTTTTTCGCCCAGCGCCCCCAAACCCCATCCCATCTGGCAACCCTGAAAATGTCCTCTGTGTCTATGAGTCCGTGTCTGTTCTGCTTGTTCGTTTACTTTGTTTTTTAGATTCGATTGTTGATAGATAAGATTGTTGCAGAGCACCAGTGATGACTAATGTGACTTCTATGAAGGAAGCAAATGTCTGATTCGTTTTTCAGGGCCATCTATTTAGCTGTTTGATATCACTGTGGCATTGTGTGCTGGCTTTCCGTTTCCTTTAGGGGCCAAGAAAGAAAACTAAAATTAGACTGTAGGTCTGGAAAGGATACTCCCCAGTGGCCATTATATTATGAGTCCCTGGGAAGAGGGAGGAGGGGAGGGGAAGGGAAGAGGGGTGCGGAGAGAGCCCTGGTGCTGTTTGGCCAGGCAGCTGCTCTGATCGCATTCTGGGGAGGAAGCGCTGACTGCAGTGGAGCAGGCCCTGGTCCTGCTGAGGAAGCAGACAAAAGCTCCTTTCAAAGGCCTGGAGGGGAGATGTGCAAGCAGAGATGAAGCAGGTCCCTGCATGTGGTAAAAGGACAGATTCTGGGACATGGTCTCACTCTCAGGACAGAATACATGGATGGACACAAACTGCAAAAAGGGACATGCGCTATCTCCCATAGCTGCCAACCACACAGCAAAGTATCACCCCCTGCAGAAAGAAAAATATTTTTAATCTTTCCAAATCAGGTAGCAAAGCTATGATAGTGTATTTGCAGTTCTGTGTCTAGTGAGCTTACTCATGCAATACAATGCAGACGCAGGCAACGTTACTCACACCACATTAATGTTAAAGCAAAGATGTTATGTGTCATTAAGGAGTTATGTGTCATTCTGAATCTACATTTAAAAGTATCACTTAACAGAAAAAAGTAGAGTCCTGGCCTGTGAGGCTCAGTTGGTTGGAGCGTCATCCCGTGTACTGGAAGGTCACAGGTTCAATTCTAGTTAGGGCACATACCTGGGATTTCGGTTCAACCTCCGGAGTGGGTACAGGAGGCAACCAAGCCATGTGTCTCACTCACATTAATGTTTTGCTCTCTCTTCCTCCCTCTCTAAGAAAAAGTAGTGAAAGTAATATCAATTTCCTCTAAAATTGAGGGATGGAGGTTAAAAAACTCATGAGTTATTTTCTGGGAAATCTAAATTCTTCTGTCTGTAAGAAACAGCCCAAGGGAAGAAGACAAACTATGAATGTCACAGTAACATCACCCAAGGCAAACAGTGGCAATGCTTTCATCATGTCTGCTTGTTTCTGCCTTGACAAGAGTGCACACAGAAAAGTGTGCCTAATGAGTGAAACACTCAATGCCTGATTGCTTTGACATGGCCATTAGGGTAAGATAAATGGCAATAGAATGCATTTCAAAAACATAAGCAAAAACATTTTTAGCTAATGGTAGAGGCAACAGAGTAAGACGATGAATACAATCTGAAGCTATATCACATGGGGGGTGGGAAAGCAATCACCAGGTAATAATAATAATAATAATAATAGTAATAGTAATACATAAAACACTGAAGACTGCAGGCTAATAATCAGTCTACAAATCTAGTGACTGTTGCACTATAATAATAAATCTGGAAACAAGAAATAAAAGTCACTTAAAGATGCTCTGAAATATAATTGTGACAATACATGAATAAATCTGTCCAAGAGACACATCTGTGTAAGTGTGCCCTAACACGGGTATTCTTTTGGGCCTAACAGATTCATTTATTAAAAAGTAAGACAAGCAAAACATAAGAAAAAAATAAGTAAGAAATACTGTTATAAAGCCATTTGACCCCTGCAGGCCTGATTTTCCTCAACTGCATAATAAGAGGCTGTTCTAAGTCATGATTATGGTCCCTTTTGGCTCCAGCCTTCTGAGAGTACAGCAGGTCCTCCAATCATGCTGTATTGTTCAACATGGTTTCGTTATAACATTGATGAGTTGCCATAGGAACTTAACTCTTGTTTATATCAATTAGCCTATGCTAAAACTGGTTCGTTATATGTTGTTTCACTTAAATCACAGAACCTATCGATGATGTTAAGTGAGGACTGACTGTTTAAACAGCAAAAAGAGATACAGAGACAGAGAGGCAGAAAGACATCAACAGAGAGGGAAATGGATTAACCAGTGAAAACCACTGGTTCCTGCATTGCTTGGTCTGTTTATGGTACCAAGGAAATTTGACATTTAAATAAAATATTTAATCAATGCCAATGGTAGGCTTAGAGGTTGGGAAATAATAGGTTACTGAGCCTAGACTCATTGAAGTTGAAAGTTCAACAAATAATAATATGATTGATATTATAATTAAGACCCAAAGAGAAAAAATTCTTTTGATGGACCAAGAAGATTGATTCATTCATCTTCAAGCTATTCCAATACACTTTTTGTTAATATAATGAGTGCAAATTTTTATTTATTTGGTAGAAATCGTATTGAACATTTATTATGTGTCATGAGTTGTTCTGGGTGCTGGAAACATGAAGATAAAAAAGGTATGATTCCTGCCATTTAAGATCTCACTGTCTGGCAGGAGATACAGAAACATAAATGGACAAACATGATGAAATAACGTAAGGATGGCAAGGAGTAAGGAGCTCAAACAGGAAGGCTGCTTGGAGGAGTGGACAGCTGAACTGACGTTGGCCTTCCGACCAGCGGAACTCTCATTAACAAAGTCACAGGAGGGAAAATATAGCCTGATTAATGCAAGGGACTGTAAATGTTTTATTGTTGCTGGGAGGTAAACGAAAGGGAAGAGATGCAGCTATAAAAAAAATGGCAAAGAGCAGATTGCGGAGAGTTCTTTCCACGTTAAAGAGTTTGAACTTTAGAGGTTATATGCAAATATTGTGGGATTTTAGATTGAGAGGTAGCACGGCCAAATAGGCATTTCAAACAGACTTCTCTGGAGGCTGAGGAGGACAAATAGGAAGGAATTTCAAAAGGAACGTGGAGGTGAAACTAATTAGGTCATTTTAGTAGTCCAGGGCAATGGTAGTGGAGATAGAAAGGAAGAGATACTTCCAGCAATATTTGGAAGACAAAAAATGGCCAAACTTGTTCATTGATTAGATGAATGGGTGAGGGAGACAAAAGAGACAGGCTGACAAGTTGGATGATCTGACCACCAACTAAAACAAAATATAGGAATAGAAACAGGCTTAGAAGGGATGAAAATCAATTAAATTTAGGATGTGTTGAATTTGAGATGTCCATGTAGGAAAATCCTACGTGGAGTTGGACTAACACAGATTAGTTATCAGCATATTGTCAAGAGTTGAGTTGAGTATATTTAAGACCAACAAGAAAGGTGCAAAGACAGAGGGTCTAAAGGAGAACCCAGAGCAACACCTCTGTTGAAGAGACGGATAAAAGAGGACATGGGCAAGATGGAGTTATAGGATAACAAAGCCTAGAATTTCAAAGCCAAGGGAGTTGTGAATCCTGGCTTGAAGGGAGTGATCAAAATCAGAAATGCTGTCCTGGGCAGTGTAGCTGGAGCACTGGCCCTCACACCAAAGGGTACTGGGTTCAATTCCCAGTCAAAGGCACATACCTGGGTTACAGATTTGATCCCAGGCCCTGGTTGGGGCTTGTGCGGGAGGCAACCGATCGATGTGTCTGTCTCACATTGATGTTTCTCTCTCTCTCTCTTCCTCCATCCCTTCCACTTTCCCTCCTCCCCACCCCCAACCACAAAAAACAAAAACAAAAAAAGAAAAGAAAAAGCAATAGAAAAATATTGTTGGGTGAGCATTTTTTAAAAAATCAGAATTACTGAATAGACATTTTTTTTTGAGAAGTCATTCTTCTGCACAGAAGTTAAATGAATCTAAAAGTGCCTCAGTCCACAATCATATTTAAACAAACAAACAAGAAAAAAACTCAAGGGAAAGAGATTGCACAATTCTTCTTTATTGATCAATTTTAAATGACTCGCCTAAAATCTCTTGTCCTTCTATTCAGAATATACCCGTTCAGGTCCTGTCTTGTGGGGAAACAAAATATAGTCACTTGCCATTACTCAATCAACTTCCATATGTTTGATTTAGATCATTTCTGATTTTCTTCAGATCACTCCCCCAAGTTCTTTCAAGTTTCTGCAGTTTCTCCACCATTTAAATGTTTTTGTTA
Source organism: Myotis myotis (assembly GCF_014108235.1). Classification (NCBI taxonomy): domain Eukaryota; kingdom Metazoa; phylum Chordata; class Mammalia; order Chiroptera; family Vespertilionidae; genus Myotis; species Myotis myotis. The sequence continues at coordinate 71,698,018 of NW_023416368.1, forward strand.
GCCATCCCCAGAATTTTTCCAGATTCTCTATATTTTCTTTCCTGGATAGCACTTTAAAACTGAAATATACTAAGAGCCTGGTCAGTAGAGGCACTAAGTGTATCATCTATATACTAGTGTCCTGGTGCACGGATTCATGCACACTGAAAGAAAATTAATTAGAAGAAGTATTTTAATATTGCTATTTGCCCTTTCTCTATAATAGAAGCATCAACCAAATTCACAAGTGACAATGACAGATCAAAACACACATGTGCAATTGGCGCTAATGAGAGCTTTATATGCATCATGCATGCGTGAGTCAACTTAGCCTTTTATATATAAAGAATAAACTTGCTTAATTAGAACTGCTTTCTGATTTAGCTAAACTTTTTCCAGCCTAGTGAAGCACCCCAACTTCTCTTTCAGGTAATTGTTAGCAACACAGCAGTAAATATCAACATGAAGCAGATTATTATTATAGATCATGCAGGGAGAACAAAGGGTAAAATATTTAACTGTAGCAGTATTTGACTCTATTCTGTGCAGTGAGAAAACTTGAAGTCATTTTTAAGCTCCACCATTTCTTACTTCTTTTCAGTCGGGTCAAGTTTCTAAACTTTCTAAATCTCCATTTTTCAGCTAATGAAAAGAAAATAGGATTCTATCGAATCTCCTATCTACCTACTTCAGGACTTCTGTGAGAATCAAATGAGATGAGGCATGAGAAAATGCTTCGCAAACATTTGGTTAAATTGTAAAATGTTTGCACCTGGCTATAAAGCAAGTTGGGTTCTGGGCTGAAGACCTCCAAGGAGGCTAGTCGCTAGGGAGAGGAAACTGGGTGTTGCTACGTGGTGTGATTCCCTGGAGCTCTGGGCTTGGCTGGGCTGTGGGCTGCATTTTGCGCCATGGGGTCATGGCAGCATTGGCTGCGATTTGGTGGGGTGTCACTCCGGTGGTGGGGCCTGTGTCCCACTTGGGGAAAACTGAGTGTTGGTTTGCCGTGGTGCTGTTTTTTTTTAAATAGCCAATGTGCATCATGGCAACTCCTGTGTTGAGCATCTGCCCCCTGGTGGTCAGTGCATGTCAGAGCTACCGGTCGGACAGATGGACACTTAGCCTTTTATATAGAGAGAGTTGAGCATCATGCTTGCTTTATATCAACAGGGGGTTCTTGGTACCTCTTTCTTTCGCATAGTTTGGCTTTACACAGCCAGATCTACTTTAAGTCATATCATAAGAAGTATATATACTTACTAAAATTTTAGATTGGGAAGAAATAGGACTCATCTAGTCTATTTTCCCACTTAAGGATTTTTCCTACTACACCTCTCCTACTCTTGTTTTTTCTCCAAGTCAAACTCAAGAAAATATTCTTTCCCCACAGGAATGTGGTGGGTCTTAAAAAATTTTAATACATTATACAGTTAATTTAGTGCATCATTAGAAGCATTTTTAAAATAATGGAATGGCATGGATAGGATAGAATAGACTAGGATAGGATGAGGTTGGATGGAATATCAGAGTCTATTAAAATCCAGTAAAGATAAATATTGTTTCATGAAACTTGTTTTAGTGGAGGGGAAGTGCATGCGTGAGTGTGTGTGTGTGTGTGTGTGGGCACGCGCACGAGTGCATGTGAGTGTATGTGTGTGTGTGTGAGTGTGCATGTGTATATGAGTGTGTGTGCATGTGAGAGTGTGTATGAGCAAGAATGTGTGTGTGCATGTATGTGTGTCTGTGTGTGCACATGTTAGTGTGTGTGAATGTGAGTGTGTGTGTGAGTGTATGCATGTGTGCATGTGAGTGTGCATGCGTGCGTGTGTGTGCATGTAAGCATGTGTGTGTATGTGAGTATGTGTGCATGTATAAGTCTACGCATGTGTGTGAATGTGTGAGTGTATGAGCGTGTGTGTGAGTGGGTGTGAGTGTGAGTGTGTTTGAACTGTACTTCTTACTTCAAAACATGGCCCTGCGTAATTACTCACCACCCCCAGGACATTAATTTGCCTATTCTTTACTTCATCAAGCTTAGCTTTCATTTAAACCAACTTTTTAAAAAAATTACTAACATCAATCCAGCTCAGTTCTGCTCCTGTGATGTTTTTTTCCAGTGAGTCTGCTCATTTAGGCTGACTGTGGCATTTTATCAAACTGAAGAATATGAAGCGCTTCATTAAGGAGTTTTTCCTCTCCTCCCATCTGCACACCATCCTCTGTTATTTTTCTAGTACCAAACTGGACACTCCTCATTTGCATTTTTGGTGCCCTCAGCCAAAGGTGCAACTGTTACTGCCACACACTTTATATTACACGAGAGGCTGGTGCATGAAATTTGTGCACAGGGGTAGGGGGTGTCCCTCAACCCAGCCTGCACCCTCTCCAATCTGAGACCCCTTAGGGGATATTCAACCAGCAGTCGGACATCCCTCTCACAATCCAGGACCGCTGGCTCCTAACCGCTCGCCTGCCTGCCTGCCTGATTGCCCCTAACCACTTCTGCCTGCCAGCCTGATCACCTAACAGCTCTCCTGCCGGCCTGATTGCCCCCAACTGCCCTCCCCTGCCATGACCCACCTCCTCCACCAGGACCCACCTTCTCCATGCAAGGCAGCGGAGACACCAGGACCAGCCCCCTCCGTACAGCGCAGAGCTGTGGGACCCCCAGGCATCATGGCGTGGAGCGGCCACTGGGCCCTGCCTCTGCTGTGCGTGCAGCTATCTTGTGGTGGCCATCTTGTGACGACATTGCCCGATGGCGTGGCACAAGGGCATGACACCACCTAGGCTTTTATTATATAGGATGCCTTTTTCAACATCTCTCTGATGCCGCGACTTAGTTCTTTCTTGTACGTCCCAAAGCAGATCTAAAGTGCTCCCCCTGCTCTCGAGCGTCTTCAAATGAAACTCACTGCATCTTTTCTGCTGTTGTCACTTCGTTAGCTCTTTACTTTTGGATGGAGAGAAGACATTCGACCTGGTGAGCCGCTGCACACCCGAAAGTTCTGCTTCGACGCGATCTCGCACAGCAGCCCGGTCACTCTCTATGACTGTCACGGCATGAAGGGGAACCAGCTCTGGGGCTACCGGAAGGTAAGAGTCAGCTCACAGCAGGCATTCCCAAACTGCCGGGCTAAAGGTCTTCTCACTCAGTGTTTTCTTTTAAAACACACGGATGGAAACTGCTACCCGGACATGTGTACACGTATTTGGCCCACGTGCTTGGAGACCACCAGCAAAGATGAGGGGAAAGATAGAGTGTTTTGGGAGCGGCCTGCTTTTGGCTTTGTTTATGATGCCTACACAACCAGTTATGACTGAAAAATGGCTTTGAACTGAACACTAGCACCACAGGGGAGGGATGAGTCATATCTCAGACAATTCTCAAAAGGAGGGGCCACAAACCCAATAAAGACATGAACATAGGTATTCTTTTTAAGAGCCCTAATTCTCACACATACACACACACACACACACACACACACCCACACACACACACACATGCACACACAGAGATGAATGCATCTATTCATTTATAATATATCTCAGGCTCCTTTGGTTGGGAGCAATCTGGGTTATGACAAGTACAATTACACAAATAAGTATAGATTCGTGTAGATGTAATTGTGGCACCCCTTATACAGAAAGTGATCCATTTGTAATTCGGCCAAAATCCTGCCCAAGTAGAGCAAGGAGAACTTATTTGTGGAATTTAAAAGTTTAAAGAATAATCAAGTTAACATTTAATGATAGGAAAAAGTTCAAAACAAATATAAAAATCACATGTTATTGAATTTAAAATAAAGAACAATTAAATTTTTATTTTAAAATACTTTCATTATAAATATTATATAATTCTTTAAAATTCTATGGTTTTTAAGGCAGGACTCAGGTTCCACTTAGCACATACCTCATAAGCACTATTCTGCTCCTCCAGTTTGTACAACTGCTGGAGGCCCTCACAGCCAGATAGGAGCTGCCCTCTGTTTGCCTTTTACACTCTGGCCTAATTCAACCTTTCCCTGACTATAAGAAGCATGTCAGGCCAGCCCCTTTAATCATGAGCTTTGGCCATCCTGTGGCTGAGGTAACATCTGTATCCCCTGGAATTACAGAAAGTAAAAGGGGAAAACCTGAAGAGAATCGATGTGGGGGGCCCATTGGTTTTGGTACCTATTCACTCACGAAATAAGCTCTCTGGTACTGACACTCACAACATTATACCCTCCATAATATCTGGCAGATTATGGCTATGTGTCCAGAACAATATGAAATGCCAGTTGTTATACCCTTCTACAAAACAATTTAAAATCAAAAGCACTAATGAGAATATGGCACCAGATATAATACGGGGAATTACTACAATAGGAGAATCTCACAGTTTCCCTTATGAAAGACATCATGCATGATTAATCTTGTCAAACTCTTCTGCTATTCAAAATATCCAGTCTGTGTGCGGTGCAAAAAGGAAGTTTTTTGTTTTGGGTTGGTTGTTTTTATGGCTATGGACTGACCTTTAAGATGGTACCTCCTGGGCACATCAGTGAAATATCTGATTCACCATTTGCCTAGCATGCTGGTGGTCCCTAATAAACAGCCCACTTCTCATTACTGTGCATTTATAGCATGAGAGACAGAACACTCAATAACGCACAGTTAAGCCCAGAAGAGGTGGTTGTTTTCATTAGCGAGCTTACAGGGGCTTACAGATGGATAAGACCAGCTAATACATGTGCACGCGGAGCTCCCGGGGAGAGAAAAATGGCTGCGGTGATTTCAAGAGGTAACTTACAGCTTTATCACTTTAAACCTTTCCGGGATCCTCGGGGACCAGTGAGAGGAAACCATCAGAAGCAGTTGCGCTGTGGCTCTTCTCTCAGATCTTCTTGTAGCTGTTTGCTTTGCATTGCTTAGCAAAAGGTTACACTCGCTGTGTATTTATATAACAAGCAAGGTATTTATACATAATCAGAAACATGCCAGAGGCTCGAAATGGAAAGCTTCTGAAATATCTCATCTTAGTCAATGACTCAGGCCTATTCGAATGTACCTTTTTTAGAAAATTCCTCTTGTCTATTTCAAGGGCTCTTCCCCAGGCATTCAGAGAGAAACCATGAAGAGAGAAGTCTCTGGGGCTCTACCCTGTGTGTTTAGATTCATTACTTGGCCCTGGCACTTTCAGGTGGATTCGTAATATTATGAGTCAGCTTTGGAGCTGCCCCTTTTTTATTAGCATATTCATGAATTAATAGGATCCCAAAGACCCTACTAGTTGCCTAAAGCAGTGGTTCTCAACCTTCTGGCCCTTTAAATACAGTTCCTCATGTTGTGACCCAACCATAAAATTATTTTCGTTGCTACTTCATAACTGTAATGTGGCTACTGTTATGAATTGTAATGTAAATATCTGATATGCAGGATGGTCTTCGGCAACCCCTGTGTAAGGATCGTTCGACCTCCAAAGGGGTCGCAACCCACAGGTTGAGAACCGCTGTTTAAGGGAATCATTACCTCCAACTGTTAAGGAGGCATTGGGCTAGTGCTTTACACACGTTCCCTCAAACCTCACAACCATTCTAGGCACTGTCAGGTGTAACTCAAGGATACTAGCAGATTTGTGGCAGAGCCAGCATTCAGGTGCAGGTGTGTCTGGCTTTAGCGTCTCTCCTCTTTCCTCTGCTGTACTCTTTTAAGAAATCAGATCACTGATGGGAGAGCTCCCATGCCTGATGGATTCTGCACCACACATAGCAGCCAACCCCATTCTGGACCACATGGAGATTCTTGGAGAGGGAAGGTGGCCAGGAGCTACCTGCCTTGAGTGGGTGAAGGTCATTGTCAGGCCCCACTTTCTGACCCATCAGCAACCATCAGCTCTCAGTTGTTCTTGTTTATTCGGGAAGATTTTTTTCAAGCTTTATTGAGATATAATTGACCTAAAACATGGTATGCATTCAAGGTGTATACCTTAAATCATGTAACATCATGATTTGATATATGTATATACTGCAAAATGATCATCCCCATAAGTTTAGTTAACACATCAACCACCGCACATAGTTACAAATTTGTTCTTCTTGTGATGAGAACTTTAAAGATCTACTGTCTTAGCAACTTTCAGGTATACAGTACAGTATTGTTAACCATAGTCCCATGCTGTACATTATGTCATCAGAACTTATTCATTTATAACTGGGAGTTTGCACGTTTTGATCACCTTTACCCATGCCCCTTAGCTTACAGCTTTTTCTAGATGTGGGTCTTTGCTACCACACACATACAAAGAAGGGGATCCCTATGCTGTGATCTTGCAACTAGGTTCAGTTGCACAATTTTGTCCAAAAATAGCATGTACCCAGGTTAAGAAATCCCATTCTTGGTTTTCTTTTACCACCAGGGGGACCCCTGTTACAAGAACAAGGAATTGTTGAAGTGACCTCAGTAAAAGTAGTTAAATCATCCATCAACATCCAAAATAGGAAATTGTCTCTCTCTTCTTCAACCCCTACATCTAATTGGTCACTAGGACTTGCCAATACCCTCCCCTGGTCAATATCTGGAAAATCCATCCTTTCTTTGCCAGTTCCACAGCCCCTGCCCTAGTTACAGCCCTTCACATCTTACCCCTGGATAATTAAAATAGCTACCTAAAGGGTACCCCGCTTCCTGTCCTTTCCCCTCTGACCCTTCTTCCATCCTGAAGTCAGAGGGAGTTTCTAAAGAATCCAAACATTGCATTCTTGTGTTTTACAACTTCACCTGGTTTTCCATTGAATAGAAAATAAAGTGCCTTCACCTCCCAATTCTTATCCTAACCCTTCACAATCTGGTAAACATAATGATTGCACTTTTTACATTGAAAATAGTGGTGAGGTATATCCCAATATACCAGTACTGTATCACTACAGCAATCTATCCTAAGTAACCTTATTATACCTCCTGCAAATTCAGAGCTATAACCCATATCCTTCTCTTTTTAATTAAGCATTATTATTGGGTTTCCCCATATTTATCCCTGTGACTTATATTGGAGATGGCCCCAAGAAATCTTGATAAGAAGTGGGGAAGTAATATGGGGAAGGTATGGGAGTCAACGAAGAATACATTATTAAGGAACTTACCACTGTGAGTACTAGAGCTCAGCCTACTGATGATCTCTGGAAATGATATGAAATACACATCAGAGAGCAAGAGAGTTGGGGTATTTATACACCACTCCACTTGGCCTTTGGTTAGGATTACCCCTGGGTAGGGATGGTTTATTGTCTGCTACCTCTGGGCTACTGCTCTTACAGCCAGAACTATTCTTAAACCCAGAGAAAGTCCTTAGGAAGACACATACATCGGCCACCTGCTGGAATGCACTGAAGTAGTGAGACCTGAAGAGCCATGGGCCAGATACAGGTACTGCATGAAAATCTAGTTGGTCCACAATCCTTGCCAATGCTTGGCATAGTCAATTTCTTTTTCAGTTCCTATTTTCATTCTGTGGTTGGAGACTGCTATCACATGTTTGTTAGCTGTTTTGGATATCATCTTTGTGAAGGATGTGAGCCTTTTGGTCATATTTAACTTTGGTTGTATGGCTTTTTTTACATATTTTTTGGAGGATACGTACATACATACATGTTCTTTGTTGGATGTCTGCATTGGAAATATCTTATTCTGATCGGTGTCTTCCCTTTACTTTCTTGTGGGGTATCTTGATGAAGAGCTAGTCTTTATGATTAGTGCATTTTTTGTCCTGTTTAGGAAATCTTTGCCCACACAGCAGTCATGAAGATAGACATTTAAGTTGTCTTTGGAATCTTTATTGTTTGATTTTCAACACTCTGGTATATAATTCCATGAAATCGTTTTATGTGTATGATGTAAGAGGGGATTGATTTTTTTCATATTTATATCCAATTGCTCAATCACCATTTATTATATTTAAAGACCATTTTTCCCCACTACATAGAAGTGGTACCTTTGTCATAAGTCAAGGGGCCTTATATACATGAATCTGTTTATGAATCCTCAAGTGTTTACCATCAACTAAACAGTCTAAGCCATACAGAAAGTAAACTAATAGTAATAAACTAACTCACTCTAATAAGAGGTATATCCAAAAACCCACAACAACCATCAATTTTAGTGGTGAAATGTTAAAAGTTTCCTCCAGAGTCTAGGGATAAAATATGATGTCTGCTATCATCACTTTTATTTATCATTGTACAGAATAGCCTACCTAGAGCAATCAGGCGAGAAAAAGAAAATAAAATGTGTAAGAGTTGGAAATGAAGATATTCAACACTCTATTCACAGATGACATAACAGATATATTAAAAAATCCAAAATATTATACATTTAAACTAGTAAAATTAATAAGTGCATTTAGCATAGTCCTGCAAACAAGATAAATGTAAGAAAATCCATTCTATATACTAGCACCAAAAAAATAGAAAACGAAATTCAAAAATGATTTTATTTGACTACCATGGGAAGCATCAAATAACTAGGAAAAAATCTCACAACACATGTGCAAGACCTTTACACAGAAAACTATAAAACATCGCTAAGAGAAAATTTTAAAAATACAGAGGAATCCATCAAGGATAATAAGACATCATTGTAAAGATATCAGTTCTCACATGGGTGTTTAGATTTAATGTAAAAAAGAATCACATCCCAGCAAGTTTATTTGTGGAAATTGATCAACTAATTCTGAAATGTATATGGAAATGAAAGGGCCAAGAGAGCCAAGAAAATGTTAAGGAAGAAAAAGAACAGCATTAAACACTATGAAAGCACCAGGTATCTAGACATGTAAAAGTACATTTCTAAAGGCAGCATGTTATTGGCATAAGGATAGACTGACTGAGACCTGGGTGTTGGTATTTTTGGAAAGCTCCAAAAATGTTCTAATGGGCAATCAGATGGAGAAACATTTTTCTAGCCCTAATTTTTACCTACTTTCTTGACTCCTGTTGAGGTTGGCCCTTCCACTTGTATTCCTATACCATTTTTGTTCCCTTCTGTGTACCTGTCACATTGTATTATGCCTAGCCGGTCTCCCCTTATAGATGTTAACTATATAAGGGCAGAAACTTTTTCTTGTATGTCAATATGGCCTACCTGATATCTAATATGTAGAGAAGTTCCTAAATAAGCATTCTTTAAATGGCTTAAAGAACCACTGAGTTCAATTATTGAAATAATCCCCTCTTTCATGAACCCCAAGCTGTGCGGATAACACTTAACACATCTCTGTGTCTCCGAATCACATGCACAGCCTCCCCAAATACCAAAAGTAAAAGATTTATTTTTTTTACTTGCTCTCTGGAGTGTTCTTATAGTTTAACTTCCATAAAAAGGGACTTTAAAATAACATTAAACAAGAAATACAAATAAGAAAGTACCTTTCAGACTGAGATGATGGCAGGGCAACAATCACATTGGCATAAAAAGTGAGTGGGTGGAATTTGTGGCACGGGCCTGCATTTGACTGTTTATTGTAGCTTATATATAAGCCAGGGCTTTGGCCTCTCTGCTCATAAAATCCTGCTGGTCTACAAAGATACCAGATGGAAGGCCACAAGGTTGTTATTTTTTAATCATTCTGGTTAGCTATTGATTTAGGACCAAAAATGAGGCAAGTGTACACAAAGAGCGTAATTAAAAGGTGTGTAATTCAACTTTGGTTCTGATACATAAAGCCCTGCTATAAAATCCTGGACTATGTGGTCATACTGATGCAGTTACACTACCCCAGGTCAGCCCCCTCATTCCTGGACAGTCTCAAGTATTAGCAAGTTCTTCCCTGGCTTTCGATACCACACAGATTAAATTTCATCCATCTTGCTCAAGTCAGACCCCAAAGGTTTGAACAATGTTTGCCTGATCTTTACTCTTTACTTCTGATTTAATGGCCCGTTTTCTTGCCACTGCTCTTCATATGGGTCTACCTCAATCAGCCTCTCTAGACATTCACTCCTACCATACTCTGATAGTCCCAGAGAGGGGTGATAACCACAGAATGTGTCTCTAGCACCCTTTGTTATGAGCTTGTAGTACCCTTTTGTTATGAGCAATATATTTGTTAATTTAGCTTGAGTCGGTTAATTTTTCTGCCTTAACTTTACATATACTTGGCTTCTTTATGAGGTCTCAGTATAAAAATAACCCACAGTCTTTTTTCTTATTTTGCTGCACAGACACATCTCTGCAGTATTATACCTGTATAGTTCATCTTTTATACTTTTGCAGTTATCCATTTGTTTCTATTAAATTCTTTCTCACGAGATTTCATCTAACCTAGATTTTGATCCTTTGATCCAACTTATGAGCAATTGAACTAGTTTTCGTTTTCATCACAGCATGTAGTCATGCCTTCATCTACGATGTTGATCCCAATGCACAAGAACTGAGCCCTCTAGCATGTGGTAGAGGTGACATTGATCCATTAATGAGCATCATTTGGATGAAGGTCCTCAACCAGATACAAATTCACCTAATAGCAATATCTCATAGCCCACATTCTCCAGCTTGCCCATAAGAACACAAAAGTGGACTTTTCAAACATCTTACTGAAAACCATCTGCACAATGTCTACATCATACCCATATTTGCAATAGGAGACTTCAGTCATTGTACCCTAAGAAAGTATGATTTTCAATTTGAATGGATGATTCAACCACCTTGTCAAAGAAGAGGGGGAATTGCTGCCAGGAGAGGATATACTCACCCTGGCATTGAAGCTACCTTCTTAATAAGTAGTAGTAGCTCCCAATTCTGTTTTCATCTGTCTAACCTCTCTGAAGTCACTTAGTTGTCACAACCTTTTAACTTCTGCCATTTCTGGCTAACTTGGCAATATCCTTACTGGTTACCATTTCACCCAACATGATTAACTGCCACTCTCTGGTCACTCAGAAGAAAAAAGGGCCCCATCACAGACCATCTCAGGCGCTAACATAAGGAAAAAGGCTCCCTGAATCAAATGCCTGCCAAGATTTGGACTGACAAACCAAAGAATCTTAGTAATGGGAACTATGAAAAAATTACATTGGTTTGCTAACTAGAACAATTTCTCCCTACTGAGCAGGTATGGGGTTGGAGCAGTGCCGCTCATTGGCTCAGGCAAGAGGAGGAATGGAGTAACTCAGAGACCGAGAGCACAGGCTCTGGCTCCTGGGGGAGCTGAGATTTGCATTCTGGTTCTTCCTTGGGTATTGCTAAATCTGGGGTCTTGGGAAACTTTCTTACTGTGTGCTTCTGTTTCCTCATTTGAAAATGGAGATAAGAATAGTTTCTACCTTAGAAGATGACTATAATGGCTAAATAAAATTAAAATGCACCTCTAAGACATGATACTGAATAAGAGTTCATTTAAAGTTAGCTATTACTATTCCATGTGCTCAACAAACTATCTTCTAATTTGATTTTAGCTGTCCAAGTTTACATACAGGAAAAGAGGGCTAGTTAGTCATATTTCTCTACTGTATATTTTTGTACTATTTTAGCTATAGCTAAATATCCGAATGTAAATTCTATGAGACCAGGGATTTTTCTCTGCTTTTTTTCATGCAGAACCTAAAACTGCTTGCCGCATAGAAGTACTTAATTAGCATTTGTAGAATGAATAAAGAAATGAACATAGCTCCCATTTGTCCACATTCACTATCTCCTCAAATTACTTATGTGGTTTAGGTAGATAAAATAAGAAAACCTGGGTAGAACATTTAGCACTGCCAGAGACAGATACATATTCAATAAATAGCAGCTATTATGATGTTTACATGACTCCCACAAGTTCACTGAGGGGAGATGAAAAGCTATGGACAGATAAAAACAAGCTACAGAACAAATGGGTTTTCTCTACTCTGGGGACTTTCAGTCCTGTGGAGAAGCAGACCAAAATAATTCAATAAATTAAGTGTACAAGACAATATGAAAATGCAAAACACTGGGTTTTACCCATGTCAGAGAGGTAAGCAAGGCTTCTCTGGCAAATTAACTTTTCAGTGGAGACATAAAAATTGAGTGGGAATCCTAAGTAAAGAAAGTGATAGAGAAAAACATCCCAGATACAAGGATCTGCTTGTGCAAAGGCCCTGAAGTAGGCAAGATTTTGGTTTCCTGGGAGAACAAAGAAAAGCCAGTTGAAAGGTATGAGTGTGAGGGAAAATTTGAGTTATATGGACAGACATCTGGCCAGGGGCAGGATCATACAAGACCTTATAGGCCAGGCTAAGAATTTAGCTGTGCAACCAGGAAGTCTTTGAATGGTCTGAGAGACATTCAACTTATTCTGGCTGCTCTGAGGAGAACTGCGGACACATTCAGGCTCACCATTTGCCTGTAGCCCAGAAGAGCAAGTGACAGGAGCAGAAGGAGAGGATGGAGGTCTGCTGTGGCTGACACTGCCTCAGCGCACACACCCAGGGGCTCTGTCAGGACATTAAGAGGCATTATTTCTGATTGGCCAAATTACCCACTGATGCAAGACCAATTTTCTCCTCCTGTGAGGAATTCTACCTGTCAAAGAAAAAAATGGAAATGATAGACGGCAAGGCTGCCTTTTCCTTATTATGCCTATCAAGGGGTTATTTGCATTTTCCCAGATGCCCAAAGTAAAAATAGGCAGACAAAACCTACCTAATTTGTCTTTCTTCCGGAACTCACAGGATATTCATATATCAACCTTGTCCTTTTCCACAGCACCAGGCTGTAGGAGGGCATATCTTTTTATTCCTTATCTCATCCCACTTGCCTCCTCTCCACCCCATTCATTTTGCAGATAGAAAACCTAAATCCCTGACCAACTAAGTGGCCATCAAAGATTATTGTCAGAGGTAAAGCTGGGATTAAAAACGAGTCTCATAATTCCAAATCTTCGTCCTCCCATATTCATATTAGACACTAAAGGCATTGGACCTAATGGGTTCTCTCTCACAAAAGCATTCTGTTTCAATGTATGGTACATGGAAATGAGCGGTCAATAGGAATGAGTATTTCAGTTCTTCCCTTTACATAGAGGAGCTATCCTGAGGTCCAGTAAACTTACTGGGCTGTTTACTGGGTATCTAAACCTGGATGTTCCAGAAATGTCTCCAACTCATTATACCTCAAACAGAAATCACTATCATTCCCACCCCCCATTCCTGTTCCTTTTTCTGCATTTCTTACCTCAAAACTGCTTTTCCTCCAGGCATCCACTGATTCCCTCTACCCTAACCCCCGCATCCCATTAATCAGACCGCCCCATATGTTACTTCTCAAATATCTCTCACATCATTTCTTGGACTCTTCCAACTCATCCCCCATTGCTTTTGCTTTTGCCTAAGCTTAAATCCTGATGATTGCTGTAGCCACCAACTGTTCTCTTGGCTAGAGTCCAATGTCTTCCTTCCCGCCTCCATTCTCCTCTCTACCACTAGCACGATCCACCCAAAATAGGGATCCTGTGGCTCTACTCTTTTAAATCCTCCAATAACTACTCCCCAACAGTTGCATGAATAGCCAAGGCTTAGCGTTGTACCCCATTCTCTTCATGATATCTCTTCATGATATCATAGTCTAGAACTCCCCTCCTTGCACCTTGTGCTCAGCCATACCAAATAACCCGCTGGTCCTCCATAGCACATAACCTAGCCCTCCACTAACTCTGACATCATCTCCCACCACTCTTCTTCACTCTTGCCTACTTGCTGTTTCTCTAACCCACCATGGTGCATTCTTGCTTAGCATTTTTGCACTGGCTATTCCCTCTGTCTGGAACCCTCTTCCCCCACATATTTGCATGGCTAATCCTTTCACCTTCTTCGAGGCCACCCAAATGTTACCTTCTCAATGAGGCTTACCCTTGCCACCTATTTATTTTTTTAAATATATTTTTATTGATTTCAGAGAGGAAGGGAGAGGGAGAGAGAGAAACATCAGTGATGAGAGAGAATCATTGATCAGCTGCCTCTTGCATGCCCCCTACTGGGGCTTGAGCCTGCAACCGTGGCATATGCCCTTGACCAGAATCAAACCCGGGACCCTTCAGTCTGCAGGCTGACGCTCTATCCCCTGAGCCAAACTGACTAAGGCACCCTTTCCACATTAAATTTGCACACGGGATATATATTTTACCTATTATGCTCATCATTTATTGTCAGTGCCTCAATGCTCCCCCCCTTTACCCCTCCCTCTAACATGTAAGTTTCAGAAGGCAGGGAATATTTACCTTCTTAAGTTTATTGGTAAATTTTAACCCCCCAAAACAGTACCTGATAAATAGTAGGTTTCAAATGAATTTTTGTTGAATAAATTGAATGCATAGATGTACATGTTATTTCACATTTCTCTTTTCACATGTTTTTCTCTATGTCTGAAATATCCCAATCCATTCTATTCCCCAAAGTCTACAATCTTATTGATATTTTTTTTTTTACTTCAAACATTTCTTGTTTACCTATTGGTTTCCCCAACTTCTTGGGTCAGGAGAATACATCTTATCTTTCTATGCCTATCTCCTAATACATATCAGAAAATAATAGGCACTTAATAAGTATTTGTTGAACTCAACCGACCTGAATAATGTTGTATTTCAAGAAAAGGACCTAAATGCATAGATCACATACAAATTGACCAAATTACACAGAAGAGCTCATTCTAAAACCGTCAATGACCTTTATTCCATAATTTCTTTTGCTTAACACAGAAGGTTCTGGTATATCAAGTTGGATAACTAGTTGAGGCAGGCCTTAATGTTTGCAAATTTTATTTTGCCAGGGCTTCAGAAATTGTAATTAGGTCTTGAATAGCTAGTCTCAGACCAGATGGTTAGTACATTCTGATTTTTAGAATTAGGGAATGCTCCTTGGCTAAAAATAAATTAGAGAAGTGGAAAATGGAATCACTATTACTTAGTTATTACATGTAGGGTATTGTGCCAGTGAGTTTACATATATTAACTCTTATCCTTCCAACAAACTTGTGAAATAGATATCATGTCTGTATTTTACAGATGAGGAAGCTAAGGTTCAGAGAATTAAATAGCTGTTCAAGGTCACACAACAAGTAAGGGGCATGACTGGAATTTGGCCCAAATGCCCTGTGGAACAAAATCCCAGCCCTTGACTAGGTTGCTTCCCCTCCCACAGTGTGGAAGTTTTAGTCTCAGACTCATCTTCCTATGCATTATGAACTTACCCACCTGCTTTATTGCCTTTGCATCTGTGGTGTCTGGTTCTTTTATTCATCTGAACACAGTGTGGAATGTTTCCTACAATGTACTCATTCTTTCATAGCTCAGACCCTAAGGAAGTATGACATGTAATAAAATTTAATGCTGGCCTGCAAATGCCACCAAGTATAACACAGAAGCCAACCAAATCGCAGGCCTGCTTGGAAGAAATGCCCCTCTCAAATGAGCTACCTGAAAAATCCCACCCACCCCTTTCACAGCGTGGACTGACTGACCTGCTTTGATTCTGAAGGGCAGGTCTATAAACCTGGACATGAACTTTTTTCATTTCCTGCTCAAGAATTTCCAATTTCTTAGCAAAAACAAAAACAAATAAAAGCAAGGGAGGAAGCAGTCAGGGAAGGTGGAAGGAGTATGGGAGAGGAAGTTTGTTGCAATTACATTTTGAACAGCGAGATATATGCTATGACTATCCCCTGGGACTGAGCAAAGAACAGTCCAGTTTTAAAAAGCCCTTTAAGGAGGATTGTTGTGAATGACAGACTTGCCAACGCACTGAGAAGCCTAGTCCAAAGAAAAAAAAACTGTATTCAGTTTGGTTACAGCCATCTGTTGTCATGACCGAGGCCATGAAGGGTAGAGGAGTAAAAAGCTGTCATAGAGCAAGAGACCATATTCACCAACGATTGCTCAACCCACTGACTTAGTTCCAGCCGGGAAAAGCATCAGTAAAGACATTTAATAATCAAAAAGCTTAGCTGAGTAGAAACATAAAGATGACAATTATGTAGCCCCAAAGGTCAAACGTGGATAATGCATGCTTGGGGAAGGCTGAAGATGCTTCCAGAAGCTTGACCTCTAGGACCTACTGGATACTCCACAGACAAGGGTGAGCAGAACTCGGTCTGTAACCAGAGAACAGTCAATCTGTTGGTGCACTGCTTATGCTGATAGTCTCTGTTCTGATGTCCCATCATTTGTCTCTGTCATGATTGACCTTTGCCATAAAATGGGCATCATTCAATTTTATGGCTGGGAGAGGCCTTCGAGATTGATTTTATCCACACCCCCTCCCCCCATTTTACTGATGAAGTTTCTCAGACATAGATAGATTTAGGGAATTCAACTTTCAGGAGAACATGAAGTGCAATCGCAGAACACACATTCTGGATTTTCCAGGGTAGTGCTGAATTTGCATATCCTTCCTGGCTGGCCCCATGCGTATACCTGTATTTGTCAGAGCATGTGTTCTAATTTGAGATTTGGAAAAAATATGATCACCTTATGGCTCAGAAAATAAGGTTGGAGAAAATAAAATGTTCATAAAATCTAGTTTGGCTTGTGCATCCACGCCGAGGTGCACAAACCAGTAAAAGAAAGAGAATAAAAACAGGTACTTGTTTAAGCTTTCATGGAAATATGTGTTTTTGGGGAGAAACTGCAAACATATGGAGGTCCCCGCTTGAGCTATTGATAAAGGTGACAATAGGAAGAAATACAGATAGATGGGGGAGGTAGTACTTGTACCTGGAATGGAGTGAATTATAATTTAGCAGGTCCATAGAATTAATTTTCATGCATTTTAACAGCTTGAGAACGCTCTGTGAAAAGCAGATCTAAATCCATTACCCCCATGCTGCTAATCTGGAAAGAGGCTGAGCATGAGAGATGCTGGGAAGGATGAAAGCAAGGGGGTGAAGGACACTGCTGCCCAGGGAGCTACAGCGGCTATCAGAAGGGATAGCCACTTGATGGCAAGGATGGACCCCAAGAGAGAGGGATGTGGGGTGAGCTGCAGGGCACTCTCCTTCCTCCTAGAATCTGCTCCCTCCACTCAGAGTAGGAGACAGTCCCTCAGAGCCTCCCCTGAAGTCAAACAGCAGCCCAGTTGGTGGGGTGGGGGTGGGGGAGAGTAGGAGTGGGAAGGAGGCCTCAGGAGCATTCTTTGTGTAAGAAAAGGAAAATCCACAGTAGACTCAGGAACCCCGTAAAGAGAACAGAAGAATGCGCCTTTGTATTAGGCACAGCTCTTTCTTTACATTGAAACTAGAAATGTGAAAACTAAATTGCAGGCAGCTGACTTTCTCCTTTCTTATGCTTCCTCCCTTCACACCGTGCCTAACTATGCAAACATCCGGGCCCTAAAAGAACATCAAATATTGGTCGGTGGAGTCTTAACATCCAGGAGCAATCCAGCAATGTTTGCACAGGGTGCCTGGGAAACTCTTAGATTCCAAAAGCATTGCAAGTCTAATATTCCCCAGTGAAAGAACACAGAGCCTCTAAACATGTCCTGAGGTAAATAAGACAACATTATTTGACCCTCAAATTGAAGCAGTGATTTGGGGAAGCTTTTACATGTTATTGGCATTTTTCTTTTTTAGCATAGACATTGTAAGAGACAAAAGTTTCATTGCTACTTAAGAAGGGATCCTTTTCTCTTAAATGAACTTCCTCTTTCTACTTGCACAATAAAAGGGGGTGTGTGTTAATAGAGCCAGTCAGATAGTGAGCTTGCTTGCCTCTTACGCTTGCGTGCCCACGCCCCCCAGTACCTTTCATTCAGAGGGCTGTTATCTTTATCATGTACTTAGCAACCTTTTTTTTTTTTTAAGTGAACACTGCCTCCTCCATTTTACAGAAAGCAATGAGAATTGCACCACAGGAATGACACTAAAGGGATTGAGAAGAGACTGAAGTTCAAGTGCTAACGAATTTGAGTTTGTAGGTTGAGATATTGCCTGTGTGTCTCTTATCCCCTTCCCCATATTCATTTTCTGATTAAGGCAACTGAGCACCTACCTCATTTTGGTTCCTGTTTCTTTTGTAGTTCCCCTTGCAGTTAGAGGCTCAGTACAGGGTAGGAAAAATTCTGACTGTTCTAGTATGTGTATGCGTGTGTGTATGTGTGTGTGTGTGTTTCTGTTTATAGACAAAGTTATCATTTTTGTATACATGCCTCTCCCCCAGATAACTAGGTTATTAACTACTTGATAAGCAACCTCACATGCTTACTATCTTCAAAACCCAACCAAGAAGCAAAATGTCTACCACAGAGTAAAAAAATGATGGACTGCTTTTTTTAAAAGTATCACTGAATGAACGAATTCTTTGCTTCTGATTGAACCTGCTTGGAGGCCTTACTTAGTACAGAGGGATCCCAGGAAACCATGTTCCATGTGCAACTCAAGCTGCTTTTGTTTGATTTGGGGAGATAATCTATTTTTTACACCAGGAGTATAGACTAAAATATAAACGGGGATATTTTGCTCCCTCTGTATATTTTGGGTTCTAACCAGTCACCATATATTATGTCAGTCGTTTCTTTCTGATCTCTCCAGGACAGAACATTATTCCATCCTGTGAGCAACAGCTGCATGGATTGCAACCCCGCAGAGAAGAAGATTTTCATGGCCAGATGTGACCCCCTATCTGAGACTCAGCAGTGGATTTTTGAACATATTAATATGACTGTTTTAGAAAAATTTAACCACCATGCCAGCTCCTAGAAGGAAAGAAGGAGTGATGACCTCCAGATTCTAAAAAAACTAAAATTTCTCCAGCACCGGGGTGGAAGGCATCGGGAATAACATTTCCTCGATCTAGGAAGCCTGGTTTAAAGGCCCGTCAATGCCACGTTAAAGTAGGTTGTCCTGGAGAACTTCCTGCATCTGAAGAACTTGGCGGAGAACCTCACCAGCTGCTTCTGAGAACTTGAGACTAGCAGTTCCCTTGCTGGCCAAGGGCGAAGATTATTTAGGGATGTTTCAAAACAACTGCTGAGTTAATAAATCCTAGCATTTCTCAGGTCAAATCCTGCAGTAGTGAGTAGCTATGAATGGATCCTATCATTCGGGTGGGAGGGGGGTGGAAATGGAGTGCATGACTGCTCTGACAACCTGAAGATCCCGCAGGTGTAGAACTAGCCACGCTGAACGGGCGAGCTGGACTCTTTGGTGCCATTCTCTGACTAAGAATGGGTTAAGCAGGTTTAACCCTTCAAAGTGCTGCAGATGATTTTAGAGTGCTCATACCATTCTGTTTTCTTGTTGTTGTTTTTTAAATGAAGGTGTGCTATGTAATGTAAGACTTAAATTACATCATGAAACGGACTTCCAGTGTTTCCGTTCTTGCACCGGCCATTTTCCTTTTCGGGCAGAAGTAACTTATTTTTCCTAAAAGTTCATGCTCCATCCATCAGCTGAAGCTCGAATTCAGTGCCCTTGTATGAATCCACTTTAAAAACAAAATCAGAACACTATGCTACCCGGTTACTCCAAAGAGAATGATTTCACAGAGGCAGCAAAACTACGTAAGGTTTAGGAGAGGGACTTCCGTAGGAAATCGATTTTTACTTTTCTATTCTTTTTAGAATTCTAGAAGCCTGATGTTTGTCCAGTCATAATTTTTATTAAGGAAGGGAATGGAGTGAGGTTGATGTAATTTGTTTAAGGAGATTCTTAAACCCAAATAAATCTACACTCCAAGTGCCGTGTGAAAATGTCTCCATTCGCTTCAATTCTGTTTGGTCAGTCCTCGGGACATAGAAGTGGTTTTGTTTGTTTGGTTTTAGATATTTTTTGTTTTATGTCACTGATATTAATGATGTTTTTGTTTTACTTGGACGTGCACCGAAGGAATTTCCATTAATAAAGTGCTTCTGACACTGTTTTCTGTAAATGGGACAATATTTCAGGGGTGAAGAAAGGGATGATTAAAAAGCTAAGTGGAGCATTTAATCCTTAAGACAATCTTTTTTTTTTTTTTACTTTTCAATAATAACGGGGGTGGGAGAGGAATATATAGAGAGATTAAGATGGGTCTTAAGAAAAAAAATTATGTTTATTTTACATTCCTCAAGTTTTTTCTAGTAGAAAGAAGTGTTTATTTTGCTTTCATTGTTTTCTCTTAATGTGGTTTCCTTGTTAAAATGTACACATCGTCTTGGATATAGAAGCAGTGAATTTTAGAATTGGGAAGACTCTTAGTCCAATCCCTTTGTTTTTATCGATAAATGACACAAGCCCAGAGAGGATGGCCCTCCTTCCTGGCAGGGCAGAGGGGTCTTCTGAGCCCGTTCAGTGCCTCCTCCTGCTCTGTGTCGCCTCACTCTGCTACCCGAGGCGGTTCTGATTATTCCGCTGATTTAACTCACCATTTCCCATCACTAGCTGAAACATCACACCTCCCTGGGGATGCCTACAAGAGGAGCATTCACACTCAGAAGCTTCACTATATGAAACCTCTTCTTGTAAATGTTCGTGGTTTTGTTCTCTCCTCGAAATCTAATCAAAATGTCCAGTTAAGCTGCCCTGCTAATAGTTGGGGAAGAGCTATTTTGTTATCTTTACTGATTTTTCAAGCATTCTTTTGAAGAACTCTTCTTTTTAAACTGACAGATTTTTTTTGAGTAGGTCAAGAGATCTTGAAGGTTTCAAGATGCATAGTAGAGAAAATCAATAGTGAAAAATGAACCTGTGTACTGGGCAATTCAGAGAGTGAGAGAAGCTTTGTCTCAAGTGTTCAGAGAGCAATCTGGTTTTAGAAGTAGAAGTGCCTATAAAAATTCTCATTATGTCATTAATCAGTTGACTGCTATTTACACTTCTACGCAAGCGTCAACATTGGGTCCTGCACCCTGGACAGCTGTGTTAGATGCTCTAATCATGGGAAGCTAGCCATAGCATGTTGGCAACTGTCCTCAGAGAAAGTCTGGATATCGCATCATTTTAATGTAACCTGCAGGATCAACAAAGATTGGTTTCCTGATTATAGAGAAACTACCTTTTGGATCTAATCTCACCTTTGAGTCCAAGGACGTAATGTAAAAATTTAAAACTAACGAAACAAACAAACAAAAAAAAGAGAAGCTTGACACAATCAAAGCCAAAATTGAAATTTCAAACTGCCAAAAAATTGTTAAATGTTTGCAAATGGGAACCATCCCAATAGAATAAAATGAAGCCACAAGAATCTCCCCCTAAGCAGCAGGGCCAGGCTCTGGCAATAAGCACATGTCAGGAGGCATTCCCCATACCACCCAGGGTTGGGACTCTACTTGAAATACCACCATTACCATTCTGAAAAGTAGGAAATTGCATATGTTGGTGTATCTATTTGGCCAAGAGGACTGAACAGATTTCAGAAAGATTCTCTTCTCTGGAAAGAACATGATTTAGATGCTGATCAGTACTCAGCTGTTCAGAATGAGAGGGAAAATGTCATAAACTTCATCTGACCTCAAAAATTACTACTTCTCCATAAGAGACGACTTTGTCAGAAGTTAGGAAGTAGTTAATTTATTAAATCCTTTTTGTGTATTTACTGAGAAAAGTCTGTGCTGGAAAACAGTTGTGAACTAATTGTGGGATTTATACTTTGTTTCAAGGCTGGATTAGCACCATGGCAATAACGATGTATTGGTGTCTATGTCTACTACTACTATTTAGTTCAAAATATTAATGTGATCACATGACTGGTTTTAAATGTATTCATTATATCTGAGGCCTCAGTGAATAATGCCAGTTAAAGGATTATTTTGTGAATGAATAACATAGAGCTTTATAAAATAAATGCATAACATATATTGAAAATGGATTTATAACCAATAAAGGAGAATGTTAGGCCCATCCTCTTCTTGATCTTGCCAAACATAAAACCAATGCCAACACTTGACATCATTGCTTTTAGGGGCAATTATATATGGTTGGTTGTTTTTCTTAAAGTAAAAACACCCAAAAGGTCAATAAAGGGCATATAAATAACTACTTTGTGCTTCTTGCCCTTCCATAAAAAAAGATAACTTCTATTTCGATCCTTTTATAACTATCTCCATCAGAATAGCAAAAAAGGTGTGTGTGTGTGTGTGTTTTTATTGGAAAGACCAGCACTGTTTATGTCAGACCAATCAAAAGAGCCAATGACACTTTACAAAGGTCAAGGTTCAATCAAGGAAGGCCACACCCACCCTGTATTGACATTCCCTGCCCAGGACCTCACACACCTGAGGACGAGGACAGAACTGATGGCAAGACCCCCCCCCCCCCCCCCCCCCGCTTTTGATTTCCCATCTGAAGTGTTACAGAATCTTTCCCAGGAGTGGACATTTCCCCCGGCCTTCAAATGCTGCCGGGTTATATTATTCAGAATTTGGAACCATCCTAATAATATGTGATTCTTGTGAACCTTGATTTATCCCTGGCAAACCATTTAGGAAGGCTGTAATATGCTTTCATAAAGAGGCACTGGAGATAAGGCAGTCAGGCCTGGGTGTAAGGCATTTTATATACACCCTGAGACAGAAAACCTCAAAGGGAAAGTATTTTTAAGTGATTCCCTATGATTCTGGGAGTAAATATAAATGGCAAGAGGTAAATTGTATCTCTACACGTGGGTGCACATAATCCTCTCCATCCAGCTCGTCGACAAGTTCATCCCTTGCCATAATAACTCTCAGATGACACCGCTAACTGTAATTACTCTCCATGTGTGGAACTGTGGCGAGGACGCCGAAGCGTGACAAGTGGCCGGTCTTCCCCACACTGCCGACATTGGAGGATTGCTCTTTGATTAATGTCTGTAGCCTTTGCTTGCAGAACTGGGAGCTGTTTGCAACTCTATTTGGTAGACTTGACATTGGCCTGAAGCTTTTATTCGCAGCCACTCATCTATCCACTTGACGCACCAGGCTGGCGTGTCTGGTCCTGTGACTTAGCAGACAGCAACCAGGGCACATGTTTGGCACTTCGCTTCAGAGAGGGAGACCTGGGAGCATTTCTCTGTCCCTCCTGCCTGAAGTTGCCCCCTCCAGCTCACCCCACAATAACCTGCCAGGGTTTCCGCAATCTGCCACTCTCCACATTTGCTTGGTCCCATAGTGATGTGACCGGCCTCAGTACAGAAAGGCAGCTACATTTCAGAATCTTGTTGTGGATGACTTTACTCTGTCCTTGTATTCACCCTGGGGAGGATTGTTTATCACTAAGTGACATAGGTCCTGGTTTACCAGGGACACTCCTGCGTTATGCCTGCTGTCCTGCGTAATTACTGGTAGTGCCCCCTTTTACTCTTAAAAGTGTCCTAGTTTGTATAGCAAAGTATACGGTGGCTCTATCTGTAATACACTAGCCTGCTTACTTCCTGGTTCCTCTAGGGACAGTTCAAACATCCTTTACTTATCAATGCCTGTCTCCTACAAGAAATAAGCTAGTCTCACCCCCGCCCTTCAAACAGGACCAGATAAAACCAGTTATATTTGATGATTGTCTATTGCATACACATGTTTCTTTACAAGTTGCTTAATGAAACCCTTTTAATAAGAGTTCTTACACTCATCTTAGTCTTTTTTTTTCTGAATTAAGACAATTCTAATTTAAATGTTTTCTTAATTTAAAACTTTTTATTTGAAGTCAACTAAGTTATTTTATACTTTTTCAAGCTAAAAAACAGGAGGTCCTCACTAC
Organism: Myotis myotis; assembly: GCF_014108235.1. NCBI lineage: Eukaryota > Metazoa > Chordata > Mammalia > Chiroptera > Vespertilionidae > Myotis > Myotis myotis. The sequence goes on from NW_023416368.1 coordinate 71,721,637, forward strand.
TAGCCATATTATTAATTCTCAATATATGGTAAGGGATAGAGATAGATGAGAGAGAGAGAGAGAGAGAGAGAGAGAGAGAGAGAGAGAGGCATTCTATCTGACATTGACCATATGACTCTCCTTATGAAGAAACTGGAGGGCTCAAAGTCAAGGGGTTGCCAGGTCAAGGTCATATAACAAGTTAACAGCAGATCCATAACTAGAATTCAGGCCTTTTGATGCTTAGTTCTCAGCCTTTTCAACTCTCCCCCATACTTCATACTTCAGTAGAGGGTCATGAGTCCACAGCAAAACCAAATATGAGATGTATTGAGTGACTTTAAAATAAGTGAACTATCATTTCTTGGGGGGCTATGTTCTTAACCCCTTAATCATGTTTGCTCTTCTCTGTGCCTGTGTATTTTTGTTGGTTTTCCCACAAGCTTATTAAAGTAAGAATACCAAACTGAATTCAGGATTAGCCCCTCTTAATGAGATTTCCAAGGTACTCTGAAGAAAAGAAGTGATCGACTAAAGCTATTTGCATAGTTCTGTATGAAAAATCCTAAAGCAAATACTGCATGCTTTGTGATTATTAATGGGTTCAGCCCTCAGCAGGAAAAAAAAACAGCCACCAAGCAAAGATTTTGCACTTACTTTGCAATAAGGTTCCAAACTGACCTTCTTTCATTGCCCTTATTTCTGTATCTTGTTCTGCCCAGTTCACCTCGGCCATCTGAGACTCTTTAAATGCCCTGATGTGACTTCCCTGGGCAGCAGTTTCTCACTTCTGGGTATCCTGGCAAATATGTAAATAACTAGACCTTACCTCAAATCTACTAAGTCTGAATTTCTTGATAAGGCTGGTAGACACAGAAAAGTCTACAACTGAAAAGGTAATGAATTGCTTTGTGCTCCACTCTGAATGTCTTACCACTAGTGAACAAGTTACTTCTCTGACAGGGCTGTCTTGCTCACATACGGGGACTGCAAATGTCTGAAGGAAAGGTCAGTTGGAATCCAAAGCTAAACTTACGTTGAAAGAAACAAACCCAAGAGCATTTTCTTTCAAACACCCTTTAGTTTTTCTTAGGTCGTTGGTTATTAAACCTTAGCATTTAAGCACCGGGAGGGAGAGGTACAACACAGATGGTTAAAACTCTGGGACACACACCCCAAGTTTCTGATTCATTCCATCTGGGATGGGGCCCAAAAATTTACATTTCTAGCAAGTTTCTAGGTGATGATGATCCTGATGGTTTGGTATCCACACTTTGGCTTAGATTAATCATCTCACCATTTTGAAAATGCCTTTTTAAAGATAGTCTTATTAATGTTGAATGGGTTTAGAAGCCATTTATCATTTTTAAAAGCTACCTATTAGAAAATGATAGCACCCCAACTCACTCAAAATCCAAATGAGTGTAACTCAGTTCAATAAATATTTACAGCCAGAAGAAAGGTTCTCTTTTTTTAAGGCTCTTTAAAGCAGGATCACAGAGCTGGAAGACCAAGAACAGGCAGTATGATGGTCTCATGGTAAATATCTTTTTAATCAATGACATTTCTCAATTAAACTACAGTGAATAGGTCAAGATCCCTACTGTTAAGTGCCTGGCATTGAACGTCACGTTAATAATTTAATTCTTATTGCTCCTTCCTCTGAGCTGTTCGTGAACTCATACTACTTACTGTTGAATAGTACTAAAAATCAAAGGACGGCATAGTATGGTCAAATAATTTATTTACGTAACATTGCTTGTCGGTATCGCAGCCCTCCCAGCCTGAACCATGCTTTATCACTAGCTCTGTCTTGAGAAAAAAAACACTACTTTTTGGTGGCAAATACCTGACCGACCTCATTTCAAATGCACTGTGAAAATATGATGGAGGTAGGCTCCTCTCATATTTGAAAACTGCTTAATTAAAGTTTAATTAAAAGTCTTTTAAGTGGAACAATATCTCACTATGTTCATTTCAGTTCAGTAACTTCATTAGAACTAGTCACAAAAGTAAAGAAAAGTTTAGTGTTTCTACCATGCAGGAGCTGTGGTTCTCTCAGATTTGTAACCTCCTTTTCATGGAAAATAAATACTAAGATTTTTTTAAAGATTATTTCCTCCTTGTCCTCTGTATTCAAAAACAAAAGTTAACTGAGAATATTTTTTCCAGTTTATTTTAATTTCAGCTTCTAAGAGCACACAGAGAAAATCCTCCAAATGGCTTTTTTCCCCCCAAATATTTTTCTGGTGTGTGTGTGTGTGTGTGTGTGTGTGTGTGTGTGTGTGGCTGTGTGTGTGTGTGTGTGACTGTGTGTGTGGCTGTGTGTGTGTGGCTGTGTGTGTGGCTGTGTGTGTGTGTGTGGCTGTGTGTGTGTGTGGCTGTGTGTGTGGCTGTGTGTGTGGCTGTGTGTGTGTGTGGCTGTGTGTGTGTGGCTGTGTGTGTGTGGCTGTGTGTGTGTGTGTGGCTGTGTGTGTATGTGGCTGTGTGTGTGTGTGGCTGTGTGTGTGTGTGTGTGTGTGTGAACACTAAGGATACAAAAAAGGGAATGTATGTGAAAGAGTGTTTGCTCTACTGATGCTTGCTCTTCAGATTTCTATCACCCGGCAAATGGATTGTGAAGGAATTTATAATGTGCTCATGTGCCAATAATCCAAGCCATGTGTGTTCAGATTTTGTGAAGGAGAAAAAGTACAGTAGATGCAAAAACTCCTTTTAGGGCCAAAACCGAGACAGGGCATCTCAAATCAAAAGGATAAATTTCTATCATCGGGACTTTCAATTCCTGTTAAAACTAGTCAGATCCAAACTACTTGAAGTCCAAAACAACACTCCCCTCTCCTAATAGAGAAGGGATTAAAGGAGGCAGAGACCAGCAGGGGGTGAGGTTGAGAGAGAAAGAGAAAGAAACAGCCATGCTTTATTTTCCTTAAGATAATTTTTTTAATGTCCTGGAGGAAGCAGCAGGGAAGTGTGGGAGGGACTAGATGTCAAAGAAATAATCTCGCAAAAGAAATGCTGCCCTTGAAGCAAGGTGCCACTTCTCATTAGTATCTACCCGCCAGCAAATGGTGAGGGTCACACACACACACACACACACACACACACACACACACAGCCACACACACAGCCACACACACACACACAGCCCCACACACACACACAGGAACACACACAGCCACACACACACACACAGAAACACACACTCACACAGCCACACACACAGCCACACACACACACAGCCACACACACACACAGGAACACACACAGCCACACACACACACACAGAAACACACACACTCACACAGCCACAAACACCCCCCACACACACAGCCACACACACACACACACACACACACACACACACACATAGCCACACCACACACACACATACCACACACACACACTCACATACATAGCCACACACAAACCACACACACACCACACACACACACACAGCCACACACACAGAAACACACACACTCACACAGCCACAAACACACACCCCCACACACAGCCACACACACACACCACACACACACATAGCCACACCACACACACACATACACACAGCCACAGAAACACACACACTCACACAGCCACAAACACACCCCACACACACAGCCACACACACACATACCACACACACATACACATAGCCACACCACACACACACATACACACACACCACACATACCACACACACACCACACACACACACAGCCACAGAAACACACACACTCACACAGCCACAAACACACCCCACACAGAGACACACACTCACACAGCCGCACACACACACACACAGCCACACACAGTCACACACACACACCACACACACACCACACCACACACACACACACCACACACACACAGCCACACACCACACACACACAGCCACACACACACAGCCACACACACCACACACACACACAGCCACACACACATCACACACACACACACAGAAACACACACAGCCACACACACACCACACACACACACATAGCCACACACCACACACACACACCCCAACACACCACACACACACACACCACACACACACATACCACACACACACACTCCCACACATAGCCACACACAAACCACACACACACACCACACACACACATACCACATACACACATACACAGCCACACCCACCACACACACACACACACACACACCACACACATATCACACACACACCACACACACAAGCACACACATGCACACACCCTCCCAACCCACTTTCTCAGAAGAGGAGGCCTTAGGAAGAGTGCGAGCACAAATGAGTATTAACTATGCAGAGTCACTGAGATGTCTGAAATAAAACCATCTCTGGGGCAACTCATCCCGAGGGTAAATGCCTCTGCTTGAGAAAGGACAGGGAGCCCAGGTTCCTTCATGGTGAGTGACAGGAAAGACTTAACAGGAGGGGAGCTAATGACCTTATTTCTACATTCCTCGGGCATCTGCGGGCTGCCGAGAACGCCCACGAGTGGAGGCAGTGATGGTTCAAAATGGCCAGGGAGGGAGAAGGGCTCCAGGACCAAATGCGCGCAGCTGGGTGGCAGCTTCTTAGCATGCTGATGAATGTCTCCCCCGCGGAGCCGACAGCACCCTGCTCTCTGGGCTGCTGGGGCCCAGCCACTGGCCAAGGTGCTGAGATCTTAGCGAGGCTCCTTGAGAAACTAGTCTGCGCCTCTCATTTCCTTCTTAATCTTTCCCTATTCCCACCTTCCTGAGTAAACGCCCTCCAGAAAGGAAGTTAGACCAGCAGGTCAGTGTACCCCCTTTGGGGACTTGGGGAAGTCAGAGCATCTTTCTTGCTGGGGTAAAGAGAAATGGTAGGACAGCAAGATCCCCCATCTTCCTTGACATCGTTCTTCATGTCTCTTCTCCCAAACTAGAAGCTGTTTCAGGCAGTGTCAGCAGGCTGCCCTTTTCTCTGAGGACTCAGCATTCTCTCTAAATTTAATTCAATAAAAGTTTGTGGAGTACCCGTAAGAGTGAGGTTTCACATGAGACCGAAAGGTACAAACAGCGAGGGAAAAAATGTCTGTTCAGTTGTCAAAAAAAATATAATATTCTTGACCTAGTTGCAGCCCTTCTCTCCCATTTGAAACTGGCTAAACCTTTTTAAAATTCAGTTTCCTGGGGTGACATGGGTTAATAAGATTATACAAGTTTCGAATGTACATTCCTATAATACATCATCTGTATATTGCATTGTGTGCCCGCCTCCCAAAGGCTAGTCTCTTTTTGTCACCATATATGTAACCCTCCTTAGCCTCTTCACCCTCCCCCCACCATACTCTCTACTAATCACCACACGGTGGTCTGTATCTGAGTCATTTTTGTTTGTTTGTTTTGTTTGTTCATTGGTTGCTTTCAAGTTTATACTTCACGTATGAGTGAAATCTTATGGTTCTTGTCCTTTTCTGATCTATTTCACTTAGCATGACACTCTCATGAGCCATCCATCTTGTTGCAAATGGCACTATTTCACCTTTCCATTGTATATATGTACCACATGTTCTTTATCCAGTCATCTATGGAAGGACACTTAGGTTGTTTTCATGTCTTGGCTATCATGAATAATGCTTCAGTGAACATCCAGGAACATGTATCTTTGTGAATAAATATTTTCAAATTTTGCGGGTAGATACCCAGAAGAGGGATTGCTGGGTCATATGGTAACTCTATTCTTAATTTCTGAGGAATCTCCCTATTATTTTTCATAGTGGCTATACCAATTTACTATTCTCACCAACAGTCTATGAAGATTCCTTTTTCTCCACATCCTCTCTAACACTTGTTACATCTTGTCTTGTTGATAATGAGGTTTCAATTTGCATTTCCCTTATAGTGAAGTTGAGCATCTTTTCAATTATCTGTTGGTGAAACTGGCTAAATCTTTAACTGGGTGAGTCTCGCTCAAAGCATCATGTTAATTATGAAATATGATAATGAACAAAATATTGCCGTGCAACTTGTAAACAAAATGTAAATGAAACATGTTAGTACTTAATGAAAATCTGCCCTCTAGCAGCTTACAATTTAGCAAAGGATGCTAAGACAGTGATGGTAATATAATTTACTGTACAAGCTAGATAATTTTTTAGAGCGAAATGAGTTGTTATTAATAAGTATGGCGGAAAAACAGATGAAAACCAGAATTGAGGAAACTGGGACATATAGTTATCCTCTTCTTAAATACAGATTTAGTTATTTACTCATGTATAGGAGTTTAAAAAGAAAGGGGCCAAAAGAGGCAGTTAGAATTTTAGGCTTATTATACCTTCTGAATAGGGAATGGATAAGGATAGAGGAGTACTTCTGGGAGAACAAATGACTTCTTGGAAGGGGTTCGGGGGAGAAAGAGCACTTATGGAAAAACAAGTGACTTTTTAGAAATATAAATGGGCCCTTAGGAGACTAGATGGGAGATACAATAATAATTTGTGACAATGTCTGTTAGGGTATGGTGCTGACTTCTACCTCCAAGAAAGGATTAAAATTCTTCCAGGGGTGGAGATTTGTGACAATTGAATCCTTTTGGGAGGCTCTGCTTTTAGGCAGATAAAGGATTTCAGGTTCTCAAATGCCTTAGTTCAAAATAATTCTTATGCCAAAGTGTCCTATTTTAGGGTGGCATATTCTGATCTCTATCAGGGTTCACAAAGTGGATTTGGGTTTTCATACTTAGATTCTCTTATTGGGAAGCTCCTTGAAGTCATCTAGGCTACGTGGTTCTGTTTGCTATTTTTAAATGTAAGCATGAAGCTTTATGTAAAATAAAATTGTTCGCGTGTTATTATTGCTAGATTATGATGTCTAGGCTATTCATTGCTTGAAAATTGCCCTAAAATCTTTACTCATCAAATCAGGGTATCAAAATAGCATCATAATAATCAGCGTAATTTAAGGAATATAAGTAAAAATCTTATAAAGGAAGTGTTGTGTTTGGAAAAGAAAATATAGTCTTCTCTGTTCTGATATGCAGTTATATACACTTAATTCTTAAAAAGTGGAAATTATAAAACAACTGAATTATTAAGTACCCCCCACAATATTAAAAATGCTGTTTTGTAGTTTGCTTTATGTACATTGCCAATAGAGTTGTGTTTTCTTGATGAATGAGGGTTTTGGAAGGAGGCTGCTGTCAGGGAATTCAACAGTAAAACAAAACACTGAAGAAGACATTAAGTTTTTATTGCTAATTTACTTCCTTGGTTTTGCAATGCACCAGGGCTAATTCCTCTATCAAAGTGTGGTAATAATGTTGACAGACTTACCTGATAAATGTACCCCATTTTCAGAATGTGGGATGAACTGTGTTTGTTCAATTTTACTGCATCCTGAGACAAATGAAATTGGGGAAAGGCTGCTATGAAATGAAGCTATTTTCTACAGGGTTTGCTCCTGACAAGCTAGATTGCAGCCCCAGCAAAAACAAGGAAACAATAAATCATCTGCTTTATAACCAAGCAAACCAGCCAAAACAAAACAAAAACAAATACAAGGCCCCTAACTGCTGTTTCAGCAATAGACCTCTGGAGACCAATATCAGTTCATCTAAAATATGCATATATTAAATGCTTAAAATTTGTGCTGAAAGGATGAATGGCAGGAAAGATACCTACTTCCCTTTACTGCTCTCAATATTTTCCCATAACTCAACCTTGGAAATGGAGAGCAGAGAGAATGGAGAAGATAGAAAGACTCATATGTAATACTTTCAACAATAAAAAAATTTAAATTTTAAAAAAAGATAGAAAGACCAAGAGAGGGAGAAAAGTAATATAAATGGAAGCCAATACGCTAGAGTTTAAAGCATAAGAAATATACCTCCTCTGGATACTTGGATTGATATGGTAAGTTGTTTTATAATTGCTGCTCTAAAAAAAAAAAAAAATGAGGCACAACCAAAATATGCCCCATTAGGCAGTAGACAGAAAAAAAGTTTCCATAGAAGAACATAAATCCCTGTCTACACTGAGTCTGCAGCAATCTGAACTGCTTCAACTCCACCTTTTGTAGTTCCCCCATTGGAAGGAATACAAGTCATAGAGAAACTACCACCCTCTTTCCCTGATGATGTTTTTACCTTAAATGTATATAGTAGTGATGTTTACTAGGGATTGTCAGTAGTTAGAGAAAGGAATCTTGGGGGGAGAGGTCCAATACAATCTGGTAAGTATACAAATTATATGTGCTGTCTCTATTTATTGATGGAAATGGCAAATTTAGATATGTTATTCTGTCATGTGCCATATAATGATGTTTTGCTCAATGATGGACCACATACATGAGGGTGTTCTGGTTAAGATTATAATGGAACTAAAAAATTTCTATCACCTACTGACATCATAGCCTTCATAAGGTTGTAAGACAAATGCATTACTCATGTATTTGTGGTGATGCTGGTGTAAACAAACCTATTACGCTGCCTGTGATATAAAAATACAACACATGCAATTATGTAAAGTACATAATACTTGCTAATGATGATAAACAACTAGGTTACTGGTTTATGTATTTACCATACAATATGTTTTTCTTATATATTTTTTTAATTTTTCAATTGACATACAATATTATAGTAGTTTCAGGTGTACAACCCAGTGATTAGACATTTATATAAATTACAAAGTGATCACCCCAATAAGTCTAGGACACATCTGACACAGTACATAGTTATTACAACATTATTAACTATATTCCCTATGCTGTACTGTACATCCCTGTGACTACTTTTATAACTATTCGTTCTTCTTAATTTCTTCACTTTTTTCCCCACCCCCCAACTACCCTCCCCATCTAGCAACTAACAATTTGTTTTCTGTACCTATGAATTTGTTTCTGTTTTGTTTGTTCATTTATTGTTTTATAGATTCCACATGTAAATGAAATCATATGGTATTTGTCTTTCTCTGCCTGACTTATTTTATTTAGCATAATACCTCCTAAGTCCACCCATGTTGCCACAAATGGCAAGATTCCATTCCTTTTTATAGCTGAGTAATATGTACCACATCTTCATTATCCATTCATCTACCAATGGACATTTAGTTTTCTTCCATATCTTGGCTAATGTAAGTAATGCTGCAATGAACATAGGTGTGCATATATCTTTTCAAATTAGTGTTTTGGATTTCTTTGGATGAATACCCAAAAGTGGAATTGCTGGATCACATGGTACTTCTATTTTTAATTAAGGAACCTCCCTACTCTTTTCCATAATGTGTGCATCAATTTACAGCTGTGCATGAGGGTTCCCTTTTCTCCACACCCTCTCCAACACTTATTTGTCGTGGTGACAATAGCCAATCTAATAGGTGTGAGGTGGTATCTCATTGTGGTTTTGATTTGCATTTCTCTGATGATTAGTGATGTTGTGAAGCTTTTTTCATATGTCTGTTGGCCATCTCTACTATATAATACTTTTTATAATTATTTTAGAATGTACCCTTTCTATTTATAGAAAAGGTTGTTGTAAAATGGTATGCTGTGTTATACCGGCAGTAGCCTCATACATCTCTTGACCACATTATTTTCTCTTGTGCTTGATTTAATCTCATGTTTCCTATGGTAACATGATATATAGGCTTGTAGCCTAGAAGCAATAGGCTCTATAAACCATGTAGCCTCGGTGTGTAGTGGGCTATGGCATCTGGGTTTGTGTAAGTACACTCTGTGATGTTCACACAACAACAAAATCACCTAGTGACTCATTTCTCAGAATGCATCCTGATAGTTAAGTGATCCATGACTATATTGAATCCCTTCAGGGAAATGTTAATTTTATTGGCCTAAACATCCATAAAGCTAAGGCAGAAAGATCCCATTGTATAATAGTTTTCAGCTTCTTTATTGTTACTGGGATGAGTACTAACCTTCCTAGGGGTAGCCCTGGGGCACCAGGAGCTCAGGGAGTGGAAGAAACAGTGGAAGCCATGTAAGGGTGTTGTAAGTAGGCATCTGTGGTTTGAAAGCTTTCCAGAGTAGTGACATTGACTTCAAAAACTAATTAAGCAACAAGAAATGCATGAAACTGAGGAAGGAGGCAAGTCCAAAGCAAATATTGAGCTATAATACAAGCTGCAAAGGCTTCAGAAGTAACTGAAGATTTACTGACTGTTCTTGACCTTCAAAGTTTACTTCATTTGCTTATACTGCTGAGTCACACAAATAGAAAATAATCAAACACAGTGGACATGGTAATTACTTTCTTAATAATCATCGGTTTGACCTGATGTGAATTAATATCTTAAACTTGTTTAAGACACAAGTCATTTGATCACCTGTGCTTATTCTTCTAAACCACCACACAAGCCCAGCCGGCATGGCTCAGTGGTTGATCATCGACCTATGAATCAGGAGGTCATGGTTCGATTCCCAGTCGGGGCATATGCCCAGGATTTGGGCTTGATCTCCAGTGTGGGGTGTGCAGGAGGCAGCCAATCAATGATTCTCTCTCATCATTGATGTTTCTCTCTCTCCCTCTCCCAAGTCAATAAAAATATATATTTTTTTAAATTAAAAACCACAAGAGGAACCAGCCTTAACATACATGTAGCAAAGCTGTTTTTGTGTTGGATTCCCAAGGCCACCAAACCTAATTTTATTGCAGTTAAAAGTTGTTACTAATTAGCTGTACCCATGGGTGAATGACCTGATATCTACAATTTAGAATATTCATTCCTATATTGTATTATACTCTAAAGTTCCTTATAAAAAGAAAATTCTGTGATTTTATAATAAAGTTCAAAAGCGAACCATGGTAAACTATAAGAATTTAGTCTGGAGAACATGGGATATATTTTCCTGGGTTTTTGTTTTGTTTTGTTTTGTTTTTTGAGGATTGGAATAGGGTTATCATTGGCAATGTTACACTGAACAAGTGAACTTTATCTATACATCATACAAAAATGAAATGATGAGTTATAGGGCACTTCTGGATATTACAAGTGACCAACAGTGTATTAATTCTATCAGCTATTGATTCATTCATCAAACATGTATTGAGTGACTGAATGGTAGACATCACTCAGACAAGTTCTTAAAAAACCTATAGTAATGTGTCCTGGCAAAGCTTTCCCCTAGGAAACTGTTTAAAAAAAATTAAATTCACAAAGAGGCTAGTCAAATACTCTGTAAACCTTGCCAGCAGGCTGCAAATCTGCTTATCAGATTACAAGACTACAGGCAGGTGTAATGTTTAAAGGAACATTCTTAATAGCAATCATTTTTTAAAATATATTTTATTTATTGATTTTTACAGAGAGGAAGGGAGAGGGATAGAGAGTTAGAAACATCGATCAGCTGCCTCCTGCACACTCCCCACTGGGGATGTGCCTGCAACCAAGGTACATGCCCTTGACCAGAATTGAACCTGGGACCCTTGAGTCCGCAGGCCGATGCTCTATCTGCTGAGCCAAACCGGTTAGGGCCTCAATAGCAATCTTACCGTCCCTTAGTATTGTTGTTAGTAGATGACTGGTGGTTTCTCAAAGAATAAGATATTGAGTGCTTTTGAACTCCTTAACTTTTATAACATAAAAATACCTGGTTACCTTCAGTATAGAGAGAAAACTAGGAATTACGCATGTTTGAGTGTGGAGAACACCTTCCTTTTCCTAAATATTGTCCTCTGGACCATCCAGTTGGCAAAAGAGTACTTTTCACCCTTGAAATCCTGAGAGAGGAGCAAAGGAAAGGCAGCAGCTCTCAGCTCCTTGTTGGGTGCATTCGTGTATCACTATTAATTTATTAATAACATATAAAGCTCCAAAGTTTCTAAATTTTTTTATTGACTTAAAGGTATCTACATTTTTCCCTAAAATAAAATCATTCTGACTCACTGTATTCTGATATGTTTTCTGAAAAGCATGGGAAAGGGGTATAGTTAAAGTTCGTCCTGAGAATTGAGGACAATCCTCATTCTGCCTGTGAGAAAACATTGGCCACATGGAGGCTATTCATCATTGTCCCAACAGCACAAAGACTGCGAAGAGATGCCTCATGAATTTAGTCCCTGGCCCTTCTCTTCTTGACTTCTTAGGACCTCTGAGTTCTAATGGCAGAGTAGAGGGATAGAGAGAGGCAAGTTAACTTTCTTGCCAAGAAAAGTCTTAAGAAAACTGTGCACAGTCTATTAAAAAATGTGAAGTCTGTCATACTGTTCCAATCCTATATAATAAAAGGCTAATATGCAAATTGTCCTCTTGGGAGTTCAACTGGGAGACTGGGAGTTTGATCGCTTGCTATGATGTGCGATGACCACCAGGGGGCAGTGAGGAACATGGTGGGCAACCAGTGGTGGCGGTGGGGTGCTGAGGGAGTGAGGGAAGGAGGTGGCAGGGTGGGTGGGGAGGCAGGGAACCTGATCGGCCCTGATCGCCAGCCAGGCCTAGGGACCCTACCTGTGCACGAATTTCATGCACCGGGCCTCTAGTATGATGATAAAAGAGCAACCCAAGAGCAAAAGACAAAGAGAGAATCTTAAAAGCAGCAAGAGAAAGAAACTCAGTTACCTACAAGGGAATACCCATACGACTGTCAGCTGATTTCTCAACAGAAACTTTGCAGGCCAGAAGGGAGTGGCGAGAAATATTCAAAGTGATGAATACCAAGAACCTACAACCAAGATTACTTTATCCAGCAAAGCTATCATTCAGAATTGAAGGTCAGATAAAGAGCTTCACAGATAAGGAAAAGCTAAAGGAGTTCATCACCACCAAACCAGGATTATATGAAATGCTGAAAGGTATCCTTTAAGAAGAGGAAGAGGAAGAGGAAGAAAAAGGTAAAGATACAAATTATGAACAACAAATATGCATCTATCAACAAGTGAATCTAAGAATCAAGTGAATAAATAATCTGATGAACAGAATGAACTGGTGATCATAATAGAATCAGGGACATAGAAAGGGAATGGACTGACTATTCCTGGGGGGGAAAGGGGTGTGGGAGATGCGGGAAGAGACTGGACAAAAATCGTGCACCTATGGATGAGGACAGTGGGTGGGGAGTGAGGGCGGAAGGTGGGGCGGGAACTGGGAGGAGGGGAGTTATGGGGGGGAAAAAAAGAGGAACAAATGTAATAATCTGAACAATAAAGATTTAATTAAAAAAAAAAAAAAAAAAGAGCAACCCAGTGGTCCTGGCCGGTGTGGGTCAGTTGGTTGAGTGTGGCCCCATGTACCAAAAGGTCACTAGCTTGATTCCCAGTCAGAGCACAGGCCCTGGATTGCAGGCTCGATTCCCAATATGGGGCATGCAGGAGCCAGCCAATCGATGCTTTCTCTCTCTCTCTCTCTCTCTCTCTCTCTCTCTCTCTCTCTCTCTCTCTCTCTCTCTCTCTCTTCTCACCCTCACCCTTCCTCTCTCTTTAAAGTCAATAAAAAGCAACCCAGTGAAGGGTAAAATTTATTCTACTCAAGCAAATGCTTTTGATAAAGCCAGATTCAAACTCTTAGTTATCAAATGTTAACTAACTAGGTGCCAATCACTCTACCAACACTAAGGAGGCCTCCATTTTTCATGCACTACTTTAAATTTATCGTCAAAGAGACATAGGACAAGTATAAGCTCACCGATCATGTTCAACCTGGCAGGTAATGTACCAGCTGTACCAGCTATTAGAAAGAGAACATTATTACCCCAATTGCCAGTTTTTACCTGTCCAGTAGTAAGTAGCGTCAGCCCAATCTTTATAGGCAGTTAAACTGTGTAGTACTTGATACATGCTCCTGTGTGGCTGCCTTAAAGCAAAGCAAAGGACACTACTGGATAACAAGACAGCTGCAAAATTAACATTAGATCCCAGAGGAGATTGGCGTTTCAGGATCACAGATGCTATCTCTGGCAAGAGAGATACCTGTTACAAGAGAGTGATGGTTATTAAAAGAGCAATAAGCTATTGCAGATATATTTAAAGCATTCTACGATCAATTTCAAGATAAGTAACACTGCCTGAAGTTGAGCCCAATAAGATAACTAAAAACTATGATTCTATGTTATCATTTGAGATTCACAGCCTACGGGAAAGAGCTGCACAAAATACAAACTCCTTCTGAATTTTGTATCAAAGCCTCGCAATGAACTTCCCATTATGAGAAGCAAACTGGCTATAAAAGGGATTTTGAAAAAGGATACTGGTCCATGCAATAGTGGAATTTAGTAGGTTAGACCTTGAGTCTTCTAAACTTTTTATAATGTCTTTTTGCAACCACTTGTAAAAGCCTAGCCAGAAGTAGGAAAAATCCACATGCTAATCATACTTCCAATTGGGCTAAAACTGAAGAAAGATAAGAGGATAGCACAAATTTGACTCTGAGAGCAAAGAGATTGACGTATGAAAAGAAATGATTAAAAAATTCTAAAATGCTCAACTCCACTGAATAGCAGCCAAGACAAGATGTGAGTGTAAACAACAGTCAGAGTCATTACTGAGCTGAAGAGAAGGAATAAATTGGGGTGCAATATAGGAAGGAGCAATTAAATGTAATGTCTGTGATGAAAAGCGCTGCCACATAGAGAAACATCTCCCCAGGGGTAACCAAGAGACATCTACTCAGGAGGTGTTCAAACGTCAGGCTTCCCCCACGAACCAATTTTTCCAGTTCTTTGGATGGGAAAAGCCCCTCGTAAAAGACCAGGATTCTAATTTTTTGGATAAAATCATTGTCTAAAATTTCCGTTGGAGAAGAATCAACACAGGGAGCTAGTTTTAGAGGAAGTGTGATAAAAGCAGAATGCTCTGGAAAGAGGCAGGTCTTTGGTAACCAAAGAAGTGATAGGAAATACCACCCTGTCTAGACTCTTCAGAAAGACAATGAAGACCTCTTACTAGCAACAAACTTGGGCAATGATTATGTGTTGAGAGCAATGGCACAAGTGTCTTTAGTTCGTCAACATGACTTGATTTTTCCCAGCAGGAGCCTCAACAATTGGTGTCAACCTTCCACATGATTCCTTTGTTTTCTTAAGCTAAGAAGTAATCTCTTAAAAACTATAGTAAGCTAGTCTTTGTAATATTTTCTAATTTTAACTAACAAGAGTCATGTCTCAGAATACAAGCGTGGCATCAAGCAGATTGGGGTTCAAATTTCAACTCGTTTACGGTGTGACCATTGGCCAATTAATATAACTTTGCAATGACCCCCCTCAGTTGAAGCTGAGGTAATCATACCTACCCCTAGCAGCCAGTGTTCTTGGCTGCAAGAATTACACATAAGCAGAAAAAGAATGTATTGTCAAATATTAAAGAGCTCAGAGAATCAGCTGTATAACCAGGAAATAAAATGGATGAGAACTAAGAGAGGGGAGTTGCTCTAAGCCATGGGCCAGGTTATGCCACAGAAATGGTCTTGTTGGGGTGTCACTGCATGAGTTGCTGTTGTCCCTGCTGCTGGACCATACACGGCTAGACCACTGGACACTAGATGCTGCCTCTATCCCCTCCGTGCTTAGCCATTGTGAAGTGAATTGTAAACCATCTCTTTCTCTCGAGACTCTAATTGCCATATAGTTGAAAGGCTGCAGAAGCACCTTGCCAGATGTTACATCCTATCTGGCCCCATAAGTAAGTTCTCAATAGGCCTTTCAGTAAAGCCAACTACTCTGGATAATGGAGAACATGTAAAGTTCAACAAATAACTGAGCATGAATCCACTGCCTTTGTTCATTTACTACAAAGCGAGTCCTTGGTCAGAGCAGATTGTATGGGATACTATGTATAAGGTCTTCAGTAAACCCGTGATTATTAGGAACCCAATCAGCAGCCAAACCATTATCCAGTGATCCTGACATGTGTAAACCATTTCTTGGGCCCTTCTCCTTTCCAGACTTAACAGACAACAAATAGGTGCTATTCAGAGATCCTCCCACCAGAAGGACTTACCTTCACCAGCCTGAGTGGGGCCATAGCTGCACAGCACTCCATTTACTGCTAGTTCATGCCAACATGGGGTTCAAAGCACTAAGTCCAGCTCCAAACTCTTCCTCCTCATTCCGGTAGTCACAGAGAACCCGCATGAGGGCCAAAATTGTCTGCTCCGTTGTAAAGTGGATTTTAGGAGCTTCTCAGGGTGAAATGGGGTAAATATTTGAAGCAGTGAGTCCAGAGTCTGATATAGAATAAACACCCTAAAACCCAAGTCATTATTATTGCCAAGTACATTCTCAGGTAAGAACCATTGTGTTTGGGCAAAGAAATGAAATTAAATACAGGTTTTTCTTGAGGCCACATAATAAATAAGAGTATTCAATTAATACATTAATTGGGTGCTTACTTAGCATTCTATTAGCATTCAAGTTATGCATTTTAAACCCAGTTCATGGAAACACACGTGTGCGCGCGCACACACACACACACGCACACACACACTTCTGGGGAAAATAACAGATCTATGATATCAAATAGAATGAGAAAATTCTAAGCCTTTCTGTATATAAATACTTTCTACATAGATTCTTTTCATAGAAAAAATCACTAGTCTAGTCCAGTGGGTTACCAGGGTCCTGTTTCTTCTCACAAGTCACTACCCTTTCTCCAAATGTATCCACTTAGCAGCTGTGAAAGGAAGCTGTCAACAGAGGTCACAGCAAGTTCTTGAAGAGTCTGTTTGGAAGTCACACCTGTAAAGTCTTCACTCTCTGACAGTGTCATCATGCTGACTAAATCTCTAGATTTTCGTCATCTTTTCCAAAACATTAATGTAATTACCGGGGGTGGGAGTAGGGGGAAATGAGCACAGGAGACATCTGGGGAAACTCAGAAACCGGAAGGTGAGAGACTGCTTGTTACACTTCCTCCTACGCAATATAGACTGAAGTTTTGGAGTGTCTCTGTTAGCAAAAGTGTTACTTAATCGCAATTTTCCCTTCAACGATCAGTTTTAAAATAACTGAATATTTAATGAATTCTCCAGAGGAACCTAAAATATGCAGTTTCTGAATTGATTAGAGTAAAAAATGTTGCAGTTTCTCTATAGCTCCAACTTCACTGAATTCAAACAAAATGCCCCCAGATGTTCATGGTTATGCAATCTAAAGGATGTTTCAAGGTATACAGAGTTGAAAGTTCATTACAACTGGAGGACCATGGATGAAGACCTCTGTATAGCTGCCATCTGTTTTGCACAACTAAGCTGGCCTTGAATTTAAAGGCAAGGGGGCTAATCGTAACCTGTAATTTTGTGAAGATATGTCACTGTGCGTTTGTAAGTGGTAGTTCACAGTAAAAATTAAAAGCTGCATGGTAGATCTTCTTAATGGGTACTTCCTTAATTTCACATGATAAATTAAAGATTCTACAGCAGAATAAGAAAAACGGTATCCTGGTCTCCACCTAGCTGCCACTGAACAATGTGATAAGCACTGCATGAGACCAACGTGTTGGCTGACATCGTGGGCAGCTCAAGTCTGATTATTTATTTTAAACCTGAATGACAGGAATGAGGGCATTTCAGGGCAATCGAGAGAACATTTCACAAGGAAGCAAAATAGCGTCAATCAGATATAGATGCTGCCAGTACTTCAATGTACCTTAGTGATGATGGGAATGGTAATATGAGGAGGAAAATGGGAAGAAGGTTGTACTCAGTGGTGAAATAAAGGCACTGTTTGTCACTGCAAACACCTTAATCAAAACAGGAGCGGGGGAAGAGAGTCAGAGATTACACCCAGGTCAGCAGCAGCCACAAATAGGTCAGACCAGAGGTTACATTAGGACCTTCGTCATCTATGTGGTCAGTACTCATCATAATTTAAATACAGGGTCACCAATCTACTCAAACAACAAACAAAATATATTTCTAAAACTTAACATTTTCCTATAAATGTTTGAATAGGCAGTTTCTGATTTGAAACATTGAACTTCTTGTTCTAAAAAAATTAAATAATGACAGATCAAAGTCTTTCATGGTACAGCAAACATCCCAAATTTACTCATACTCAAAACTTATTCATCCCAAACTACATCAGCCTCCAGGAAAGTTTTGTTTCAAGTTTCTTGGGAGAAAAATAAAACTAATTAGACCCCATCATTGTCTGGATCCTCCTGAGTGATGGGAATGGGCAGCAGGCAGTGGGGGCAGCAGCCAGTGGAGTCTGTACAGAAGATGAGGTTCCAGCAGCCAAGCGGGTCATTGAAGAAATTAATTACTCAGCACATAAAACGAGAGAACCTCCAACAGAAGGAATCCAAGTTGTTAGTACAAGAATAACAAAAGCAGGTGTGTCAAGTTCAGGGGCTAAAAGTGAGATGTTTTTAAAAAAGGGAAACTAGCCAGGAATGTGGGAAGAAACAGATGGTAAGAGAGTTTAAAACTAGCCAAAATGAATTCTTCGCCATGTAGGTGGGGTGCTGGGTGCTGCATAAATGAGGTAAAGGTGCCAACCTAGACTGTGTGGTGTAAAAGCTCATTAAATAAATTGCCTGTTATCATGCACTGAGTGGCATTAGTGAGAGAATTCATATGCTGCAAAAATACCTAGTCATTCTGTTTACTCCCGAAATGCCACGTAGGAATTGAAGGTCAGATTTACATTTGCACTTTTCTTCCCGAAAGCAGATGGAAGGGCAAGATCTTCAGCATCAGTCCGGAAGGCAGCTTGTTCCGAAGTCCTGCTATCATGCTGAAGGCAGCCCACTCTTTCAGGGGAGGCCGGCTGAGCAGGCATTTGTCCTGCAAAGAGTAGAGACAGAGCCAGATCCACATTAAGAGCACAAAATCAGGCCACGTGGCAGTAACCCTGATTTGCTGGGAAGCCATTGCAGCACCGTGAGAAAGTGAGTCATTGTGAATACAAGGCATGTGTGCCACAAGAAGCGAAGAAAAACAAGGGCAGGTTTCGCAAACAGCGAGCACAACCAACGGAGCCCAGACCACATTACAGATGGAGCTTGGAAAGGACTGCGTGAAGCACATACACATTCAGGTACACAAAGGATTCGGCTCCACTAACAGATATTACAAAAAAAAAAAAAAGAATCAAGGAGAAAGAGCATCTCTTAATAATTAGTGGGGTATAGCCACAAATAATTTCTATTTTAATGCCATTTTCTCTCTTTGGGGAGGTTTCCCCAAAATTTGAATTTAAATATTTAGGTATAAATCAGCTGTTATCAAGAAATTAAGCCTGGTCTGTGTGGCTCAGTGGTTGATCATCGACTCATTACCAAGAGGTGGCAGGTTTGATTCCTGGTCAGGGCACATGCCCTGGTTGGGGGCTGGATCCCCAAAAAGGTATTTGTAGGAGGCAGCCAGTCCATGTTTCTCTTTCATTGATTTTTCTTTCTCTCCCTCTCCCTTCCTCTCTCTCTAAAATCAATAAAACCATATTTTTAAAAAATTGTCAACACTAGTAAAAAAAGAAATTATAACAGGATTTTCAAATTATGAAACAGGAACATAAAAAAAAAGAATGTCTTTGAGCAAGACATTCTGCAGGTATTACATTTTCTCTTCTGGGGAAGAGAATCACAGATTTTGGTATAACTTGCTAAGAGCAACAGAAAGTGGACATTTTGGATTCCATCTGTTTTTCATAAGAAGAAAACATTTTTTATAGCAGAGAATGAAGGTCTTCGGGACTCTAAAAGGGTTATTCTGAGACATTTCCCACAAAAATGAGTTATTGGTGAAGGAGGCTAGAATGAGGAATGGGGAAGGACAAGAAATATTCATGCAAAGGTCCTGGGATAGAGAATTATGGTGCATATGAGGAGCTGAAGAAGTCACTGCAGCAGGAGCAGCGGGACTCAGAGGGTAATTGGTAGAGATGAGGCTGAAGAAATGCCAGATGCCATAGGGCCTGTTAATGATTTTGATCTTTTTCTTAAAACAATAGAAAGCCATTGAAGGATATTTAGCAGGAAAGTGATAACAAATGTGTGTTTTTA
Organism: Myotis myotis; assembly: GCF_014108235.1. Classification (NCBI taxonomy): domain Eukaryota; kingdom Metazoa; phylum Chordata; class Mammalia; order Chiroptera; family Vespertilionidae; genus Myotis; species Myotis myotis. Next base: position 71,741,531 of record NW_023416368.1, read on the forward strand.
AAATATCACATTTTCCACAACTTGGAGAAGGGATTAGAGAGGAGCAGAAATAGATGTAGAGAAATAGTTATGGGGCTATGGTAATAGTTCTGTGGGTTTTTGTTGTTGTTGTTTTCTTAATCCTCACCCAACGATATTTTCCCATTGATTTTTAGAGAGTGGAAGGGAGGGGGAGAGACAGACAGAGAGAAACATAGATGTGAGAGAGACACATTGATTGGTTGCCTCCTCCATGCATCTGAGCCAGGGACAGGTATCCAGCTTGCAACCAAGATATGTGCCCTTGACCAGAATTGAACCTGGGACCCTTCAGTCACAGGCTAACGCTCTATCCACTGAGACAAACCAGCCAGGGCTATAGTAGTAGTTTAAGAGGGAAATAATGATAGCTTAGATTTAGGATGGTGGCACTAGAGGTGGAAGAAAATAGACATGAAATTAATAGGATTTAATCATAAATTGGATTACAGAAGATGGAGATTTCAAAGATGAGTTCTTCATTTTAAGCTTCTTTTTATTAATGAATAGTGAATATATTCATTGAGAGAGGAAAAACTATAGTATGAACAGGCTTGGTAGGGTAGTGTTGTTGTTGGTGGTGGTGGTGGTGGTTGTATTTAACTTAGAAATATTGAATCTGAGGTACTTTGGATATACTGGGTATATACAGGGTGTCCCCCACAAAATGTATACACACTTTAAAAGCTAATAGTTCAATGGTTGTTTCTTTCTTTTCATAAAGAAAAGAATAATAATTCCATTATTATTATGAGTAAATAATTCCATTATTAACCCATTGGAATTAATAATGTATAATAGGTATGTATACATTTCTTGGAGACACCCTATCTATTGGTTGGAAAGTTGCATATTTAGCCCAAAAGTGAGATTTATGAGATAGTGATATTAAATCGGAATATTGGTGGGGAAGACGTAAGAATGGATGAGATTATCTAAGGCAGTGGTTGGCAAACTGTGGCTCTCGAGCCACATGCGGCTCTTTGGGCCCTTGAGTGTGACTCTTCCACAAAATACCATTTGCGGGCGTGCACGTACAGTGCGATTGAAACTTCGTGGCCCATGTGCAAAAGTCAGTTTTCGGCCTGGGCGAGTCTATTTTGAAGAAGTGGCATTAGAAGAAGTGCGGGTGTCTGTCCGGGCGGCAAGAGACGCGGTGCAGGCGGGCCGGGGCATACGCAGTGCAGGGGAGGCGCGCGCGGTTCATGCCCGAGTTGAGTGAGCCAGTCAGTCAGCAGTCTCATGTGCAGTGGGTAGTGCTAGCTGCATACGCAAATCGTGCGTGGGTGACAAAAGTACCTACTCAAAGTACAAAGTTACCTGTATTTTTCCAACCAGCTGCAAATCCTACATTTTCAAGCATGAACCTTATCAAGAGTAATTGAGAAGTCGTCTTACTGATGAGAACCTGGAATTGTGCCTAAAATTAAAAACAACAACATACAAACCTGACTTACCCACACTTTCCAAGGAGATGCAAGGCCATTGTTCACATTAGTGTTTGTCAGTCATTGTCATGATTTAATTTTATGGATATTGTAAGGTAAATTGTAAGGAATTTAATTTTATCAATAAATAATATCATTATTAAGTATGATCTCAAGTTTTATTCAACGTACCTATAGTTTAACTAAGACTTAAAACTTTAAGTAAAGTTTATTAAGTTAATTTTAGGGAACGTTGTGGAGTGAAAGAAGATGTAGTGTCGAGGACTGAGAAAGGTATGTTGAGATGGTTTGGACATATAGAGAGGATGAACGAAAGGAGATGGACGAAACAAGTATACAAGACGAGTGTGGATGGGAGAGTTGGAAGGGGTCGACCTCAGCAAATGTACCTCAATCAGATTGAGGACGTTTTTAGCAAAGGCCAGTTTAGGAGTACCCTAATTAAGTTAATAACAATGTACCTACTTATATAGTTTAAGTTTAAAAAATTTGGCTCTCAAAAGAAATTTCAATCGTTGCACTGTTAATATTTGGCTCTGTTGACTAACGAGTTTGCCAACCACTGATCTAAGAAGAGATGTGGAGTAAGGAAACAAAAAAGAAAGATAAGAGGAAAATCAGAAAAACAGCTTCCCAGAGGCCACGGTTTTAAAGAGGACTAAAATAAGCCTGCTGGATTAGTGGCATGAAGGTTATTTTTTATGGCAAAAAGAGTCATCTCAACAAAAGAGCAGAAACAACTTCAAAGTGTGTTGATTAAGGAATAAGAAGGCGAATAGAGTAAGTGTAGACAACAAATCTTTCAGGGAGTTTTCTGTTCAGGGAAGATTAGTACAGGAGAGAAAAGTGAAACTGGGCTATGTCCATAAGAACCATAAATGGATGAGACTTGAACACAGATACCTCAATGCCAAACAGAGGGATCCATCAAGGAAGGAAAGGTTGAAACTACAAAGGGGAGAATGGGTTACAGAAAACATAATTTTTCTGAATCAGCAAAAGATGTGATCTTGATCACATGCATAATGACTGACCTTAGAGAGGAAGAAATATAGAAGAAGGTTGAGAACATTCCCTCTTATTGATTCTATTTTCTTTGTGTAAGTAAAGGGCAGGACTAGCCCAGAGTGTGAGAAAGAGGTGAGATTGATGAGTTGGAAGTTTGAGAAGAATAGTGGTCTGATATAGACCTTGCAAGGAATGGGTAAACAAGTTAATCAGAGTAGCATTGATGGATTTCCAGGTAATGTTGAAATACCAGTTGAAGTTGTTTAATCATAAATATGTGATGGTTGATATCTACCCCATTCTAAGTTTTTCTCTAAAAATTCTTCAACTCCCTGGGAATAGAAACAGAGGAAATGGACAACTAGCATTGAAGTTTTCTCTGATAAGTATAACAAAAAAAAAAGAAGTATGAGGTACTTTGGAACCTTAGGAAGAGATACATTGAAATGATGGCTCATAGAATCTAAGTTAGATATGAAAGAAAGTAAAGATAAAATAGATTAATGATTAGAGAGAAGCCCAGGCTGTCAATAGAGTCAATGCCCACATGAGTTTGAAGTATGGACATAGTACAAGTAATTGAACAAGAAATCTGGAAAGACAAGAGGCTTTAATCCTAGTGGATATCAGGTTTGTGATTCAGAAGTAGAAAAGTATTAGGTGTTTCCAGCTCCAGGATGTGAGTGGATAGAGGTGAAGTAGAGGAGAAAACCACCAGAGAAAGGAAGTCAAGAAAATGAGGGCCAAGGTGTGGAGTGGGTCATATATTTATATGTAATAGTAGAAACTGAAGTGAGAAGATCACTTTAAACCAACAAAGAACTCATTAATAAATGAGTGGAGAGTGATGGGAGGTCATAACAATGATAACATCTTAAGAGAGGCTAGCAGAGTCAAAAGACATATGTCTCAATGAAGCATGATTTCAACAACTCTATGGAAATTATACAGAAACTAGAGGCCCAGTGCACAAAATTCGTGCACTGGAGGGGGGGGGTCTCCCTCAGCCCAGCCTGCACCCTCTACAATCTGGGATCCCTCTCACAATCTGGGACTGCTGGCTCCCAACCACTCGCCTGCCTAATTGCCCCTAACCACTTTTGCCTGCCAGCCTGATCACCCCCTAACCACTCCACTGCCAGCCTGATCAACGCCTAACTGCTCCCCTGCTGGCCTGATTGCCCCCAACTGCCCTCCCCTGCTGACCCGATCACCCCCAACTACCCTCCCCTGCTAGCCCAGTCATCCCCAATTGCCTTCACCTGCCGGCCCGGTTGTCCGCAACTGCCCTCCCCTGCTGGCCTGATCACCCATAACTGCCCTCCCCTGCCGGCCATCTCGTGGTGGCCATCTTGTGACCACATGGGGGCGGCCATCTTTCCATCTTTGACCACATGGGGGTGGCCGTCTTGTGCGAGGGTGTGGTGGTCAATTTGCATATTAGCCTTTTATTATATAGGATAGGAATGAAAAGCAAGGAAGGCACCAACACTGTCTCTAGCCTCAAAGCTACATGGGTATGAAAAAAATGAGCACCCTCCTCCTGCCCCCGAGAGCCCCATCTCCAAGGCAACTCCAAAGTCTTAGCTTCTTCCTCTCCAGACCATCTTCCCTTATTCTTCTAAATCTATCATTCCTCTCATCAAAAGCCTCTGAAATGACATAATCATGTCTTTAAAAATATAAAGTTGATTTATCACTTGAAAGATTATATTTTTTGTTTAACCAGCTCAACCCTAAGATAGTTAAAGCAGCTACAACAGACCTGGCAAGATAATCTCAGAAGCAAAATTGGGTAACATTCCATTTTTTTGAAAAGTCTAAATCTAAGTTTAATTTTGAAGTAAGACCTTTAAGGGAAATTCATCAGAGACTCATATTCACAATCTATTCAGCTAGTATATTTGGATTTGATTCTCAATTTGTCTGTAACAGCATATTTTCACACTTACACAGCTCCACAGTTACAAGGTCTTAACCATAATGAGTCATAATGAACTCTTCTTTGGTAAGTGAAATTAACATTCCCTCATGAGCTTGAGACACTAAAATATAATAGCCTCCTAAGGCTTTTGGTTTTTACTGTGATGCCTATAATATTTTCATAAAAGTTTAAGATTGTTAAGATAAAATGTGGGCTCAAAAAATTTTTTAAAGTTTTTAAAGCTATTCTTTCTACTGTGGGTTCAATATTCTTCAAGATAAGGAAAAAACTAGCAATAAAAGTCATCATGAGGTAAAAGATTTCTCTTGAGGTAAATATTGAGGCAATGAACTTAGTCATACTTTAAAAAATGTTATTGCACCATACTAAAAAAGAATAAACTCTAAATATTTTGTTTTTACTAGTGGCATTTATGGCTAATCAGTATGACTTTCTTAATAGTCTGCATTGGCATTAAACTAATACTACTCAATGAAAAGTGAAAAATTCAAACAACTGTGAGATTGTCCCCCAAAGACATAGTTTTACTAGTTTTTGCTTCTTTGTTTTCATTAGATTCATTGGGGGAAATAGTGTAAGAAAATATTCATGAGAAACTTTGATCACAAAGAAGACATCTCCATGCAAATGATGAAGAACTTGTCATAAAAAGGTGGGGGGAGGGGGAAGGAAGATACAGGGACTCAGGCATAACTATGTTACATTCAAGGATAACAATAAAAATAAAAAGGATCCAAGGAAAGAAGGTCATAATAAGGGGTTTTCAGAAGAGATGTAGATTATTTACAATTTTTAAATGGACTTCAGGATGTGAAAGGATGAAAAGAAATAAAATAGGTAAATTTGAACAAAGGCTATATTTACCAAAGAAAAGTAATCAAAATATATCTGCTTCAAAGAAATAGCTTTGCAACTTCTAGAAAATGAATCACATGAGGTGAGAACATTCGAAGAATTGTCGAGAGAAAATGAAAAGGAAAGAAGAATCCTAGGTCTGCAGTGGATGAAACTCATCAAGAGGAGAAAGAAATGCCAAAGGGTGTAAATTATAGAATAGAAATAAGAATACCACATAAAATGAAAAGGTAAAAATTGAGGCGTCAATGTGAGAAAGGGCAGAGAGAGTTCATAGGAAATCTAGTAGTTTAAGAATATCACACAATCATGGGGAATGCAAAACTTCTAGTAAGAAGATTTAAAACAAATAGCACATACATGTAGATATATGGTGATAGAAGACTAAAAGGATCAGATACACTTTTTTAAATGAATTTTTTTAAAATTATAACACCAACTATAAAAAGTTAAAGTGTGAGGTGACTGGCATCAGGACTCATCTTAGTGGCTGCATCAGTTTTCGAGGGCTCTCCTGATAAAGGACCACAAACCAATTGACTTAAACAATAGAAATTTCTGGTTTTATGGCTGTGGAGGCTAGAAGTCTGTGAGAGGCAGGTGTCGGCAGGGTTGGGCTCTTCTAAGGGCTGTGAGGAAAGGATCTGTTCCAGGCCTCTCTTCTTCACTTGTAGATGGATGTCTTCTCTCTGTGTCTCGTCATGTGTAATTCTCCCTGTGTGCCTGTCTATGTCCACATTTTCTCTTTTAATAAAGACACACATCATATTGGGGTAAGGGACCACCCTATTCCAGGATGACCTCATCCTAACTCAACTGATTTCATCTGCAATGACCCCATCTCCAAATAAGATCATATTCTGAGAGACTGGGGATTAGAATTTCAACATATGAATTTTAGAGGACACAATTCAACCCGCAGTGTGCTAATCAGGGTCACCAGCAGAATGCCAAGCAGCAGTGGGCTTTCTGAGTTACCCAGAGGTCATCTAGGGTCTCCTGCTCCTTGAAATTTAAATATAATTATATTGGGCCCTCAGAGGATATTCAACCCATCTCCAACACATCAATGGTTTCCCTGGGGGCTTATATTGTCAAAGCCAACTCTGGTTTCTGGCTCCTGCTCTTCTGTGTTCTCCATCCTGCACTACAGTGATCTGGAAGTACAATACACTCCTCATTTCCTTGATATCCACCAATGTAATATGAAATAAGTAAGAGCCCCACTCACTAAGTGTTTGGGAGGGTAAGGAAGTTTCTAAAGATCTGAAGGTCATTGGAGGGGAGAGAGGTGGGGCATGTAGGAAGCACACAGTGAACAACTTAAAATCACTCTTAACCCCTCTCCCCTCTGGCAACCATAAGTTTGTTCTTAGTATCTGAGTCTGTTTCTGTTTTGTTTGTTCCTTTAGATTGTTCTTTAGGCTCCACATATAAGTGAAATCAAATGATATTTGTACCCAATAGACCAGTGGCTAAAAAAGCTATGATACATATATACAATGGAATATTACTTGACCATAAAAAAGAGTGAAATGTTACTATTTGCGATAGCATGGGTAGACCTAGAGGCACTAATTCTAAGGGGGCAGTGGTGGATCTTATGATGCACTGCCCAGATCCCCTGCGACCAGTGAAGCAACCTCAGCTGCTGGGAGTGCTGGGGACCTTCTGTTGACAGCTCCTTCAGGGACTGCCTCAGCTGGAAAGCTTTACCGAAGGCCACGCCCCTTCCCAGTACAGCCCACAGCCCCTACCCAGTGATGGTTCACTGCAAGGGTAGAAAGCCACCTTCATACAACTGAGGATAATCTTGAAGGGCCATTCTAGCTCCAAAGTGCCATGGACTTGGATAAGGCTGTCATTGGATCAGCACCACAGCTCAACTTCTCCATCTGCCCTATTCTGCTTCTTCCTCTCCCCTTTTTAGGAGTTGATACTAAAAGTATTCCTTAATGAATATCCTGCCCACTAAAATCCACCTCAGAGTCTGCTTTCCTGGGAATCCAACTTGTGAAGGAAGGTGATTCATGCGTATAAATAGGCATATATGAACTTGCATGCCTGTTTGTATACATTCATTTGCTTATTCAGCTGAATTTATATGAGACCTTAAAAACGAGCAGTGTATTAGTTCATTTGGGCTGCTATAACAAAATACCATAAACTGAGTCACTTATAGACAACAGAAATTTATTTTTCATAGTTACAGATGCTGGAAAGTTCATAACCAAGGTGTGGGAATTCAGTATCTGGTAAGGACCAGCTTCCTCATAAATGGTGTCTTCTCATTGTAACCTCACATGGTGGAAGAGGCAAGGGAGCTCTCTCGGGCCTCTTTTATAAGGGTACTGATCCATTCACAAGGGCTCTGCCATCATGACAGAATTACCTACCGAAGGCCCCATCTCAGAGTAACATCACATTGGAGACAGGTTCAGTAATGCATAATTACAATCTTAAATTCAAATAGGTTAGACATTGGTAGCATCACAACCTTTCAATGTGACACATCCCTTACTGAGTTTCTGTCAATAAGTAGCAGTCAGATTTGATGTTCACATGCAGAAATAGCAATTGCATATGTATGTGTCTATATTATATTTATAGTCATCATGTTTTTCTTCAGCCTGCCTGTCTGCTTTCACCAGATGTAGTTGACTTTATTTTGTCCCCACCCTTCCTACCCAATGCTTGCTTATTCTCTCTTCCTGGTGTTGTGATTGTTGCCTGAATATTTTTGGCACCTTCCCTAATTCTGAGATTTGAGATTCTCCATAAGCTTTATTTTACCATGAGGTGTATTTGCTTTGCCCTGAAGTTTATCAGTTTTGTCCTGTTTCTCAGAAAGGCAAATAACAGCCAATGGCCATCATGAATTGATGGAAAAAGGGACTGTCTGCCCTGCCAATCATCCAGTGACCACTTTTCCCTCTTCTATAGTGATTTTACTCCAAAAACTATCTGGACCTCTAGAGTTTCTCCCAAGTACCCCCAAGAGATAGGGGCATATGCTGAGAACTTGAATTACATATCGAGGATAGGTCTCCCAGCAGTGCTCTTAAAATGTTCCAGATACTCTGGCAGTGAAAGCAAATGGTTGAAATTCTCTTCACCTTCTTCATGTTTGGTCAAGCTGCTCTCTCTAAATTGCTAGTTCCTTTCAGTTGCAGTTTTATTGTTCATTATCAGAACAAACATGTTTGATTGCTTTATTCAAAAGGTCTGCATCCAAATATGCTGTAAAGATGTTTCCTGGAAAATTGACTATTGTTGCTTCAATGCGCATTTATCAGAGAGCTCTAAAGAACTCCTAGTATGTTTCTACATTTACATAAGATTAATTTTCATCACAGCTATTCCACTTTCAATGCCTTTGTTTTTTTCCTTTTTAGTACTAGTTTCTTACTCTTTTCACTGAATTCTTTAAAATCTCAGCACTCTCCTATTTGTCAGCAAAGATACTTGGGTGACGTCTTTGGTAGATAATATTGCATTGTTTTTAAGACTAGGGTGGGTGCCCTTCTCTAGCTTTTTTCCAACAAATACTGTAAATATAGTTTCTCTTTTTTATAATTTTCTTAATAACATTTTAGATTCTCTAGTTATTTATTGCAAAAATACAGTATTTAATGCACATAATATACAAAATATGTGCTGAAAGACTGTTTATGTGATCGGTAAATCTTTCAATCAACAGTTGGCTATTAGTAAAATATTCGGGGAGTCAAAAGTTATATGTGGATTTTCAACTGCATGAGGGATTCACACCCTAATCCCCCCATTGTTCAAGAGTCAACTGTACAAGTGTTTGGAAGAGATATTATCTACATCAACTTACTCCTGTGAACTTTCTTATTTTTTTCCCCTATTGCTTATAGGAGTAGAGCGTTAGCCTCAGGGGGCCAAGCATAGCCCCAAAACGTCAAGCTAATCCCAAAGAGCTGAGCGTAGCCCCGAAGGACCGGGCCTATCCCTAAGAGCTGAAGCTAGTCCCTAAGGGATGAGCCTAGTCCCTAAGAGCCAAGCCTAGCCCTCAAGAGCTGAGCCTCACCCCAAAGAGCAGAGCATACATCCAAAAAGATGAGGTAACCCCAAAGAGCAGAGCCCGGCCCCAAAGGTCGGAGCCTAGCCCTGAAGGACAGAACCTCGTCCTAAGAGCCAAGACTAGCCGAGTCTAGCCCGAAGGAGCTGAGCCTAGTCCCAAATGGCCAAGACTAGCCCCAAAGAGCTGAGCCTAGCCCCTAAGAGCCAAACCTACAGCCCCTAGACCAGTCCCAAAGGGCGGAGCCAAGCCCTTCAGAGGCAAGCCAAGTCCCTAAGGGCCTAGCTCAGTCCTGAAAGGCAGAGCCTAGGTCTGCAGATCCCGGTGTTCTGTTAAGGAAAGTTTTACTTCATTTGATTACTTATAGGAATAGAGAGGTAGTCTCAAAGAGCCTAGCGTAGCCTCAAAAAGTCAAGCTAGTGCCAAAGAGCTGTGCCCAGCGCCAAAGGCCCAAGACTAACCCTGAAGGCAGAACCTAGCCTAAGAGCCGAACCTACAACCTAGGCCAGTCCCAGAGGCTAATCCAGTGAACTTTCTTTGAAATATCTATTTCAATTAGGCTGAGACAGGTTTTTCTGTGGCACTCCATTTAATTCCTCCTTACCTGATGAACCACAGAGAGGAAAGAAGTGGAGGAAAGCCTGCATCTTGGGACTGATATTCCAGAGTTGGGATTAGCAAAGTGCTAGAAACCTGAATTGAGGTGTCAGTGCAGCAGATCTCAGAGTTAAATAGCAATTTCAAGTTCACTTGGACTTGGCTTCCTAGGTACCAGCAGAAAATAGGCAATAGTGAATGGTGATGATAAAATTCAAAGTGCTTCTGTGAGGCCTGGGTTGGGATAAGATCAGGTTGAGTCCTGAGGTAGGAAAGATATGGCAAATAATATAGGTGCAGGGATGTAGGAATAGCAAGACTGTGTGAGAAGAGAGGCTGGTAGCCATGAATCTTTATCCTGCTTTGTTGCCAATACTATTCCTCTAACTTGTTTCTTTCTTTCTAGTTTCTCATCTTATGTTTATTTCTTCAGTAAACAATCACAGAGCATGTAGGATACACAAGACAGTGTACTGGCAACATGAAAATTAGATAAGAGTGTTCCTACCTAAGTAATTGCCCTATTATAGAAGACTAGAGGCCAGGTGCATGAAATTCGTGCACAGGTAGGGTCCCTAGACCTGGCCGACAATCAGGGCCTATCTGCGGGGCAACCAGTGGGGCGATCGGGGGCCCCACTGGCAGCCACCTTGGCCGGCCTGGCACCGCCCCCTCACTGGCCCTGCCCCCCACCACCACCACCACTGGTCACCTTCCTTTGCAGAGCGACCAGCAGGGTGATCAGGGGACTCCCACTGGCACTCACCTTGGCTGGCCTAGGGCCTGCAGGTGTTGAGCGTCTGCCCTCTGGTGGTCAGTGCGCATCATAGCGACCAGTCATTCTGCCATTCGGTTGATTTGCATATTAGGCTTTTATTATATAAGACTAGAGGCCTGGTGCACAAAAATTTGTGCACTCGGGGGGGGATGGGGGGTCCCTCAGCCCAGCCTGTGCCCTCTCGCAGTCTGGGACCCCTCGGGAGATAACGACCTGCTGGCTTAGGCCTGCTCCTGGGTGGCAGAGGGCAGGCCCAATCCCTAGGTGCAGCCCCTGGTCGGGCTCAGAGCAGGGCCGATTGGGGAGTTGGGGCACCACCCCCTGTCATGCACAGAGCAGGGCAATCAGGAGGTTGTGATGCCACCCTCAGTCACGCTCAGGGTAGGGCCGATTGGGGGGTTGGGGCACCTCCCCCTGTCACACTCAAGGCAGGGTCGATGGGGAGGTTGCGGCGCCACCCCCTGTCACGCACAGAGCAGGGCCAATCAGGGGGTTGGGGCACTGCCCCCTGTCATGCACAGAGCAGGGCCCATCAGGGGGGTTGGGGCTCCGTACCCTGTCACACACAGAGCAGGGCTGATCAGGGGGTTGAGGAGCTCCCCACTGTCACTCACAGAGCAGGGCCCATCAGGGGGTTGGGGCACCGCCCCCTGTCACACACAGAGCAGGGTGGATCAGGGGGTTGGGGCGCCGCCACTGTCACACTCAGGGCAGGGCCGATGGGGAGGTTATGGCTCTACCCCGTCACACACAGAGCAGGGCCCGTGGGGCGGGTTGGGGGGGGGGCGCCGCCCTCTATCACCCACAGAGCAGGGCCGATCAGGGGTTTGGGGCGCTGCACCCTGTCACACACAGAGCCGCAGGGCGATCAGGGGGTTTGGGTGCTGCCTCCTGTCATGCTGATCCCGGTGCCAGGAGGCCTCACGGCTCCGCTGATCCTGGTGCCGGGAGGCATATTACCCTTTTACTATATAGAATAGAGGCCTGGTGCATGGGTGGGGGCTGGCTGGTTTGACCTGAAGGGTGTCCTGGATCAGGGTGGGAGTCCCCACTGGGGTGCCTGGCCAGTCTGGCTGAGGGGCTGAGGGCCGTTTTCAGGCTGACGGGTGACTGAAGCTCCCAACTGCTCCTTTTTTTCTTTTTTTCTTTTTATTCTGGGCCAGCTTTAGCTCTGAGGCCTGGGCTGCTGAAAACAGGTTTCTGGCCTTTGTTTACCGTCTGTATTTGATACAATGTTGCGGTCTGGCTGGCTGAAGCCCGGCTGAGTAAAGCAGGTTTCTGGGGTTTTTTTAGCTTCTATATTTGCAACATAGTTGCTTAGAGTTGCAGCTGAGAGGCCGGCAAGTCAGGCGGGGAACGTTCCTCGGTCACTGAAGCAAGCAAGCCTCCCTGTTCGCATCAGCTGCCTGGCTGCCGGCCGCCATCTTGGCTGGCAGTTAATTTGCATATCTCCCTGATTAGCCAATGGGAAGGGTAGCGGTCGTACGCTAATTACCATCTTTCTCTTTTATTAGATAGGATTATATTCAATTTCTATATCCTCAACTATGTGTAAAGAATACTGTTCCTATAAGCTACATTTTCTGACAATTTATTTCTGTAGCCAAAGGATTTGAGAAATGCCTGTAATATACTACTGTTAGATAATCACTCTTTATTAGCACAGGAAAGATACTGACATATCCTGCAATATAGAAAAGTTCAACTCATTATTTCATGAATTTTTTGGTGTATTTTATTTCACATAATAATATGTGATATCCTAAATGAGGGATAGTCTTTGAACATACCAGATGGGGCAAAAGTATGTTTATAGTTGTTTGTATGAAAAATAATACAAGAGTTAATAAATAATAATACAAGAACAAACTCTGTGTTTTACGTACTCACAACTGTAAATCTACTTCTGCCCCAACCTGAATTTATAATGAGTATTTCTCTAGTAAGACCAACATTTGGACTTCCTAGAAGCAATTTCTATTAAATGCTTTTTTTAAAAAAATTGTATAAATTTATTAATGTGACATCTATAATAATAAAAACGTAATATGCTAATTAGACTGGTCGTCCTTCGGACAACCTTCCGGATGAAGCCAGGGCTGCAAGGGAAGCCTGTGTCCTGGGTGCCTACCTACCGGTGGCCGGAGGGAAACCTGGGTCCCGGGTGCCTGCAGTCGGAGGGAAGCCCGGGTCCCAGATTCCAGAGGGAAGCCAGTGCCGGCAGCCGGGGGATGGAAGGCATACTCTTGCATGAATTTCCTGCATTGGGCCTCTAGTTGGTTAATAAGATTATATGTTTTACATGTACAACTCTATAACATATCATCTGTATATTGCATTATGTGTTCACCACCTAAAGTCAAGTCTCCTTCTATCCCCATATATTTGACTCATTTACCCTTTTCTACCTCCCCCCACCTCTTTACCCCTCTGCTAAACGCCATACTGTTGTCTGTGTCTATGAGGTTTGTATTTGTTTGTTTTGCTTGTTCATGTGTTGCTTCCTGGGTTTTTTTTGCCCTTATATGAGTGAAACCATATAGTTCTTGTCTTTTTCCCTATGACTTCTTTTGCTTAGTATGATATTCTCAAGATCCATCCATGTGGTTACAAATGGCAGTATTTCATCTTACAGCTGAGTAGTATTCCATTGTACATATGTATCATATCTTCTTTATACGTCTATTGACTTTTTTTTATCCTGTGAGCTAAACTTGCCTCATGGGTAGGAATCATCACACACACAGAGCGCTGACTCAAAAAAAAACAATTAAAGCCCTAAGAATGTAGCTCTTTGATGACCTGCTGGACAAGCTTGGATCACGTAGTGATAATTCTCTGGGGATGGAGCTTTTGGGGAGCTCCAAAACTTCCCCCCCCCTCCAGTGTTTGCCACATCGCTGGTTTTCACAGCTACCATAGTTATGAAGCTGTTGGTTTTCAAGGCTACAGCAGATCTTGGAGAGGGAGATGGGATCAGGGCAAGTTAAAATGTCACAAGCTTCGCTGTTTTTTTGAGATTCCGCTGTTTTCCTTGAATAAACACACCTTGGGTTGTTACAAGCTTTTAGTTAATTTCAAGAGCTCTGAGAAAGTTGATTTAACAGTTTTATCAATGTTCTTATTGCTTTTGTGGATGAGCAGCTTTTCAAACATCCTTACGCTGCTATTCCCTCCATGCATTTTTGGATGTCACCGGGCCTTTATTTTTGTTTTCCCCTCATGCTAGAAATGTTCTTGTCCTCTGTTTATGCTGTATTCAGATGTTAAATGTCTCATCCTCTGTATTGACTTCACTGACCTTCTTATCTTCTTCCCCTCCCAGGCAGAATTATTTATGCCCCACATGACTTGTTCATATATTTTATAGCAGTAATCACATAGCCTTATGCTTAGCTGTTTCAGAGCTTCACATTCGGTTATGAATGGGGTGTATTACCCACCCCAGGGAACACTGTGCATAGTAAACTTGAATGTGCCCACTGGAGTTACATGATGAGCAGTTTGCCTGGCCATCCCTGGGTGCCTTGTGTCTAACTCCACCAAGTATTATGAAATACTTAAGATAGAAGTGGGGTCCAATTCAAATTTATTTGCCCAAGATTAAGTCCAGAACTTCTTCAAAGTACATACTCAATAGCTTAAAAAATGAATGAATGGAATATATTCTCCCTATCCTTGTTATAGATCACAGATAGGCTCTTCCTCAGAAAAACTTATCATGTAAAATATGAACAAGAAATCAAAATCACTGAACTAACTAGAGGTCTATAACTGCCATGGGTTAAGAATGAAATTCCTATTATTTTCACAGCAAAGGGGTATGATTAGCAAATTCATGAATTGACTTTCTGTTTATTATGGGATTTCTACTTAATTCATGCTTTGGGCCTTAATTATACATGCTCCCATATGTCTCATTAAGAAATCCCTAGGTTGCAAGAAACAGAAGCTGCCTAGAGATAGCTGAAGTAAAAAGGAGTTTTTATAAGGAATCAGAGGTCTTCATGAAAACCAAGTACAAAACTTGGGCAGAATGTCTCAAGAGACTGAAAGGCAAAACTATAAAAAGTTCATAACCAAGGTCCCTCCTAAATCTCTGAGACCATTTTCTTTAATTCTTATTTCTTCTCTCTGAACATCGGCTTTATTTTTTTTTTTCTTTCTCCCAAAAGACCTACTTTGTCTGGGTCAACATAAACAATGTCACAATAGCCCGGGCCTCCAATACCTTCTCTATTAAGTCATGTCATCAAAACTAGAACTAGAGTTTCCAAGTCCTTGTTTCAAATTCCCACAAGAATGAATCTGCTGGACAAGCTTGGATCAAGTGTGAACAGCAGGGATATGACTGTGCTCAGGGGTCAGGGTTGCATGGCTCACTTGCTACCAACTTAGAGAAAGTAGGCAATGAGGACAGTCCTGTAGGAGATGGAGAGTTTAGCTGGATAGGCGTCTGTATTAGTCTGTTAGGGCTGCCATAACAGACTACCACAGACTGGATGGCATAAATAACAGAACTTTATTTCTCACAGTATTAGAGGCTAGAAGTCAAGATCAACATCCCAGCAGGGTGGTTTCAGGTGAGACCTCTCTTCCTGGCTTGCAGACAGCAGCTTAGAGAGAAATCTCTGTTGCCTCTTCCTCTTCTAATAAGGACACCAGTTATATTGGCCCTACCCTTATGACTTCAGTTAACTTTAATAATTTCCTTAAAGGTGCTCTGAATTTGGAGGAGAGGGCTTCATTATATGAATTTAGAAGGACAGAATTCAATCCATAACATCATCCCCAAAGGTATCTACTGTGCCATATAAAATGATTTGAGTTTATTTTTTTAACATAATGCACACTGTTTTATTTACTAATAGCCAATAATGGTCTAGAATTGAGACAGACTTATTAAAGAACTAGAGGCCCAATGCACGAAATTTGTGCAAGGGCCTTGGCCCCGGCTCCTGGCCACCACCGCAGCCGCAGCCAGGAGCCTCCGCCACCTCTGCTGCAGCCCCTGCCCACTGTGGCTTTGTCCAACAGGAAGGACATTCGGAAGGACGTACGGTCTAATTAGCATGTTATGCTTTTATTATTATAGATAATTAATGAATTTGTTTTTCTTCTTCATGACCAATATCCTCACATGTGTACATGCATGTATACACTATATTCCCAATTATCAAAATTAATGAAAATGTAGAATAGATAGATTAACTGAAAATAAAAAATATTATTGCCTCTGTGTAGTCTAATAACCAAGTGTCCTACAAGAGGAAATAGTACAATTCAGAGTACCCACACTCTTTTGATTGAGTAGAAGAGATGTTCTATTGGAGTCATATAGATATCTCCATTTTATGTTATTCAGTAAGGAAGAGGCTACACAGCAAAAAGCATGAAAGTGACCTAAAAATAACAGAAGTGAGTAGACTGGGCAGAAAACTAAGGGGACTCTTTATAGTATGCAAAGGTCAATTTTTATACATCAAATTTATCAAGTGGTAACTCAGAGGATTGTAACTAAGCTCTAACAGGGACCGAAACAATCCCTCCCTAAGCAAATGCCACTTAACACAGTCACTGAATCCATTCACCCCAAGCCAATGACTTACGCAAATATTATTTGGGTGCCACTCTAAAGCAGAAATTCTAACATCATCTCAGGATCCTAAGGATATTGTTCTGCTCCCAGCAAATATTTCTGAGCATTTTTGTTTCCAGGAAGCTAGTAATACAGAAACACAGGTAGGGTCCCTTGGGCTTGCCTATGGGAATCAGGCCCCAGCTCGCACCGCCAGCCTCGTAGCCCCACCTCACACCCCCAGCCTCACACCCCCAGCCTCACAGTCCCACAGCCCCGCCTGGAACCCGTCTTGGCCTGGCACCACCCCCTCACCTACTCCACCATCCCGCCTGTGGGGCTATCGATGGGGGCCAGGCCCACTGCCCAGCTCCCTCATCGCCTGGTAACCGGTCAGTGGCCCCACCCCCTCCCCCCACTGGTTGCCGTCTGCCGAGCGATCGGCTGGGTGATTGGGCTCCCACTCCCACCCGCCTTGGCCTGATGCTGCCCACTCACCTGCTCCACCATTACCCATGGTCCCCCTCTTGTCGAGGCCCATTGGGGCCAGCAGCGCCTCCACTGCTGCCTGCTGCCAGTGCCACATTGCTGATGTCACCATGTTCTGTGCTGCCCCCTGGTGGTCAGCACACATCATAGCGAGTGGTCGAACTCCCAGTTGAACAATTTGCATATTAGGTTTTTATTATTTAGGATAGTTAAACCTTGAATCATTCAACAGCTGTCCTATGCAATGTTACCCTAATTCTGCTTTGCCCATCTCAGCTGCCAAAACAAGGGAAAGAACATAACACAGACTGAGCAGTGCAAACATTATCTCATCTGCTCAGAATATTTTAATTTCATGTAATATTACTAATAATCTGACAGTTCCTTAAAATATATATATAATAAGAAATAGACTAAAATCAACCAATTTGTCAATAAATTACTAATTATAACTTTTATGTTATAAGGCAAAGTAGAACAGGGGTTAAGAATAAGGACACTGGGATTAGAATATCAAGCTTCCAACCTCATCTTGACCACACACTAGCTGTGCAACCATAGGCAAATCACTAAACCTCTCTGTGCTTCAATGTCCTCATTATGAAAACAAGGATATTAACTTCTACTTTATAAGACTATTGGGAGGATTAATGAATAATAAGTGTAAATGCTTAGAGAAGTGCATGGTACAGAGTCGGTAGTCAGTTCATTTTTTGCTATAATTACAATTTCTATTATTTCCATGTTAGCTACTATGGCAGACAGACTCTAACATGGTCTTCAATGATCCCCGATTCCTGGTATTCACACCCTTGTGCAATCTCTTCCCCTTGAGTGTGGATGGGACCTATTAGTTGCTTCTAACCAATGAAGTGCAGCAAATGTGATGGATGCCATTCCTACGATTAGGTTACAGAAAACTGGGACTTCTGTAACTAGCACAATTTCTCTACAGCTTCATTGGCTTGTTTGTATTAATTTTTACAAAGCAAGCTGCCACATTAGAATAGCCCATGTAACAAGGAATTGAGGGCAGTCCCAGCCAACAACCACTGGGAACTGAGAGCACCAGTCCAGCAACCCACAAGGAACTGAATTCTGCCAACAGCTATGTTAGCTTAGAAGTAAATTCTTCCCCAGTAGAGCCTTCAGATGAGATCCCAGCGCTGGCCTATAATTTGATTGTAACCTATAAAAGACCCTGGAGCAGAGGATCCACCTGAGCTGTGCCCAGTTACCTACCCACAGAAACTGAGAATAAGTTTAAGTCACCAAATTTGGTATCTACAGTAGTAGATAGCTACTATACCTAGATAGTGCTTAACACAAAGAGATCACTCAAATAAATATTTATTCTCTCTCCCTCCTCAGTTATATATTTTAATATGATTTTTGCAAGAAATGATTCTTTAGAGCATTGTCTAATGTATTAGGCACATGGGATCAGTCCAAACTTGACTTAAATCTCCTTTTGTAATCATTATTCTCTTGCTTTGATTCAGTTCCTTCCAAAATACTAAACATTCTTGATTCAGTTCCTTCCAAATACTAACCATTCTAAAATACTAACTAATACTAACCATGAAGTACCTACATGTGGCATGTGCAGGTGTCTACTAAGCATCTTACCCATATTATCTTATTCAATCTCCACAAAAACCTTGAAAGATGAGTATTATTACCTCTACTTCACAGGTCCGGGACACTGATGTTCCATGAGATTGAGCCCCTTTTCCAAGGCCATTGCTAGGTGCTCTAAATTCTCTAAACAAAGCAGAACAAAAAGCCACCACTATTAATGCTCACAGCAGTTCTCAAGATAAATACGATTTTTATGCAAATAGTGCACAAAGACCTCCAAGATGTTTTTATACCTTTTCTTCCTTCTAGTCTCCTAGAAAATCCTCATGCATCAGTGACCATTTAATCTGTCTGTCTTGGTGTATTTACACTGCAATCAAA
Source organism: Myotis myotis (assembly GCF_014108235.1). Lineage (NCBI taxonomy): Eukaryota > Metazoa > Chordata > Mammalia > Chiroptera > Vespertilionidae > Myotis > Myotis myotis. The sequence continues at coordinate 71,760,254 of NW_023416368.1, forward strand.
CAGTGCGTATGCTGAAGGGTAGCTACATCTAGTTGGTATCCTGTGTTAGGGGACATCTTCATACACAGCTATATCTGAAAAACAAAATTAGATGGTGACTTTAATAGCTCAGAGTCAGGCCAAATGCTCTCATCACAGTATGCAAAGAAGCCTCCAAAACATCTTTTCTGTTTAATTTCATGGCTTAGCCAGAAACCAAGCTGAGATTTATGCCCACAAACATCAAGTTTTAAAATTATGGTTCTTATGACAGTCATAACTTACCCTCAAGCACACAGGTAGTATTTTTAGTTGGTAGGTTATGGTAGGAGTGTTGCAGCTTTAAATATATGTGTGATAAGTTCAGACCACAGCCAATACAAGATTGGTTGTTTATATTTATACATAAGCTGATTCACTTGAGTGAGATTTTTGCACTTAAAAAAAGTGCATTTCAAATTCAAGGGGTTAATAATTGCTTGCAAATTTAAATTAAAGTAGTTAGAGCTTAAAATAGACAGTGTGTGAGCTCAGCACTCAATGACAGGTAGTGGGAATAAGATAACCTCAGAATACATTGAAATATTTAAGCTAAGGAGGCTCAGAAGAAGGAAGGCTGTCTTGTTTTTAAGGTAGAAGTCTCAAGGTTAAAATAAGCCAGACAGGTTATTGTGTGTGTTATATTTAAGTCCTGATGATCCACATACATGCATACAAGTAATTCTTCTAAATGCACTCATGCATTTAGAGTCACTCTCTAAAAACAGTATGAAGTAGATATGCGCATTTAATTTTGAAAACTGGCATGTACACTTGTGCCTGGGCCTGAAAATAAATTCTGAAGAAGAAAGGAGAAACAGGATATCAGACAAAAGGAAGCAATATATATTTAGCCTCCCCCTTCTGTTTGGATTTCTCAGGTACCAGTGGCTACTTTGGGAAAACTGTGAGTAGTTTGATTTCAGGAGATGATTAAATTTTCTAAGTCAAGGTAGAACGCGGCCTGATACACAGCATTTGGGGACCTTTTACTCTTATGGAAATGTAGATTTCTGAAACAACGTGTAGATATCCAAATTCTTCTCTGTCAGTAAATACTACATATTCATATATGCAAAGATATCAAGGTTCTCCCCACATACACACACCAGCGTTTTCTTTCTTCACTCAGAATTTGCACTATTTGAAAACACTGACTTCTGGAAGGCAAACACAGGGATATAAGATCACTCAGGAGTAATATAAAAATTAGGAATAATTTTAAATGGACAGGAAACATGGAGGTGTGCTGATGCATCACCTTAAAACTAGTATTTTAGTTGGATACTAAAATACTCAGCTTTTACTACTCAATTATCAAAATTCTAGGTTTTAGAAAATAGCATTGGCTTAAAACTCTGAGATTGGAGCAATACAGTAAACTGTGTGCACACCTTTTTTCCAAAAGTTCATTGAATGAAAGATCTATTTGAAAGCAGCGGTTCTCAAAGTGTGGTTCTCTGGGCCAACAGCACCGGCACCAGTGTATTAGAAAAGCAGACCTCTCCAGCCCCTCCCCATAGCCACTGAAACACACTCCGAAATCTGCTTTAACAAGACCTCCAGGGGATTCTGATGCAGGTTCAAGTTTAAGAACACCCGACTTAAAAAAGAATAAAGCCAGAGCAGCCCCCAAACATAAGAAAGAGCACCATCAGCAGGAAAAAAGAAAGAAAAGAAAAGAAAAGAAAAGAAAAGAAAAGAAAAGAAAAGAAAAGAAAAGAAAAGAAAAGAAAAGAAAAGAAAAATCGAGGCATTTCTGAGAAGTAGAAAGCAGACTGGATCAGATACTCAGAGCAACAACACAGGAGAAAACTAGGGCGGAAGCAGCTCAGGAAAGGGCTTATCTTATCAAAGGAAAGTGCTGTGGGGGGAGTTCAAGGTTAAGAGGGTGGGGAGCCCTCGGTGGTTAAACAAATAGCTGCCTGGGACCATCTGGGCAGGTCTGACCACCCTCCTGCGTCCCAGTGTTCCTCCCCCACCCAGCGGGTGCCAAGTAGCAGGCAGTGTGGCCTCTAGCTGTCACAGCAGAGGTTTGGGGCTGTGCCAGCAAAGCAGGACTGGGCCCCAGGCGGGCGCTGGTGGGAAAGATAAGTGACCCCACACCAAGGACACGTGGCTGCCTCTCCCAGGCAACAGATCACCTCTCCCCAGCAATCATTATTGACAAAACAGGGTAATCCTATAAGCAAACAGGGACTCAAACAAGAATTATAAACTTGAAGGAAACCAAGGGGGGAGCCGGGGCAGCGTTGGCAGCGGCGATGGCTGCCCAGGGTGTTGGGGTTAGTGTCTGCACTGGGCAGAGGCGGTGGCCAGGTCCCCGGCAGTGACACAACTAGTGTGAGCCTGGCCGGGTCCGAGGTGCGCCCTCCCACCACAGAAATGAGCCTCCAGACACACAGAAGTGACCTCCAAGTACACAGCTTCCCAGAGGGTGCCCGCCCTGACGGCACCACCGCGTCCAGCAAAGACCTGGCCAGTCTTTGAGTGTCCCGTCTGCGTTGACTGAGAGTTACCAGCCGTTCTTCATTGTCACAGTGATCTTGTCTGTAGCAATCAGGCCCAACGCTCAATTCGTCTAGACTGCCGAGGCCCCTTGGGATCCAATCGCAACTTGGCAGTGGGGAAATTGGCCGATTCGGGACTTTTCCCGTGTAAATGCGCCTCTTCTAGGTGGGAAGTAGCTCTGCCTCACTCCGGGAGACCTCTGAGTTTTGGCTTGCCACCCGCCCGGTGCCTCCTGGAAGTGGCCAGGTTCTTTGGACGCTGTCCTGCCTCCTCTGAGGCATCAGCACCCGTCCATCCCCGCGCTGAGGGGAGACCATATACGTTCCCTGGCTACAGACGCCCGTCTTCCCGGGGCTGCGGGCCGGGTGCTGATGCAGGCCTGCTTGGCTTTCACGTCGTGTCAGTCTTGGAGAAACAGAAGCATGGCAGGCCCAGCAGTTCCTTGCGGTTGTACAGCTGCTAGGCACACCCGAGCGAGCGGAACGTTTTGCTTATCGACTTGAGCTAAATGGCCATAGGGGGTGATGGACTTGGGAAGCCACTCCTCCATCTATTCATGAGGGCGTTGAAGCAGCCATTAGGAAGACTGACTGTCTAGTCTTTGACGCCGGCATGGCACGGCTTTTTGCAGAAAATGGCCATGTAGGCATCAATGTAACTCTTTCCCTGTGATGAAAGGGCAATCAAACAGGTTCCGGCCTGTGTTTTAAAAACATTGCCTTCAATTTCACAGAGAATAGGCGCCCTTCTGCCTGGCAACCTGAGGCTTTGGGTAGGTGGAGCCAGTCACGTGAAGGTAAATGAGAGGAAAGGCTGCTAAATGCAGGAAACAGTTGCCTATAGTAACACTAATATATTTAAAATAAGTCAACAGTAAATCCCAGAAGAAGATATATATGCACAATATCTATTAAATAAATATATATACACACCTAGGATAGCATCATTTATATTAAGAAAAGCATAGCCGTAACTGGTTTGGCTCAGTGGATAGAGCGTCGGCCTGTGGACTGAAGGGTCCCAGGTTCGATTCCGGTCAAGGGCATGTACCTTGGTTGCGGGCACATCTCCAGTAGGGAGTGTGCAGAAGGCAGCTGATTGATGTTTCTCTCTCATCGATGTTTCTAACTCTCTATCCCTCTCCCTTCCTCTCTGTAAAAAATTAATAAAATATATTTTAAAAAAGAAAAAAAAAGCATTGTAAAATTATTCTGAATTTGTGTTTGTTATAGATGACATATACTGTTGAAAGATTGTGTGTGTGTGTGTGTGTGTGTGTGTGTGTGTGTGTTTTGTTTTGTTTTTCATTTAACTGAAAAGCCAAGTTGAGTGGTCTTGGACCACTGCTTTCCTCCTTTTTGAGTCAATACATAGTACTTCTGTTTGTGTTTATTTGTGTGTGTGTATTTGCTAATTTCGTTTTTCCATTAAATAAATCTGAGTTTTCAGGCTTTTCCCACTTTTTTGGTACCTTTTAAAAGTTAGTCTCCTTTTGAATGCATAATTAGTTATGGTAAAGTTTATACATATGTGTCCCATATATATTTTTTCTTTCCATTAACCAGTTCATTAGAAATATTTTAAATTCATCTATTTTTCGAAGATAAGAGTTCCAAAAAGGAAAGGTAACATAGGAAGAATTATCAGAAGTTATTTAAAGTGGTATAAGATGGTGGTTTATCTCTCTTTTCTTTTCTCCAGTTGAGTCATACATTCAAACTTATTCTTTGAAAGGTTAGGGTATATTGATTTTTTTTAAATACTGAAAAAACTCAGGCTCTTTTTAAATATCTTGGACAAACCACATGTTTAAAATTTGTATTTATTGATTTTGCAAAGAAAGGCATCATCTTACACAGTATTTGTAATTAAAAGCAAATCATTTGTGCTCTTGCCAGGTAGCTCTGTTGGTTAGAGCATCATCCTGATGCATCAAGATTGTAGGTTTGATTCCTGGTCAGGTTACAATAGGAATCAACCAATGAGTGCATGAATATGTGGAACAACAAACATACTTCTCTCTCTCTCTCTCTCTCTCTCTCTCTCTCTCTCTCTCCAATCAATAAAAAATTTAGAGAAATATTTTTTAAAAGCAAATCAGTGTTTTTAGAAAGGTGGTTTGCAAAGAAATATTTTTGGTCTTTTATAATTCTTATTAAAAGAATATCTAACAAATTAAAAACTATTTTGTGTTTCCTTTAGCTCTAAGTTTAATTAAAATCCAAAGTTATTTTCCTATTCAATTCTGTACTTTATAACAGAAAGCAGTGTGCTGTTTTGACATGTGGTGAGTTTTATTCTGAAGTACAGCACAGGAATGGGTTCAGGCCTGTTTGCACTACACAGTCTTTCCCCCTCCCTCTTGCTTACGTTTTAGCTCTCACAACTCTTAGGAGACTGATTAGTTAAAATGCTGATCACTTTTTTTCTCCTTAAAAAACAAAACAAAAAATGAGTTAATATTTCATAGCCTTGTGATTATGCGTCTGGGCTCAGCAGCCAGACTTCCAAGGACCACATGCCAATCCTACCTCTAATCCCCTTAATTAGCTATGTGACCTCAGGCCCCAGTTTCCTAGTGTGTACAATGGGGTTAGTTATGGTAGCTACCCCAGAGGGTTAAATTGGGTACAGGTAAGTTACCTAGAACAGTGCTTTGCGCATCATAAGCACCCAACAGATGTCAGCTGCCATTATGATGCTTTCAACTAGCACCATAGAGCTAACTGCTGCTCCTTGCCCTGAGGCACCTGGGAGGATTCTGAAATTGCCTTCTGAATGACCAAAGGTTTTTTGCAGCCATTATGGGTTCCCTAACTGTATAAAGTCAGTTAAAATTACTTTGGACTTCCCCCTTATTGCACCACTACCAACAATTCTGCAATCAGAGTTTACTTCTATGCCCATTTTCAGTTTAGAAGACTATGTAGTCTCTTCCCTACATAAGCATTGTTTTTTTCTTTGGTCATATGACATGCTTGTGTAACCACTTCTGTGGCAAAAGGAAACAGAGGTCAACCACAAATGTATATCCAGGTCTATCTGTTCCTGTTAGTGTGCGTGTTTAGAATAGCAGCTTCTTCCCCTCATTTAACATACAGTTGAGTCTGGCTGGTGTGGCTCAGTGGTTGAGCATTGACCTATGAACCATAAGTTCACAGTTGGATTCAGTCAGGGCACATGCCTGAGTTGCGGGCTTGATCCCCAGTGTAGGGAGTGCAAGAGGCAGCCCATCAATGATTCTCTCTCACCATTGATGTTTCTATCTCTCTCTCCTGCTCGTTTCCTCTCTGAAATCAATAAACACACACACACACACACACACACACACACACACACACACACACACGTATATACAGTTGATCCTTGAACACAGGTTTGAACAGCACAGGTCCACTTATATGTGGATCTTTTTCAATAAATATGTACAGTACTGTAAATGTATTTTCTCATAATTGTAACATTTTCTTTTCTCTAGATTACTTTATTGTTATTTACATATAACACAAAAATATGTTCATCTGCTGTTTGTTATCTGTAAGGGTTCTGGCCAACAGTAAGCTACTAGTACTTATTCTGTGGGAGTCGGCCCCTAACCCCTGGGTTGTTCAAAGGTCAACTGTATTGAATATTTTTGAAGAGGTGTAGTTGTCTTTAAAATACTATTTTTTAAAATGTTCTCAATATATAGACTTTGGAAGTTAGAAAATGGCACACACAGTAGAGACCTGTGCTAACTTGCCCATCCAGAGATGACTATTCCTTTATGTGTATTTACATGTGCTTACACACATTTAGTTTGAAATCATGTGATTTTGGATCATGTAATTATGTAACCCACTCACATCCCCACACACATGATCATCTAAGCATATCCCTACTTTAACAATCTTGGAAAAACTACATTCTGGGTAAATTTTGTTAGGGTTGACTAATTTTAGCCAGTGTCTGAAATTGGATATTTGCTTTGTCCATTTTGACCAGGTAAATTTTTTTGACTATTTATAAATAACCTGTGAACATTTCTGTTTCCTGATATTCTTGAGATTCTATTTTTTTAAGGTCTTGATACTTTTTTATCATTGCTTTCTAGAGGTTTCAGTGGACATACTAACACAGTAATTTTTCATTTGGTTGTAACTTCCTATTTTTCTAATTTATGCAAATTAAGATAGTAAATTTTGTTTTTGACAGCTAATAAGGTTAACATTTTAATATTTGCTAGCTATTTACATTTCTTCTAAGTTGCCTGCATATTCTTGGCCTACAGGGATGATGAGATTTAGAGCCATATTTCCTGGTCCATTGGAGATTTGATTTATGAGGTCTATTTTGTTCTGAAATCATCTTTGTTGTAATCAATATTCTACTGTCTCCTAAAAAAAAAAGAAAAAGAAAAGAAAAGAAAACCAACACCATGAGAAGGGCACCAAAACAACAAGCACAATAAGCAGAGAACCGAATACAAGAAGAATTATTATTCTTTAGGAAGACAAATAAAATAAGCAAACTTTTGACAAGAAAAATAACAGACACAAAATAAATAGCATTAGAAATTAGAATGCAGCATGTCTCTGATATAGACAAGATTTATTTTTTTAATTATAATAGAAGATAAAGTAAAATTTTGCTTCAATAAATCTAAAAATCTAGATCACATGAAAAATTTCCAAGGGAAAAGACTGACTCAATATCAAGTAAAAAAATCTTAATATATGAAAAACCATCAAAAATTTTTAAAGATAAAACAAAAAACAGCCCTAAAAGTATACGAGGATAGAATGTTTTTAAAACAAAATCTACCAAATAAAGAACAAATCATTTCTGTGCCACATAAACCAGTCTAGAATATAAGAAAAAATGTTAAAAACTTAGCAGCTAATTCTGACACGAAAGCTGGAAAACATAAATAAAACGTAGACCAATGTCACTTGTAAATATCATAAATACAAATCACAAATAAGATGTTAGCGTATAAAATCCATCACTCTATGCATAAGAGGAGTTTATACAAAGAATGCAAATTTACTACACTAAAGGGGAATTTGAAAAAAAATTAAAGGTGGAGCAAGACGACTTGCATTATAGTCTTAGAACATGCAGATTACCTAGCATGTCTGAGCTGTGGTAATGTTAATTTTAAAAATCCCTTTCAATTTTAAAAAATGTTGGAAACTAAGATTTTAGAGAAGGAGACAGACTTCTTTATAATGTTCTCATCAAGGATCGTAAAGTTAAATGTTTTAAATATACACATATGAAGATGGAAGTGTCTCCTGAGTCATAAATGCAGGGCCACTCCTAAACAATGTAATGAAACAGCAAGGTTTCTGAAGTAGAAGGAGAATAAGAATTAACATTCATTACAACATGCCGATACTCATAAAGTAGTTATAGAAGGTAAGTAACTAGGGTGGACCTGTAAATTAATATGAGCTACTCAAGCACATAATTCTCAAACTGAACCCTCAAAAAGCCAGATGAATCTGAGAACTATTTAGGTCAAACATTGTATTTTTCTAGGCACAGAAAGAAATACCTTTTTGCTGACACCTTCAAATTCTCTAATGCTTCCAAATTAGTCATCCATAGTTGACCTCTATGAGATATTGGTAATGAAGTCTTCTCATGCTACTTTATAAAACATCGTGACATCTGCAAGATAAAATATTATACATCTGATAAAAATAAACTTTATAAAGGATAAAAATATATATCTTTAGAGAGAATGCCTCTAAAATAATGTTCCATTTTTAGGAAGCAGATATAAAACTGTAAATACAGCATGATACACCTTTGATAAACACATATTTTTATACAAATAAGATACATAATATATATAAGCTTTAGGTCTTCATCCACTTTCTTCTGCCACCACCTTCTCTTTGTTCCTGAGAGTATCGCTAACATAGGCTGTTAAGTGTGAATATTTTCACTAAAAGTTGAGACATACACTGGGGAATTACTACAGCACATACAGGAAGCTACCTAAACCTAGCTAGAATAAGAGATTTTCCTATTGGGTATTATCTATTGTAAACAAAAATTAAAGCATTGTAGTACTGCATCCAAATAGATGGATGGAATAAATATTATATCTAAAAATTAAATCCAATTTAATTTTAAATCCAATGTAAGAATTTAGTATGATTAGGAAAGCCCTCCAAAACAACAGGGGAAGAACAGATTCTTTCATAGTCAGCAAGACAACTGGAAAACTACTTTCTAAGTTAAATTAGATTTCCCACCCATGTTGCATTCCCAAATAAATTTAGGATGGTTTAAAGATTTACATAGAGAAAATGAAAGCATCCAACAATAAATGTTAATAAAATCTTGGAGTAGGGAAAGGAATTTCTGAACCATAAAAGAATATCTGGAAACCTGAGAAAGGAACTAGCAAGTACACTTGCAAAAAATAGTTCAAAGGAAATAATAAGACCAGAAAACAAAGGTGTACTTAAAATGGTGCTTATCATAGTGTTTATAAATCGAAATATTTGAACTAATTTAAACATCCATCAGGGTGACACTGATCAATAAAATTACATAGGTTCCACGTGTACAGTTCTATAATAATCATCTGTCTATTGTATTGTGTGTTCACCACTAAGTCTAATCTCCTTCCATCACCATTTGTCCCCCCTTATCCTCATCTACCTCCCCCCAGCCCCTTTCCCTCTGATAATCACCATACTGTGCTATGTATCTATGAGTTTTGGGGGTTTTTTCTTAATCCCTTCACCTTTTTCACCCCTCCCCTCTGATAGCTGTCAGTCTGTGCTCTATAGCTCTAAGCTTGTTTCTATTTTGTTTGTTAGTTTATTTTGTTCATTAAATTCCACATACAAATGAAATCACATATTTGTTTTTCTTTGACTGGCTTATTTCACTTGTATGATACTCTCCAGGTCCATCCATACTGTGGCAAAGGGTAAGATTTCCTTCTTTTATACGGCTGAGCAGTATTCCCAGCTTTTAATCCACTCATCTACTGGGCACTTTGGCTGCTTCCAAATCTTGGCTGTTGTAAGTAATGCTGCAGTGAACATAGGGTGCATATATTCTTTCAAATTAGTGCTTCAGGTTTCTTCGGATATATTCCCAGAAGTGGAATCACTGGGTCATAAGGCAGTTCATTTTTTATTTTTTGAGGTAACTCCATACTGTTTTTCACAGTGGCTGCACCAGTCTGCATTCCCACCAATGGTTCACGAGGGTTCTCTTTTCTCCACATCCTCGCCAGTGCTTATTGTTTGTTGATTGTTTCCGGCATTTTTATGGTCTTTACTATTTAAAGAAGAAGTAACAGAAATAAAAAATGGTAAACATAATTCCTCCCCCCAAGACAACTTCTATTAAGAATTCCATATATTTACCCTTTCACAATTTATGTCCCTAATTTATTTTTACAAAAATGGCATCATTACAGAAAAATTTTCCTCAGACTAGCAAGATTCTTCTTCCTAAATTCCCCATCAGAAAAATTTAGAACATTGTTTCTTTTCAAAATCCATCCTGCTTCTTTCCCAGATTATACCAAGCATTTGTTTTTGTTTTTGTTTTTCATTTGACCCCATTCATAAATCCTCGATTTGTCAGATGCTTTCACTAAGAGGAGGCAATAATTCATGGTGACTCAGCTGGTCTGCCTGGGCCCGCCTGTCAGTCTGACTCAGGCCTCTCACCCTTTGGACTTTCTCATTACTGGGCTTAAGTGGTTCTAATTACATATGAATGAGGTACACACAGAAATTCAGATATTATCTTTTAAGCAGTATCTTGAGATCTGCAGAAAGAGAACTTGGCTGGCGACCAAGTTCAGGGTCTTCTCGAGTTCCATTTCCCACAATCTTTGTCACAGGGACCTCTGGATCTCAGTTTCTTGATTAATGACTCATTGGGTGGGCATCAGGAATTTTTAAATTGTGCTCTGAAAAGTGCTAAAACCCTGAGAATGTGCCCAAAAATTTTCAATAGAAGGGTAGAAAAAGAATTACTGAATAAATAATTAATTAATAGAAACTCACAGTTCATCAAATAACTCATCTTGGAAATTACTGAAAATGATGAGAAAATAAAATTAGCTCCTAGCTTATAGGAAACACGAAATCTCTGATTTGGTAAGGAATAAAACATAGGTACTGTCGAGCCTAGTCTCTAAATTGTTATGTTTAAAGTTTAAAATGCATCCTTTTGTTTCACTTTATCTCTATTACCTGCTTCCCCCACTTTCCAACCCACTCCAGTCTCTTTCAAAGTAAACTCTTACTTGTCAGTTTCTAAGCTTAATACAAATAATGAAATAGAAAAAGCGTTGGATTCAACCAGTCAGAGAATTTGAATCTGAGTCTCAGTCTGCCACTAATTTTTGACCTTGAGCTAGTCACTTACTTCTCTGGAACTGTTCTTTCATTCAATAATTTATCAATCCATTTTGAGCACTTAGAGTAAGCACACCGGCTACTAAACCGAACACTACAATTAATATGTCCCAGCCCACTTTCCAGGAACTTATATTGTGATAAGGGGAAGGCAGAAAGATAAATAACCATAGATATGTACAAGTCAGTGGGAATGAAAGAAAAGACAGCCTTGAGGGAATATGACCACAGGATTGCCAAATCCCTTTCAAACCCCCAAAGTCTGCAGCTCCGTAGAAAGTAGCTTGTTTTTGTCAGGATTCTAAATACTGTAAAAGTCTTCTCCTCAAATCACTGGAAATAAAGGGATAAACTTACAAATATGTAATGAGGGTTGACCAGCACCTTCTCCACTATCCCTCCCAAGCTGGTCTGAAACTAATCACAGCCGAGGCAGGATCTTATCACCAGTGTGTGTCCGGCACATGGGAGGGATTCAAATATATTTGTTGGGTTAACTCATTAATGCCTAGCAGGCAGGCTAGGCCAAAGCAAAAGGAACCTTCTAGCTTTTTTCTACTGGTATGGATTTGGCAAAAGCTAAGTCTTAGAAAATGTGACTCTCAGAACAAGAGTGGAACATGAAAGGCACTCCTTGGGACCTGAACCTGTGCAGTTGCTCATTCTGTTATGTTTCCAAAGCTGATTTTCCAGCAAGTGATGACGACCATGATGATGATGATGATGACAATGACACTTGGAGCTTGTCATCATCATCAACATCAAGCTTGGAGATCTCACCAGTCTTCATAGACTTATAGATGAATCTTTTGGGCCATGACAAAGAAAGAATTTCCCAAACATGAACATGTCTTTACATTAAGACTCTAACTCAACAGAGATGTACTTCTTTCAGCAAATCCTTTACAGATGTCTGTGAGCTTCAGTGTGTCCAGGAAGGAGCGATGACGGACTTGTCTGTGGCATGCATCCACCTAGTTTGGCGGGTCCAGGGACATTCTGGGCTTCCAGGTATGGCATCGAGGCAGGAAAGTGTTCTGCAAAGGCTGCAGACACTGCAGCTGCCTGCTGAGCAGATCCAAAGCACAGCTGTTTGGCTCCAAGAGCGGCAGATAGGAAGAACGCTGCAGCCTGCCACAGAAGTCAGCTGGGATATCTGCTACTCTTGCAAATTGGTCTGTATTAGATCCGTAATTCAAGGGCTAAAATTAAAACCAAAATGAATGCACGATTTCTGGAACAGTCTTCAAACATCCCAGTGCTTTCTTTTAATGCAGCCAGCTGTCGTCTTCTCAGGCGCAAAAGGAATTTCCTCTAAGCAGAAAAGTCTGAAGCGGGTTCTTCAAAGATCCTTGAGGGAAACTTATTCTGCTAGCAGAAAAGGAAGGTTCAAGATGCCTCGAAGCTGACATGGATGAAAAAACACTTTAGGCTGTCAGGGGAGAGGAGGTCATCTTAAATGGTACATGAAAATACAGTAATCGAGTTAGAAGTCTAGATGGAAACTAAAAGAGCAGGAGTACTATCAAAGACATAACCTTGTAAAGCAAGGACCCAAGAACACGAATACCTATGTAGAATACATTATATGTGTGTGCATATATACCACTGCAGGAATGAGCTAAACAACCAGAACAGATGGTAGCTATGCACAACCATGTGACCTTACCGACGCCATGTCTGGTCTCTCATCCTTGTTATCTGAGGATGTTTGAACTGCATAATCCCTGGGATTTGTGTACTCCTGCGTTCGGTTCCCCAAATTTCTCATGTTTTCTCCTGCCTCTGTGCTTTTGCACAGACTATTCCCTCCACCAAGGAAATCCTTGGCCAACACCTGTAACTTCCTACAAGAAGATCTCTTGACCCTTCAAAACTGAATTAGGTACATTTCTGAAGGTCTTCCCTAGGACTCCATATTTACTCTTATATTCAGAATTTGGGGGGGGGGAGTGGGAGGGGGGAGGTGAAGCAGAAAAACGTTACCAAAGAAGCAAACGTGTTCATCTCAATTTACTTACGAACGAGGAAGAACTGGTGAGCAATTTTCTAAATCCCCACCTCCAAATTCTGAATCAAAATAATTTTATCACAGTTGGTAACATTCTCTGGGGAGCCACTAAAAGCTATTAGAGGCTTCTGTTCAGGTTTCTAAGGCCCCAAACAGAGCAGGGGGGGAAAAATATTAATCTGATGATTTTAGGTACAATAATGAAGACACACTGTTCTGTAAGCCTGGGCCACAGCCTAGTAATAAGAGAAATATTTTTGTTCAAATTAGGTTTGGCCATGTTGTCACTGAGAACATAATTACTGTATGTCCTTGGGAGCTGCAATTAGTTAATAAGGTGCCAGCAGACCCAGAGCCCTCCCTGGTGGCAAACCTGAACCAGAACTGGAGGAACCTTGTGGACCCTCCCCTGCTCCCCAGGCCCACCGCCCTCCCAACGCCTATTGTTAACACTGCAGGATTCAGGAAAGAACCAGAATTGAACATCCTCTTCTGTGGAAAGAAGCAGAGTTTACCCAGGGACCATGTGACAAAGCAGTGTGAACTGAAGGTGGAACCAGGTCAGGGATTGGGGCACGCCCATAAGGACTGGGTCAGTTAAGGCCCCAGTAGGAAACAAATGGCATACTCATAACAGGGAAATTCAAGGAGAGTTGAATAAAGAATCTATTTGCAAAGGTGTGGGCAGGATGTAGAGAAACCACAGAGATTAGTGCTGGCGATAGTACAGCAGGTGTTACCACCCCTAAGCCAAAGGGGAGAATGGTTACCAGCACCAGAGCCAGAGAGTGCTGAGTGAAGAGAGCCACTTGACAGGAGGTTGGCACCTGTGGTAGGGGGGCTAGGCCAGAGATGAGGGACAAGGCAAGAGGGAGCTGACCTCTCTCCCCTTCCTCCCTCCAATCTCCTACTGAGGTCAAAGGGTAAGAGAGCCATGGGTGGATCTCTGGGTGCACAAAGCAGAGTGGAGGGACGTGGAGAAAGCCTGGAGGACAGGCAGAAGAGTCCAGCACATGGATGCTCATGTTGTGAAAGCTGCATCATACGGTCATTTCCCTCACATGTACAAAGAAAATTCCAAACCACGTAAACGTGAACCTTGGCAGTGGTTAAAAGCATGGATGGGTGAGACTGCCTAAGTTAATGTCTTAGCTCTACCTGTGGCAAGTGGCTTCATCTCACTCAAACTTGGTTACACAGTCATAGTACCCATTCAGAGTTGTTGAGATTCAGTAAGGCAGCCAGGATAGTTAGTGATGAATTGCAAGTGCTCAATAAATGTTAATATTAATTTTCCAGTTATTGCTATTACTGTATTTTTGCTAAATATGACATATGCCATGTCATCTGATGTTTTCTGATTGAAGAAGCTAAAGGGCCTAGGGGGCAAGAGGAGAGTAGAGGCATCTTCTCCATCCCATTCTCTCTGGCCCCAAGAAAGAAAGAGGAGTCAGGTCCCTGAGTGTGCTAACACAGAGGGCATCATGTCAGACAAGAAGCCTAGAATGCCAGAGACCCCAGAGAGGAGGTTTGCAAAAGAGGTTGTGAGACCAAACGTCCTAATTAACTCACATAGGTTAAAACATCCACTCACAGAAAAGGGTTGAGAGGCTGACACATTCCCGTTATGCTTAAAGGAGAAAATATATTGGAAAATGGAATTGCACCTGCGTAGAACAATCTCTGTATTACACAGAGAAATGAAATCTCTTCAGCAATGCAGTGGTGGTCTCAGCATGTGTCTGAGAGCACAAAGAAGACAGGATAACTCTGGCAACAAAAGCTCAGGATCTGCAAACTTTCTTTTATATAACTGTTTGGCCACAACTTAAATGCATTGGCAGAAGTGGATGCCATTCAAGTATTCCCTGTAGTTTGGAAGCATGGGAGTTTCTCCTCTGCATCCTACCATAAGGATAATCCTTTGTAGTAAGACTACCTGTTTTGACAACCTGACGTAGTTAAGTCAAACACGGGGAATTAGTATTGGCAAGTTAATAGGATCCTATGGATCTATAAGTCACCAAGTTCAGCATCAGAAGAAGACAGATGCAGAGAAAGCAGAACGCAATTTCTGCCAGGGGAAAAGGAATGAGTTGGATCAAACAAAAGACTAACACCAAAGACATGCATAACACAATCCCTGGGCTTAACAGCTGGTCTTTGATGAACTTACCTGTTTTGATTTAAGAAATTTAAATATTGGTAGGTTGTGGACTTCTCTCTCTCTCTCTCTCTCAGGGGGGAATGGTTGGTTTTAGAGTTTTGTTCTGTTAAGTAACAGCTTCCTTGAAATATAATTCATATACTATACACTTTACCCATTTAAAGTGTACAGTTCAGTGGTTTTTTTAGTATATTTATACTTATTTGCAACCATCAGCACAGTCAATTTTAGAACATTTTCATCACCTCACAAAGAAACCCCATACCATTTAGATCTCATTCCTTTGTCCCCTATCTTCTGCCTTCCCCAGCCTAAATAGCCACTAACCTAGTTTCTGTCTATATGAATTTACTTATCCAGGCCATTTTATATAAATGGAATGATATAATATGAGATTTATTGTGACTATCTTCTTTCACTTAGCATAATGTTTTAAAGGTTTAGCTACATTGTCACATATATCAGAGCTTCATCCTTTTTTCTGTGCAGAATAATAATTTGTCGAAAAGATATACCACAGAGAGGAGAAACCAAGATGGCGGCATAGGTTAACGCCGGAGATTGCTGCCTCAAACAACCACTTCAAAAAACAACTAAAAGACGGAACGGACATCATCCAGAACCACAGGAAGGCTGGCTGAGTGGAAATTCTACAACTAGGAGAAAAGAGAATATCATACCCAGACTCAGAGGAGGCGCAGTGCTGAAGTGAAATACTCAGGTTCGGAGTGCACGCAGAGCGGGCTGGCAGCGGAGGGCCCGGTTGTTGTTTTCAATCGGGAGGGAGTTTCAGACTCTGAGCTCCAGATCCGGGCGAGTCTCTAGGGACCCAGACTCAAACGGGAGAAGTGGGACTGTCTGGCAGCTTTCTCTCCAAGGTTTGCAGCAGTTGCTGGGACTCTGTGAGGCAGAGCCCCTAGGGACGGAACTGAGAGCAGCCATAACTGCTCGATCCAGCCCACCCTGTAGATCTCCGGGGACCCGCCCCGCCCAAGCCCTGGGCAGAGCCATTTGCCAGATAGCCTCAGGCAAACGCTAGATTAGCACCGCCCTAGAGATCCAGCACAGAAGCTCTCACACTGCAGACACAGCTGACTCTCATAGCCAGTTAGCCTGGAGGTCAAATCACCCCCGGTATTGCCGACAACAATCAAGGCTTAACTACAACAAGACTGCGCACAAAGACCACTAGGGGGTGCACCAAGAAAAGATAAAAAAATGCGGAGACAAAGAAACAGGACGCAAATGTCAGAAATGGAAGATATAGAGCTCAAAACCACACTTTTAAGTTCTCTCAAGAACTGTCTAGAAGCTGCCGATAAACTTAATAAGGCCCTCGAAAAGACTGGTGAGACCGCCGATAAATGTAGTGAGATCCTCAAGAAATCTAATGAGACCCTCGATATTGTGATAAAGAACCAACTAGAAATTAAGCATACACTGACTGAAATAAAGAATATTGTACAGACACCCAACAGCAGACCAGAGGAGCGCAAGAATCAAGTCAAAGATTCGAAATGCAAAGAAGCAAAAAACACCCAACTGGAAAAGCAAAATGAAAAAAGAATCCGAAAATACGAAGATAGTGTAAAGAGCCAGCTTCAAGCGTACCAACATCAGAATTATAGGGGTGCCAGAAGATGAGAGACAGCAAGATATTGAAAACCTATTTGAAGAAATAATGAAAGAAAACTTCCCCTACCTGGTGAAAGAAATAGACTTTCACAGGTCCAGGAAGCGCAGAGAACCCCAAACAAAAGGAATCCAAAGAGGACCACACCAAGACACATCATCATTAAAATGCCAAGAGCAAAAGACAAAGAGAGAATCTTAAAAGCAGCAAGAGAAAGAAACTCAGTTACCTACAAGGGAATACCCATACGACTGTCAGCTGATTTCTCAACAGAAACTTTGCAGGCCAGAAGGGAATGGCAAGAAATATTCAAAGTGATGAATACCAAGAACCTACAACCAAGATTACTTTATCCAGCAAAGCTATCATTCAGAACTGAAGGTCAGATAAAGAGCTTCACAGATAAGGAAAAGCTAAAGGAGTTCATCACCACCAAACCAGTATTATATGAAATGCTGAAAGGTATCCTTTAAGAAGAGGAAGAAGAAGAAAAAGGTAAAGATACAAATTATGAACAACAAACATGCATCTATCAACAAGTGAATCTAAGAATCAAGTGAACAAATAATCTGGTGATCATAATAGAATCAGGGACATAGAAAGGGAATGGACTGACTATTCTTGGGGGGGAAAGGGGTGTGGGAGATGCGGGAAGAGACTGGACAAAAATCATGCACCTATGGATAAGGACAGTGGGTGGGGAGTGAGGGCGGAGGGTGGGGCGGGAACTGGGAGGAGGGGAGTTATGGGGGAAAAAAAGAGGAACAAATGTAATAATCTGAACAATAAAGATTTAATTTTAAAAAAATTTAAAAAAAAAAAAGAAAAGATATACCACATTTTGTTTATCCATTCATCAGCTGATGGACATTTGGGGTTGTTTCCACCATTTGGCTAATGGTGAATAAGATGAATAATACTGCTGTAAACGTTCTGGTATGAATTTTTGGATGGACATATGTTTTCATTTTTGGAGGGGTGGTAAATACCTAGGAGTGGAATTCCTGGGTCATTTGGTAAATCTATGCTTAACAGATTGCTTGTGAAAGTGACTGCACCATTTACCTTCCCATGACTCCTTCATTTTTTTCTACCACCGCTATAACTATGATAATCAAATTAATATCTAAGTGAAAGTACAAAATCCTGGGTTGGTCTCTATGCCAGTCACATCCACAAATCATTCTTCTCACTTCCCCACCCATTCCCAAATATATGTTGACCATCTGTGTAGCAAGTCACAGTGAATCTTATGAGGATTCACATAAGAACTCTGTAGTCCTTTCCTCTCTGAGATTAATTCATCTTTTTTTTCTCATTCTCAAAAAAAACAAGTGAGATAGGCATGATGGGTGTGACTATCTCCACTGAACTTATAGAGAACAGCACACAGGAAAGTGAATAACTTGCTCTCTAAGACATGGCTAAGCAGTGATGCCAGAGATAGTAACACACATTTCAATCTCTCTCCTCCTGTAGGAATAAGATATTAGCATAAACAATAACAATGCTATGAGTCAAATGAGTGACCAAAGCCGAAATGTAATGAGTATTGTAAACAGTGAGAACAGATGTACTGGGATAAGGGTGTAGTGGGGACAAAGGAGGAAGACCTGAGGAAGAGTTCCTGGAGAAGAAGAGAAGGTAGCATCAGAGGTGGGTTTTATAGGACACGTAAGAATTTGAGAATTTAACAAGTTGAGTTGAGAGAAGACACTGCTGCCTACAAAGCAGTAGGACCACAAACTTAGAAAACACAAGCAAAACCAGGGAACAATGGGTGTTCCTGTATGAGTGGAAAAATATTCCCTTATGGTTAGCTGAGTAGTAATAGGTTATGGGTTTCAATACAGAAGTCAGAATCTGGTCTTTATTTAGTCAGTGGTAGAGAAAAATTAACAGAAATTTTATTAAAAGATTTTTATATCAATGTGGTACTCTAATAACTCAGTTGTGACAATACTGTATGAAAACAAAAGTAGAAGGAGAGATAATGGGGCTAGTTACACTAGTTAAAAGACTGTCACAATAGCCCAAATGTAATATAACAAATGTCTAAATCAAACATTCTCAACCAGAAATTTTGCTCCCTAGGCAACATTTGCAATATCTGGAGACATTTTTGTTTGTCACACAATGTGAATGTTCCTCCATTGGATAGAGACCAGGCATGCAGTTAATACCCTAGAATGCACGGAGAACACCATACAACAAAGAATTATCCAACTCATATCATCTGTGCCATGATTGAGGAAATCTGGTCTAGATTCAGGTCCTGGCAATGAAAATAAAAGCAAAGGACAGATAATAGAATTATTGTCAAGGAATAAATGATAGGATTTAAGGATTGATTCGATCTGGAGGCAAGAGATAGAGAGCAGGTGGTTTTTAACTTGAATGGTTGACAAAATTGGTATTAGGAGAAGGAATGAGTATAGTGAATATATGTTTTAATCTTTTCAGCATTCCTTTCTTTGGAAAGAACCTCCTTCTCAAACTGTAATGGAGTCTGGATGGGGAAGATCACACCCTCAGCCTCATTCCAAGTGGTAATTTCCTGACCTACTTCTGGACAATCAGAATCTACTCTAGACTTAGCTCTAGTGACTGGTTCTCTGGGTGGGCATGTGATCCCAGCAGAGCACTCAGAGTTCTTCCTGGATTCTACAGGTCACACATGAAACCTATCTGAAAATTAAATTAAAAAGAGGGAAGCAAGACATGGCGAGAGAGAGAGAGAGAGAGAGAGAGAGAGAGAGATTTTTAAGTGATCTCATTTAAGTTCCTGGATCCAGCTATACCTGAAATACAAGATTTAGAGACTTCCCAATTATATTAAGCTAATTCATTTTCTTCTTTGTTTAAGCTAGTTTGAGTTGGATGTCTATTACTTTCAAATGAAAAATCTCTGCTAGTAAAAATGAGACTAATTTTGGATATGTTAACAAGTGGAAAATTCATTAAATAAATATAAGTGGGGGAGCAGCTAGAATTTAGAGGACTAGGTTGTTAGGAGACATATTTCATAATTTATATATATTTTAACTAGAGGCCCGGTGCATGAAATTCATGCACTGGGGGGTGGGGTTCCCTCAGCCCAGCCTGCCCTTCTCACAGTCCAGGAGCCCTCAGTGGATGTCCTACTGACAGCCACAGTCTGGCAGCAGAGGTTCGGAGCATGCTTCCTGTGTGTGTGTGTGTGTGTGTGTGTGTGTGTGTCCCCACTGGGGGTCTGCCCCCAGCCACATTGGAGGCCCAGAGCAGGAGCTGTGTGTGTGTGTGTGTGTGTGTGTGTGTGTGTGTATGTGTGTGTCTGCTGGGGGCCTGGCACCAGCCACACCATGGAGGCTTGGAGCAGGTGCCCCTCTGTGTTGATCTCTCAGGCTCCTGGCCTCCACTGCATGTTTTTCTCTCCCTTGAGCTGTGGCCAGGGTGCGGTGCTGCCTGCAGGCTGTACTTTTCTGCTCATGGATCACCGGATCACTTCAGAGACCAGGGGCAGGCCCTGCTGGGTGCTGGGAACTTTTCTGTTCTGGGATCGCCATGGTGTCCCAGGAGCAGGCCCACCTGGGGGCCACCTGCCCTCCACACTTGCCTGCTCTGGGATCGCAATGGGGTCCCAGCTGGCAGCAGGGCTTAGGCAGCACACAGGGGTCCTGGCTGGGGGCAGGGCTTAGGCGCATGGGGCTTAGGCGGCATACGGGGGTCCCAACTGGGGCGGGGCTTAGGTGACTCGATCACACCGCCTAAGCCAGGCCGCCCAGGGCCGCACCCGGCCGGGTGGCATCTGGCGCTGGCCAGCCCTGCCTGCAGTATGCAAATTAGCCGCCATCTTGGAGGGTGGTTAATTTGCATATGGCCCTGATTAGCCAATGGGAAGCATAGCAGAGGTATGGTTAATTACCCTTTTTGTCTTTTATTAGATAGGATGGTTATGGTTAGATACCAGAATAGTTACAATCTTTTTGAAGCAGGCCAAAGATAGAAAAGGGACTTGGTGTTTCTTCTATAATTTATAATAAAATAAAAGGAATTATAAATTATTATTTAAGAAGTCTAAATTATTACATTGTGATCAGTCAGAAATAATAGTTTTAGTAAAGATATTGGAAACAAGTTACTTGTGAATTAGTTTGAACTATTTGTAGTTTCACCACATATAGAACAGCTTTGAATTTGTTCAATTCTGGCCCATCAGTGTGTTATTCTTTGCTCTCAGATCTCTTTCATCTGCTTCCCCTGCTCTGTTTTGTACAACAGAGGGTTGATTTCTGCAAAACACACTGGCCTGGCTTCTCTGCCAATTGGCTTCTAGTTAATTTGGCCAATAAGAGTCATTGGCAGGAGTTTGGAGTGTAGGAGGTAGGAAGAAGCCAGAGCATGCCTCTCCTTCTCTCCTGGCTTTGGCCAGCGTTTCTGGTGGCCAAGTCCTCTGTGGTCCCGGTTTCCCCAGGGCAGCCCTACCCTTGGCGGCCTCATTTCCTGCCGAGCAGACCCAGCTCCTAAACTCTAGTGCAGTGGTTCTCAACCTTCTGGACCTTTAAATAGAGTTCCTCATGTTGTGACCCAACCATAAAATTATTTTCGTTGCTACTTCATAACTGTAATGTTGCTACTGTTATGAGTCGTAATGTAAATATCTGATATGCAGGATGGTCTTAGGCAACCCCTGTGAAAGGGTCATTCAACCGCCAAAGGGGTCGCAACCCACAGGTTGAGAACCGCTGCTCTAGTAACACCACCTCCTCTTTTTGTCCCTTCAGCCCTGGAGGTGTTGACAATTTCTTCCTATTGCTAATATCTAACATCACTATTTACTGTTTGCCTTTTTTGCTCTCCCAACACCTTTGTTCCCTATTTTAAATCATTTCTACTACACCACCAACTTTGAGTTCTCTGACTATAGTCTGACTGACTTGGTTGCTTCGAATCTTAGTCAGTTCAGGCTGTATAAGAAAAACACCATAAACCAGGTGGCTTACACAACGAATAGTTATTCCTCATACTTCTGGAGGCTAGAAGTCTGAGATCAGAGTGCCAGTGAGGTCAGGTCCCTGGTGAGAGCCCTCTTTGTGGTTGATGGACAGTCGCCTTCTTGTTGTATCCTCACATGGTGGAGAGACATCATCTCTCTTGCATTTTTTATAAGGGCACTAATCTCATTTATGAGGGCTCCACCATCATAACCTAGTTACCTCCCACCACTGAATACTATCACACTGAGGACTAGGGCTTCCACATGTGCATTGGGGGTGGCGGGGCACAAGCATTCAGTCCATAGCATTTAGTCTCCAATTCAAATCACCAGAACTGGGGTGATGGACAGAGGAATAAAACAAGCCCATTTACAGTTCCTGATCCTTCAATTAAATAATAAGATGTATAAACGATTGTGTTGCTGGTGGTGGATATAAAATATAGTTCATAATAAGCATGTAATGTAAAGTCATATAAAAATAAAATTTAAAATATAAAATGGTATAGATCTAAGTTTTGAAGTTCAGAGGAGGGAGAGACTGATGTGAGCTGAACTCTAAAGGAAGCAGAATTCCAGACGGCATTATGTGGAGAAAAGGGCAGCGCCTAAGCAAAGAAAGAGGCATAAGCCCAGGAAGGTCTGACTGAAGTGGAGACATGTATGAGTAAATCAGTTCAAATAAGTGAGAAAAGGTCACATTGCAGGGCCTTCAATAGCAGGCAGAGAACCGTGAAGTCTGTGCGATCAATCCCAGAGGAACTGAATGGGAAGACTGTGTCCTTTTGGAGATAAAGCCTATACCCCCTTTTTCATCTGGCTAAGGAAACACGGAACAAAGGGTCCGAAGCTGCCTTTCATTCCCACTTCCTGACCCATTTTATAATCTTAAAATCTTCTCAGAGTTTAGGTCTTGGTTGCCTAATTATAGAGGAGTTCATAATAAATAAGTTTCATCTAAAAATAAAGTTCTTGTTGTTTTTCAGATGGCTAAGGACTTTTTAGATATTTATGAGACACCTAATCTTTTGCTAAACTAACATTATGAGGTCCGTTTTATTTTTCCAATGACCCATGCAATCCTTCATAATAAACATGACTCGCTGCTGCATGAGAAAAACCAGAAAGAAGGGTGTTTTCCCAGCACCTAGTTCTGAAACATGCTAAGCTGAGTGGTAACTCTGGCCTTCCTAAACCAGACTGCAAGAAACAAAGCAATACTTTAACATAGTCTAGTAATTGCTTTTTAGAAGTGAAAGTACCTAGTATACAGCAACCCAAGGAAGAGTGTGTCGTTCAACATTTGATGTGGTTTCTGAGAAGGAAGATGGAAAGAAACACTAACGCGAAGATTAAAAACTTATTTCAGAATTTGTAAGTGGGTTAGCTTGACAGGTGGCTGATGAAATAAAATCCTACATCCCATTTTAGATGAAGGTGAGTTTGTTTTGTCATGTGTCTGGTGATTCACATTAGAACAGCTAGCTGTTTCCTTCATCTTCATTGTGGGAGAAGCTACAGAAGTGCTCTCTGAGCTCTCATCCCTGGTCAGGAATGAATTGCAGACAGAACAAACCAAAGACTTAATTGTAGCCTTTAACTGAGAGCAGGCATAGTACACATGGAACGGCAATCACATCCAAGACAAATTGTTTAAAAGGCGGGGAGGGGAGAATAAAAGAAGTGAACTGGAATTTCAGCGTTGGGAAGGAGAGATTAAATTTAACTTCTCCCCTTCTATAAATTGCTGTGGGTAAAAATTCGTTTGGCATTTTGAAAGGGTCTTCGAAAGGATTTTCAACTGATTTTGAGTCTGTTTTGTTAACTTCCTCCCAGATAGTATTTCATTGCTGATAATACACAGGATTACAGGAGCTATGGTCACTATAACTTTATGAACTAAGGACCTATATGATTTGCGCATAGTTTACAAAAATGTGTGACTTCTTTGATGGCTTGAGTTGGGCGCAGAGTGCGTTTAATAGAAAACACACAAAAATAAACCTGTTAACAGAAGGCAAGTGGAAACTTGGCAGTCGCATAATCATGTCATTTGGTAAAATGAGCAGGCGGGACGAGGAAACATGAATTGAAAGGGCGTTTTCAGTTCTGGACAAGACGTGGCCAGGCAAGTCCGCTGAGTTGTGGCACTTTTACAAGAATGACACGGAGCAGTCTCCGGAGTTCAACAAGCTTCTCAGCTAACCCTTAATTGTTAAATCACTATAACAGCTACCCATGTGTCATCCTTGCTCCAGTTGCTTTAGGCTTCTTTCAGCACCTGTTTTGCATTTACTGTTAGTATAAAGAGACTTCACACAAATGTAAAATGAGACTATTACTGCTGCTAACTGCATGTATACCTTGGTTACAAAACATTTAAAACACACACACACACACTCACTCACACACGCACACGCACACGCACACGCCAGAATGGGAATCATCAGACCAGCTCTTTGAGCTCTGAAGGTCAATAATTGTAAAAACAAAACAAAAACAATACAACAAAGAAACGCATGCAGTCCATCCTCCAGTGATTTCATGAAAACCTCGAAAAGAGAAGAAAGCAACCTTTTTCACATGGGCAATTGGCTGCTAGGGTACAGGATGTACCTCAGTAGCCACTGCACCCGCCAGGCCTAACTTGCTTCTCGCTCAGCCTCCTGACCCAGGAAAAGACTGGAACTTAGAGGCTGAGAAGTCCTGGAAAAAGGGGGTGCAGAAGCAAGCCCACTTTCCTGCTCCTGTCTCCCCATCTCATCCCATCCCTTTGTACCTGGGGACAACTTGTAAAAAGAAAACCCTGATAATCACATTTTCACATTCCTGTGCTGTCTCTATGAATGACAGTCGTCCTTAACTAGACAGGTTTAAACTGAACTTTTTCAGAGGATTTTTAAAAAATGTATTTTTATTGATTTTAGAGAGAAAGGGAAAGGGAGAGAGAGAGAGAGAGAGAGGGAAACATCAATGCTAAGAGAGAATCACTGATTGGCTGTCTCCTGCAAGATCTCCACCAGGGATCTAGCCCAAAACCCAGGCATGTGCCGGATGGGGAATCGAACTGTGACCTCCTGGTTCATAGGTCGATGCTCAAACACTGAGCCATGCCGGACAGGCTTCTTCAGAGAATTTACAGAAATATTTTGATCTCTGCTGATGGAAGGAAAGGCCTGTGGGATCTAACCACAGAGCCTCTGTTGTCAAAAACCAAAATACTATTTGCCTGGAGTAACTCATTCCCCTCATGGTATTAAACATAGATGTATCGGGATGTAGCTGTGAGATCAACACACACTTAACTTACAGTTTTCCTCCCTTGTCTGTCTCTGAAGGGGGAAAAAATGCCTTCCCTCGGCCCACTGGGTCAGTGTGAGCCACAGCCTGTGGGGCTTGTGACAGTGCCTCTGTGAGAGTGACTGCTATGCTTTAGCCAGACTGCCCTGTGGGACCTGCAGAGTTCCATCAATCCCCCGCTGGTTATCACCCCAGGTTGCTGTCCCAGAGTGGGTGGATGACTGATCATCCACAGAAGGAAGGTTTATCAAAACTGCCCAGCAGCTGGCTGGCCTCGTCAGCCCTGGAGCTGAAGCGATCTTGTTTTAGAGCTGATGTTTGAATTCTTTCTTTAACATGAAAGCACAGTGGATCAATGGGAGGTTTGACAATCTGTATGCAGAAAGAGTTATCAACTCTAGTTCATTTTCTCATCCCCGGAGGAGAGTTTAGAAAGTATGCTTTCCGACATGAACCATCTAGAAAAGAAGTTAAAATAAATTGCTTATCATAAAAGGTTTACATTAAAGAAAAACATAAAGACCCATAGTGGCTATTCAGGATCTGATTTTTTTATATGGGTGGCAAAAATAAAGTAATATGGAATGATGTCCGTAACTGAAATTGTAGATACACAAGAACAACATATCTGATAACTGAAAGTAAGTAAATGTGGTCTTAAAAAAAAGCCTTTAATATTTTCATACAAAAAAAACACACACACACACACTATGCTAAGAGGTCTCAAAGATTTATTCTTATTCTTACTGTAGTGGGAAAAAAGTGATGTATTACAGAAAGATAAATCAACTCTTATTCAAGAGAATAAGAGGATTGTTAAAGATTGCACAGCAAGACCATTCTTGACTTTCAGACTCCAAATACCCCACTCTAACCACATTACTGCACAGTTGTTTTAGGGGTCATTTTCACGTGCGAATGCTTTCTTTCATTGCCGAAGGGAAAAAGAAAAAATATATAGGAGTAGATTTAGGTCTTAGAGAAAATAATCACTCATTATTTGTTACAGTTGACTTAATGCCCGGTGATTCAAGCCGCTAAAATGTATAACTTTGCACCATCTTAGAACCAGTTGAAAGTCAGCAGATGGTTCCTTTCACAACAGCCTTGATCGGCATTTTTTCTGACCTCTCACTCTGTGAGGGATGAGGTATAATTTTTAACACAAAAGTCCTATGGCTGCCTGTGAGGATAGAAGAAAGAAACAGGTGTTGGATGACATAAAGACATAGAAGATCAAGTTAGACTTGAAATACCATTTCCATTTTTCCTTTACTTGGATCTAAGGAAGGGGCTGACTCCCTACAGAGAGGAGATTTTGAAGATGAAAATGCAAAGTTGGGGATTTCAAACTAAAACTGCCTCTCTATCAAAAAAAAAAAAAAGCATGTTTTATGGCTTTTGGAGAAGATTAAGGGGAGATGGGTCTTTGAGAAAGGTCTGTTAAGGATATGAATTGTTACGATAGAATAGTGCAAGTATGGCAATTTCTTTTATCTTCTGGAACAGCATGGAAAGAGATATATAATTATATCTGTGGATTTAAAAGGCACTCTAAAGATTTATGACTTAAAATATGAGCCTAGCAATGTCTACTTTTCTGCAGCTACTGCGGGGTTTGATTTGCAAATGCATTTGATTTGGAGAAATGGCACTTTGCAATTTATCCACTGGCATAATAGATGATCCAACATTCATTTAGTCCTGTTCCCCATACTGCTAACAAAATGGATTATGATTTAGTGAAATTACCTGGTATTGGGAGCAGGGAGCCAAGGAGAGTAGAGGTAAGCAAAGGTTCTATTACAGAACGATGTCTTCTGGGGAGTCATCTTGCCTGAGGGTGACATGAAATAAGCACCTTGGGAAGAAAGTCACAGACTATCTCATATTTGTTTTCTTTTTTTCAGTTGAGTCTGGTAATACCTGATGGTTGGCATTATCAGACACACACATAACTATATTGCATTTCCCTTGGTTTTGTCCTTTATTTAATATTCCTTCATAACTTTTCACTTAAAACACAGCATGGAGATGTAGAAAGGGAATCATGTGGATGCATAAATAATTCATATGTACCTGAAGGCATAAAAATCATGCTAGACAAAAACAAATAGCAAGAAAGGTGAACAAGAAGTTAAATTTAAATGTTATTTTAAAAAATACGCCCCAGTGGAAATCTAACTGAAGGAGTCTGAAAACTAATAAAAAATGACATCGCTCTCTCAGTGAGGATGTATGTAACCTTGTTGGCCCGCATCATGGGAATCGACTAATTCAACAGGGATTGTCTTGAACTTGAATGACTTTAGTGTGGGGAGGATTGTTCATGTTAAGGTAGTGAGCTGTCAGTTCTATACAAAGAGATCTCCCACTCTATTTACATAGTGTTCCTTTATACATTCTAGGATAATGTTCTGATCTCTGCCCATGCTTCTTAGAAGCACCTGTCAATCCATTTACAAGCTTCAATGACATTATGTCTCCAGACTTCATAATAACAGAGAGTCTAGTACTGAATAAAAGATAGTGACTGCATTTTCTGAAGAGTGTATGTTTAAAACACAAAACTTAACTTTGAGGAAGGGAAAAATGTAATAGCCTTAGATTTATCATATTTTACAAAACATTTCATGTATATCTCTATAGAGTGGTAATATTAGTACTTTATTTTCCTATAAGTATTGAAGCATGTACAGCTACCTAAAAATCTCAAAAAAAAAATAAGTGCAGAGATAGGAAAGGTAGCCAAATTGCCCTTTTACTTATTAGTGTTACACTTCCCCATATCTCTATTTCCTTTTATTTTATAGAAAGTAGATTAATGATAATAATAATGGTTAACATTTATTTAATACTTACGGTGTGTCAAGCACTATGCTGAATACTTTGCAAGATTTATCCCTTTGAAATCTCCTAATGGTCCTATGAGTCATCCCCATTTGATAGGTGAGGGAACCTACTATAGATGAGGGAACCCAGATAAGAAACTTGTTCAGTGTGATCAAGCTGGTAAGTGATGGAGTTGGTGTCCAGCAGTTTGAATCTTGAAATATATACTTTAAACATTATTTTCTGGACTCATCAAAGAAAAAATTATCACTAGCCCTATTATTATCAAGTAAAATCATATATGTGTTGAGTCTGTCTTGGATCCTTACCAATGAACCTACTGAACTGCAAGGACTTCAGTTTTAAGATAGTTTCATTGATCAAGCAGTTGTCTCAAAATATGGATATCAAAGATTGTGAAATTACAATGATCTGTACCACCATTATCTCCCAGTCCTACTATATCATTTTTTATTCAACAAGCATTTATTGATCACCTACTATGTACCTGGGTGTGTGTTTTTTTTTAAATTTGTAGCAAAGATAGAACAGAAGATAAATTATACAGATGTTTTATCTAGGTAGACATCTTTCTGCAAATTGTATTGATATTTGTATGCTCACCTTCATTTAACAAGTAATTAATGCTATTAAGGACCCAATTATCTGAAATAAAGATCCACTAGACTCTCTCTGTGCTTTCAATCGTTCTCCCTTTCTTACAATGAACGATGCCTCTATCCAAGGAAAAGGGGGATCTTAGGGTGTGATTAAAAGTTTGCATCTCACCCTAACCGGTTTGGCTCAGTGGAGAGAGCATTGGCCTGTGGACTGAAGGGTCCCGGGTTCGATTCTGGTCAAGGGCATGTACCTTGGTTGTTGGCACAGCCCCAGTAGGGGTTGTGCAGGAAGCAGCTGATTGATGTTTCTCTCTCATCGATGTTTCTAATTCTCTATCCCCCTCCCTTCCTTTCTGTAAAAAATCAATAAAATATATATTTTTTAGAAGTTCGCATCTCCAGAATTTCTTTCCCTGTGATGGTTTAGGTTTGGCCCTTAATCACCTTCAGTTTGCAGAAGGAAGAATCAAATAGCTAACAGCTGCAGTTCCAGAATCATTTCAGACTCCTCACAAAGCTGGAAGTTCAATGGGGCATCAGCTGCCCTTGCCTAAGGAAGAGGAGAAAGAGAGAAAAGGGGAAAGGCAGAGAGAACAATAAAGGTGTATCGCAGCAGGAATACTGCCTAGCTCTACAATTTCTCTGGTCAGTGGGAAATGCTTTATCTTAATCCATGTGAGCTCTCTCAAGGATGAAAATATTCTTCCTGGGCAACCTTTGATTCATTTGAATAGTTGCTATTCTCGAGCAGAAAATGGAAGTGTACTTATGAAAGAGGTGGTAGGAAAATGAAAGGGTATTATTTCCCCCTTAAAAAGCAGTAAGACACAGGAGGAAATCTGAACATAAATACAGTCCTTTCTCCAACACACACCCATACACCAATCAGATTACATTAAAAATTACTGAAACTGTTCTCCAAAGTAAGACAATCGATGGATTCTGAGATTTCTTAATTGATGTCCATTCACTTCTTTGGGAAGGATTAAGGAAAGTAGAAAAATCCTCTTTGTTCTATTCCAATCCTGCTGATAGTGAAGGTTTGAGACTGTATTTGGATTTTTCAGAATGAATGTATTACTGACCAGGTCCTGGAAGCTCCAGAATAATAGGGCAGTCTTCTAAGAAAGGCACTTGTAAACTCTTTGGAGGACGATTGGACCTCCTCTCTTGGAAATAGGCTCATTATCCACATGCAGTTAGTCTAAAATACAAATCCATCCTCAAAAAAAAATGTGTGCAAGAGAAACAGTATTTCTAACTCAATCTTCTGATGCTGTTTACATACTATCACATCATGAAAATTGACATTGGGATTAAAGCAGAGATCAGCCAAGCAGAAATCTCCTCTAAAATTCCCCTAAGATGTAATCACTTGCTAATTACCATCTGGGGTAGGAAATTCTACCTTCATAAGATAATCATTTCTCCCATATTTGGAAGTAAAGCCTGTCTTCCTTCATGATTCCACTCATAGGTACTAGATTGACCTCTTGGAGCATCAGAAATTTCCACTCTCTCTACCACAGAGGATCCCTTAATATTTGAAGATAGTTATCCTATATAATAAAGAGCTAATACACTAATTAGACCGAACCACAGAATGACTGTCTGGACAACTTTCTGCATGAAGGTGGGGCTACGAGGGCCGGCCAATACCGTAAGGGCTGAGCCCCCTGCACGAATTTCATGCATCGGGCCTCTAGTATACACATAAACCCTTTATGTCTTCCTGTTTTCAGAGAAAACATCAAGGACTTTGGGCTCAGTTCTACTTTCAAAACCGGGCTCTGCCCTAGCCAGTTTGGCTCAGTGGATAGAACGTCGCCCTGTGGACAAAGGGTCCGAGGTTCGATTCCTGTCAAGGGCATGTACCTTGATGGCAGGCTCCTCCCTGGCCCTGGCCCTGGCCCTGGTCAGGGCTCATGCAGGAGGCAACCAATCCATGTGTTTCTCTCACATCGATATTTCTCTCTCTCTTCCATTCTCTCTAAAAATCAATGGAAAAATATCCTCAGGTGAGGAGTAAAGAAATAAGGAACAAACAAACAACCTGGCTTCACCATTTACATGGACCTGATTATAACATTAAATGTTTCTAAGCCTCAGTTTCCTTAAGTGAAAAAATAGAATAACACCCATCCCATAGGGTTGTGAAGTAGATTAAATTAGTTCAAGGTATGCAAAGTGCCTGACCTTGGAGGTCCTGAGTTAACTGTGACTCATATAATTCTGAGTACTCTGGCTTTCAGCCCGCTCTTTCCACCCCAGGTGGTTTGCTCCTGAAGCGACAAAGCAGAGCTTTGCAAACAGTGTGCTACAGGATGTGCCAAATTGTTATCATTTTCTGTAGGTGTCATAGCCTCGGCGTGTGTGTGTGTAAAAGCAGCACATTGCTTTTTAGTTTCTCTCCCATGGACCACAGCAATTTTTTAGTTTTAAAAGAAGTCTCTCTCCCTTGTCATATAAACATTCTTTCATTATCAGCATTTAAACAGCAATTTCTGTTAGAAATAAAGGATTCTCTAAGAGAAACATGGCAGTTCTTGACAGCGTTTTAGTCCCTCAGCCCTAATAGTGGCCCAGCAAGCCTTTTTTTTTTTTTTTTTCCTGACTTGCATCCTACAAATATTATTTTCACCATGGTATTAAAAAGTTAAGGAAACACTGCAATTATTAATGATTACTTGGTATGTGGAAATAGAATTAACTAAATATTATCCTCCAGAAGGCTAAGAAGAATAGAATGAATTATATTATTCATTTGTCCTAGATCTGACACTTCTGTTTTGCAGTTTAAAATGGTATTTGGGATTGGGAAGAGCCACATCAGACTAACTAACATTGATCTGACAGTAGATGAAAATTTCTAGAAAAAATATAGATTCATTCATTCATTAAAAAATATTTTGGACCTACTCTGGGCAGTATTCTAGATAATGCAGACATAGCTTTAAAAAAGAGCACTAAGAGTCCTTCCTTCATAAAGTTAAAATAATAATAAACGTTCAATAAAGTCAGTGGTATCTATAATAGAATTTGAATTTTAAAAATAAATAAATAAATAGACTCCCAGGTTGCTGCCCTGGCCCATTTCTGGTCAGGAGGATAAATATTAGAGTCCAAATGGAATGGAAATAAATTACTTTAAAAAATAACCTCCTAATATTTTTCCTATTCATTTAATATTAATAAATGCAAATGAATGCTCAGTAGGCTGCCTGATATGGCTGCCACTCTTCCAGCTATTGTGTATTACATTATGCACCATCTAGCTCCCTGCTTCACCAGTTACATCTTTGTTAAATTCAAATAAATTG
Organism: Myotis myotis; assembly: GCF_014108235.1. Taxonomy (NCBI): domain Eukaryota; kingdom Metazoa; phylum Chordata; class Mammalia; order Chiroptera; family Vespertilionidae; genus Myotis; species Myotis myotis. The sequence goes on from NW_023416368.1 coordinate 71,792,025, forward strand.
ACACAATTTGGGATATCTTTCTCCTAGCAACTACTGGTAATATTTTTCTTTGTAAAACAGAATCAAGGCCAGAAACCATCTGTATTTTATTCTTGATGATGATGTCCAAGGATCTATTCTTGTGTACTCTTATATATGGTATTGTGACAGAATAGGCTGGGTTGTGTGACACAGTGGCAAACTCCAAAACTGCAGTGGCTTAAAGCACACATTTACTTATTTCTTGCTTACACTATATTTCTTTCTTTCTTTCTTTCTTTCTTTCTTACTCCTCTTCCTTTTTTTTTTTTTCCTTCTTCTATTTGAAATGGTTGATCTTGAACCTGCAGGGAGCAAGCTGGCTCTAGATTTCTCCAAGTCCACATTTCTTTCTTTGCCTTCAATTCTTAGTGTCCAAAGACAGGGAGCCACAGACATGCCTTTGTAGGAGGGGCTTACGCTATATTTCTATTGCAGGTAGCAAGTAGGTGGCTGTCTTTGATAAACCCTCAGGGGTCCCAGATGCCTCAGTGCTGCCATTTGAAATATTCTCAATCACAAAGCCACAGGGAAACTGGATGTGGTGAAGGGGACACTGCCTCTTAGAACTTTCACTTTCTCTACTCAGAGAAATTACTTGCCACACCCAATGCCAAGCACACAGGGAAAGACAACCCCACCGTGTGTTGAGAGAGACAGCCTGAAATTTGTGAGCCACCATAATGATTATCACAGGAGCACTATTTACTGATTATATTCTTCCCTCCCAAAGTAATATTACTTTCAGGTGTTCAGAATCTTACTTTGACATTTATGCTAATATGATCAATTGAACAACTTATGATAATGCATTGAATTTAAGAAGCTCTTACATTATCTGTCAGGCATCCTCATAAATCTTAAATATATTCCCTAATTAGACATCTCACTTCTTTAAGCTTAGAGAAGTAAATCATTTCATGCTTTTGTAGGAGAGTGATATTGATATAAAATACGTCGGCCTCTGAGGGTAAGGAGTCAGTCTATAATGATGTGGGCATGGATTAAAATGGCATTAACTGTAGTAAGTGATTATTAAGCAATCTTTGGAATATTTCTCATATACCTTCATTCATAATCCATCTCATCCATTTTTATGGGAAAAAATATGAGGCACTCATGGTTTTTTAATAAATTAGGTTTTAGGAATTTACCGATTGTGGATGTTGTGGGTAGGCCTGAATGTGACAGTGGCAGCACATTCGGGGGAACGCTTCTGCTCAGTGTTTACACGGTACTATTGGAGCCCTTATAAATTAAACCACTGTCTGGCACTCAGCTTGTGAAGAAGGATCTGGCTAATAGCCTGTTCAGGCTTGTCTTTCTTTTAGAAAAATTCTGTTGCAAATAACATTGCATTTTCTTTATACCATTCACCTCTAAAGAACCTGATTTTGAGCTTCCTTCCATGGTTTCCTTCAGGCTCTCTGTTTGTGGCTGTTTTGTTTGTGTTGGTGCTTTATTGCTTGCACCTTTAATAGAAGTGAATGTTTTTCTCTTATTTCTTTGTTCAGTACAGAAGGCTGCACCGTGCGTGCTCCTCTGTTCCTTGAATGAATTTCAAACAGCCTTTCAGAACCCCCGCATTGGGGCGACAATGAAAGTAGTCAATAATTGTTGGTGAAAGCTTTGTAACTCCTGCATCGTATCACAAAATTGAATTGTGAAGAACAAAAGCTGGGCCTTTATCCTCCTTTGTATTCTGAGAGGGCTTCCAGGAAGCTTAGGTAAAGTCTGAGTATGTCATTCTGCCAATTTAGCACATGCAATATAAAACACAATCTGATAGAAATTAATAAGATAATTTGAGAAATTGAATCCGTAGGTAACTAGGAAATATTATCTCTTCCTGGTACATTTGGCTTTCTGTGTCTGAGATTGTAAAATGTTCAGATATTACAGAACTGAGTAATTGGAGATTTACCAGTACCTATTATTTGCATTCATGACTGCCATAAAATCTCCATAAATTATTGTTTATTATACATTTTTTATGATTTTTTTGAAGGCTGGAGTTATAAATACTTATTTGTTGGGAGCATAAACTGAATCTAATGGTTTGTTCAACTTTTATTTATTTCCTACTCCATTAACTTTGGTACAACTTACAAAGATACTACAGTACAAATGGAAAACAATACTCGAGAAAATTCAGGATGTAAAAAAAATTATAAATGAGAAAAATAAGGGTATGACAACCATTAAAACCAAGAATTACCAAAAAAAAACCAAAACACCACATTTATTTGGAGCCAGATATCTGATTCTGTATTTCTAAAGCTCACACCAAAATTTCAAAAAAAAATGGAGCTTATCAGTCATATTGCTTTCTCTAAAAATTCTTGTTAGTAAGAGCAAGAGAGAGTTCACAACAAAGTCAAATTCTCTAATCTTTTCTTTTGTGATTTGATGAAGAAATTCTTCCAAGGTCATAAAGATAATCTCTATGTTTGCATCTAAAATTCTTAGCATTTTGCCTTTCATATATAAGCCCTTGATTCATCTGGGATTTTATTTTTTTAATGCTGCAGAGTAGCAATCTTTATTCCTTCTTTTTCTACATTGAAAAAAAATAAATTGTCCCTAGTCATTCTAGTTGAGGGTGAATGAGTGAGAAAGTGGAACCACCACTGTAGCCAAGATTGAGACAATTTAATACCAAAAGCTGGAGTTCAACCTTCGTGTCGCATGGGGAGCACTGCTGGTGTAACCTGGCAGAGACACACTGCTTGGAGCTATTCCCTTGACTCATAATTTGAGATTTTAGCTTTTCCAGCTCCCTTACACATTATAGAGCTTCATTATTTGGGGCTTCACTAATTCAGAAGTTGTTAGAATTCACACAGGTATGCTATTGAAGTTTATTTTTACACCAAGAATAATGGCAGAGATTGCAAGCAATCTTAGCCATATAAAGGAGGGTGTTCACAAGAAAAAACTATCTTAAACTACCTTCAAATACTGTAAAAGAACTTGTTTGTGTATGCGTAATATTATGCTTAAATATATTTTAAAGTCACTCCAATTGTCAAGAACTTCTACTAGGCAATTACTATATTATTACACATTGCTAGAAAGAAGTAAGAGTTTTCGAACTAATTTTAAGTAGCTTTTTTCCCAAAGAGTCCAATAACATGCTTTTTAATAGAAACAAATACACTGTATTACTGTTTAATGAGTTTAATAAAACAGAAAATAATGCTGTGGTTACACTTTAGTTTCCAAAGCTAAATGTTAACATTTCTAATGTCCTGCTGGTAACCACTTTTAACACATTTCACTGAAGGAATTAATCTGAAAGAAAACAATTAAGATGAAACAGATGTCAAAATTTGCCAAATCATCTAATTTACTAATCATTGACCCATATTGCTTTTATTTATATGCTATGTGTCTTAATTATCTATCATGTAACACATTACCCCAAAACTTAACAGAGCGGCTTAAAACAACAAACATTTATTATTTCACATGGTTTCTGAGATTTAAGATTCTGGGAGTGGCATAGCTGGATGGTTCAGGCTCAGCTGTGGTCATCTGAAGGCTCAACTGGGGAATGGTCCTCTTCCAAGCTCCTTCACATGGTTGATGGCAGGCCTCAGTTCCTTGCTGAATCTTCAGGTCCTTGTCACATGGGCATCTCCAGAGATGGCTCAAGTGTCCTCCCACAAGAAGATTGCTTCCCCACAGCCAGTGATTCAAGAGAAAAAGAGTGTGAGTGTCTACATAGATGTAAGCCACAGTCTTTATAATCTAACTAGAGGCTCGGTGCACAAAATTTGTGCATGGGTAGGGTACCTAGGCCTGGCCAGTGATCAGGGCCGATTGGGGCCTTCTGGCTGCTGGCCAGGGCCTCCTTTCATTCCACGCCACCCCGTGTTGGTCAGCGCACATCATAGCGAGTGATAGAACTCCTGGTCTCCCAGTCAAACTCCTGCAGGGACACTTTGTATATTAGCCTTTTATATATATAGATGACATACCATTACTTCTGCTGTGTTCTACTACCCACAAACCTGGTACAAAGTTGAAGGAGACCACACAGAGTGTCAAGTAGGAAGTGGGTAACATTGGGAGCCACTTTGGAGACTTTGCTATCACAGTATGGCATTTAAAAATATATAGAGAAAAGGGAATAAAACACAATATAGGGATCAGTTCACTCAAATAGAAGGCTCAGAAACCTATCTATATATATAAAAACATAGTATACAAAAAATGATAATTATGCCAAAACTGGTTTGGCTCAGTGGATAGAGCGTTGGCCTGCGGACTGAAAGATCCCAGGTTCAATTCCGGTCAAGGGCATGTACCTGGGTTGTGGGCACATCCCCAGTGGGAGATGTGCAGGAGGCAGCTGATCGATGTTTCTCTCTCATCGATGTTTCTAACTCTCTATCTCTCTCCCTTCCTCTCTGTAAAAAATCAATAAAATATATTTTTAAAAAAATGATAATTATATATGCTTGAATATACTTCTGGGTCTTCTATTTCAATCCATTGGTCTGTCTACTGTGGCATCATCTCTATTCTGATTTTGAGCACCATAGCACTATAACATTGCAATATCTGGTAGAAAAAAAAAGAAGGAAATGTTAATTTTTAACAATAACAAAATTACAATTTTTCAAAGCTGGCTTCTATTTCTATGCTGAAATAATTACTTCTATCTTCCTCCCCTTGCAAATTCATTAATTTCAAAGAAGTGATTCACAACATCTTGTGAAAAACAGAAAATAATTTTAACAACTTGGGAAGGGAATGCAGGGTAGTAAAACTAATTAATCAAGGAGGATATGGAGGAAATGAACAATTGATTCCCAAGGGCAAGATAGCAGCTATATGTTTGGGGAAACCTTAATATATTGGTTTCCTAACTTTTTGTTTATGTCTGGCACTTAGATTATGTGGTTTTGCTGTTGCCATATTCATTTCACGCAGAGTAATATGGCATTAGTGGCAAACTATAAAGCAAGGATATTTGCTTTCTTATTCTCCTACCTACCATCTCCCTTTACTGACTGCATTATTCATTGTGTATTAACGGCTGTGATAAATGATCCCAAACCTTAGAGGTATAATGCAATATAGGTTAATTTCTTGTTCAAGTCACACAGTCCAAAGTAAATGCAATGGGGTGGGAGGGAGGGGCAAGGCAACTATTCCACACACTTCCTCAGGCTGCCTCTTCCATCCCCTTAACCTCAGTCTTTCACAGTTAAAGGAAAAGACAGAACTTGAAGGCTTGTGCAAAATGGTATTTAGGGTCTAGGCCTGCAAGTCATGTACATAATTTCCACTGACCAGAACTCAGTCACATGACCGCAATAGGAGACTCGGGGGACTGTAGCAAAGCTGTGTGTCCAGGAAGAAAATGGAATGGAGTTTGGTGAACACACAGTAGTGTCTGCATAGCACACCCCTTAGTCTCCCTGGGCAATGGAACACATGTTCTGATGCAACCACTCCTACAAAACTCTAGTCTTCAGTCCTTCAACTTATAATTTTCTTGTGTTTTATGATTTGAAACAACGATTCTTTTTTAAAATCATTTTTTAGTTACAGTTAACATACAATATTAGTTATGTAAGTTTCTGGTGTACAACATAGTGATTAGACATTTATATAACTTACAAAATGATCTCCCCAATACGTCTTTAAATTTATTCAAATAAGAAGGGACTTTCCTGAATCTTAGTTAAAACTAAGCAATAAGCTTTGAACTGGGTGGTAGACGAGAGGCAAAGGACTACTGTGGAGCTGCTGTGAGTTATTGAGTGAGAAGGTGGGACTATTCAAACCACTTGTGCTCAAACTCTGGGTGAGCAATAAATGCAAGTTGTGACAACTCCTTTTTTAACTCTCTGATCCTGAAGTATGAGAATGCATATCTAAAATTATGTGCTGTTTTAAAAATGCCTACTTGTATGCAGATGTAATTTCTTATTTATAGCACCTTCTACCTGTGCAATCACCATTTTTAAAAAATATATTTTATTGATTTCAGAGACGAAGGGAGAGGGAGATAGAAACATCAATGATGAGAGAGAATATTGATCGGCTGCCTTCTGCAGGCCCCCTACTAGGGATCAAGCTGCAACCCCAGCATGTGTCCTTGACTAGAATCGAACCCGGGACCCTTCAGTCTGCAGGCCGATGCTCTATCCACTGAGCAAAACCAGCTAGGGCTGCTATCACCATTTTAAAAAACCTAGGAAGTAAAACAATCTGCACTTTAAAAATCTCCATATATAATACAATGAATTCAATAAACTGTGGCTTGAGACTGAAAAGACAGAAATGTAATGAAAAATTCTGACTTTTAAGGCTGAAATTTCAGAATTAGAGAAGCAAAATAAATCTAAAACCTCAAATTTAATAGATTTGGACTATTTTTTTTTCTTGCTTGAGTTGTTTTTGCTATTAAGCAGCAAATGACTCATGAAATCAGACATCACATATTTTTTGCTGTCATTTATTTAATTACCCTATTTCTAGGCAAGACATAGTTCTTAGTCACTTGGTAAACTTCACAAAGACAGTTGGTGGCAGAAATTTTACTGAATGCTGCATTAAAAAATTGCAATAAGTTATTCCTCTTGATAACATACCCAATTTAAAACCTTTCAATCCTTAGCTTATATAGTTGAGGATTTTCCTTAAATTGCATTGGCGAATTATAAACCTTCTGTTTTCCCAACTTTGGTTAAAAAAATAATTCTGACTTGTTGTACACTTCTATCTATATTTCTCTTTCACTTCTTTCTCCCAAATTGCTGCTATGCTTAATTTTTTTTCTTATAATACATTATCCATAATTTATACATTGTTATGCTCATTAACCTTCCTTCCTTCCCTCCTTTCTCCTTCCCTTCCTCACACATAAGGAATCAGAGGGAGCCATGGCAGTGTATCTCCTTGCTAAGTTATAATGTGAGCCATAGTGACAGAACACAAATGAAAGATACTCAGAAAAAAAGAGTGTCTTCACACAATTACAATAGAAAAAAGAAGGGATATTTGAAAATACTTGCAAAGTGTAACTTTAAGTTTTTTATTAAAGGTGTAGTGAGGAGAATGACCAAGCCAAAGAAATACTTTGTATTTCCATAAATCATTCCATTCAGATTTTCCAGGCAGTAAACTTCTAAGAGCAGGATGTTGTCTCCTCAGTCTGGCATTATTACTCGCTCAATATTTGCTGAATGAATACATCAATGAAAGCATATATGAATGGTGAGACTTATAACATTGCATGTTTTAAATGCAACCAGAAACCTTTTCATGTTGAGGCATGAAAATCAGTGTGTAGCACATAAGACAAAAGCTAAACAAATGCATTTAAAACGATAAATGGGTTATTTAAGTCTTTTAAAGAAAACTGGGCATTCTTATAAAGTTTTCCAGGGCCTAGTCCATTGGTTCATTTTCCTTAATCTGTGCTGATAGAGAACTGTCTAATTATACTGAATATGTCTCCTTATGATTAAAACAGTTTCGTTTGGAGAGTGCAGTATTCCTTTTCTCATTAACAAAAGATTAACTCCCCAAACAGGAAATGATTGATCACTTTTATAATCTCATTTGACATCTTATTCTAATTTAGAAAATTTTAGGAGAAAACAGGAATGAGTTGGGTTTCAACCATTTTATTTAAAATTGTGTCAATAGAAAAAAAATGCAAGAAAAGCATTTCTCTCATATTTGCAGTGTGAGAGAACAAATTAAGAAGGTTTACAAAGTTGCCCATGTTGCTTTAACTCCTTGCTGTAGCACACCTAAAGATAATGTATTTGTTCATATGTCTATTGCTCATATGTCTGCATACATTATTTCTTTTCTTGTTTGTAAGCTCCTCAGAGGCCAGGAACAATGTCCTCAGTTTTGTCTGGCATGTGATATGCATTCATATTTTTTAGCAAAAAGGAATTTGGTAGCATAAAACTGAAATTTGTTCTTAATCTTTTAAAAAAATAAGCCAAAAATTCTTGTATCCTTGGATTTAATCTGGTGTTAACTTGGTTGTTTATTAAAACATTAAGCAGTCTGCATAATATGTTTGTAGACAGGCCCCATTGTCTCATTTGTTTTGTTGTATCTTCCCATCAGATTACTATAAATAAGGCCCTCCAATAATCACAACTCAAGAGTGTAATGGGTAGGCAGACGTTACGTATTTACTTGCTCATTGAATCTTCAGTAGTGCCTAGTACAAGGTGTTATATGCCCTTGAATACAGCAGCTATTCAACAGACATGTATTGAATAAATTGAAGGATAGCATCAAGTTGGAGAGTACTGACTTCTCTTTCCTCCAGTCTGCTTTTAGGAAGGTAGACATATGTGTATTCTTCGCATTATCAGATAAGATGAGGTGAGGGACTCTAAGCTGGACCATCTATACTCTGGGTTGTTTAGCCAATGCTAAGTCTCTCTGTGGCTCTCAGATCCACCCATTGATAGTCTGGTTTCCTCCCTTTCCCATTGTCCCTAGGAGAAGCATGGAGCAGGCTGTGGAATCTCAGAGGGAAGGAGGGGGAGGGCGGGTGGGTGGGAAGGGATCAATCAAAAAACTTGTATGCATGTATGCATAACCCATGGACACAGACAATAGGGTGCTGAAGGCCTGGGACAGGGGAGGGGTGGGCTAGAAGGGGTCAATGGAGGAAATCTTTTCAACAATAAAGATTTAATTAACAAATTAAATAAAATCCTTGGGTTAGCTAGTGCCCACCCTGAAACACTCACACCAACTACAAGGACTTGTTTCTAGTCCTTTATCTCATCTCAGGCATCCGGGACATTCTCCTTCCCACCTGCCTCCTTGATGGGACACCTGTCAGTCTCCTCTTAAACACCATTCTTTCAGGAGGCCTTTTTTGACCAACAGGATTAGGTTTCATTAGGTGCCTCCACGGCATTGCGCACTAGATCCGAAGTACACAATCTCTTCCAATACACATTATATAACTTAATGTCTACCTTCCCTCTGGGCCTATGCACTTGGTGAAAGCAAAGGGTTTTTCTCTCTTGTCTACCCCTGTATCTCCAGCACCCATACTCAGTGTACAGCTACTTAATTACATTGAACAAATGAATCATGTCTTCACCTTGAAACAGTAACTTTCATAGAGTAAAGGGAAACCCGGACTGGGAGTGTGTAGAAATGGGTTCACATCCTATTATGAGCACAGTATGTACGTACTCAAGCCAGTTACTCTGTCCTGGTTCCCCTCCTCCAACAACAGAAGCAAAAATTTTGGTCTAATTTAGTGTGTTCGTATCACAGTTTATGAAGCTAAGAGAGGCTTACACTATGATAAATTGAGGAGAGGTATTTTGATGCCCCAGAAAATGACTGTGATGTATGCAATGTAGCTGCAAAGACCAAAAATCAACAACAGCCCTTAGCACAGAGCAGTGAGGATGACGGTCCTTGGGTGTGCAGCTGGAACGGTCACGGTGTTAACCGATCTGCAGCTCTGCCTCTTGGGGAAACACAGCCCAGTGATTTCTCCAGCTTACTGACCAGAGCGAGCTAAGGGGAACATCTGTCTGTTGCTCCCCCAGCCGTCCGTGCAAGACACAATCATTTCTATTATTTTATTTATGAACTGTAGCCATTATCCCTCAGTGCCAAAACAACGGAAATGTACATTTGTGGGTCTCTCTGATTCTCATCTAAAGTCTAATGAGGTCAGTCAAAGCTGAGGCCAAATTTACCATTTATTATTCATCATTTATATCCGACTTCAAAAAAGATGAGGCAAGTAGAGTAACACATGAAATAGGCTGTTTAAATCATATATTAAACACAGAAGAGATCAGATACGCTCAAAGAAGAGGGGAAACGATACACCAGGACATTTGGTCACTGAAGCTACCTATAATATGGGTTAGAATTCAAGCGTGTGAAACGGGGGGTAAATGGGACATTTGCTATGGGCCCTCAATCCTAAGTATTTCTTCTATTTTATTTTCCCTCTTTTTAAATTTAATTTTTGTTTATTTTTTTTTTTATTGATTTCAGAGAGGAAGAGAGATAGAAACATCAATGATGAGATAATCATTGATTGGCTGCTTCCTGTATGACCCCACTGGGAATCAAGCCCGAAACCTAAGCATGTGCTCTGACCAGGAATTTCCATGACCTCTAGTTCATAGGTCGACACTCAACCACTGAGCCACACCGGCCAGGCTATATTTTTCCTCTTTATCTTGTAGATGGGCAAACATTTCTTGTTAAGTATCAAAAGGAAAAGAAAAGCAATTCATAGTTCCTCACTAGCAGAAGCATTGGCAATTCTTCTTAGGTGTCCTCCTTTCCAATTATTCATTTCTTGGTTCAGTAATTAAAATCCACCCAATGGTTGAATCACACGATGGAATGAGTATATGTAATGGAAATTCGGTCACATCTAATTTGTGATAATAACGAATAGCTCAGCTAATGTGTTTGTGGTCATCAGCATTCAGGAAAGGGCTTATTCCAAAAGTCTGTGCCTCACAAGGAATGCTAATGTGCATTAATCAGCTGTTGTTCCATGAGGTAGATCCTTCGGAGTCTTTGTAGATGGGATTTGTGCTGAAGATTCTTGTTTTCTTTTTAAAACGCAGAAGAAAATCTTGTAGGTTTTTCACCCTAACCTATCTAAAGTCACCTACTAATTCATCCTGCTTGTCTCTGGCTCTCAATTATTATTTTGCTGACTTCACCTTGTCTTGCCTTGTTCCCACCCCTTCCTTAATACTTGGCTTAAAAAAAAAGAGAGAGAGAGAAAATTAAGAATAATAACCACAAAGCCAGAAATAACTAAGGAACCACACCCCTCCGTTTAGACAGCACATAAATCATCCCAGACAGATCTCTACCCTAAGGATTCCTCAAAGTAGAGTCTACAGTTCCCTCTGTGCTTTTTATTTATGTGTCATAAAACTCAAAGATTGTCTTTTCTTTGTTATACATAAAGAAACCTTCATCCAAAAGAAAGAAAGAAAGAAAGAAAGAAAGAAAGAAAGAAAGAAAGAAAGAAAGAAAGAAACCTCATCCAAAGTGTAAAATTAATGACCAGCTTTTGTTGTTATTACTTATCATCTCTGGGAATAGGATTATGAGCTCAAAAAACAATAGATACCTCTCTATTTTATTCACTTAAGCTATGTGCAAACCAAAGAATTCTGGTCTTTTAAAAAGTTTCATATATTAACTAATTTACCAGGTTTTGTTATGGAAACATTTCATATCCTATTAGTGGCTTTCAATGAAAATGGGGTGGGTGTGAGAGAAATAGAGTATTCATTGTTTTTAAAAAAATTGTTAAAAAATACATTAATCTAAAAAAGGAGACATATATAATACTTTAAACAATAAAAATTAATTAATTAAAAATACATTAATCTATATATAGCACTTATAAAACATTCACTTTTTGGTACCTGCATATGAACATAAATCACAAAATGAGATCATAAGTCAGAAAAGTAGATATACGGCCAGGTAGGAAAAATCTGTAGAGATCATGGTCCCTGAACATATAGAGAAGCTTGACCCTAAAGCATTAAATAGGTAAATATAACACATAGGTCAGTTACTTCTAAACTGTTTTAAACATGGGGTTAAAAAGGATGATTAAGTAGAATGCAAATATTTTTAATTTTGATATTTTAATATGTATAGAAAAAGTAACACCACAATCCTGTGATTTTATGGGTATCATTAAATTTAAGTTTGGTGTAAAGCTAAATTTAAGTTTATAAAAGTATGTAATTTTAATTAAAAATAGTCACGCAATAATATATGTACTGCTCTAGGTATGACTAAAATGGTATAAATAGTACAAAGAGGAACAAAGTTTAGGAAACGCTAACATCGTTAATTCACCAGTATTGGTATCACACCTACTATAGGGTTTAGGTGCTGTAAAACTCAAGTCAAGGTATCAGAAATAAAGTGTGGTAATCTGGCTCATCCGCTACTACATATAAACAGCAGTGTCCCTTCCCCACCTCTCAACCAACCCACAGAGAGGAAGGCACTGGGACCAAACCCCTGAAATTTTGGAGTTGTGTGTCATGACAATTAGCCTACCCTGATTGATTCATGTTCTTCCTCCAAGTCTTAAAAACTTCCAAACTCCTGATCCCTCGTTTTGTAGCACCTCTTCCCTGGGCCTGATTTTGACTGTTTCGGTTTACTTCATTTGAGATGAGGTCACTTATCTAGTGGTCAACCAGTTGTGTGAATGTACTTGATTTCACTTACAGCCACTTTGCAAATCCAAGGCCAGGGAGTAGGTTGCTGTGCATAATGTTGTCCTATAAGACAAGTTTTCTGTCAAGGGCTTATCTAATAAAATGCTGTGGGATTTCCTCCTTTCCCACTATCTACCTGGTGTTCTAATATTCCGTGTTAAAAAGTCCATGAAACCTATAACCTTCAGGATGGACGCCAACCAGCTCACTCACACCACGTGGGGATTACACTTTCCAGGATGCAATGAATTACCACCTTTAAGGGGCCACCAGCAATGGTTGTTGCTCCAGAGTGATACAATTGAACTTAATGTATTAGAAAAAGGTGGGAATGTGCTGGAAAAACTGCAAGGGACCCTGAATCATAGCGGGGGAATACATGCAAAAGGAACTATCAATGACGGAGTGACCCTGACTTGTTAATGACAAAAGCTGGAAGAAAAAAGTGGGAGAAATCATTGAAGATGTCATAGAAACTTCTTTTTCAGTGTCAATGACTAAATAGGGAGCCCAGGAAGAATAGAAGATTTGGTGGGAAAATAATGAACGTCACTCACAAGTCTGCATTGGAAGCTCAAGTGTGGCAATGATGAACATAGTCAAAACCCGATGAATAGGTCAGTCCGGGCAAAGAATAAAAATGGAGGGAAAGAAAAAGAATTAGAGCTGACTCCTCAATGATGCTGTCTTTTTAGATGATAGAATCAGTGAGTCAGTGATGGAGACTGAGAAGGGGTGGCCTAACAGACGGGAAAGGAACCAAGAGCGCAGAAGCCAAGAGATGAGAAGATTTCAACAACAATTCTAAAGAGCTGTTTAAACCATCCATTATATTTTAAAATTTTTATTTGCATCTTTTATTTCTGGAAATTAGATCTTTTCTCAGTTTTCCTTAGCTCTTCAGAGATCTCCTCTCTTGAAAATTATTAACCATGATTATTTTATATTTTGCCTGATAACACTAAAGGCTACATTTTTTTAAGCAGCATATTTTGCAGTATGTTGTTTTGGCTGGCCCTCCCCTGTGGGGCCTTGAGTGTTCAGTAATTTTCAAGGGTGAGTGATACATTTTCATGAGGGCTCACAGGAACAGAACCTTCTCCAAGCGTGAGCTGCGGAGGATTCTTTCAAAAATACATTGGTACTTGCTTTTCAGATGTGACATTAGTGGTATACAACCACGTTAAACTAAATTCTTGGTTGGACATCTTTCTAGCCATGCAGCTTGTGTGATTCTGGCTGCAAACCAGCATGTGGGCCAATTTATGATCATTAATTTCTTAGGTGGACGGTGTGGGATATGTGTACTGGGAGGTTTCTCTTCAGGGCATAAAGGGACTCAGTCAGTTTTCATTCTCTTTCACCCTGAGGATGGAGCCCTTTAGGGATTCTACATTTTTAGGTCCTATGATGGGGTGAGCCCTGAATTTGTTTTCTGTTCTGAAACTTGAACTCAGAATATAAATGACCCTTAGGTACTTGAGGTTTGGCCCTAAAGGCAAAAGCCAGCTTCAGTGCTCAGTTTACTTCCTTTTAAGTTAAAAGACTGACAGTACTCAGTCTTTTAACATTAGTATTCTGTTCTACCTTGTTACCCATGGGTGCATTAAAAAAGATTTGAAATATTTTACCTGGCATTTTTAATTGTTTGCATCAGATCAGTTGATCCTGGCACCTAACCTGCCACTGTTGTATGGGAGGTTTTATTTCCAAATACAGGTTGTTCCATTTGAAACTCTGTTGTATATATGATACTCTAAAACAAATTGCCGAATAATCACTTACATAGTTTCTTAAAATAATGTGTGCTGCCAGGGCATTTTCAATGTTTGTCCTATAGGTTAATTTAACTACGTACAGAGTATGGAAGCAAAACAAAAAACTCAGTTATCTGGGACCATAATGGTTGAAGAATAACTAAAATATGTCCACATTTTGACCAATTCTAACCACCTCCACTGTCATTACCCTAGTCTGTGCTACCACCATGGTCCATCTGGACTATTAAAATAGGCTCCTAACTGGTCCTTGCTTTTAGCTTTGTTCCTTTCCATACCAAACGCAGAAACCAGAGACTGTGATCCTATTTAGATGTAAGTTAGGTCATGCAACTGTCACCCTCTGCACTGCCAACGGCTGCCCATCTCTTTCTAAATTAAACCCATAGTCATCACTATGCCCAAATGATTACTCCTCACTTTATCAGCTAAAGCTGTCCTTATGTCCTTGCTTTTCCTAAAACTAGTAGGAATGTTCTTCCTTAAACCCTTTGTTCTTGCTGCCTTCTTCTGCTTGGAGCCATCTCCTCTCAGAAATCCATTTGGCTTATTCTCTCATCCCTTCTGGTTCGTTCAAATATTGTCTTCTCGACAAGACTCCTCAGACTATTTAAAATTGAAATCTTCCCTCACTTCCATCCAGCATCCTATATCCCATGTCCCTGCTTTATTTCACCACATAGAATTTATCTTCTGTTATGCTATCTAAATAAATAAGTTAATCTTTGTAAACTCTTGGAACAATGATTGGCACATAAGTGATTTACCTGTTTATTTGATAACAATAATGTACATATCTGATTTATTCCCTGAGGGCAGGGAATTCTGCTTTTAGTTTACTGCTGTATCCCATGATATATAACAATAGTTAGTACATGATACATGTTCAAAAATTATGTTGAATAAATAGAAATACCTATCCTATCTAATAAAAGAGAAACATGGTAATTAGCCATACATCCGCTACCTTTCCCATTGGCTAATCAGGGCGATATGCAAATTAACTGCCAGCCAAGATGGCGGCCGGTAGCCAGGCAGCTTGAAGCTAACATGAGGCTTCCTTGCTTCAGTGAGGGAGGAAACCAACGTTCCCCACCTGCCTTGCCGGCCTCTGAGCTTGCAGTTTGAAACATTGTTACAAATATAGAAGCTAAACAACACCCCAGAAACCTGCTTTCAGCCCGCCGGGATCTCAGAGCTGGAGTTGATACAGTGTTTTGATTATAGAACCCAAACAAACCAGATACCTTCTTTCAGCAGCAGAGGCATCAGAGCTGGAGACAGAGCTAAAGCTGGCCCAGAATGAAAAAACAAAAGAAAAAAAGGAACAGTTGGGAGCTTCAGTCACCCGCCAGCCTGAAAACAGCCCTCAGCCCCTCACCCAGACTGGCCAGGCACCCCAATGGGGACCCCCACCCTGATCCAGGACACCCTTCAGGGCAAACCAGCCAGCCCCCACCCATGCACCAGGCCTCTATCCTATATAGTAAAAGGGTAATATGCCTCCCAGCACCGGGATCAGCGGAGCTAAGAGGCCTCCTGGCACTGGGATCAGCGTGACAGGGGGCAGCGCTCAAACCCCCTGATCGGCCCTGCTCTGTGGGTGATAGAGGGCGGTGCCCCCAACCCCCCCCCCCCCCATGGGCCCTGCTCTGTGTGTGATGGGGTAGAGCCATAACCTCCCCATCAGCCCTGCCCTGAGGGTGACAGAGGTGGCACCCCAACCCCCTAATCGGCCCTGCTCTATGGGTGATAGAGGGCGGCGCCCCAACCCCCTGATCCACCTTGCTCTGTGTATGACAGGGGGCGGTGCTCCAACTCCCCTATCGGCCCTACTCTGTGAGTGACAGGGGAGAGCTCCTCAACCCCCTGATCGGCCCTGCTCTGTGCATGACATGGGGGAGCTCCCCAACCCCGTGATGGGCCCTGCTCTGTGTGTGACGGGGGAGCTCCCCAACCCCCTGATTGACCCTGATCTGTGCATGACAGGGTATGGAGCCCCAACCCCCCTGATGGGCCCTGCTCTGTGTGTGACAGGGGGTGGCACCACAACCTCCCCATCGACCCTGCCTTGAGTGTGACAGGGGGTGGTGCCCCAACTCCCCAATCAGCCCTGCTCTGAGCCCGACCAGGGGCTGCACCTAGGGATTGGGCCTGCCCTCTGCCACCCGGGAGCAGGCCTAAGCCAGCAGGTCGTTATCTCCCAAGGGGTCCCAGAATGCGAGAGGGCACAGGCCGGGCTGAGGGACCGCCCCCCCCGAGTGCACAAATTTTTGTGCACCAGGCCTCTAGTATACAATAAAAGGTCATAGAAAATGATTCGATTTGTTGCAATCATTTTAGGTAGTTTGAAAAATAGAAGCCATCCCATAAGACTAAGTCCTCAAAGACCATTCTCCAAAGAGAAATGCAATTAAAATTCAAATTTCAAAACTCTTTGCAATATACCAAAAGGTGCATTTACCTAAATGACAGTATATTATGCTCCTCTGAAGAGCAGCATTCTTGGCTCACATCTCCCTGGTGTAACTCTCCACGTAGTCATTTAACATAGAGCCACACATTCAAATAGAGAGAAAAATGTACTTGTTCATTGTTCATCTGTTAGAAAATAACCAAGGAAAAGATGGCATTTCCAGGCTCTAACAATATGTAGTAGGACACAGTTGGAAAATATAAGGTTTGAAATGACCAGATATCTATTCCCTGTCCAGACTCTAATTCCTGGCTCATGTAGGATAATCTCTCCATAGTCTATACCTCAGTTACTTTATTTGTATGCAATTTTGCTTCTCTCCCCTCAAATGTCTGAAATGGCTTCTAAGCATAGTCCATTACTAAAAGTAATCCACGCTTATTTACAACTAATCAAAAAACATTCCAAAGATGTGCAGAGCACTTCATTGTTGTTCCCATCATGTGCCTTGTAGACTATAGAGTTGGCCTTGGACAAGCAGGAAAACATCCCGTCCCGTCTGCTTCAGTCCTTTCTTCTCGTCTTACACATCTTCAAATCCCTACAGAGACCCCGATTATCCACCTGTAGCCATTGTGGTCATGCCAGAGACTCAGCAAAATGCGTTGTCCAGAATCTCACATTCTTTAATGTGGGAACTTGATACCTGCAAGACAAACTAGTCTCTTTTGATAATACTGATAATCTCTTCAAGTATAACTTTGATGCAACACAGGTGAAAGGAGAGAAGCTAGGTAAGAGGGACAGAGACCCCCAAACCTGTCACATGTAAAATGAGAGATTTGGCTAGCCTCTAATGGAATTCTTATTTCCCTGCTGGTGCTAAAATTTCATGAAATTAAGGTATGAAATTCATTAAAAAAAGACTCAAGTTCTCAGCAGAGTATGGTTAAATGACATGAAAAAAGTCTTCATAACTGAAATTTGTCAAGGTATTACTATAAATCCTATTACAGTTTGTGCATATAAACCTCTGCTTCAGTGAGCAGATTGGTAGGTTCAAACAGATCAGTTTTTTAAATCTAGGAATTACAGTACACACTTTGGTCAGATCAAAATATACAACAGTGAACCCTCCTTTTCCAGCTACTAAATAGGGCAAAGCCACCTACTCCTAAAATACTTCTGTAAAGCATTTAGAGATTATTACCTTTTAAGATCAGTTAATTTGAAATTATGAAAGCATGGGCAAGAAAAAGTAGCTCCATTTCCATACACAGTATCAAGTTGCATAAAGACACTAAAACTATAAAGATTAGGGAACTGCCTGGCCACGGTGGCTCAGTGGTTGAGTATCAACCTATGAATCAGGAGGTCAAGGTTCAATTCTGGGTCAGGGCACATGCCCAGGTTGTGGCTAGATCCGATCCCCAGTAGGGGGCGTGCAGGAGGCAGCCAATCAATGCTTCTCTCTCATCATTGATGTTTCTATCTCTCTCTCCCTCTCTGAAATAAATAAAAATATATTTAAAAATAAAAAAAGATTAGGGAGCCAAGCTAAAGAATTTCATAGCTTGGGTGGAGTGGGGACAACTATGTAACAAGAAGGGAGTTTCAATTTATAAGATTTTTAGCTTTTAGTGACAGGGCAACCTGACATTTTTTGATTCATTATAAAAAAAAAAGAGATGAGTTATTTTTAGCCATGGACTATGCCTAGAAGCCTTTTCAGGGGAAATAGAACTGCATAGAAACAAACTGAGGTACACACTACAGAGAGATCTCCAGAGAGCTTATCCTAAATGATCCAGGAATTAGAGGTTGGACAGGCAGTAGACAGCCAGTAATTCCAAACTTTTTTTTTCCAATTGTCATACTACATCTTACTGATGCCTGGGGATTTCACCTTTTCTTTCGTTATTTTCTAACAGCTGAACAGTGAACACATACATTTTCTCTTTGTGTACATATATGCATTACATCCTCTATTACACAATGCTTCCCAAGTGTGCCTATGCTCACAACATAGAGTGAACATATGAAATATAGTTTCATTCGTTCACTCTCAAATATTGAGCAGGCTGTGAATATCTAGGAATATAATGCCAATAAGAACATGGTCCCTGCCCTTAGAAAATTTGGTCTAATGTGGGTGACAGACCATTGAATAAGCAGTTATAAAGCAGAGCTTTGTAGGCCATGAGAGAGTAAATAGGATGCTCTGAGAGTGAGAAGCAGGGGTTCCTAAACTCCCAAGGGGTGTGCTCTAAAAAGAATCAGAAGTTTCTGAAAGAATCGATGCATAAATTGAAATCAGAAGGATGATCAGGAGATTAGTAGGAGGTTGTTGGTGCTAAAACTAAGAAAAGTTCCAGGTAAGGGAACACAGTCATGACAGGGCTATGTTCTGAAAAATGCATCCTTAGATGATTTTGCTATGGGAACATGATAAAGTACACGCACACAAACCTAGACGGTATAGCTCACTACATACCTAGGCTATATGGTATAGCACCTTTGTATGTGCAGTCCGTGTGGACTAAGATGTCGTGTAGTCACTGTGCATGACTATGATGTGCGTGAAGGCCTAGGAGTGAGAACTTGACCTGTTTCAGAAATGGAGAGAAGGCCAATGTCGCTGCAGTTTAAACTGACCACGGGGAGGTACCTGACCAGCTATGACACTGTGGAGAAAAGCAGAGGCAAGCTCACCCACAAAGGTCTTTGTAATAAATGGGGAGTTTGGGCTTAATTTTAAGAGCAACGGGAAGCTCGCTGAAGAGGTTCCAAACAAGAGTGGTCAGAGATAAAATTCGTTTCAATCACCTCTTAAACGGATGATTAAATCAGAAAAGCACTTCTGAATTGTGAGTGTCCGAAAACAGTGCCGAATTATGAGGAGGTAGTGTCCTACAGTGTTAAATCTAAGAGGACTTTTAAATAAGCATTTTTGCCTTCAAAACACTGTAGGAGACCATTCACCTCATCAAATGGAAGCCATAGCGACAACAGTCTTTTATTTCAGATGAGCACAACTTGGGAGTTATCCATCTCTTGAGCTTATGATAGAAATAGTCATCCATGTCAGAAAAAAAAAAAATTCAAAGGCAAAATTTGACTTTGTTGTATTCCACACAAGTACAAATTTGAAAGTGCTGACCATATATTAACATCACAGGACCACCTCACAATTTCACTGTTGGAAGGGATGTTAAAGATCATTTGGTCTAACTCAGCTGTGGGCAAACTACGGCCTGCGGGCTGGATCCGGCCCGTTTGAAATGAATAAAACTATTGAAAAAAAAAGACCGTACCCTTTTATGTAATGATGTTTACTTTGAATTTATATTAGTTCACACAAACACTCCATCCATGCTTTTGTTCCGGCCCTCCGGTCCAGTTTAAGAACCCATTGTGGCCCTCGAGTCAAAAAGTTTGCCCACCCCTGGTCTAACTCCTTCATTTTACAGATGAAGAGAGTGTAGAGTTGTTTTTTGTTTGTTTGTTTTTGTTTTCCGAGATAATCAGAAAGCAGTTTTTAAGATTTGGATTCTTACTGAAAGACTTCAGCATATCATAATGGTAATTGGATTACTACAAATAATAATGGAAAAAACTAGTTTTCTGACGCAGATATTTGATTCCCAATACTATTTCCAAGGCTTCAAAATGGCCTCCATTGATCCCCACCTCTTATTATTCACACCCTTGTGCTGTTCCCTCCCACACTGTACCAGACTGCAGCTTCTGTCTTGAATTCTCCTGTGTCCCCCCTGCCCCATACCTCAGATCTCTCACTCTGGTGGAACCAGCAGCCATGTCACAAGCAGCCCTAGGAGAGGCCCATGTGACAAGCAAGTCTGCCACCAATAGCCAGTGAGGAACTGAGGCTTGCCTGTTGGCCTTGTGAATGACCTTGGAATTAGATTCTCCAGGCATGTTGAGCCATGAGATGATTGAAGCTCAGCAGACACCCGGAGAACAGGGTCTCATGAGACCCTGAGCCAGAACCACCCAGCTAAGCCAGTCCTGGATTCCTGACCTTCAGAAATTGCATGAAATAAAAAGTTAGTTTCTTAAAGTGCTAAATTTTGGGGTAATTTGTTATGCAGTAAGAGATAACAAACACTACACAACATCAGTATATGTTTTTTAATTATTTTATTCTTCATTTACAGTTGACATACAATCTATTATACTAGTTTCAGGTATACTACATAGTGATTAGACATTTATGTAAATTACAAAGTGATCACCCCAAAAATCACTATATCTTTTTAACAAACTTAAACTACAAACACTTTAAAAATATCTAAATATTAATTCTTTTCTAAACAATAAAATACATCTTTAACTTAAAAATACTATCACTAGTGTTCTTTGAAAGAGGTGATTAAATGGTTTCAGAATAGGCAATGGGATATTTAACTGTTAATTTATAGCTCACCTATTCTAATTTAACCAGAGTTCTTGGCAACCAGACATAGTTAAAATTGAGATTTGGTTGCAGATAATAATTGCCCATGGCTACATGTTCCCATTTCAATACAACTTAATTTCTTTCTTTGGTTTGACGTCTCAGATACAAAAATCTGAATTTAAATTAAACAATCACTTCCTTCTTAGTCCTGAGTAGCCAAAGTAGGATGCAGAATAAGAAGGAAACTACAGTCTACCAGCTAATGATGATACAGACATGTAAAATAATCATGTTTCTAATTAAATAAAACCTCGAGGTAAGGAGAAAAAATAGTTGAAATAGCCCTGACCCCTCTTCGAAGTTTCATCTTCCCTTTATATCCTCAATCCAATTATTTATTCAACATTTTATAAAAAAGTATTTATTGAACCCTTTGTATACACTAGACATAGGGAAACAATGATGAACTGGATAGGCAAGGCTCTACCCTCATAATTTTATCTGGGAGTGAAAAAAGCAATGAAGCAATTACAATGTTATGGTAATTATTAGGGAAGGTAGTACTTACCAGGGTACCTATCCCAGTAAGTTGGTGGGGAGGGACATGGGGGATGGGGACATGAGAAAGAGTGTGGGAAAAGCATTTTGTTAAGGTATCATTTCGGGCAAAAAGAACTACCTGTACAAAGGCCTGAAGGCAAGGAGATTCAAGATACATTTAGAAACTCAGAAGTTCAGCTTGGCAGGAAGAAGTGGTAAGAGCCCCAGGGAGTGCACTGTATCTTTAAGTCACAACCCAAGCATGGGCACAATGCCTTTTGGTGGGGGTTCCCTTTACCAGAGCAGGTGTAGGGGGAAAAGAACAACAAAAAATGTTTAGGCTCTGACCTTCTGCACCCTGTCTGAGAACACCTATTTATATTCCAGGTCCTAAAAGCTAATACGGTTTGGCAGGGAGTATGCACACAGTGGTAAGAATTCTGACGTTAGAATGGCCTGCTTTGAATCCTAGCTTGAAAACAGTAATACCAACCTCACTCGGGTCGTGTCAAAATGAAGTGAAAATAACAAATGTAAAGCATCTTGCACACGCTAGCTAGGCACTCAAAAAGTTTCTTCTCTCCCACTGTCTTGCTTCTGAGCCCACAGCTGGCAGGTACCATGTCACCATCCACTACTTATGACCCCATTGGCAGAAGACAATGGTCTCTTGGCCGTCTCCTATGTCTCTTAAATTGAGTTCGAGTCTACCCTCTGTGAACCCTGAGTTAGAGAAACAAGAAGTATTCCAGCATAACAAGCCCTGTCATAGAATAACGGTAGCATTCATAAAGAAAAAAGGATTATGCCATACACAACTGAGACTTGCTTATCACATTATCTGTATATCTGCATATGTACTTGACCTCCATTATTCCTTGTGACAATACTGTGAGGTGAGTACTGTAATCACTGTTTGGCAGATAAGAGTCCTAGGTTCAGAGAGGTTAAGTGACTGACCCTGACCTAATTTTTGAATGTAGCTCATTTTCTAAACAAAGTTGTGTCAACTCTACAGAGGGTGCCTCCCAGGAAAAGTTACAATGGGCATATATTTTGTTATCCTTTTAGTTTCTTTTCAACATTGTTAAGGCTCAGAGAAAGATGGTTTTTACAACTATATGCCCATTCCTCAATGTCTAACTTTGTGTCCTGGCACACATAAATTAAATTCTCTGTGTAAAATTAAAGGGGTGGCAGAATTTTCCCCAAATAGTACTTTTTTTCTGCCCAAGAACCATCCCAATCATATTAGTGATAAGTACCACTTTCACTTTTCATACCTGCCCACCATGCTCATAATAGTAAAACTAAAGCTTCCAATTTTCTAGAGGTAGAGACCTGTCTCCTCTGTGAAAATGAGAGCACAAATGAAAGGTTTAATGACTTCCGGTGGACTCTGGTTGCTGATTTCAAATGGAATTATTCCCTCACATGATTCGAATAAGCTCTCTTGAAGGTCATTTGTTTCAAGCCGTCTCTGTTTATGGAACTGTCTACTTTGCAAAGGAGACCTCCTCATTCCTGCCTTGTAAGGTTAGCTAAGTATTATTTCCCTAAGCGCCCGTTCCTTTCAGTGTTTCTCCAAAGGTGGTGCCCAGATTAGCTGGATCCGAATCACCAGGGTACTTATTAATAGGTGAGTCCTCGGTTCCAACATTGATCTGAGTCTTCACCCAGGAGTGGGGCATTAGCTTTTTACATTACCCAGTAAGTTCAACATGTTATTAGTCAAATATTCTATTGTTTTGCACCAAAAAAAAAAAAAAGAGAGAGATCTTCATTAAAGTCTCCATCATCTAATACTAAAAGCAACTGGTTTTTAACAAGTGGTTGATAACATTGTTGAGTCTGACAATGATTTGTGAAAGACACCTGATACCACTCCTCCAGGTGCTGTATGTTGGGCTTTTGTGAAATACTATGCACAGTTATTCAGCCAATCAAGATTATACCCAATTATACTGTCATCCATTCTCCATTTGCCCATGTTGTGCATGTGGATATCATCTCAAGCATTTTGTGTGAATTTGTAAATGTTGGCATTTACAGGATTCCCCAATATACTTAACCCAAACAATGAAACAGGGGAAGTGAGTTTGGTACTATTAATTTATTCATCCTGATGATTCCAATTCCCTACTTCATTCAAAAAGTTAAATAACCAGGGCTTACTTGTTTTAAAGTGCTAGCAAATATGAGATATATGAGATATTAGGAAAAAGGACCAACTTTCACCATCCTAAAACTTAGGGCATTAAACATTCTGTTCACCTTAAATTAGGCAGTTTCGGGTATGTTACACTAATTAGATAACTACATACACTTGGCCACACAGTAAAGTGATTGACATCTTGACTGGGACATATGGGCACAAAAACTATTTCTTTCAGGGTGCGTCATTTGGCCAAACATTTCTCAGCGTCCTTTCCTGTATAATTCATGTCTCGGGCCGAAAAGGCGTCAGAAAACCAAAAGTCAAGGAACCTCCATCAAGAGGCAAAAATCTGGTCCTCTGAACAGAAACTTACCAGCCCACGAACAAGGCTGATATTGCTGATTGACACACGGCTGCCTTTCTTGTCATGGGCTCAAAGGAAAGCTCAAGAAATACCGACTTGCCGAGGGAGCCCCTCCACCCCAGTGATATTTACACATCCCATCTGGGCCTTTCGGTTACAAATCCACCTCCTTAAGGAGCCGTGTGAAAAAAGCAAGATCAATAAGGAGAGGGGAAAAAAATCCTCCGAGCTATAAATCAGCCACGTGGAGCTGCTGCGGCAGCGGCGGTAGCCCCGACTTCCTGGTTCGCTTCCTGCAAAGCCAGCGGCAGGGGGCTCGGGCCGCGGGCGTGAGCGAGGGGAGGGGCCGCCGAGCGGCTCTGGGACCTGGGAGGGGGCGGCGGCTGCGGGATCCTGCGGGGCACGGGCGTTCGGGGAGCCGGGGCCCATCATTTCCATAAAAGTTTGGGAACCTGGAAGCTTTAAGAGCTGAGCTGTGGGGCAAAGGCTAGAGCTAAGGACCACGCCAGACCCCGGGAAAGTATAAGTTAGTTACCACGGGGGGTAGCGAAGGAGATTCTGGGGCCAGGTGGGGAGAGGAGAAGGGGACTGCGGCCCCGGAAGGGGGCAGGTAGGCAGAGGGGCAGCGGAGAGAGCGAGGCGCACGGGTCGGTTGGAGCTCTGCGGAGGCCGCCGGCGGAGGGGGAATACCGCGGCCGCGGAGCGCGGGGCCGCGGGGCGGGGGTGGAGGCAGGGCCGGGGCAGGGACCGCCGAGGGGAGTTCCGGATCTGGAGCTGGGAAGGGCAGGCGGCGGAGAGGGCGGCAGCCGAGGCGGCAGGGGTGGGGGAGGGAGGAGGAGAGCCGGAGGAGGGGGAAGGAGGGAGGGGAGAGCAGTGGCGGCGGCTGCGCCCGGCTGTGTGTCTCCAGCCGCCGGAGGAAGATGAGGCTGAAGATCGGGTTCATCTTACGCAGTTTGCTGCTGGTGGGAAGCTTCCTGGGGCTGGTGGTCCTCTGGTCCTCCCTGTCCCCGCGGCTGGACGACCCGAGCCCGCTGAGCAGGATGAGGGTGAGTGACCCGCCCGCCCCCTCCGGTGGCGGCGACCTGCAACTTGTTTTGTTTGCGCGCGAGTGGCGGGAGCGGGAGCGGGAGCGGCGGGGTCGGGCGCGGCGTGGGCGCTGCAGCTCCGCAGGTGGTGCGGGCGATCGCTGTCGCCGAGCCCCACGCACTCGGTCCCCGCTGCCCAGGTCCCCGCTGCCGGCCCGCCCCCTCGCCGCCCCTTCCTCCCGCGCTTCCCCGCCCCGAGCACCCCGCGCTGCGGCGGCGGCTCCAGCGGCCGCGCTCCTCGCCGGGACCTCTGGGCGGAGCGGGAGCAAATCGGGTCCCTGGGGGCGGGGGGCGCGGCCGCCCAGCCCCCGACTCCTCGGGGTGGGACCGCGGCGGTGGTGCCGGGGGACGCGGGGTTGGTCCAGGCTGCGGCCTGTGGCGCGGGCAGGCCTGGAGGAGGCGAGATGCCGCCGCTGCCATCGCCACCGGTCCAGCCCAGGCCCCTCGGTCCAGCCCTCCCTCCGCCCCCGCCCCCGCCCGCCCGGGGGTGCTGCAGCCCGGGCTCCCCCAGCCTGCCCGCCGCCGGGGGGTGGGAGGCAGATGGCGCTCCGCCTCTGGCTCTTACGGGCAGCGTCGCCGCCCCCTCCTCTCCGGTGGCTGGTGGCCGGGAACCGGGGGTGCGATGGGCGCGCGGCCTCGTCCTGGACCGGCCCTGCCTCCCACTTCCTTGGCGACGGGAGGGGCGGTTGGCCCGATGGGGGGAGGGAGGCAGAGCGGTGGCCCCCCCTGGCCCCCCCGTGGCTCCCTGCTGGGGGGAGCCCTTCTCCCGGAGCGACCTAGCTGTCCCGGGGACGTGCAGCCGGTTCCTCTTCCCGGGCCGCGACCGGACTGCTCGGCCGGGAAAGTAACTTGTGCCGGCGCCGCGCTCGCTCAGCCCGACGCGGAGGGGCGCTGAGCTCCCGCTGCGGCGCATGTGGCTGCCGCCCGGAGCGAGTGTTTGTAGCCTGGACACTCCCTCGCCGTACGGGGTGCAGCCGGGCGCCTCGGGACTGTAGTCGCCGAGCCGAGCTGGGGAGGGGCCGCGGGGAATGCAGCTTCGCCTTGGAGGTGACTGTGACTAGGTCACCGCAGGCTGGCGGCTGGCCGGCCTCGCCTTCCGGCCTGACATCCTTGCCTCCCCCCAGGGAACCACTCCCTCCTTCCTCATCCCGGACCCTGGGCAGTGCCCTGGGCCAGCTGCCCCGGGAGGTAGGGGAGGGCGTGGGCAGGTGAGGGCCACCAAGTGGCCAGGGGCCGCTGGAAGAGTTGTGCTCAGTTGTGAAGTGCTTCTTGCAAATATGTTCTGCGGTTGCATCTGTGTGATCTCCTCTACTCACTTTTCTTCTTCGGGAAAGTTAGGCATCAGGGAGTTGAGCGAGAAGGCTTTTTCCCTTGAGTAAGAATCTTAGGAGGAGATTTCCTTATTAAGTTCCTGCCTATATGATGACTGGGTTGACTCTTAACGTTTTAGTATCTGAAGTTTTAACGGTAGTGGAATCTCTTTAAAATATCGGTGGTGGGTTCCCATCCGAGTCATCTACTTTAAAGTTAATGGGGAAACAAACAACAAATTTTGCTTTTGTAGTTTTAAGCCTGTCAGCTCTCATGGACTGGTGCCAGCCTTTTTATGATTTTACTTTCAAAATGACTCATGGACCAAAAAAAAAAAAAAAATGAATATTACAATTGTTTGAGAGTATTTGTTTTAAGTCAAATGGCATTTCACATTTACAAATGTGAAAACCCCGTTTTCTGGGAGAGACATTGAGGAGAACTGACAAAACTAGCCGTGTTCAAAATGTCCCCCAGTTCAGATAGCAAGTCTAGACCAGTGGTGGAGCATGGGCACCATTACCCACCCCCGAACACATTTTATTGGTGCTGATATGTAAGTACCGAGCCACCATGCCCATTTAATAGCTCTTGGAGGTGGTGATATATTGATTTTGGTCAAAATTACAGCCACGTGCTGCATAATGACATTTCAGTCAACTAGGGACTGCATACATGACAGTGGTCCCATAAAATTATAATGGAGCTGAAAAATTCCTTTCACCTAGTGACATGGTAGCCATGGTGATGTCACAGTGCAGCATGCTAGTCCTGTGATTGTGATGCTGGCATAAACAAACCTGTGCTGCCAATCGTACAAAAGTGTAGCACATACAATTACGGGCGGTACATAGTACTGATAATGATAATGACTGTGTTGTCAGTTTATGTATTACTGTGCTTTTTATCAGTATTTTAGAGTGTGCTCTTTCTAGTTATAAAAAAATAAAACTTTGCTCTAAAACAGCCTTAGCCCTAGCTGGTTTGGCGTAGTGGGTAGAGCATTGGCCTGTGGACTGAAGAGTCCTGGGTTTGATTCTGGTCATGGGCACATGCCTAGGTTGCTGGCTCGATCCCCAATAGGGGGCAGCCAATCAATGATTCTCTCTCATCATTGATGTTTATATCTCTCCCTCTCCCTTCCTCTCTAAAATCAATTATATATATATATATATGTATATATATATATATATATATATATATATACATATATACACACACACACACACACACACACACCCTCATACATGTCCCATTTACCATGTCTCTTGATTGCATCATTTTCTCTTGGGCATGATTTAATCTCATGTTTTGTACAGTAACATGCTATACAGGCCTGTAGCCTAGGAGCAGCAGGTTATACCATATGACCTACATATGTGGTAGGCTATATCATCTACATGTGAGCGCACTCTATGACATTCGCACAATGACAACATCGTGTAAGGACACATTTCTCAGAAGGTATCCTCATTCATCATTAATTTGTCAGCGGGTCCAATGTAATTTCGTTTGCCAAAGACAGAAGCTAGCTTTAAGACTTTTCAAACATAATTAACATCGAAAAGAATGCTTATGGATCAGAAGAGCCAAACCCTTTTATTAACTTTGCAGGCAAGCAGTAAGGTATAGAATACAGATAAGTCATAAGAGCATAAATAAAAGAACTATCGTCTCCCATTAATGAAAACCAGACTACGCCCTGGCCAATATGGCTCAGTTGGTTGGAGCATCGTCCAGTACACCAAGAGGTGGTAGGTTTTTTTTTTTGTTTTTTGTTTTTTTAATATATTTTATTGATTTTTTACAGAGAGGAAGGGAGAGAGATAGAGAGTTAGAAACATTGATGAGAGAGAAACATCGATCAGCTGCCTCTTGCACATCCCCTACTGGGGATGTGCCCGCAACCCAGGTACATGCCCTTGACCGGAATCGAACCTGGGACCCTTCAGTCCGCAGGCTGACGCTCTATCCACTGAGCCAAACTGGTTTCGGCAAGAGGTGGTAGGTTTGATTCTTGGTCAGGGCTCACACCAAGGTTGTGGTTTTGATCCCCAGTTGGGGTGCCTTCAGGAGGCAACTGATCGATGCTTCTCTATCACATCAATGTTTCTCTCTCTTTCTCTCCCTTCCTCTCTCTCAAAATCAATAAAAAAAATAAAAAATAAAAAAATTAAACTAAGAGTTTCTGAGATAAAGCATTAAAGAAATATCTCCTTTATGGAAGATCCTGACCAGTACTCAGATTCTGACCCCCCAGTTTCCCTTACCCTCTGGTTCTTTTACTTTGATTATAATTGTAGATTCCTCCACCCACTGTGAGACACCTGCCTCTCCTTTAATGCTGACCCACATACGGACTTTTCTGGATGTCTATAAATGGCCTGAGATGGGCTACAGAAATCCAGTTTATCAAATACAGGTGCTGCCTCTCTTCCAGCAAACTTATAGTCATGCTTCTGCCCTGTGCCATTTGTTTTGTACTTTCAGTGTTCCAGGTACTAAAGTCTGTTGCAACCTGGTCCTTTTTTTTTTTTTTTTAACGTGGCCTACTTCCTTGCCTTAGATCACCCTAGGCACTATCCCAGGATGCATTATCCGTGGTCAAGACAAGAGCAACACATTTATCTTCCTTCAATCTCAGGGCCTCTTGCCGTTTAAGGTGAATGGTGTGAATTGTACTCTGTTCAAATTGTACTCTGTTGTGTACGATTTTATAGTCAACAAATATTTCATTTTTGAGTGCCTACTCTGTATCAGTGTTAGCTGTTTAGGAAACACTTCTTGCCCCTAACCTTAAATCTTGCAGTTTAGTCAAAAGAAGAAGAAAGACACTACTAGTAATCAAGGCTCCATAAATCAGCCAATACAAATTGTGGTACATGCTGTTAAGAAAAATCATGGCGGGGGTGGGGAGGGGGGTGGGGGTAAGAAATGGAGGAGCTTGGTCATAAAAGGGTTACCTGAAGATTGGGTTTTTGAGTTGAAATCTGAAGATTTGAAAAAGTAGTTGTTGGAGTGGGAAGGGGCACTCCAGAGAGGGACAAGGCCCAGAGGTAGGAGGCAGCATGGTGAACTGAGGCGCTGGAAGAAGATCCGTATAGTTAGAACATGGAGAGCGAGAGGAGTGGTAGGTGAGGGTGCAAAGGTAAGTGGGGGTCTTGTACACCAGGCTAAGGATTAGGTCTTTAGAGCACTGGGGAAGCCATTAAAGGGTTTTTAAGTAGCAAGACAACAGCCAGCTTTGTGTTTTGAAAAGATTGCCCTGGCCGCCTGCAGAAAGGATGAATTGGTTTGGAGCAAGAGCAGATAGTAGGCATCCGGCTGGACGTTATAACAGTTCAGGTGGGGCAGGATATTGCTTGGATTGGCAGGGTGACAGTGGAAGTGGAGAAAAGTAAATTGATTCAAGGGCTATTACAGATACAAAGGCATCAGGCCTAGGTGATTGGATGTGGGGGTGGTGGAGAAGAAGGCGTCAGGAGGCTTAGGATGATAGATTATTTGTTTCATTACTTACTGAAAGTTCTGAAGACAAATTTCATACATTCTTATGTTCTATTTTATGGTTATGGGAAAGCTTATTTTTTTTGGCTTTGTCCTCTAGATATTATAAGGTCAGCATTGATTAAGACCATCTGTTTAGCACTTGCAAAGTACAAAAAGTTCCTTTCATTAAAGAAATTATATTACCTCCCAGACCGTGTATCCCAGATTTATCCCCGAGTGAGTGTTTCACGTTGAGTCATAAGCCTCTGAAAATAAAGGTTTGTAATGGAAATGTTGAAAGATCGTTAGTGGTTCTAATACAGCACATTCAGTACTGGTGCGGTGCGAGCTGATGATTCTCTGTGCAATTGCTACTTTAGACAAACCATGACGGCCACTTGGGTTCAGAGCGTAAATAGGACAAATCCAGAACCATTCCCAGGCAGAGGAGTTGTATGTGATGGGCAAGCTAAGACTGGCTGAAAGGAATATCACTTAAACAAGGATGAGTGAATTGATTACCTTGTCACATTCCACCGTATGAAAACCATTTTCGCTCAATGATGATTGGTTGCAGCCTGAAAACTGCCCTTGGCCATGAGATTTTTATTTCAAAGGGAAGTGCCATGTATGCTATTAGGGGTGGAGCTATCACTTAAGCAAAAGAGTATGGTGTCTGACGTCCTAAGTGGACACTTCTGCCTCAGTTCCCCAGGCAAAATGCCTGAGATTGGTTTTTGTTCTATTTCACTGACCTCCCCCAACACTGCAATAAAAAAAAAACTTCCCTGTTGCCAAATCTAATAAATTCAAGGTTTGTAGACCTCTTGAAATTAATGCAGACTTTTGTATTCACATATATTCTTCTGAGTTAAGAATCAGAAGCTTTCATGTTTCCTAAAGGTGCCTGTAAACCACTCACTGAACCATTTGGAGGCGGGATTCATGTTTTCTGCTCATGGAGTATCTCCCAAGGTGCTAAGCCATTCACAGCCATTCACTCATGACACCCCCATAGGTCAGGACACCTGAATATCTAAACATTCCTGAGAATTGTTTTTTCTGTCGATTCTGTGGAACTGTTTCCCACCTAGTGGTGAAAAGTCAGCCATCAGACTTGTTACTACCTCACCTTCTTTCCCCCCAGTGAGACTCCATTGGAAAATACCAAGAACCCCTGAAGTAAAAGTCCCTGCTCTCAAGGGATCACATCCTAGTGGAAGAGAAAGAGGCAATACTCACGTGGCCTGGGTTCCTTCCCCTCTTCCTCAATCCAAGCAGTATAAGGAAACAATATGAGAGCTTTCACAAGGATATGTTTCATTAATAGCCAAACCAGTTGGTGATTTGGAAAAGCCATTCAGGGAGAACACAATTACTAGTAAAGAAAGAATGGATGCCGAAACCGGTTTGGCTCAGTGGATAGAGCGTCGGCCTGCGGACTGAAAGGTCCCAGGTTCGATTCCGGTCAAGGGCATGTACCTGGGTTGCGGGCACATCCCCAATAGGAGATGTGCAGGAGGCAGCTGATCGATGTTTCTCTCTCATCGATGTTTCTAACTCTCTCTCCCTTCCTCTCTGTAAAAAAATCAATAAAATATATTTAAAAAAAAAAGAAAGAAAGAATGGAAACTACTGAAGAGTCAAATTTGGATAACTATTTTGTGTATTAGGCTAGCTGCATGGCATGAGAGATTAGGTGTGGGTGACAATTTGGGTTCAGCATAAGCTGCATTAGATCATTTAATAGTAAATTGGAGTCCGAGAGAGAAAAAAATGTATCATGGGAATGAAAATCAGAATTCTGAGGTTGGGCCATTTATAAACAGAGTATTTGTAAATTCTAAATTAGGAGTTACTGAAAGAGTTGAACATCAAGTTTTGAATAGCTATTGAATGTAAGAAAATGACTTATCTTCAACTTTAACCCAGATCATTGTCTTTGTTCATATTTTGAATTCTGATTTTCATTCCGGAAGAACGAATTTATAATCTGACAAAAGGGAAAAAGAAGTTTAATACAGGGTGTGGCTAAAGTAGGTTTATAGTTGTTTCTTGGAAAATAATACAATAGTTAATAGATAATACAATAATAAACTCTGTTTCACATACAATTGTAAACCTACTTTTGCCTCACATGTATAGAATTTAAAGGTTCGAGAATAAAATGGCTATAGCTTGAGGCTATGAAAGAAATGATTTTATAGTAAGATTATGGATGGTGGAAGAGGGAGAACGATGAGAAGGTGGAATATATATTAGCAGTGTGAACAAACTTCGTAAGAATCGGAAGATAGCTTATAGACATGGCACTCATTCACTCAAGGAATATTTCAGATATTTATTGTTTAGCATGTGCCCATCCATTGCTGTAGGTGGTGGAGATAGTATACTGTACAGTGGAGGAGATGGAAAGTTTTTTGTGTTTTTTTAAATATATTTTATTGATTTTTTTTATAGAGAGGAAGGGAGAGGGACAGAGAGCCAGAAACATCGATGAGAGAGAAACATCGATCAGCTGCCTCCTGCACACTCCCCACCGGGGATGTGCCCGCAACCAAGGCACATGCCCTTGACCGGAACTGAACCCCGGACCCTTGAGTCCGTAGGCCAGTGCTCTATCCACTGAGCCAAACCGGTTAGGGCGAGATGGAAAGTTTTGACATCACAAAGATGTTACTTAGGGCTTGACCTAATAACCACACAGTAGGTGTTATGTCTGTACTGACAGCAATCTTCTTTTGATGTATTTTTTCAGTACTTGCCAACCTCCAGCCATCCGTACATTCAAAATAACGTATTGAGGGCTTTCTTCCTTGCAAGGCACTGGGGCTGGATGCTGGAGATGGCAAGAACACAAACTCCAATCTCCTCTCATAAGTGAGATAAATGGTGTGAATATGGAACAGTCATAAAAAGGAGATTTTACACAGCTGTCGGAGGTGGATGCTCAGAGGCAAGAGTGAAGAGCATGGCATTTGGCTAGACGTAGAGTATCAGTGGGATTTTGACAGGTATCGATGAAGAGAACAACATTCTAGACCAGCAATTGCTAATCAGTGTGCTACAAGAATTTTTAAAACACGCAGTACATAACTATTTAGTCAGGGGCACTGACCTCTTTTCCCTTAGATTGTCAAATAAAATGACAACAGCCAATAAAACAATAGCTGTCCAGTGCAAATGAATCAAAATTATATCTATTTTTTGTCAGATCGGCAAAAAATGCATTGTTTGATGTGAACAGAATTTTAGTAATTAGTTTGTGTGCCATGAGATGAAAAAGGTTGAAAATCAGTGTTCTAGACTAAAGGAATATGGTGAGACTAGAAAGAAGTCTGGTTTACCAGTGAAAAGTGGTAGATTTAGGTTTGGAAAAGCAAGTTTGGACCATGTTTTGCAGGGAATTAAGTCGTAGGCTAGGGAACTGGGTTGGGGTTTTATCCAGCAGGTATAAAAGCTCTTCGGAAGTTTTGAAGAGGAGTTGAGGGATTGGTGGCATTCATTTTTTTCATCAACTCTTGAGTCACTAATTCACTCAACAAATATTTCAAATATTGATTGCCTTCTAAGTATCATCAATTGTCCTAGGCCAGTGGTCAGCAAACTCATTAGTCAACAGAGCCAAATGTCAACAGTACAACAATTGAAATTTCTTTTGAGAGCCAAATTTTTTAAACTTAAACTATATAGGTAGGTACATTGTTATTAACTTAATTAGGGTACTCCTAAGGCTTGGGAAGAGCCACACTCAAGGGGCCAAAGAGCTGCATGTGGCTCGAGAGCCGCAGTTTGCTGACCATTGTCCTAGGCATTGAAGATGCCATAGTAAATAATAGCAACGGTAATAGAGAACATACATTGAATCCTTACTTTGTGCCAGCTCACCATTCTACATGTATTATGTTGTTTCATTGAAACAATGGCCCTCTAATGCAAATTTGATATAATCCCCACTTTATAGATAAGGCCACTGAGTTACAGAGAGGTAAACACCTTGCCCAAGGCCATTTACTTAGGAAGTGGTAGAGCCAGGATTCAATCTCAGGTGTTCTAACTTCAGAGCGTTGCTCTCTGGCCCTACCCTATGGTTTTTAATAGCATAGACGAGACCCTGTGGACTACAAAAAGGGAGACAGACAATAGAGAAGTTATTTCAAATAGCGACAATCACCGTGAAGACAATATTCAGGAGAAAGGGGCAGCAGGAACCACTCAGGGAAGGTCAGAGAAGATGATGGCTGAAATGAGGCCTAAAGAGTATGAGCCTGTAATGCAGTTCTGAGGAATAGCATTTCAGACAGAGGGAGCATGAAGTGTGAAGCCTCGGAGTTTGAAAAGGGGGCCTGTATGTTTGAGAAATAGAATGAATCCTCATCATGTAGTTTTGATAATATATATACTATATGTAATGTAGACATTATATGAAAAATGATTAAAATAACACAGTAGACAATTTTTGTACCCTTTTAGTCTGTGCCCTGGCTGGTGTGGCTCAGTGAGTTGGGTTTGTCCTATGCATGGAAAGGTGGTGGTCTGATTCCTGGTCAGGGTACATGCCCACGTTTTGGTCTCGATCCCCAGTAACGGGTTTGTAGGAGGCAGCCAGTAGATGTTTTTCTGTTGATTGATGTTTCTCTCTCCTATCAATGTTTCTCTCTCTCCTTCTCCCTTCCTCTCTCTCTCGAAATCAATAAAAAATAGTGGGAGGGAAGGAGGAGGCCAATGTAACTGGAGGTGGCGAGTTTGGAGGGAATACAGTACTCGATGAGCTTGCAGATGTAGGCAGGGCTCTGGGTTGGATGACAAATTATACCATCATTGCACTCTGTGAGCTGGCCCTAGATAAACAAAATGAGCAATAACTTGTTTTGGCCACAGGTTTGTGGGCCAGACACACAAATAGCAATTGCAATGGGTGTGACAAAAACTGTATTAACTAAGTCCACTGGGTCCTGTGGGATCGCAGAGCAAGCAGCGTCTCGTCTGCCGTCAGAGAGCTCATCTTAGGGCAGGGATGAAGGAACTGTATGCAAAAGCATGAAAGACTGAAGCAAATCCTGGGGACTGCTTGGCTGGAAGATGGGAACGGGGAGTGGAGGGATGGGCGAGAGGACCATAGGAAGATCAATAGAACCTGAACCCTGAACGATTGAACAGTCAGAGCCAGGGAATAAGGAATAATCTGGAATCAAGTGCAGGCTAGATTTCAATGTGGAGAGAAATGTCTCTGTAAGAGAAGATGAGACCTAACCTGGGAGAGGGGCCAAGAACATGAATATGAAGAGAGAGATAGTATGAAAGTAGAATTCCCCAGGGTAGCTCTTGGGAGGAGGAATCCTACTGGTTGGCATAGGAAAGAAAACTGCCTTTAGAAGGACCAGAACTGTCTGGCACAGTGGTTCTCAACTTCAGCAGGCATCAGAATCACCTTAAGAATGTGTTAAAACACAGATTACTCAGCCTCGTGCCCAGATGTTCCGATTCAGTTGGTTTGCGGTGGGGCAGAGAATTTGCATGTCTGACTAGCTCCCAGGTGATGCTGATGCTAGTGGTCCAGGGCTCACACTTTGAGAAGCACAGGTGTAGAGAATGTGTGGGTTTGGAGGCCGAAAAACAAAACATTGTTTGGTTTGGGCATATGGTATTTTACAGACTTGGGTCAGTCAAGTGAAGGTGTTTACCAGGTAGATGGAATTCAGAATAGAAGTCGGTATTGGATGCAGAGGGCCCAGCTCATTGGCAGGAACATGATGTCTGCAGCTCAGGGAGTAGATTGATAGATTAAGGGAGCTCATGTGGATGGAGGAGAGAAACATGGGTAGGAAAAAAGAAACATGGAAAGTGCCTTATTCTGGTGCTAAGAAGGTCCAGGCAGAGGTAAAATGCTTTAGAGAATATTACCCTCTCGAAAACAGGAGCAAAAGGTAATCCCCTTAAGGGTGGGCCAATCAACAATTTCAGATGCTACAATATTTGAGCAAGATCTGATTAGAATTAAGGATGTAGCGAGTGGGTGTGGAAGCAAGTTCACCTGTTGCCAAACTAACCAGTAGTACTTGAGAGGGACTACAGTAGCCTCTTGTCATCAGTAAGTAAGAATGACCCAGGAAAACTGGATCACATGACAGAAGTTCAAGGGGTGAAGGATGGGTGTTTTTTTTAGAGAACTGTAACTACCAAAGGGGAACATAATCCATTTGGGGTTGTATCTTTTCTGCCTTCGTCTCCCCCAACCATCATTCTGTGTCTGTCTGTGTCTGTATTGACATATGTGTATACAAGGGTGGGGCAAAAGTGGGTTTACAGTTGCTTGTGTGGAAAATAATACAATAATAATAAATAAATAATACAAGAATAAACTGTTTTGAGTACTCAAAACTATAAACCTACTTTTGCCCCACTCGAATATATTTTTAATTGAATCATACTCATGTAGTTGTGACCCCTCGGGATATGTTAGAGGCCTGGTGCACAGATTCAGCCCGATCCCTACAGGCCAGGCCAAAGGACCCCACTGGTGCATGAATCCGTGCACTGGGCCTCTGGTATGCATATAAGATCTTTGGTTAATCTCTTCCCGCCCTCTCCCATCCCCCCTTCCCGCTGAGATTCATCATTCTGTTCCATGTCTCCATGCCTGTGCGTTGAGCATCTGCCCCCTAGGGGTCAGTGCACGTCATAGCTACCGGTCGAACGGTGGAACAGTCACTTAGGCTTTTATATAGAGAGATGCTATATGTAATGTAGACATTATATTAAAAATATGCTTGTAATACACATTAGGCATTTTTGTACTCTTTAGTCTGAAATCTAGTAACTTGTAAAGTGTTTAGAACAACACTTTAATATTTGAAGTTGGGAAAGAAAAAACAGAACAGCAAAACAGTACACTCAGCATTTCAGTAATGCTAGCTAAAAAATGAGGTCTGCTGCTGCATTCCAGTTCAGCCTAGTGATCCCGAAAGCAATGCTGAGACAAGTGGAGCTGCAATTACCCAGGGCTTACATCTTTCTTGGAGAGGGAAAAACTTCCAGTTGCTAAGAATCCTGAATATTTCAAAATGAGAAATGTCCTCATTTCTGCCCCATTATAAATTCTCTTCTGGGCTTCCCAGCCTCCGCTGCGTTTTTAAGCGTTGCTCCTGAGAAGCATTTAAACATGCCAACAGGGAGACCTGATTGAGTTCACTGAGTATAAGAGCTGGTGCACTGCAACTTGAGGAAAAATTAGCTTTGCATTACCTAATTAGGTTGATGGACTTGCTGCAGAGCACCCTGGTTTCCCAAACCGAGAGGTACAATTATCTGCAGTATTATATCAATACCAACTAGTCCGCTAATAGGCTTCCAACCCAAGCAATTGGAATTTGTTATTACCAAGGACATTTAAACTGGATGAATTCAGATTAAACCATTGGGAGCAGTTCTGCTCGAGATTAGAATGGAATAGATGACCTACGCTTTTTTTTTTCACCTTTAATCTTTTATTGAGTCCCTGGGTTTAAGAATACATTTGGGCCTCAAGGGGTACGCTGCTCTCTTCAATAGTAAATGTACATGTTTAATGATTATTTGGCTTACACATAATTTTTAGTTCTTGTTTTTATAAAATATTTTATGACATGGGTTAGTGCTTAAATATTGAGGTACTTACTATGAAAATATATATTTACTGGTATGTGTATACTTTATTAAAAGAATTGGTATTAATTAAAGAATAAGTACGTCTTAAATAGATACTAACTGAGAAGTTACCAAAACTTTGTCACTCTATGAGAAGGTGGATATATCAGCATTTCTGGTTTTTAAACTATCTGTAATTATCTTTAATATCTTGATTTTCCTTTTTAATAAAAACATAAAAAAAACCAAAAAAACCTGTGATGAGAGAGTCTCTGTCATGTGAGGCAGGTTTGCAAATCGCTTTTGTAACTGTGTGGAGGCCTAAGCCTTCTCCAGCTGGAGCCCTTGTTAAGTCTGACGCATTGAGTCCAGCTATTGAAGTGAAACAGTGGACGCGGTTCTCAGTGTAGCAGGAGACCCTTTTAAACAGTTTTACAAAATTTTAGGAATGAACACTTGTTAAGAAGTGATATCATAACATCAGTGCACTATCTTTATGCTTCTGTGAGAATTTTTTTATAAACTTTTTTAGAAAAGCTAAATAGAAAAAATTGAACGCTACAGTACAGTTATACTTTTATAAAAAATAAAGTTGTAAGCCACGATGTTTGAAGTGCTCTAAAGGTTCATTACTTGTCAGTATTTACTGTTGCGCTTGAAATAATTTTAGTCCATTGAAGTAAATATTTCATTTACAGTTTATTAAAATCTGTTATGGAAAAATAGTCCCTTGTGGCCCTACCACAAAACAAATGGATCGGTGATTCACACAAATTTCATATTGCCAGAATCCTATATAATGAAAGGCTAATATGCAAATCGACTGGACAGTGGAACGACTGGTTGTTATGACACGCACTGACCACCATGGGGCAGATGCTTAA
The DNA here is from genome assembly GCF_014108235.1 of Myotis myotis. Classification (NCBI taxonomy): domain Eukaryota; kingdom Metazoa; phylum Chordata; class Mammalia; order Chiroptera; family Vespertilionidae; genus Myotis; species Myotis myotis. Next base: position 71,830,365 of record NW_023416368.1, read on the forward strand.
CGCAGGAACTGCCCCCTGGTGGTCAGTGTGCTCTCATAGGAGGAGTGCCGCTCAGCCAGAAGCAGGGCTCACTGTTGGTGAGTGCAGCGGAAGTGGCGGGAGCCTCTCCTGCCTCCCCGACAGCGCTAAGGACCCCTTGGGGGATGTCCTCCTGCCAGCTATAAAAAATACCCAACAGAGATACTCAGATATAGAAAATTGGAAGGGAGGAGCACGATATATAGATTCAATATCTATTTAGATTTATAGTTTATTAGTCAGTTGTATAAACACTTAAAAAATAACTCAAGAACAGTCTGGTGGGGTTAAGTAAATTCAGATATTTTTATTTGCTTGATTGTTTAATGTTGCTATGAAATGTAGGTATTTGTGATGGAAAATATTTGCCTAGAAAAATTTACAATGCAGTATTTTATACTGGGGTTCTTTGTCAATGTCAACCCATGTACCTAATTTAGACATTCTCTAAAATATTTAGCTTATTAGGTATAGGTTTTAGTTATGCTTACTTGGAATGACTTAAATCCAGCCTCCCTCCAATATTTCTTCTGGAAATTCTTATCAGACAATCTGATCATCATGTGTCTTAAAATTTAACTAATCTGACAAAATTAGTCTTTTAATCTCTAATATAGAAAGGTGTCCCATGTAAATCTTAGTATTTGTTACCTTTACAATCTGTTTACAGGCGGTTTTTAAAATCATTTTTATTTTTCAGTTACAGTTGACATTCAGTGTTATATTCGTCTCAGGTGTACACCCCAGTGATTAGACATTATGTAACTTACAAATGCTCATCCTGATAAATCTGGTACTCATCTGAGACCACACATAGGTATTAGAATATCATTGTCTACAATCCCTATGCTGAATTTTACATCCTCATGACTATTCTGTAACAACCAGTTTGTACTTCTTAATCCCTTCACCTTTTTTTTCACCACCTCACCCCAACCCCCATCCCATCTGGCAACCATCAAGATGTTCTCTGCATCTGAGTCTGCTTCTGTTCTGCTTGTTGGTTTATTTTGTGTTTTTTTAGATTCAATTGCTGATAGATATGTTTCATTTTTTACTTTTGAAAGAAAGCATTTAGAACCCACTGTTTGCAAGTCGGCTAACTCTTGCCAGGGTGATTTAAAATGAATAAAAAGCCCATTAGATTTTTGGCAAATAAGCTCTCAATTATGGTACAGAATAAATGACTACAAAGTGCTTTTTAATGTAATGGCCTGAAAATGACTGAAATCTTATTACTTTACACATGCAGATTTTTCTCCTATGGTGGGGTGTTTCATTTTCAAGCTAAAACACCACTGTCGAGATTGGAAATTTTGATCACTTAAAATGTATAATTACATTTTAACATTTAAGCAAAGACTGGTAGAATTGGGAAATATAGGCATGCAATTTCATTAACTGTTGCTCTCTGCATGGTGGCCTCTGAGGAAATTCAAAGTCCAGTATTTGTAAAAGAAGGTTGGAGGAGAGTGTTCTTATTGTGGTGGCCAATTAAAGTTGCTCGCAGTCCAGGGAAGTTCTAGTGGGTGGTGAAGAGAAAAATGCTTTTAGCAGCTACTGTAGTTTTCTAAAATTCTGTATCCTAAAAATGCGCTAAAAGAAGGTGACTTCCAAATACCTTGGTACATTTTCTGTGTGCAATTAAAATAACCCTTACTCTTCTTTTCATAGTTACCATTTAGACTCTAAAACCCAGCACACATTTTAAAATAAATGTAGCACCGTTGTTAACTTTGGAAATTTTTGAAGAGCAATATCAAACCTTCAAAGATAATAGAGCCCAAAATATGACCCCTTTTCTCAGGGCCTGCTCTTGAGGAAAGCACGGGTGTCATCCAAAGTGTGGGTGAAACTATGTAGAGGCCACGTCAGTATTCTCAAACTGCTTCCCCCTGCATCTTCCTTTGAATTCCGAGGGTAGTTTTAATGAATGTGGCTTCATTTTACTTTCCATAAATTGCTACCGCGGGAAGAGTGCCAGCCACTCTTGCTTGAGCATCCTATACTTGTGACTAAGTTGAAGAAAATCACAGCCGACAGTCTAATAAATAGCTTCATGGTCGTACAATCATGTTTCATAAGAGGCAGTTAGCGTCCTTGACCTCTGCTCAATTAACTGCTAACACCAAGAGAAAAGTAAATGTTAAATCTTTGTTATGTGTTGGCAAAAATTACTTCCTGACGATCAAGTGAATGGCTTGAAGCATGTATTCTGATTTGCATGTGTGTGTTTTTTTATCTTAAATATTAGGTACTTGTGTTTAAAAGTAAACATGTCTTATGTGATGATTTATGACTGGAAGGACTGATAAAATGCAGAGAGAGTAGCTAAAAGAACATTGTAAGTGACAAAGAATAGGTTTTTAAGGTTGTAGAAAATCTGAAACTTAAGGTAATTGCAAAGGTAATGTCTAGATATCTGTTCAGTATTTTTGTTTGCTAATGAATTTTGATACCTTTCCTACTGTTCCTTCAGGGCTTCATAAAAATAACTGCAATCTATTGAACTACTTTTTTTCTCCCTCTGGACAGAGGATTCCTTTCTTCGATGGTGAGACATTTGTTGAGTGGTTGGTCAGTTTCTTTGAGTCCTAAATGTGAGAACAATTCCTTCAAGGTTAAAAATGTCAGTCATGTAGCTAGATAAGCCATGGCAGCTCGGAAAGCCAAGCCTGCCATTTGGGCACACAGCATGTAGCCTTTGACAGATGAGGCTAGCAGCTTACTCATAATTTTCTAACACACTCGGGTTGCATTTCCTGAATAGCCCCAATTCTTTTTAATTAAAGATAACTGAAGCTTCACAGTCCTCTGTCATACCCATAACTCTTGTGATGGCTCATTCCTAATAAGAAAGTAGTATATTTCTAAAATAGGTATAATGAACTTTTTTAAACTTTATTCTCCCTTGGTAATCTCTGTACCCCCTCCCCACAACTCCTGCCACATGCCTCGCTTTTATTTTTATTTATTATTATTTTTTATATTTATCTTTATTATTGAAAGTATCACAGATGTCCCCTTTTTCCCCCTGTTGACCCCATCTAGCCTGCACCCACCCCCTGCCCCAGGTCTTTACCGCACTATTGTCTGTGTCCATGGGATATGCATATAGATGGCCAAGAGACATATGAAAACCTCATCCAAGAGATGCAAATTAAAATGACATGAGGTATCCCCTCACATCTGTCAGAATGGCTGCCATTAACAAATCAACAAATGACAAGGGCTGGTGAGGATGTGGAGAAAAGGGAACCCTAGTGCACTGCTGGTGGGAATGCAGACTGGTGCAGCCATTATGGAAGACAGTATGGAGTTTCTTCAAAAAATTAAATATGGAACTGCCATTTGATCCAGTGATTCCATTGCTAGGAATATATCCTAAGAAACCCAAAACACCAATCAGAAAGAATATACCAGTATGCACCTCTATCTATGTTCATAGCAGCGCAATTGACAATAGCTAAGATCTGGAAACGTGCCTCACTGCTTAAACAGAATGCTTTGAGAAGCATTTGCTTCCTGTGAAATAGCGAGGAGGAATGGAAGAAAGATTGGAAAGTTGGTTTCCTTGCAAGAGATTTTCTGTTCAAAGACTGGGAGTTTTCCTTGGTTGGCATGGGCAATTAAAAATTGCCTCATATATGCAGCGATGAAAATCAAATCACATGTAAATTTGTAAGTGGAACATTTTTCTGATAAATTTTTAAAAAAAATGAACAACAGATTTAGAACAGTGTTATTGTTGCTTTGAAGTGTTAATATTCTGAAAGTTGAACTATCAGTCTCCTTTCTGTTTCTACCACCTCTCATCGGTGACTGTAAGCACTGGTTCACTTCTCAGAGTTAAGTAGTAAAAATGATGAGAACATACACAATGCATCATGAAGTCAGGTTCCTGATTTATTTCTAGTGCCTTCCATCTAGATATATATTTGATTTGCTTATTTTGTGTCCTGTATCCATGGGCCAGTATTAATAGTCCTAGCTGTTTTTATTTCGGATATGCAAATACATACAGTGGGGCCTTGACTTACGAGTGTCCCGACTAACAAGTTTTTTGAGATACCAGCTGTCTCTCCGCGGATTTTTTGCATTGAGTTGATAGAGTAATTTGAGTTAACGAGCTCCTTAACGAGCTCGGTCTGGGAACGAATTAAACTCGTAAGTCAAGGCCCCACTGTATCTAAAAACATAAATGGTGATGGAAAGAGACTTGACTTGGGGTGCTGAAAACGCAATACAACATACAGCTGATGTATTATAGAACTGTATACTTGTAACCTATATTATTCTGTTAATCAATGTCACTCCAATTCAATAACAATTTTTTTCACAACCATATTTTTTGTAATTGATGACTGACACCCATAAAAGTAAAACAACAAACAAAACCCACCATGCTTTAACTGGTTTATGGTAAAGCATGAGAAATTTGCTGCGTTTCAACCTGCTTATTATCATTTACAAATCAACTTCTTGCCCAGAGAAGCCTGAGGCTGATTGAATTCTCTGCATTGCTCTGTGGAAACATGTACTTGTGGGCATGACCTCATTAAATGTTTACGGAGTAGCACCTGGAATCCTGAAAGGACAATGCCATTTAGATGCCTAACTTACTGCTAGGAGTAAAGATCAGTAGCTTGCAAAAAGAAAAGTGGAAAAATTCATTTTGGGGAGGTTAGGACTTGGATTACTGTAATTACTTCACTGAGCGAATTCCATGATTCTCTACGAATACAGGCACTACATTATATGATTTTGTAACACTGATTAAATGTTTCCTGTCCCAGTCAGCCTAATGAGTTAAAATATTTTGGATATTTAGCCCAAGCTGCAGCTCAGGAATACTGAACTCAAAATTTCGTACTGTAGTCTGGTTACCAGGAAGTAGTGAAGGTCAAATCAGGGCTGCTGGGGAGGTTTTCATTTCCTTGTGTAAACCTAGCCTTCCCATCTCCTGCTTCTGCTTGTCCTGTGTCAATGGTAACAGTTTCTGTGGTTACCCAAACTGTATGCTAGTCAAGTAAGAGACATAAACCCTAAGTTCAAGAAATTCGGCAATCTCATGGTTTTGGAATAATCTGATATTTTAGTAGTTTTTCTTTTTCTTCCCTTTTTTTGTCACTGTCTTAGGGAGAATTTGAAAAACCCAAATAAGTCCATAATTAATAAAAAAGATCCCTAGGGAAAGTATACTGACATTGATTGTAGTATTCCTTACTAGGGTTTGTGTATAGGAAGTAAAGTAGGAAGTGCTATTAAAAGGAGGAGTGCCCGGCTGGCATGGCTCAGTGGTTGAACATCAACCCATGAACCAGGAGGTCACGGTTTGATTTCTGGTCAGGGCACATGTCTGGGTTGAGGGCTCGATCCCCTGTAGGGGGCATGCAGGAGGCAGCCGATCCATGATTCTCTCTCATCATTGATATTTCTCCCTCTCTCTTCCTCTCTGAAATTAATAGATATATAGATATAGATGATATAGATATAGATATAGATAGATATAGATATAGATATAGATATAGATATAGATATAGATAGATAAAAAAAATGAAAGTAAATAAGAAACTAAGAATCACCTAGATAGACAGATATATGCCTAAATGACCGGTTGACATGATGCTCACTGACCACCAGGGGGCAGACGCTCAATGCACAGGATGGGCTCCCTCCTGTCTGGATCGGGCCTGCAGGGATCAGGCCAAAACGGGCTCTCCAACATCGCCCCAAGGGTCCCGGATTACAAGAGGGCACAGGCCAGGCTGAGGGACCCCACTGGTGCATCAGTCTGTGCACTGGGCCTCTAGTTAAAATATATTTTAAAATAAATAAATAAAAGCAGAGGGAGCTTTGCTGTAGTACAAGGTGATAGTTTAGGCCAACCATTTGTGTTGGGGGAGAGGGTAGGGAGGATGAGGGTATCTAAACCATATACATCTTTTTTCTTTCTAAAAATAATTGGGTTGAAAACTCTGAATATTAATTCCCATGAATACTAAATATCCTGGGGAAGTTATATTGATGTTTAATTGACTTACTGTATAACATACAGCTCCCTAAGGACAACCTGGTGGATTACAAATAGAAGCTGACATCATTGTATAGTAAAAGTAGACATGGACTCTGACATGGGTTAAAATCCTGGTGGAAACCCTGTGAATAGTTTAGTGAGCTTCACCTAGTGACTTCACCTCTCCAAGCCGCCTTTTCCTCATAAAATCTACCTCAGAGCCATGTTCTTGTGCTTCCACCAGGGTAAGTTTATGAGAGCTCCTAGTGCAGTGTGTACCTGGCAGTTTTATACAGGTTGTTTTCCCTTCTTGTATGAGCATCATAATTTGTACATAGTTTCGAGAGCAGTTAAAAGAATTAAAATAATGAAGTTATGCAAATTTGTTATGCATTCATTATTTTGCATTACAGGTGAAAAGGGGTGGAATATTGTCTTTTCTCCTGGACCTCTAGGCATTCGGCTTACAAGTCATGTCCTTCAATGTACCAATGTTCTAATATGTTGAAAGAGGAAAATACTATCATTTGTGTACTTTAACATATAGTCCTTTTTCCTGAATGTAAATGTATGTTCATTGTAGAAAATATTAAAAAAATGAAAGCAAATAAGAAACTAAGAATCACCTATAACCCATCTTATTCAAAGCTAATTATCAAGATTTTTTTATATAATGTATATATTAATTTGTAGATTGCCTTTTTATTTTACTGTAGAAATATTTTAATTTCTATATTGTTTCTAGGATATATACTGTTTTGTAAACAAATCTTAACATCTGGTAATTTTAGTATTGAGTGGTTTAAAGATCAGGAAAAAAGAAATTCCAAAATTGCTGTGTACAACACATTTGCAAAATTGTTTTTCATCTGCTCCTTTCAAAATGTATAGGTATGATTCTGACTTTTATAAGAAGTTATAAAAGTTGCTGTTGAAACTAGTTTGTGCTTCCTTGCTCAGCCAACAATTAAGTGGAGAAAAGCAGAAGTGATCTGAGGGAGAATACTGAAAGAGCAGTTTTTCTTGGCAGTGACTTATTTCACCCTCTTTCTTATTCTTCACCCTAGGAAAGTCCACAACTTAATTTTGAGTTTCAGTTACTGAACACTCTAAAGCAGTGGTTCTCAACCTGTGGGTCGCGACCCCTTTGGCGGTCGAACGACCCTTTCACAGGGGTCGCCTAAGACCATCCTGCATATCAGATATTTACATTACGATTCATAACAGTAGCAACATTACAGTTATGGAGTAGCAATGAAAATAATTTTATGGTTGGGTCACATCATGAGGAACTGTATTTAAAGGGCCAGAAGGGAGAACCAAGATGGCGGCATAGGTTAACGCCGGAGTTTGCTGCTTTGAACAACTACTTCAAAAGTGAAACCAAAAAACGGAAGGGACATCACCCAGAACCACAGGAACGCTGGCTGAGTGGAAGTCCTACAACTAGGAGGAAAGAGAAACGCATACGGACACTCAGAGGAGGCGCAGTGCTGAAGTCAAATTCTGAGGTGCAGAGTGCGCGGAGCGGGCTGGCGGCGGAGGGCGCGGTTGGCGTTTTCAATCGGGAGGGAGTCGCAGACTCTGAGCTCCAGATCCGGGCGAGTCTTTAGGGACCCAGACTCAAACGGGAGAAGCGGGACTGTCTGGCTTCGGTCAGAGCGAGTGCAGCTTTCTCTCCGAGCTTTGCAGCGGGTGCTGGGACTCAGAGAGGCAGAGCCCCTGGGGACAGGACTGAGAGCCGCCATAACTGCTCTCTCCGGCCCACCCTGTTGATCCTGTGCGACCTGCCCCGCCCAAGCCCTGCACACAGGCATTTGCCGGATAGCCTCAGGCAAAGGCTAGATTAGCACCTCCCTAGAGGACAGAAGTTCTCTCACTGCTGACACAGCTGATTCTCATAGCCACTTGGCCTGGAGGTCAAACCCTCCCTGGAATTAGCTACAACAATCAAGATTTAACTATAAGACTGCGAACAAAGACCACTAGGGGGTGCACCAAGGAAGCATAACAAAATGCGGAGACAAAGAAACAGGACAAAATTGTCAATGGAAGATATAGAGTTCAGAACCACACTTTTAAGGTCTCTCAAGAACTGTTTAGAAGCCGCCGATAAACTTAATGAGATCTACAAGAAAACTAATAAGACCCTCGATCTTATATTGGGGAACCAACTAGAAATTAAGCATACATGGACTGAAATAACGAATATTATACAGACTCCCGACAGCAGACCAGAGGAGTGCAAGAATCAAGTCAATGATTTGAAATGCGAGGAAGCAAAAAACACTCAACCGGAAAAGCAAAATGAAAAAAGAATCCAAAAATGCGAGGATAGTGTAAGGAGCCTCTGGGACAGCTTCAAGCGTACCAACATCAGAATTATAGGGGTGCCAGAAGATGAGAGAGAGCAAGATATTGAAAACCTATTTGAAGAAATAATGACAGAAAACTTCCCCCACCTGGTGAAAGAAATGGACTTACAGGTCCAAGAAGCGCGGAGAACCCCAAACAAAAGGAATCCAAAGAGGACCACACCAAGACACATCATAATTAAAATGCCAAGAGCAAAAGATAAAGAGAGAATCTTAAAAACAGCAAGAGAAAGAAACTCAGTTACCTACAAGGGAATACCCATACGACTGTCAGCTGATTTCTCAACAGAAACTTTGCAGGCCAGAAGGGAGTGGCAAGAAATATTCAAAGTGATGAATACCAAGAACCTACAACCAAGATTACTTTATCCAGCAAAGCTATCATTCAGAACGGAAGGTCAGATAAAGAGCTTCACAGATAAGGAAAAGCTAAAGGAGTTCATCACCACCAAACCAGGATTATATGAAATGCTGAAAGGTATCCTTTAAGAAGAGGAAGAGGAAGAAAAAGGTAAAGATACAAATTATGAACAACAAATATGCATCTAGCAACAAGTGAATCTAAGAATCAAGTGAATAAATAATCTGATGAACAGAATGAACTGGTGATTATAATAGAATCAGGGACATAGAAAGGGAATGGACTGACTATTCCTGGGGGGGAAAGGGGTGTGGGAGATGCGGGAAGAGTCTGGACAAAAATCATGCACCTATGGATGAGGACAGTGGGTGGGGAGTGAGGGCGGAGGGTGGGGCGGGAACTGGGAGGAGGGGAGTTATGGGGGGGAAAAAAAAGAGGAACAAATGTAATAATCTGAACAATAAAGATTTAATTTAAAAAAAAGAAAAGAAAAAAAAAAAAAATAAAGGGCCAGAAGGTTGAGAACCACTGCTCTAAAGCTTTTAAGCTTCTGCTTAAAGACTAAATACTAAGAAATTTAAGTCACTGCCATGGGGTTAATTATGCTGTGTGGTAAGTGCATTGTTAATTTTATTTATTAACCTTGTTCCCATTGTTGTGAAGAATTTTTCTTTCTACTTGTATAACGCAGCCATTTCTGTATTTTCTCAAATATTTTCCTCCACATTATTAACATTTTAAAAAATAACAATGAAAATTATGCCCTTATGTTTAGTCACCTCTTGGCTAGACTACACCTATTTCACTGCACAGTGATGTGGCTTCTTTTCTATGACCGTGAGTCTAATTTTAAGTTCACACACAGATTTTGTTTGCATATTTATTTATACTTTTGTAACAGGTCAGCACTGTTTGTTTCTACCCATGAAGGGAGCCAAAAATGTGTCTGAAAATTGGTGGGTAAACATTAAGTACTAATAAGGAACTTTTATTGAATTCTTACTGTGCTCTCTGTTAGACATGTTTATCTTCTCAAGTTAATCTTCTGACATTTTTCAGATGAGGAGATTTGCAGTTTAGAAAAGTTAAAGGCCTTGCCTGGGGTCACTGGCCTTGTAGGTAATGGAGCCAGGGTTCAAACCCAGGCTGACTGCAGAGCCCACCCTCTGAGGCAGGGAGGGTCACTGATTCAGTCTTAGAGTTTGCTAAAAGCTGAATCAGTAAGGGCGTTACCTGCGTTATGTCACTAGCCAGTGCTTTATGGATAGGTGCACCTGTCTCCAGGGCAGGAATCTAGCTGCCTGGGCTTGCTGAATTCTGCCTTTAGGCCATGGCACTCTGTCCCTGTTTGGCATAGCATCCAGCTATCTAAATCTTCTTACAGCCTTCGGAGTTCCACCTCTCCTCTGAAGCTTTCTTTAACAATTTTAGACCACACTGATATCTCCAGTCTCAGGAAAGGATCCTCATTATGGTGCATGATTATAAACGGCCATAATACTCTTTAGCACATGGCTGCTTCCCCAGCTGGTCCCTGAGCTCCTGGAGAGCAGGCCCTGTATTACACTACTCCCTTGGGCCCCTGCTAATTAGCCTCTGGTCTTACTCTCCTAAAGAAGAGAGGTTCAAGTTCCAGTGGCTTATTTTCAGTTGACAAATACTCATTGTGTCCTGGTCATGACCCCCAGTGAGACCTGCACTTCATTCTTAATCCTCAGACTTGAGGAACTCGTGTAATCATTTTCTGAAACACTGACATCAACAGTCATACTCTCTTTACTGCTCTCCAGTGGGACACCGCTCTCTGATCTTGCTGTATTGTTTATCAGAAATGATTTCAGTTCTGTTGTAAATTACCATGCACAGTATTTTACAATTGTAGAAAAATCCTACTGATGGGTTAAACTACGTTTAGAACAGCCCCTGCTAGGCAGTAACCTACATCTTGCTCCGTTGTCTCGGCAGCCCAGTGAATCTGCTAAGTATTTGTATTTAGGAATTTCTTTTATATGGATGTTAAACAAAAATCTTTCCACACAGGCCAAAAGCTTTTCTAAAAGAAAGGGTTTATGGAGCCAAATGCTAGTCAGAAAAGGAGCCGGTCCTGGAACATACAGCTGAAACCCCCAGCAGCAGAGCTGGATGGAGAAGGCAGTGTGCCTGCCTTCCTGGAGCTGCTGGGTTCTTTCATGCATCATGTTCTGGGGAAGACAAATGTAAGTGGTTTTGAAAGAATTGACATTGACTACAGATAATGGGAGGGGGGAAGGTGAAGTGGGGGCAGGCCTGGGATAGATGCACAGTCCATAAGGAAGAAATAGTTACTACTTTTTATTGGTCGTGGGCAACAATCCTGAATTCACGCATATGCAGGAGGGTGGCAGCTGGTGGTCTCTGCTTCTTTCTAGACAGCTGCCTGGAACTTGTTTCAAAGCTCCAACATACAGGCAGGACTGTGAGCAGTCTGTTGTTAATCGGTCCGCAGCTCTTGCCTCTCTCTCACGCTCTGGCCTGCTGTAATTTAATTTAGGACATCTCTGAATTTCTCTCTTGTCACAGGGAATCCCAGCAAAGTGGTTCCTTGACTTTGGTTGGGAGACAAATGGTTTTAATAGTTATTAGATTTATGTTCATATAGCAGTAGACCCATGTTCAGTGTTTAAATTATGTTTCAGGTGCTAGAAACTCATTTCAAAGCAGGTCTCCAAATAAGTGCTTTTACAAACATTTCGCAGGCACATAAAATGCCAAAGCCATGCCTTGTATGTTATGTGGGTGCATTTTTCTGCATAGGCAAGATTGAGTGAAGCTTCTTAAAATATGAGTCTAATAAAGTTTGCACTGAAAGTGCCACCTTTTCCTTTGGAAACTCCCTGCAGTAATCATGGATAGTCTTTCTTTGCTCTAAGAAACTTCTGTGTACCAAATTAACATCATCTGTCTTGACCAGTTTCACTCTGTAGTCAGGGTGCACAACACCTCTGGAAGTCTGTATGGTACCTGCTGGGAAACAGACAATTTCCACCACCATCCCAACCTTCCCTGGGAAATACAGGAAGAGCAGACCAGAAGTTCAATGATCAGTTAGCTATATGGGCTCAATGTGAATGTTAAGGCCTGGTAACTAAATATTTGGAATTTATATCATTAAAATATAGATTTGACTACTATAGCAGACAGACATCTAAAATGTTAGGGGTCCCCCCCCCTTACATAAACACTCAAACTGATCCAGCAACTGTTCATAGCCCCCTGTATGACATCATCAGGGACCATGCCCATTCTCCATTGTTATTCTGTCACTAGAGGCTCGGTGCACAAATTCATGCACGGGTGGGGTCCCTTGGCCTGGCTGGTGATCCGGGCCAATCGGGAGGTGGGGGAGGGAGGTGAAGGCAGCTGGCCGGGGGGGGGGGGGGGGGGGACGGGGGGAGAAGAGGGGACCACAGGAGGTTCGCTAGCCGGGGGAGGGACTGTGGGAGGTTGGCTGGCCGCAGAAAGTTGGCATGGGAGCACACTGACCGCTGGGGGCAGCTCCTGTGTTGAGCGTCTGCCCCCTGGTGGTCAGTGTGTGTCATAGCGACCAGTCATTCAGTCATTTGGTCATTCAGGCTTGTATATATATAGATTCCTAGAGAGTGGTTCTCAGGTGTGTGGTTTGAGATTTCCCTACCTTGTCCACACTCCAGCAGTAGGAAAGAAGGAAACAGAAAGGGGCGCTAGCTTCCTCCATCTGTACATATATCACTTTCAGTTGCATTCCATTGGCCAAAAAGTAGTCACTCGAAGGGAAGTTGGAAATCTTTATTCTGGGTGGCCATCTTCATACCTGAAAATTGGTGGTTAAGAGGTGATTAATGAGCGAGAAAGAGAGAAAGGATATTTGGAAGAATAGTAGTCTTTGCCCTAAGGTAATAAATAGCATTGTTTTTTAGTGATAAAGTAAAAGCAAAGGTCAAAAGTCACATTAGCTCAAATTTTAGTTCCACCTAACATTTTTTTCTCTAAAAAGGTCAGCATGCTCTTGGTATCTGGTGTAGGTTTGGTCTTCTCACCCAAACATAAAATTTATTTTTTTATTACTTGATTAACTATTGATTCCAAAACTCGTTTCAGACTTGTTTGCTAAGTTCACATCAACAGGACCAGGTTTTGAGTTTCTTGTATGTACCCATTATCAACAAGCAATGCTTTCTAATATTGGTGTTCAGTAAATTTATATCCCTTGGAATTATGACAGATTATTAAAATTCTTCCACTTTTGTTTATTTGGTGTGAATAGAATCAGTGGTTTCTTGTCTTTTTTTTTCTACCAACTGGAACAGTCCCTACTTCCTGCATCAGATGCTTCATCCACTCTCAGAAGTAGAGGAGGTATGGACTTCTCAGGGTTGGTGAAGATGTGGTATCACCAAGTCATTCTCAGGCCCCTTTACTGCTGATAGTCAAGAAACCATGGAAAGGGTTATGGGTCATTGGAGGAGGTAGCAAAAGTTTGGATTCCCATAGCAGCATTAAGAGGTAGGTCTTACAGTGGGCACAGTGTATTGAAGAATTGAAAAAACAAAATGGGAATACTGAGGAAACACAGATAGCGATTGCAAGAAGAGCTACCACCCCTAGGGTGGCGGGGGTGGGAAAATAAAGAAGTTGGGATTATCAGAATTTAGAAGCTTATAGGAAGGGCCTTGCAAGTTGGGGTTCAGATCTCTAGGGATGGTCTTGGAAGGCCCTGGCCAGTTTCCTATTGCTCTCTAGAATATAATGAGGCTGTTTGGAGGATGGAGCTGGGTTGGATAAGTGCTAGAAACTAGAACCATTCCAACTGCCATAGTGAAGTGTCTTGACTTTGACAGCAAGCAAAGAACATAGATCTCTTTTGCCAGCCTGTCTCCTTCTAGAAGCCCTTGTTGGTGAAGCCTAAAGGAGAAATGTCTGTAGAGTTCCAGACTGTAGAGCAGAATATAGAAGGGTGGGTTCGGAGTTGAGAGATAATAGTTTACTACCCTACACAGTACAGTACTGGACATAAGGTTTTCCTTTGGAAAGTTCGTGTTGGAAGGTTTAGAGTCCGACAGTTCTATGAGAGAATAGTGGTCAGCCCAGTCTTGGATTCTGTCTTATACCCATGCCACAGCTATTTCTATGCAAGAGAGCGTGACTTCCATTCTTTCATCCTCGTAGATGAGGGATGCAGCTTAGATTTTCCTTTCCAAACCCATTCTGAAATTCTCATTCATAGATTTCCTTGAGGCTTTCTTGAATTTATTTATGCCTAGTGTCTGTGATTCATTAAAAAAGAAAAACTACTATAAAAGGGATAGGCAGAGCAATCTTCCAAAAACTGAAGGAAATCTGAGTGACTGGCTGTAGTCCGAGGCTAACTTTGAAGTGTTTCCCATTTGGGACAGTTCTCTGGACCTAATGTCTGTCCCTTCCCAAAGACCTTGAAATGCTTAAGTTGGTTCTCCATCTTCACTGGAGTAAACTTGGTAACTTCTGCAGGATCTTGGGATCATTCTGCAAAGAAACACAAGTGGCACATAACCACCCTGTACACTGCCCTGCGCCCTCAATATCTGAGTGTAACTCGGAAACCTGTTTTCTTCCCTAGGAACACCAGATCCTGTAGATAATTTCTCAGTGTCGGAGCATAGCTGTCCTTACCCGGACTGATCTCGTGCACTATCTGTAATTACTGTTAAGAATTTTTTTTGTCCCATGCTTACGATGAATGTTGTTCCTCTTACACAGCTATGCAAATAAGTTGATGACTTGGATGAAGTAGGGAAAGGAACTTCCCCTTGGTTTACTCATGTGTGTAGCCTCTTAGACAGTAGACACTAGATCTGGCATGGAATCCCGCGAAGCTTTGAAAAATGTCATGGGGGATTTAGTAATGAGGGAAAAGAATACACATCACCATGTGGCTTCTGTTGGCATTTTAATTTAAACCCCAGAGCTAAAATGTGCCAAGAGTAGCTGTCTTCAAGTTAATACGGAAATAAACAATAACCTCAGCTGCTTACTTTACTTGCTTTCTGACGCGAATGAGATATTTATAGTTATTTGACAATTCCATGATTAATAGGGCAAAATGAACTCTTGGGCAGTGCATCACATTAAGTTACACAGAACTTAATTCCAGTTTCCTAGCTCACATGTTAATAGAGAGAATCTGAAGTTGGAGTGCATGAAAGCTGTTTAAAATGAAAGCATTGTAAGTGTTGCACATAACCTTTTAACAAGAACTTGGAATTTGGAGCAGACACGGGCACTGTTTGTTGGTAATATGAAGATTGTTGTTTGGTTGTCATGAAAACAAATTTAGTTTGATGATTATGGCGCAATGGTGTAATAATGGCTTAGCCTCAGAGCCCATTCCATATTGTGGACTTTGCTTTGCTTTCTAACGTTCTCTTTATTCATTCCTGTTGTTTAAATATCAGATGGATGTATATTAAAGCTGGGTTCTTTGCCCAGACATCTACAGGTACATTTGAGAGGTATTTGTGTTTCAGAGAAGGTGAAATTTTTAGGTCATCTTTTTTTTGTTGTTTTTGCAGAAGGAACTGTCATTCCAATATTGTCCAGGATATAAGTAGTAGGGCTCTAATTCCATGAATGCTTTTTCTTTTTTTTTGCAAGTTCTGAAAAAAAAAAAAAGAATTTCAAACTCTTATCACTGAAATTTTATTCCTGTCTTAAACAAAATAATACTGCTATGAAAAATCTCTATAACTTAAGCTTTAAGAAATTTATATTGCATCTGAAGGCTATTATAACATTTTTCTCTTAGAACAGTAAAGAAATGTCATGTATATGAGGAAAAAATAGAGCCTAGGAACGGTTTTGATAAATTCTGGACCACACATGCTTGATACAAATAGTTCATTTCCTAATCAACTTAATTCAGAAAATGGTCTTTCTCTTCTTTCTCAAATCTTTCCTGTAAAGGGATGAAAAATTATTATGCTACTAGTCATCAGATGTTCTTACTTTGTTTTGAGCTTAGATTCCGTAGTACCTAGTGTTCTTGAATATTAAAAAAAAAAAAAGAACAAATGCTCTCACCATAGTTGCTTCTTGGCTGGGAATTGTACCAGCAGCAGTGTAGGCAAGGGGGAGGTGTGCTCTCCTCTGCTCTGCTCGGTCTTGGCTAGCCCCGCCTCACTTGGGGTCATCCCAAAGCCCAGACTCAGGGATGTCCTGGCTCTGATTGCAGAGAAGGTGGAGGTGAAGAAGTGGAGTGCACAATGGTGGGAAGTGGTTAGGCTTTGGAGCCAAAAGACGCTGAATCTGAGCCCGGATCCACCCTCTTACAGTAGCTCCCAGGTGATTTGGGGCATATTAGCTAATCTTCCAGAGCCTCGCCCTCCCCTGATCTGTAAAGTGGAGATTGTACCACCTTCACAGGGATGCGGAAAGGATTAAATGGAGCTTAGTGCATGGTTTACAGGTTAATTCTTGACCTCCCTCACCCTGTTGCATTCTGGGGAGTGGTTAGGGGAAGGAGGAAGCAGATGCGGGTTGGTGTAGCAGGAGCCAAGGCCTCTGCATTTGAGGAAGGAAATGAGGAAAGTGAGAAGTCTCCAGCAATATACACCTAACTTAAAAACCTGAATTTCCATAACATCACAACTGTGGAATAGAATACAATGAAGAGAAGTGGCCTATACAAGCCAACACTTTTAGTTGAGAGTAAAATATTTCTTCTTGCATTTGGCTATTATTATCTGTCCTCTTAATTCAGAAAAA
This sequence comes from Myotis myotis, assembly GCF_014108235.1. Classification (NCBI taxonomy): domain Eukaryota; kingdom Metazoa; phylum Chordata; class Mammalia; order Chiroptera; family Vespertilionidae; genus Myotis; species Myotis myotis. The sequence goes on from NW_023416368.1 coordinate 71,846,893, forward strand.
AAAAATATCTAAAGGAAAAGCTCTCTCCTTTTTTTTGGTTAAGTTTTTAGAATCATAAAAATGTGAAAAGCGGGGGAGTCTTACTTAGTTTACCCAGGGAAGGTGGGAAGTTTATCAGTTAACAGTACTCAGGCTTTCAGCCCTGAATACTCTTCCTAACACTGCTGTTCACTTGCTTCAGTGACATTACTGAACCTGTTTCTTTAGTGAATAGCACTTGGGGAGAAGACCACTTCTTAAAGGAGTGTTCACAGCATTGCTCAGAGTAGATACATCTCTCTGTGGCCCTTCTCAGAATGTCCTCCTGTGAGGGGCTCAGAGGTGATGGTCATACCATCATCATCTTCTTCACAGAAGACCGCCTAGTACCATAGCACAGCCCAGATGCCTTCAGTCCCTCCTATTGGGGCCCAGACTTGCCCGTGAGAGTCTGATACATCATCACCCACCATATAGGTATCCTTACCCAGCAAAGGAGAGTAAAACTTGCTTCACCTGTTTTTTACCCATGTTCATTTTTTCAATTAAAAAAAAATTAGTTCTTGAGAATTTATGTCTTAAATCTGGTTATCTTCTATTTTGAGCAGGGAGAGTGGTGCTACTAGGGTTGAGGATAGGGTGGACCAAATCAGAATCTGCAGTTAGCCATTTGTCGGCAGGATTCGGTTAGATGAGAATCATAGTTCTGAAATAATAACGGATTATCCTAAGTGACTGTGAGGCACTAAAGGATATACCATGTTTCTTGCAATCAACAAATGCTAAAATTAACCTGGGACAGTTTTCACATTTTATGGATTTCTAAGTCTTAGAAAATTGGTAATCTACTTATAGAATAGGAAAGTCTCAGTTGCTGCAAACACTGAAAACCCAAAGAACTCATTTCCTAACCATTTAGATAAGTGAGAGATTTTTATAAAGCTGAAGAAATTATAAAAATTCTATTTGTACATGAGGACGCCATTTAGCTAACCAATTATATATCTAACTTTTGAAGCAGCCCTTTGGAATTAACCTAATTGCATTCTATTGAAAGTCACTCACCTTTTGTAACATGACAGTTTCATGCCAACAGAACGAAATGTCATGTCAGGTCTTTCCATTTCAGGAAACCAGATTTCCCCTTGATGATTTAAGGCAGAAAGAAAGCCACTCAAATTCATTTGTCTTAAAATTGTTTTCAGTTATCTTTATGTGTCATATGTGCTGCCATGTTCGAAGACCCCTTTGTTCTTGGATACTGCTTTCCAAAATCTATAGGTTTCTACACTTAAATGTTTTTTTTAAAATGATGAACTCGCTTGACATATTATCCTGGGGAATCCTAATTACACACTAATGGAGAGTTGACAACCTCCTACATATTATTTTAGGATTCTATATGCAAGACTGTTATTCTAGTTACTTGAATAGCATACATTCTCCTCGACTTGCTAGTAGCAATTTTATTATTCTTTTTTAATTTATGCCTATCTGGTCATTAGAGTATGCTAAGGAGTGGGAGGTGAATGTGTTCTCATAAAGGATGCTGAAGGAAATTATTTTGCAGGGTATAGTTATTTCTCTTTTTTTTTTGTACAAAGATTCTGTAATCCTATGATTCTATATCATAGAGTGTGTTGAATGTTGCTTTTAATTTCAGTGGGATAAAATTAATGTTCTGATGAGAAAAGGATTAGAGTAGCATTTCTCAAATATCACTTTTGAGCCTCAGCTTAAAATAGAGATGTAGCACAGAAAAGCTTAAGAGAAAGGGGGGGAAGGAACATGGGACAGCTACTGTGTGCTAGGAATTTCATAGAGGATTTAATTCTTACAATAAACCTTCAAGATCAGTGATAGTGCCCGACCGGCGTGGCTCGGTGGTTGAGCATCAACCTATGAACCAGGAAGTCATGGTTAGATTCCCAGTCAGGGCACATGCCTGGATTGCGGGCTCAATCTCCAGTGGGGACATGCAGGAGGGGGCTGATCACTGATTCTCTCTTATCATTGATGTGTCTATCTCTCTCTCCCTCTCCTTTTCTCTCTGAAATAAATTTAAAAAATATTTTTTAAAAAGAGATCTGATACTACTCACCTCAAATAAATTTGTTCAGAATAAATTGTTGCCTAATTGTTTTATAAATTATAGTTTTGACATCATTTTATTGTCTTTAAAGTTCAGAGCCAAATTTTTTACTTACTCTTAGTAACTATATAATACCTATAAGAAAGAATTTTGTGCATATCTTCTTTTCCCCAATTTTCCTGTCTTCATTTCTCTTTTCTGCCTGATATTTAAAATTTTTTATTTTTGCAATATGTTTTTAGATAGACCACCTCATATCCTTTCCAGTATAAGCTAGGATTATTAAATTAATGAATTAATTCTTTACGCATTTAGCCAGGGTCACACGGGTAGGAAATGGAAGAGGAAAATATTAATATAAACCCACGTATGATTAATTGCAAAGTAGTTGCTGTTCCCAATGCACCTTGTGGAATCCAGATAAAAATAAAGAAAAAAATTCAAGTGCTTTGAATGAGTGCACAGCTATTTGTATGACTAGAATGCAATCTATTTTGAGCAAAGAGAACTGGGTTATATTCTATTTCTATACTGAGCCAAACTAGAAACTCATTTTCAGTCTATAGGATTCAGTCTACCATTGTATTAACTTAGTGAAATTGCCGACTCCCATTCAGGCAGATGACCAGCAAGTAATATCAAAGAGGACATTAGAAAAAGCACCCTTTTCCTAGTGATTACTGATGGTGTCCTACAACTTTCCATGTTAATTGGCTTGGGGTGCTTAGCAACGCTTCAGCCAGGACGTCCAGAACCCCACAAACATCTTTTTAACGACTCCCGTTAGGATGCCATTGTGTGGCCTTTCCTTAATAGGAAGGTAGAGAATTTTCATGCTTCTATGTCTCTTAGTAACTTTTGAAATTTTGAGGAAAGTGACAGTTTTATTGTAAATGAATGTCTGATCTTCTAGGAGAGGAAAAATCTTTCTTAAACATACACACACACACACACCCTATCTTTATCAAGTTCATAATAGTCATTGATTTTTCTTCTTTCTTACCATGATTATTGCTATTTCATAGCAACCTTGGTACTGTATGATACTAATTGTTGTTGTTTTTCTAGTGTTTTTTGTGGATTTTTGGGCAAAGGGTAACACTTCTGTATTTCTGAAAACTTGAGAAGCAAACATTATTTAAAGGGCTTTTCCTGGTCTGTCCGCAGTGTCGGGAATGTGGCCTGGTACTAAAGAAAGCTACTCATTCATCCAGGGTGAGTGAGATTCTCTGAAAGAGAAGAACGGGTCATTGTGGGTCCAGCCGTAGCAGACATTACAGAAGTCGGAAACCACCGACTTCTCTCCATCCCCTCATGATTTCCTTAGGATTTTAATTATTTGTAGAATTTTTAATTGTTGGGTCAAAGGGTATGTAAAATTCTATTAATTCATTTGCTTTTTAGAGAGTTTACATAAGTTTACTCTTCTACCAGTAACTGGAAACCTCACCAATACTGGATATTATCATTTCAGATGTTGTTAATTTTATAGGTAAAGAAATAAAATCTCATTGTTTTTAACTCATATTTTAAATTACTAGTGAAGTTGAGCGTCTTTTTAATTTACTTGTTGACCAGTTGAATATTTATTTTGTAAATCGACTGTTAATGTTTTTCCCTATTTTTTTCATAGATGTGTTTGTTTTTTCTTACCAAATTATAAGAAAATTTTGGGGGGATGGATGGGGCACTTGGGTTGCCATATACATTACAAATATTTTCCCCAGTGTTTTGTCTTTTATTCATGGTATTTTAAAATAAAAATATTCATGATTAAATATTTAAAAAACTAAACATTAAAAACTACAGTGTGTGCTGTAAATGCACAATTCTTCCTATTGATTTAACAATAGAATATTCCTATTTACTCCTTGATATAAAAGGTGCAAATTTCGCCTACCCTTTTCTATTCACTCATCACTCAACTAGTAGTTGAAATTGTTCAAAAGTTCTTCTCTTATTTGCCTTTTTGATGAAATAATGCACCTGATCCTTTATTTCATTACCATTCAACAACATCTCTCGACTCCCCATATAAATAAGAATATTAGCACCTCTACCTTTTCTGCTTCCCTTCTCTCTCTTGCCCTGCACCTGGAAACTCTTGAGTTCAGAGCTTTTCCAGAAGCTTCCCTCTCCTCTCTAGTCTGCACAGCATCAACACCCATCCCTGCTGCCTCTTTTCAGCCTGGCTCACCTTCCAGCCAGCTCTTATCTGCTTCCTATCTTCCAGGAAGACTCCTTCCTGCCCTCTGCCTTTCTCTCCTCTATTTCCGGTTTTCCTCCCTGTCTTTTAAGTGGGTTCTCAGGAAGATGAGAGGCAGCTGTGCCCAGCCTGCCATCTGGGACTGAACTTTATGGTGGCTTTGCAAGTATGGAATTAAAACTTTTTTTTTCTGCAATCAAACCTACAAATGATGTTTTGCTTTCTACCTTTGATGCCATGTTTAGAAAGTCCTTCTTCAATTTAAGATTGTTTTCTTTCAGCACTTCCATTAATTCTTTCTTGCATTTAAGTCTTTGTTAATTTCCAAAATGTATTTTGGTAGGTGGAATAGTTTAGAGATCTGTCTTTTGTCCGCATGGTTAGCCAATTGCTCCAATATAATCTATATATATAAAAGCCTAAGCAACTTTTACTACCAGTCAACCGAACAACCAGTCGACTGGTCGCTATGGCGTGCACTGACCACCAGGGGGCAGACGCTCAATGCAGGAGCTGCCCCCTGGTGGTCAGTGTGCTCCCACAGCCAATCTCCGGTGGCCAGCCAACCTCCTGTGGTCCCTCCTCCCCGGACTGGGCAAGACAGCCCCGATTGGCTCCGATTGCCGGCCAGGCCGAGAGACCTCACCATACGTGAATTTGTGCACCGGGCCTCTAGTTTATTAAATAATCCAAAGTTTCAGAGTACTACCTTTTATTAAATACTAAATTCTTACATATATTTGTGTCTGTTTCTGAACTTTGTTTCATTAACCTGTCACCTGTCTACACTGATGGCAAACTTAGTTGTTGTGACTTCAGAATTTATTTTAATACCTGGAAGGCAAGTCTCTCCCTCATCACCCATCATTGCTCTTCTTTTTCCAAATATTCTTAGCTGATGTTGTGTTCTCTCTTCCCTTCAGCAAGAAACAAAGTGTCCTGTATTATTGTACATTTTGAATGAGGTTGAAGTAGGTCAGCCCATGTCTTCGCTCTTCCTCAGTCATTTTTTCCAGCTGGGCGGGAGAAGTAGAATTTCCGTGTTACACTGGTTCCCTGTCCCATCTCGATTTTGTTTTCACTCACTCCCAAGAGTAGGATTGAGAAATAGAGTACATTGCCAATAACTGAAACTCTCTCTGATGTTGTGAACATGCACCTTTGCTGACATTTCTGTGTAGTAACGTGGAGCCAAAAGAAAAGCAGTTACTTAGCCTGATTTCACTATCAACACCGCAGGCGTGTGCTTCCACCACCTGGCACCTGCCAGTACCTCCGGGCACCTAATCTGCTCTCCTTATCTCTGGCAATCTCCCCCAGCCTCCATCACTGCCTCGCTCAGGAATCGTAGATGACCTTGAGGCCTTTTCGACAGGTTCCTTCCCTGCCCCATCTGCCAACCCTTCCTTGGCCTTCCCTTCCAGGGTGTGAGCACAGAAAGTTCCTGACCTCTGTTCTCAGGCAGAGCTGAGCACCTAGCAATTCATGAAATACTTACTGAATTATACGTACACAGAAACATTGCAGCGTGAACACGACTCGCTCCAGCCAGAAGAATGAGTGCTGTTCCCTGGCAGGAAGGATGCCAGGAACCCTATGCTTTGGAGTTTCTGTGGGCACAGAGCCTGTATTTGAGGTGGATAGAATTTCAGCCGTAGGAAACTCACCTTCATTGACTCTTTCGTAAACATACGTACTTAGAGCAAAATGAAAAGTAGTCACCTTTGCACAAATTCTATCAGAAGCCACTGAGAGCAGAAAATCACTTACACTGTTTCTTTTTTCTTTTATATTGGTTCTGTGAGCCACAAATTTTTTTTGATTCTTCAGCAAAAAATTGAAATGTTATAAAAAATTAACGTTTTCTGTAGAAAATTCTTTACTGAAACTCAATTCGAGTGCTATTCAAAAGAAAAAATATTGCCCTAACCGGTTTGGCTCAGTGGAGAGAGCGTCGGCCTGGGGACTCAAGGATCCCAGGTTCGATTCCAGTCAAGGGCATGCACCCTGGTTGCAGGCACATCCCCAGTAGGGGGTGTGCAAGAGGCAGCTGATCGATGTTTCTCTCTCATCGATGTTTCTAACTCTCTATCCCTGTCCCTTCCTCTCTGTAAAAAATCAATAAAATATATTTTAAAAAAATTTAAAAATTCAAAAGAAAAAATAAATGCAAGTCACATATATAAGTTAAATTGTAGTAGCCACATTAAAAGTTGCAAACACCCTGCCCAGCCAGCATGGCTCAGTAGTTGAGCATTGACCTATGAACCAGGAGGTCACAATTCCAGGTCCGGGCACAACCCCCAATCCCCAGTGTGGGACATGCAGCAGGCAGCCCATCAATGATTCTCTTTCTTATCATTAATGTTTCTACCTCTTTCTCCCTCTCCCTTCCTCTCTGAAATATATATATATATATATAAAGTTTAAAACACCCAAGTGAAATTAACTTGAACATATTTTCCCCAATATACTAGTATCTATTATATCCATATAAAAATACTGAAATACTTTAAATTGTTTTCCTTTGAATTCTGGTTTGTATTTTACAGCATCTCACTTTGGACTTGGCCACATTTCAAGTGCTCAGTAGCCACATGTGCGATCATTTTCTAAATTTTAGATTATCTTAGTTGTCCTTGTATCAGAAATAACCATTTCTAGGAGTGCTTACTGCTAGGAGTGCTTATGTTAGAACCACCTGGAAACTTTTTCAAAATAGATGTTCCTGCTGAATCCCCACTAGATCTACTGAGGTAAACATTCTCTGTGTGGCCCTGGTCTGTGTGGCTCAGTTGGGCGTCATCATCCATGCACCTAAAGGTTGCCAGTTCAATTCCCCATCAGGGCACATACTCAGATTGCAGGCCAGATCCCTGGTAAGGGGTGTGTAGGAGGCAGCCCATTGATGTTTTGCTCTCACATCAATGTTTCTCTCTTTCCCTCTCCCATTCTCTAAAAATCAATAAACTATTCTTTTAAAAACAATTCTCTGTCCATGAGGCTGGGCATGTGTGCTTTAAAAAACATAGGTGATTCTTACCAGTACCGTTTATTAAAAACTACTGAGTTCGTCCAGTTTTTTTTTTTTAAATTTTACCTATGACTAAACAGGCCCAGTAGTGGATAGTAATGATACAGGCCTGAGTCTTCCAGTGACAAATCTGGCATCCTTTTTGCTCTACCATGCTTCTCATCATTTTTAACATACGAGGTAAGAAAGCATACTGATATTATACATAGATTTTCAGTAGCAAGAAAGGGACTGGCAACAAAAGGAATTTTTAGATCGCCAGAAAATCAAATGCCAAATACCATAATAGTGCGTGTGCAAGTGTGTGCGTGTGCACACACATTGTCTAAAGTGCTGTTGTTCAGTGAAGTTTCATTATGATGGGCATCACTGTGTGGATTTTATGTATACTTTTATTCTCTTGATGTCTAACATTATGGACTGCTATTTTGAAACTACTTTAAAAAATTTATGTTAAGATCAGAAAAAACAACCCTGTAGGTTGCTTAGTGTAAAAAAAAAAATTTATATTAAGATCAAAATAATGATGGCCACCAAGGGAAGAATGAGTAGATTTGAAGGCAGCATGCATACTGGTCTATCTAGAAAGAAGTGTTCATAGAAAACCCCGAATAGGGCCACCTGCCATCTACACATGAATAACAATGAAATTCTTATAAACAAGCAGAAAGATCCAGGAGGCATAAAGAGTCTCAATGCTTCAAAAATGCATGTATTATAACATTACAACCTCAGAAAAGATAGATTTTATAACTCTAAAAGCTCATCCGTGGAGAGGATAAACAAGCTATTCGATGGCAGAGTACTAAAAATTGTTGGAATTCCTTTGGAGCTGTGTGCATGTGTTTGTGTGTGTTGCCTTTTGGTTTTTTAATTATTATTATTGATTAAGTTATTACATATGTGTCCTTATCTCCCCATTGCGCCCCACCCCCCACCCGCCCCATTCATGGAGCTTTAACTGTATAGGGTCACCAAAATGTTCAAGAATTAAATTGTAAAATGTTCTTTTAAAATATATATATCAAAATAGCAATCAGGTCTGTTGCAATTATTTGAATGTGTCTCTGGACAACATGACCTAATGTAAAAGTTCGTCAGCCTATCAGTTTTAAAGTGTGAAAAACACATTGAACTCTTCAGTTTTCAGGTTAAAATTTCATCTCTTTAATGACAAGACGGCCAGATACCAGCAGGCAGTATGGTTGACTGCTCTGTAATTTTATAGGGATTCTTTATAGGGTGAGTCACAACAGCTTTCTTCTCTCTCACATACAGCTGACAAGAGCAGCTCTGCACTGAAAGACCATAAATCTCAGAGAGGTCACCCAAAGGTAACGCCAGATTATTTTAGAGGAGTTGACAATATGGAGAAAAAATGTCCACTTTCTTTTTTTTTCAATGCTTGCTTTTTAACACTACTTTTGTATGAAGTGACTAAACTTAAAAGATCATCCAACGGTTTTATTTAAGGCAAATTAATTTAACAGTTAAGTATTTTCATTGATATCTTGTTTATTAAAAATCAGTTTAAGTCAACAGAAATTGCAAGTAATTAACAAGGATTTTTTTTTTTTTAACAAGGATTATTAAATGAAATAATGGCATCTATAGTGCCTTGCAAATAACTACTTGACTTTTAGAAAGCATTTTAAAGTTCCAGACTGCTTAAACAGATTTTTAAGAGTAATCAGGATGGTTATATAGCTCCCAATTGAATTTTGAGTATAGATTATCTAGATTATCTTTCTTTCTTTTTTTGTATTGATTTCAGAGAGGAAGGGCGAGTGAGAGAGAGATAGAAACATCAATGATGAGAGAGAATCATTGATCGGTTGCCTCCTGCACACACCACATTGGAGATCGATACCGCAACCCGGGCATATGCCCTGACCAGGAATCGAACCATGACCTCCTGGTTCATAGGTCGACACTCAACCACTGAGCCACACCGGCTGGGCTATCTTTCTTTTTTAAAGATGATTTTTTTACAGTAGTTTTGGATTCACAGAAAAATTGAGAGGAAGGTACAGAGATTTCTCATATGCTTCCTGCTCACTCCCTCCCTAAACCTGCAGAGACCCTCCATTATCAACATCTCCCTCCAGAGTGGTGTATTGGTTACAATTGATAAACCTACATTGACATGCTATAATCACACAAAGTTCACAGTTTGCATTAGGATTCACTGTCAGTGTTACACTTACTACAGATTTGGACAAATATGTCAGGTATCCATCATTATAGTATCTTCCATTGTATTTTCACTGCCCTAAAAATTTTTCTATGTTCTACCTAGTCATCCCCTCCACCATTGATTTTTTTTTTTCCATCTCTAATTCTTTTTTTACAAATGGAAAATTTAGACTGAGATCCAAAGAGATCAAGGGATTAACTCCTGGTCACATAGAGATTCCTTCTGGTCTTCCATTTGTCTTCGGACTCGCTTCACTGGCTTTTCTCTTTCACTGGCTATGATGACTTTTTTGGTTGGAATGTAATAGCGTATTAAGATGTGACATGCTATGACAGAGTGATTAAAAACATTTTGAGATCTATTTGTTGGATTTATAAAGACAATAGCAACATGACTTCAGTGTTTCAAAGTTCCATGTGTATTTCCTTCTGTTCCTCTACTATTGGGCATTAAATAGAGAATAATTATTTCTTCAAAATAGGTTTCTTATGACTGAAGGCAGGAGCCAAATGTTTAAGACACCTTTTACGGAAAATATTAAAATGTGGGACCACAACCCTGTTTTTCCCTTTGAACGTACTTAACCAATTTAGGAAAAATTTCACGTTGGGCAAGTGTATATAGTCATATACATAATGCTCTGGGAAGTACCAGTTGCTCCTAATTGACATCTAATATAATAAGTATAGGATAAAAGTGTATATATTTTATTAATAATTTTAAGTTGACCAAATGATGAACAGAAGACTCCTCATTGGGAGTGCTCTGATGTATTCTTAGTATTCGAATTCCTTTATCTAAACAAGAAAAAATAGCATTTTTCTTCTAAACCAGTAGTATTTTTTTATGTTGGACAATGTTTTTATTGCAGAATTAAAACTGACAAACCTGACCCTCAGCTCTGTGTGCTATTCAGGTTTCCCCAGCGAGGAACTGTTCCCCATAAACCTTGAGTTCTTTAGAAGCTAAGCAGTTGCCATTTGAGAATGTTAAGGACGACTAGGCTGAAGCTGGCAAGAAAAAAGAGTTGTGATTTCTATGGCAGTGTTTGTAAAAGTGGTCAGTCATTGAGCAGTAGTCTCTAAGATAATTGGACTATGATGGACATATGTGAATAATTATACATTGTCTTAGGAGGGTTCCAGATTAATATTTTATTAGTACTGTACTTCATAATCAAACAAGGAACCTGTAATTTTGGAAAGTCTGCCAACCCAAAAATTTGGAATAAAACTTAGTCTTATGAGTTTTACAAAAATGCCTCTGTTCCAATAAATATTAAAGCACCAATAAGCATGTAACGCATCAAATCTAGTTGTATTTTTCAACTTTAACTTTAAAAGTCTTTTTTCTCCTTAAATGAATTACATGAATTTCCTATTATTACTAAAAAGGATTCTTCATAATTTTTTTAAAAAAATATACTTTATTGATTCTTCTACAGAGAGGAAGGGAGAGGGACAGAGAGCCAGAAACATCGATGAGAGAGAAACATTGATCAGCTGCCTCCTGCACACCCCCCACTGGGGATGCACCCGCAACCAAGGCACATGCCCCTGACCGGAATCGAACCTGGGACCCCCCACTCCGCAGGCCGACGCTCTATCCACTGAGCCAAACCGATCAGGGCTTCTTCATAATTTTTATAGCAACTTTGATTTTAGTCGGAGGTCTGTTGGATAAGTTGAAATGTATCCTTCCACCATGTGATTCTGAAATGTTGACCTCTGCACTTTCCTAATGTTGTATGTCTGACTTTATAAAGTTAATAGAGGGGATTTTCTATTGCTCCAGGCAAATGTCATAAATCTCAAACAATATCTGGTTCGCAAAAAAAGATCAAAATAGCTAGGAAAAAAACATACAACCCAATATTTTGGGGGTGGGGGTTTGCAAGATAGAATCAAGATGTAATTGTTAGGCTATATCATTTAATCTTGATATTTTAGTAGAAGTTCAAGTGTTTCCTTTCAATAATAAAGTTCAGTACAAAAGGCAGGATAAATACAAGGCTCTTTAAAAACTCTTAAAAGAGTCCATATTGTGATAAGTGTTTTAGCCTTTGGCTTTTGATAACCTAAGAAGCTTTATTTGGAGAAGTCATTAACTTGTGGTTTGACCCAGATCATTCTCTAAGGTCACAGTAGTTTCAGGCTTATCTCTAACTGGCCTTCCCCATGGAACACGAAGTATGTTCCAAGAGAAAGAGCAAGATCTTAGTGTGATTAAATTGAATCTACAGGGCACTACGGGCACTCAGGAAGAAATCTTCAAACAATAAAAAACGGTCAGATAGACCCAGATGAGCCCTGAGGAAAAGTGAAATGCTTGGTACATGTACTCTGAATAGAGCTGTTCCAGCCAGGAATCCAAATCAAGTTCTCAGGCCTGGTAGAGAGTTAGGTTACTGCACCTGGCAGCCAGGTGTGTGTAGAATGCCTGGATGGAATCAAGTAGTAACCTGTCTCCCTTGTCTTTCATTTGTTCCCAAACTTAAGCTTCATGGTTTTTTCTTTTCATTACATTCCTTCCAGCCCCTATAGTTGGACAGCATTTTCCAAACTATTATTCAACACCTCTCTAATACCAGAGGCTGTACCAGCACGTCCTGGCATCTAGCCCATGGTCGTACTTCAGGAATACACTGGTTGCCTCGGTGATGGCCAGATGCCAGTTCCTGAAGCCAAGTTGTGGTTTAGGCTCGTGGACCCATTCCTTTCTGTAACCCTATCATAATTGCCTGCTTTCTTTCCCACCCCCCACCAGAATCTAAGCACCTAGAAGGCAGACGCTATGACTTTTGTCTCTGTTATCTCCAGAGGTGAGTCTGCTAGGGATGTGGTGGGTGCACAAAGAAAGCAGGTTGAAGAAGCAGATCTGACCATCCAAAAGGTTCTGAATTAGTCCCCTCAAACCCCAGGTTTTCTCTGCTTAGTACCCTGGAGTCCTATGGGAACTGGATTGAGTAAGGATCAGCGCTACTAGCTAGGGGAGCATTCCTTTCGATAATAGAGTTCAGGACAAAAGGCAGGATAAATACAAGGCTCTTTTAAAACTTCAAAGAGCCTTCTGACGATGCCATGGGCACTTAGCTCTTTGGCTCCTCAAGAAAGTTCTAGAGTTGATCCAGGGGCTGGGATTACAGTTCTGGCAGCAGTAATATTAGTATCTTTCTCTAGCTGTCAAGACAGTAATCTTACATTTAAAACAACAAGCAAAGCAACCAAGCCAAAAAAGAAGCCTGTGTGAATCCGTTTCTCTGGATAACCTTACAAAGGCATAAAATTAAAACATGCCTTACGTCTTCACCTATGAGAAGGATAAAATTACATGAAAATGGGATTGATATGAAAAATTCAGGAAGCAAGGTCATTTGAGTATAGAAATGTAATAGTGCTTTAGGTTTAGCTGTCATTGATAGGGTGCCAATCACAAGACTTCTTCAGGTATGTGATACAGTAAAACTTTACCTTTTTTACTTAACTGAGAAGCTTATTTCTAAGTATTGAAATGTTAGAACTATAGAACCATATAAAACTATAATTCTTTTTTATAATTCTTTTGAAACTTGTAATAATTAGGATTGGCTAGGTAATATCGACTGCATTTTTACAAACATTCTGTTTTTTTTGAGACTGGCTTCAATGATTACTGAGAATGCTGTCCATATGTTGTTTCTACATTAGATGGTTCAGTACGTTAACTTTTCCCTCCTATAACATTTTTTCAACCACTGATTTACTTTAGCAAACACTTCATAAAAAGTACAAAGGTAAACAATTCCAAAGCAATAGAAGCTAAATAAATGAAGTGTTTTACACATTCTACTTTAATCAAAAAATATCACTTTCATTTCTTGTGGCAATTGTCCATTCATTAATTAACTAACTAGTAAGTAGCTCACATCTATAAGAGTATACGGTTGAAGTGAAAAGGATGCTTTAGGTTGTGCGTTTTAAAACAATTTTGTACAAAAGAAAAGAAAAACAACCAAAATTACCTTGCATACCTTTCTTATTTAAGTTGGATTTAGTACCTGAATTGCCCAAAGATTCAGGTGTTAGTCTTCTACATTTCTTTGCCTGAATGATAGGAGGAGGTGGTTTTGCCATTGGTATTTTTTCTTAAACCTTTCTACCCCACAGTGAGGATGGAATTTAATAGACATTGAACTTTTTTTTTAAACCTTTATTGTTGAAAGTCTTACATATGTCCCTTTTTCTCCCCCATTGATCCCCTCCAGCCCACCCGGTCCCCCCACCCTCAGCCTTCACCACCCCACTGCCTGTGTCCATGAGTTAAGCATATATGCATAGAAGGTCTTTGTATTTCCTCCCTCCCACCCACCTTCCCCTGCCTTCCCTCTGAGAATCCACACACTGTTCCATGCTTCCATGTCTCTGGATCCACTCAGTTCATTGCAGGAAGCTAATTCCAGCATGTCATAAACGCAAGAAGTTTCATCAAAAGGTTGATGGAACCTTGAGGATTGCCTGCTGGAAATGGCTAAGGGCATGTCCCCACACCTAAAGATTTGCATAGATGATTGCTTGCTGCCAGACAGCTGAGGGCATTTCAATCTACATGTTATTGCCTCCTACTGGCCAAATACCTGAACAGCCATAGGCAGTTCCTCCAATCTGACAATGGATTCTGTATACTAAACCTTGCCTTTGATATGTGTATCTACCTTGCGTTAGGACAATTTGTGTTAATAAAAAGCAAGGGGTCCAGAGAGACAGGAGAAATTGATTCCTTTAGCTAAGTCTTCTCTGGCTCCCCAAAATGCCTTCCAAATTTATGTTTCGTCTCTAGACTCTTTAAGAATTTATACGCAGCCCCTTCTCCAGATTCCTGAACCCTTCTAGATGTTGGAATAAGACTCCCTTAGTCTTATTCCTAAGACCCTTCTAGGTGCTTAGATTCTGGTGGGGGTGGGAAAGAAAGCAGGCAGTTATGATAGGGTTACAGAAAGGAATGGGTCCACGAACCTAAACCACAACTTGGCTTCAGGAACTCTAAGACAGCTAGAGAAACAGCCTTTGGTGTTTTCAGTGTTTTGGATTCTGATCATTCTAATAGGTATGTAGTGGTATCTCGTTGTTTTAACTGGCATTTCCCTGATAACATGATGAGGAGCATCTTTTCATGTGCTTCTTTCCCAAGTTCATCAATTTATTTTGTTACTTAGATTCCACATATGAGTGAGATCTTATGATACTTGTCTTTCTCTGACTGGCTTATTTCACTTAGCATGATACTCTCCAGGTCCTTCCATGTGGTCTCAAAGGTAAGAGGTCCTTCTTTTTTACTGCTGCATGGTATTCCGTGGTATAAATGTACCACAGCTTTTTTTAAAAAAAATTCTTTATTGTTTAAAGTATTACATATGTCTCCTTTTTCCCCCATTGACCTCTCCCCGGCCACTTGCACCCCCCAGCACATGCCCTCACCCCCTCCCACTGTCTTTGTCCATTGGTTATGCTTATAGGCATGCATACAAGTCCTTTGGTTGATCTGTTACCCCACCCCCAACATCCCCGCCTTCCCACTGAGATTTGATGGTCTGTTCAATGAGACATTGAACTTCTGTTCCAATTTGGTGAGGCACAGATATTTTGCAGCTGGACTTCGTTCTATCATTAAGGATTTTGCCGATAAATCTGCAGCCTTGCTTATACTAGTAGATGAATGTCCCTACTATTAAATGTTCTGTCTTAAAGAGGAAAAAAAAAAATGCTAAGGGTGGTGACAGTCATTTATAAAATACCTTCATAAAGCCATCAGGCTCCCGAGAATTCTCTGATTAAATTTCATAATAACCTTAATTTCTCTAACTGAATCGCCTCATTAAATTTTCTCTTGGCTTCTGGAGATAGGGTAGGAAGATGAATTAAATTCCAATACCTTATGCTATTCATTGGGCTTGGCAGAGTTTCTTAAAAGGTTTAAATGAGAATAAAGATGGATTACGAACTCTGGTTATCCTCAAATCCTAGCATAGATGTTTTCTGTAGATTAGAAATAATTTCATTTGTGAATGAAATATGGCTTCTGATATTTAAAAACATGAATCTTATTCAACTGCTCCAGGTTTAGATGAGATTGTTGGAATCTGGGGTGGGGTGAGTGGTTTCATTCTATTTCTCGAAATGAGGAAACATGAGAAAGGTTTTCTGAAAGATCAAAAGCTTTATCTTAAATTTGAGAGGATTTTCTTTCATTATGAAGAACCTGTTAGAATCACACTTGCCTAAAATTCTCCCTGAATATTTTGTTTCCTTTACTTTGGAAACAACAGCCAGCACTGGCCATTGAGAGGATGTGTGTGTTTTAACGACGGGCTATTTGCGAGAAATACTCTAGACTTACTCTAGAAAGAACAACTTGGGCCAGTTTCTCAGCCACTTAGATTTCCTGTTTCTTTTTAGTTTGAGCTATACTATTCCATTGTGTTGATTGTAGAAGGATTGATAATATTCAGTACAAATAATAATAGTAAAATAAAATCTTTCTGCTCAGAATTCATTGTAAATATTAAAATATTTTAAGTTGAGAGCGAAAAGCCTGTGTGTGCTTTTACATTTTGGCAGTTGCCCAGTGCACCTATTCACTCATTCATTCATTCGTTCATTCACTCATTCTATTCAACAAGCTGTTTTTAGCACTGTGCTAGATGCTCAGCAGTCAAAGATGAACGAGTCATGGTTGCTTCTCTTAAGGAGCCACCAGCTTCCAAATGCTTGGTCACTTTGGCTCTATTTTTATTTCTTTTCATCAACATTCGCCTTCCTGCAGATCTGTCAGGTACTAGGGTTATAGCAGAGGAAGCTAGGAATAGTCTTTTTCTTTATGAAGTTGTTCTACAGCCCAATAATAAAAGACAACATAAATAAAATAAAGAAGCAAACAGTCCTGAGCAGAACTTTTCAAATAAAACAGAGCTGTCAATCATAAGGGTACAGAGACATAATCCTTTGGTGAGAGGTTAATTAAATGAAATAAAGTTAGGTGTTTTTTTAAACAGACTTTTTTTTTAGAGCACTTTTAGGTTCACAGCAAAATTAAAAGGAAGGTACAGAGACTTCTCATATGTCCCATGACCCCACACCATTTATAACCTACCCCATTATCAATATCCCCCACATTTGTTATAACCAGTGAAACCTATAACGAGATATCATTATCACCCCAAATCCATAGTTTATATTATGGCTGATTCTTGGTGTTGTAATTCTGTGGGTTAGACAAATATATAATGAAACCTATCTACCATTACAGTATCATGCAGAATATTTTCACAGCCCTAAAAATCCTCTGCATGCCACCTGTTCATTCTCTACCCCTGCCCCTGGCAACCACCAATATCACTGTCTCTATGGTTGCGCCTTTTCTAAAATGTCTTATAGCTGGAATCATATAGTATGTAGCCTTTTACAACTGGTTTCTTAGTAGTATGCTCTTAAGATTTCTCCATGTCTTTTCATGACTTGACAGCTTATTTCTTTTTAGTACTGAGGCATATTCCATTGTCCTTTTGTTCTACAATTTATTTTTCCATTCACCTACTAAAAGACATGTTGGTTGCTTCCAAGTTTTGGCAATTATTATAGCTGCTATAAATATCTGTGTACAGGTTTTTGTGTGAATACGAGTTTCCAGCTGCTCTGGGTAAATACAAGGAGTCTGATTGCTGGATCATGTGGTAAAAGTATGTTTAGTTTTATAAGAAACCACCTTATTTTAAGAAAGAAGAAAAAGAAAAGAGAAACCATTAAACTGTTTTCAAAGTGGCTGTACCATTTTGCATTCCCACCAGCAATGAGTGAGAATTCTTATTGATCCATATTTTCACTAGCCTTTGGTATTTTCAGTGTTTTGGATTCTGATCATTCTAATAGGTATGTGGTGGTATCTCGTTGTTTTAACTGGCATTTCCCTGATAACATGATGAGGAGCATCTTTTCATGTGCTTTTTTCCCAATTAAATATCTTCTTTGATGAGGTGCCTGTTAAGGTCTTTAGATCATTTTCTTTTTTCAATTGGAAAGGGTGATTTTTTAAAAAATTACAGTTTACAGTTAATATTATTTTGTATTATTTTCATGTGTACAGCACAGTGATCAGACAAAGTGCTCTCCCCAATATTTCCAGTACCTACGTGGCACAATCCATAGTTATTACAATATTATTGACTATATTCCCTATACATCACCATGACTATTTTGTAACTACAATTTGTATTTCTTAATCCCTTCACCTTTTTCACCCAGTCCCTCCAACCCCTCTCCCCTCTCGCAACCACCCGTCTGCTCTTTGTATCTATGTGTCTGTTTCAATTTTGTTAGATTGTTTATTTATTTATTTATTTTTAGATTCCACATATAAGTGAAATCACATGGTATTTGTCTTTCTCTGACTGACTTATTTCACTTAACATAATACCTTCTAAGTCCATCCATGCTGTCGAAATGCTAAGATTTCATTCTTTTTTATGGCCAATACTCTACTGCATATATGTAAGAAGGGTGATTTTTAAAAGTGTTTAATTGAAGTTATGGAACCACCAATAGAAATAACAAAACTACATTCTAAAGTAGCAGTTTTTAGACTCAGGCTTGGGATATTCCTTACTTAGCACTTGACTTGACTTATTAAAAGCTTTAATATTTGCCCTAACCGGCCTGTACCTTGGTTGCGGGCACATACCCAGTAGGGAGTGTGCAGGAGGCAGCTGATTGATGTTTCCCTCTCATTGATGTTTCTAACTCTCTATCCCTCTCCTTTCCTCTCTGTAAAAAAATCAATAAAATATATATTTTTTTAAAACTTTAATATTCAATAATAATTCAATAGTATTAACTATTAAATAGTTATTAAGTTGACTGACTTTATTTGAAAAATAAAGCTTTAAAATCCACTTCTGACTCAAATGTTGGCAAGTTTTGCTGTCACATCAGACTTTATTACATAGGCAAGGATATTAATTAATTAATGCAGTTACCTCAATATTGTGTCATTTGGATTGATTTGACTCCCACCTAGTCTTTAATTACCACTGTTCAGAGATTGATCTAGTGAGAGATAGACTTACATTTTACCATGAGTCATAAAAGAGCCAGACACTTTGTTTTCATCACTTTATGCTTTATAGCACTGCTTCTCAAACTCTCTGTATGGAGGAACCACATTTGTGGTTTGTTGTCTTTTTTCTTTCTATCCAGTCACAAATCAGTACTTCTATACAATACAAGTGAATCAATAGAAAAATGGAAAATTTGAAACATGCAAAATGCAGCCCTAATTAGGTTTAGAAGACATAAACTTAAGCTGTCAGATTGCTTTAAAGTTTCTAAATGCTGCCTTTTACCTTCTTTACCTTCCTCCCAATGGATCTACAACACAGTCCCCACAGTCTCCATGTTCTACAGCATCAACACATGTTTAGCAGTCTCTCAATAAACGTCTGCATGAACGGAGGGTTTGTTTCCCAGAGAAGATAACATGATTGTAGTAATCTACAACCCATACTTATATTTGGTATTGATTTGTTTTAAAACCAGCTATGTTTTTAAGTTATGGATATGAAACGGTCAAAATTCTTACCTGCTGAACACTTCTTTAGAAATTTTACACCACCCCTGGTCCTTAATCTATTACATTTAAATGGGTCTTTTCATGTAAGGTGCTCTCCCAGGCATTATCTCTTGATATTCTTGACAGCTCTGAGGTTGGATACTTACTATTTCCTCCATTTTGCCATCGAGTTAACTGTGATTTCTCTGAAACTTTATAGCTCATTAGTGAAAGATGTGGACTGGAAACTAGAATTTCTGACTCCTATTTAGAGCTAAGATCCGTCTCCTTCTATCGTTGACCTCCATCAGTGTTTTAAATAAAATTGCTGCTAAGGTCAAAGCACCAGACTGCCAGTTTCTGACTCTAATCTTTTTTTGGCAAAAGTAATATAACTTTTTTTTCACAGTGAGAATCATTCTTTAATTTTTTTTTTATTCCAGCCTCAGCACTTATTGCTTCTCAAATTCTCAGTTCTAGGAATGACTGTACTTCAAACCCTTCTTGGTTAAAATGTTCTCTTTCAACACTCAGCATCCATTCTTCAGCCCGTGATTTTCTATGAAGAAAAGTACTCACTTTTGTAGCCTGCTCTCCACCTGTCCCAACAGCCTGTCCTCTCTGTGAAGCTGGAAGCAGAAGGGTTGTCTGCTCTGTTACACCCGGTTCACAGGGTCCCACTTTCACCTGTTCTTTCGGATCTGTGGCTACAAGGCGTGAAGTATGGTGTCACTGATGACTGCCCGCCATGTACCTTCTGCCTAGTGTACCTCGTCCCTGGTGTGTGGGGGAAGGGGTGCCCTCAGCAAAAGAAATGCCTGATTGAATTGTATATTGTTAATGAACTATTTGTTAGCTTCTTATTTTGGAGATATATCTCTGGCCTTCATTTTGATTGGGGGATCTTGAAATACTTTCAGTATGTTTGTTATATAGTTTTTAAACTTACTCATTTCTCAGTGCACTGAATTTTGGCACCCAACAACATACTTTCTTTGCTTTACAGTATTTTCTAATCTAGAAATGAAGTGCTTTAAAATTAGGCACATGTCAGATATATTTTAATATGTGGTTAAAAGACAATATCATTTTTAAAATGACCTCAAAATTAATTCTAAAATTCAGCCATTCCTTCTTTCTAATTTACCATGAATACCTATTGCTTTGGAGAAAAATGAAGATGAGGACTTTTAATTTAATCTCTTTTTAAATTTTAATTTAAAAATTTTAAAATTTGTAAAATGTAACTCCTTTTAAAGAAGTATCTTGAAGATGAACTGGGAGCAGGTATAGTATAAGTAGGAGAAGTCAGTAGAGAACAAAGTATAATAAAGGATTTATTGTTTTTTAAAAAGAGGTCTGTCTTCATATGAAGTACTGAGGGTGTAGGACTGGGGCTTCCACTTCAGGAATGTCTCATTCTAGAAGATGTCATATGATATGATTCACTCTTCTTTGCTTTTAAGTGATTGATAATTGATGATTGAGTGCTTAATAATTTAATTCACTGCATTCTGGGGTTTTTTGCACTTTTTATTAAAAAAATTAGTAAAACTGATTAATTGTTGGTGTTTTTTTAATATGTGTTTACTGACTTGAGAGAGAAAAAGGGAGAGGGAGAGACAGAAACATCTGAGAGGAAAACATCTATTGGCTGCCTCCTGCACGCCCCCTACTGGGGATCGAGCCTGCAACCTGGGCATTTGCCCTCGACTAGAATCGAACCCAGGACCCTTCAATCCTCAGGCCAATGCCTTATCCACTAAGCCAAACCGGCTAGGGCTATCCTGCTTTTTAAAAGCTAACATTATATCATAAGGATTTTCCACAAGAATTATTTTTTGAACAGTTTTATAGTTCTGTATTATTGAATCATGAAAGTACAGCATAATTTTCTTGACTTCTCTTACTGTAGACATTCTGTTTGTTTCTAGTATGTTTGGTGGTACATGCTGCAGTGAACATTTATGCATAATCTTCTGTAATTAGAAATATCTCTCTAGCATATATTCCCAGTTCTGACATTTTGTAATCAGAAGGGATGAATGTTTTTGAGGCTTTTGATACATACAGCCAGATGGTTCTACAAAGGTCTCTACTAACATTATACTGTTTGTACTTTTTTCTAGGAGAGGGTCCAAGATCTTTGTCACCCTAAAAAGGTTTAGAACCACTGATGTATGTTTATAAAAAGCTATTTTATGTTTCTTGAAGTCATCCTGCAGTTTGGCTTTCTAGAAGCCTAGCAACAAGCATAGTCTGAAATCAAGTGCCAGAAATTTGTTGAAAAAATGATCAAAATGAGACCTACATGTTATCACAACTGAGGATGCCCGCCAGGAATACCAAGGTGCCTCAGGGAGTGGAAATGGTGGTAACCCTTCCTTAGCGTCAATTTGAAAAATCTTATTTACTTCCTTTGTCAGTGGCAGACAAATAGATTTTTTGTAAACCATTCCATGTTTCAGTGAAATCAGAATAACAAGCATAGCGGCTCAGTTTAATGTTCCTATATGCTAAAGTGACTGATTGGAGATAACTTCTTTCTATTTTCTCTGTAGAAATAAAATCACATGAGATGAGTATACCATTCTAAGGTATATTGCATTTTTCTACAGCCTGATATTTACCTAGGCTAGTGGGGCACACTGTAAGTTACTATTTTTTGAAGTATTAATTGGAAGTTTAGTAGTTTCAGAAGCTCAGCCCTTTCTAAACTATTTTATTAGTAATTTTGGTTAATATCATTGTGTTGGTTTCAAAATAAAAGACATTGTTATCGAAATGAACATACTAAAAGTAACAGTGATTATAAAGAATATGTTGAGGTTTTTGCATATTCAACATCTTGAGGATAGTTTATATACCTAAACGTTATGAAAAACTTGTGGCTGCCTCCTTCCCTGGAGAGAGGAAAGTGGTTAAGAACATGGGCTTTGGAGTCAGAGACCCTGGGTTTGAATTCTGCCTCTACCACCTCCTCATTGTATCGCTTTCAGCCAGTTACTTAAACTATGTGCCTCGGTTTTCTCATCTGCAGAATGGGATCAGGATGGTACCCAGCTCAAAGAGTTATTGCAAGGATGAAAAGAGATAGGTGTCATGCAGTTGAAACAGTGCTGGTTACATTGTAAGGGTTCTACCTCTTCTACATCCTGTGATTATCATCTTCATTGTGGTCTTCTTCTTGGAAATCAGCGTAAAATAAAACACTTTCAGTGATAACTTGATTTACTTCCTATTGTTGTTATTGTTTTATCTCTTCTATTTTTCTTGTCGAGTCTTTGGAGGTTCCGTGCTAATTTTGACAATGCTTTGACTGACACCTTGGCAGATGGTCTTCGGTGTGCGCCATAATAGGAGGAACTTCCTTTTCTGTTCATTCATAGATACCAAGTTAACTGTGTTCCTTACCTTCATTGTACAAGGTAAAAGAAGGAAATCTTTTTAAAAGAAAAAAATATACTGAGTTACTTGGTGTCAAGAGAAGATAGTGGCAAAATAAAACTGATGTGTTTGGTTAAATTTGGCTGTTCTAAGTACTGTGCATATGATTTGTCAGAATTTTACCCTTAGTTATAAAAGGGTATCAGATTTCAGTGGTACCACTTTGGCAATCACCTGAGGTGGGTTGGAAAGTGTCAGGGCAGCCAAACTTAGCATATCCGATTGACCGGCTTCTCTCTTCTAAGTGATAGAATTGCTTCCTGTTACTCACCAACTGCTATGGTTCCTTCTCCCAAAGCACCAAACCATTTCTTGAAATGAAGTGATCACTAATTATTTATAAAGTGTTCTAGAAAGAAGTAAAGTTGTTATGAATGTAGTTATGATAAAATTAGAACATTATTTCCAATTTCTCACAGGTAGTGGTTAGCAAGATTAAGAAGTGGAACTGGTAAGAATTCTTTTTTATGGCCGAGTAATATTCCATTGTATATATATGTACCTCCACTTTTTTATCCACTTGTCTGTTGATAGGCACTTGAATTGCTTCCATGTCTTGGCTATGGTAAAAAATGCTGCAGTGAACATGGGGTGCATATATTCTTTTGAATTAGTGTTTTGAGTTTCTTCAAATATATACCCAGAAATGGAATTTTTGGGTCATCAAATTGTTGGGTTTGATTCCTGGACAGGGCACGTACCTGGATTGTGGGGTCTATCCCCAGTCAGGATGCATACAGGAAGCAACCAATTCATGTCTCTCTCTCTCTCTCTCTCTCTCTCTCTCTCTCTCTCTCTCTCTCTCTCTCTCTCTCCTTCTCCCTCCCCTCTCCTCTCCATGGATATATCCTCTGGTGAGAATTTAAAAAAAAAAAAAAATGATGGAGGCCAGAGGGGAGGGGTGTTGGGGGCTGGGGTGAAATAAGGTGTTGGGGTTAAGAAGTACTAATTGGTAGTTACAAAATAGGCATGCGAATGTAAGGGACTATCGTTAACAATATTGTAGTAACTATGGTGCCAGGTGGGCATTTGAATTATTGGAGGGAACACTTTGAACCTATATGACTATCTGTGCTGTGCTATACATCTTAAACTAATACAAAATAGTGTTGAATGCAAACTGTAATAAAAAATAAAACAATTTTTTAAAAAAGAAATGGAACTGGAAAGAAATGGAAAGCTAATTTTAAGTTAACTGTATCAATTTTGTTTAATCCTCACCCAAGGATATTTTTTCCATTGATTTTTAGAGAGAGTGAAAGGGAAGTGGGGGAGAGAGAGAAACATCAATGCGAGAGACACATTGACTGGTTGCCTCCTGCACACACCCCGACTGGGACTGGGGATCAAACCTGCACCTGAGGTACAACTGCATCGTATTTTCAATATTCTCATATAAGTATAATCCCTTTACTGCAGAGGCTAAATTAGGAGCCCCCCCCACCACCACCACCACCTTAAATATGACCTCTTACCCATGGAAGGAGAAAAATGGAGCTCTGCTCTTCTTTGTGGGCTGCATGTCTGAGAAATGTCTAAGTTTCTCTCTGATGATGTAATTATTTTCTGTCGTCTCATGGAGCCATTATTTGATAAGTTTTTGGTTAGAGTAGAATTTCAATGAAGCCATAATCATGATCTTGATCGTGAACAATTTGATTTTGTTCCATGGCCCCAACAATACTTTTGATCCCCAAAAGGCAGGCATATCCTTTAGTGGGGGGTCTAAACAGCTCAGAAGGAAAAAAACAACAACACATTAGTGCTTACCTATAAGGGAGACTGATTTAATTCTTTGTTCAAAATGCCTTTCCTCCTGTTGCACATGCTGTCAAGGGAAATCATCACCTAATACGCTGAAGGAGCAAAAACAAAACAAAACCTTGACCAGGCATATCTCATTGTGTAGAGTGTCAGAACTGGCTGTTTCTTATGTGCAAGTGTTGCCAAAGACAGACTTTATAATTGAAAGTGGAATAAAGAGCCATTAAAGTGTATATTAGTTGGACATTTTTAAGCCCCTCAAATTAAATTTTTTTAATTTCTAAAAGGAAAAGTCATCATTAAGCAGTTTTAAGTCAGGTGGTTAGCATTGTGGCTAAATGCTCAGGGTTAGGAGCCACACAGACCGGGGTTCAAGTCCTAGATCAGGCATTTACTAATTAGGTAACATTGGGCATGCTATTTCATCTCTCTAATGTCTGACTTCCTCTACTATAAAATGTGAAAATAAAATTACAGAGTCTATCATAGGATTGTGGTGAGGACTGGAGCATGTAACATACTTAACAATGTCCAGGTATTTTATTTTTTTTAAATCAACCTTTTTGTTGTCTCCCTCTCCAAGACCCATTTAAAAAAAAAAAAAAGAAAGAACATAAACTACATTCTCCTTTAGAAATATGGATCCCAAGAGACATCATGTTTCCTGTTGAATAGGTATGATTATTTTTGTACATGGGTGTAGGAATAAGGGAAATCAAAATGTCAGCGGATTTAGGAGAAAAGAAGTTATACATAACTATATAAGACTCTCCTCGACTAGAGCTTTTAGACTGGTTGAGGAAGGAAAAACTAACACATAGAATAGTTAGAGGATTATAAAAGTATTAAGGAGCAGAAATTCATAAGAGAAAAATATCCCTGGAACTAGGACAGATGGCAGGGGCTGAGTCATTATAAATGGAATTGGAACTGAACCTACAAAGAACGAGGAGGAGGAAACCAGGGCATTGCCGGAGGC
Organism: Myotis myotis; assembly: GCF_014108235.1. Classification (NCBI taxonomy): domain Eukaryota; kingdom Metazoa; phylum Chordata; class Mammalia; order Chiroptera; family Vespertilionidae; genus Myotis; species Myotis myotis. Next base: position 71,872,167 of record NW_023416368.1, read on the forward strand.
CAAGGTTGATAGCATGAGCCAAACTCTAGAGGCAGGACTGAGAATGCCGGTGTTTTTTGTTTTTTTGTTTTTTAATTTTGTTAAACTTATTGGGGTGGCATTGGTTAATAAGACTGCATGTATCTCGTGTACAATTCTATAATACATCATCTGTGTCTTACATTGTGTATTCACCACCCCAAGTCAAGTCTCCATTTGTCACCATATATTTGGCCCCCTTTTTCCTCTTTTACCTCCCCACCCCCTTTCCTCTGGTAACCACCATACCGTAGTTTGATATGGTTCTTGACTTTTTCTGTCTGACTTATTTTGATTAGCATGATATTCTCAAGATCCACCCAGGCTGTCACACATGGCAGTATTTCATCTTGGCTTAGGGCTGAGTTGTATTCCATTGCATGTCAGTTACCAGCTGCATAAAGATGTCTGCCAGATCTCCAGTCTCCAGTCCAGACCACTTCACTGAGGTACATAATATACGTTCCCGTCTTCTCTTGAATGTTTCAGACTCAGCATATCTGAAAAGGAATTGGTCATCTTCAATGTCGGCCTTTTCCAGTGTTTCCTCTTTCCAGATGTACAAATTGGAAACCTCAAAGCCACCCTGACACCTCCGTCTCCTTCGCCAGACACATCCACACCCTCATTAAATTGATTCATTTCCTAATTAGCCTTCATCCACTCAGGCCTCCTTCAGGCTCTTTTCAAAATGCTGCTGTCCCCTCCAGGAGCATTAAAACTGTGAACTGGTTTTCCATTGCTCTTGTATCAAGACCACACTCGTTACCCCCGGACACCAGACCCTGCTTGGTGTGGCCGCTACCTGTCCTCAGCATCACCTTCATCAGGTCCCCCTGACTGTACTCCAGCCCTTCATACCTACTTTAGGCCTTTTTTGTTGTTGTTTAGCAAGACCTTTATTTCTTTTAAGTTTATTGTGGTAACATTGGTAATAATATTATATAAATTTCAGACATACAACTTTATAATTCGATGTCTCTGTATTGCCTGTTTACAACCCAAAGTCTAGTTTCCTTCCATTACCGTATATGTGACTCCCCTTTATCCATTTTGCTCTCTCCCATCCCCCACCCCCTCTGGTAACCAACATTCTGTTGTCTGAGTCTATGAGTTTGTTTTTGTTTTGTTTTGTTAGTTCATTTGTTCCTTTTCTGTTTTATATTCCACATAGAAGTGAAGTCATACCATAGGCCTTTTTGCTGTAGGGACTTTGCACAAAATGTTCTCTACCTGGACTACTCTTCCCTCCTCTCCTTACCTAGTTACCTTCCCCTCATCCTTCAGCTCCTGCTCAGTAATTCGTCATTCTCAAGGAAGCCACCCCTGACTTCCCAGACTAGATCAGCTCATGAAAGGCTCTTTCAGCACCATATTTGTATGATTATTTGATTATATGTCTCCCCCACAGGACAGAGCAGGGATGCCTTTGCTCATCCCTGTACCCCTGTAGCTGGTACAGAGAAGGTACTCAACACATGTTGTCAATCCATCAGTTAGACATTCCTTTCAAATGTCTAGGGCAGAACAAGAGGGTCTCAGAAGTGCCGCTAGCACTCTAGATGATAGAAAATAGTAGGGTATTTCCCTCTGCAGCTGGGTAGGAGGTCATTGGGAGCCTGATCTCTTACCCAGCTCCTGGGGCCTCCCCCAGCGTTGTGCATCACAGAGCTGATGAGTGAGCTGAGACTAGAATACATCCCTTGCCCGTGCCTTCGGGCCTGGGAGTTCTCATCAGTTTAACAGCCTGTCTGCAGTTCTTAGCCCGGTTGACCACTCCTTTCTTGAAAGTCTCTCCCACATTGCTTTTCCCAGTGTTCTATTTCTAAATATTTTTCTTCTCTGTCTGAAAACATCTCGGCTCCTCTTCCCGTTCATTTGCTCCATCAGAACGCTCTTTCCAGCATTCAGCCCTGATCTGGCACGCTCCCCTCTCATGTTGCATTTGTAAAAGGATAAAGTCTGAACCTCCTGGCATTTCCTAAGAGGCACTGCCAGTATCTCCAGTCTCATCTCCTGCCACCATCCCATATGTCCCCTGTACTTGTTACATCAAACCCTTTGGAGTTTACTGAATATCCCATGTTCTTTTATGCTTTTGGGCCTTTGCCTCCATCCTGAATGGCAGCCAAACCCCCTTGCGCCCATGCCCTTACCTACCAACTGTTCCCACCATCTACCTGCTGGGGAGTGTCTGCTGTTTTTGAAACATAGATCATGTCACCTACCGCCTTCTCAAGCATCCCTACCCCCACTCCCTCAAAGGCAGGAGAGTGCCTGGCAGATATTAGGCCTGTAATAAATATTTGGATAACTGAAAGGATAGTTCTTTTATTTTTTAATGATGCAGATAAATACTAACCCGAATGCCAAATAACACTCATGACAAACTAGGGTATCGCTGACTGAGCATTCACTCCTGAGATCAGGCCTGTTGATAGCCCAACAGTAAAATGTTAGGTTTATTACATAAATAACCATGACATACTCTGAATGTGTTTTTTCTGTCTCACATAGTTATGTTTCCTTGTCACACTCTCCTAAAATGGGTTTCTAGTCATGACATGGTAGTAAAATGTTGCTCCACACTTTAAATTGACATATCTGCCCTGAAAACTTCGAGGAATTTATTTTTGAGGTGATTTTTTTTTCTTTTTAGATTTGCAAGAGAAGATTCTTATCCCGATCAAAATGTACGTGTTCCAAAGGCTCACGTCACAATACTTTTTTATGAGCTGTTACAAAAGCCAAGCTCCAGGGCAGAGCAAGGAAGCACTAGAGGAAAAGCTGTTTTATGCATTTCCAGCTGCAAAAAGTAGTAACATTTCATGTGGGAGTGATGTATTCATCCTAGAATTTCTCCCCTCAAGGGATAATAGGACATTGCTTTTTCAGCTTTGAAAAGGGTATTACAAACATTCACTCCAAACACAAATACCACATTTGACCTCATTCTGCTCTCACTCAGCAAAATGTTTTTTCCTTACTGTCATAAGAATTGATGATTCTGTTGGTGATATAATTTCTGATAAAGTTTTCAGGAAGCTTTGGAAATCATTAGGTGCTTTCACTGTGTTGCTAGATGTGAAGCAGAATTAGAATTACATGGTTTGGCTTTGGCTGGTATTACATTATGAAATTCATTGTGATTAGAAACAAGATTCAAAGGATAGGACTACATAAGCACTTTCCTGGTTTTAAAAAAAAGTGTTAATACTGTTGATGCTGGGATTGCTCTCTTAAAATATTTACAGTTGATCTAGAAAAGAGAATGAAAAATTTTTTAAAATATATTTTTATTAAAGATATATATATATATATATATATATATATATAGTTTTTATTGATTTCAGAGAAGAGAGAAAAAGAGACAGAAACATCAATGATGAAAGAGAATCATCATTGATTGGCTGCCTCCTACACGCCCCCTTCCCCACCCCCCACCCCAGTGGGGATGGAGTCCACAAACCCGAAAACCTGGCATGTGCCCTGATTGGGAATCAAACCATGACCTCCTGGTTCACAGGTTGACGCTCAAGTGCTGAGCCATGCCGGCTGGGCTGAAAAGAGGTTTTTAGATCTTCTAGGAAGAAAGTAGAGTTGGTTGGCACAAGGTGAAAGAAAGTTCCACAACATTATGTGTGGGCAGAAGAGGAGCAGATGGGACCTCATTTCAATCAATTCAGCTTTTAAGTAGTTCCTCCTTTCTCCACCTGATGAAATGGTGTGATGTTCTGTTGAAGGGTCTTATTCTTATTTCTCATCTTACTAAGCTATTTGATTTTAAAGTGTATATTTTCTCTCTCCATGTGCATACATAATATATCTGCATACATAAATTATTCATGTGTTTAAAAACCTTCACAGATTTTATTTTATAATTTTTCTGTTATTGCTCTGCTTTCATGTTTTTCTGCTCCTTCATTCCCCACTACCTTTCTTATTTTTAGACATTTTGTGGGAATAATGGGGTAGAGTATTTATTATGAAATATTGACAATTTTATTAAAATATTCTGTGCTACTGTTTTTTAAGAATGAAAATATCACTCAGGAGCTTTCTTTGTAAAAGTCAGTCATTACTTAGCTCCCAAACAGAGAATTAAAATCTACCCACTGTATCCTTTTATGATATATTTTAAAATATACATGTTAAATATATTTTAATATTTTTTATATATTTTAAGAGGTATTATAATCTGGCTTTTACTAACTGTGGGAGATGGGGCTTGGGAAAGAATAAACTAAGAGCTCATTCCAGGCATCAGAAAATATTAATAATTTAAGGTAACATTCAGGCGGTTATTTTCAATAACTCAAATAGTTGATTGCCCCCCAAATAGCTGGTGTTTTTCTACTGAATAATTTAAGATAACATTTAGGAGGTTATTTTCAATAACTCAAAAAGTTGATTGCCCCCCAAATAGCTGGTGTTTTTCTACTGAAAATATAATACTTTCAATAATTTTCATTTTCTCCTTATTTAATTCAAGCAAATTACAGACTCATCTTGTCTCATTCTGATGATGGGTAAGAAATTGTATTTAAACTGGGAAAGAAGAGCCCAGTTTCTTCTAAATTTTGCCATATTTAGGTATTCTGTAGTTGACCATGATCACTCTACAGGATGCACAGAGATCTTCAGAAAATTATTGTGTCAGTAGAGACGGATGCTGCCTTAAGAATGCTGAATGAGCCAAGCCACCCACGAACCAGGAGGTCATGGTTCGATTCCCAGTCAGGACGTATGCCCGAGTTGCGAGATCAATCCCCAGTGTGGAGCATGCTGGAGGCAGCTGATCAATAACTCTCTCATCACTGATGTTTCTATTTCTCTCTCCCTCTCCCTTCCTCTCTGAAATCAATTTAAAAAAACATATTTTTTAAAAAAGAATACCAGATGAAAATCCAAATCCGCAAATGCTGATTCTCTAATTGCATAACTATGAGATTTATTGGGAGACTCCTTTATAATGGAAATCTCCCTCTTATTAAGATGACTGATTAAATGTTCAAAAATATAATACAGCCAACTTTTTAGGAAGACACATTAATTTCCATTTATTCACAATAGTATAGGATAGATCTGTATTGTATCCTGTATTTTACATTTTGCTTATTTGGTTAAGGAGGGGTAGTATTTAATTGACTCAAAGTGCCCGTTTATGAACCTGGTAAAACCTTTCCAGTAGCAGGTTAGAACTGCAGCCCTAACTTACCCAGTTGTAACTGTGGTTGCCATAGTATATCATAAATTTTGAGAGAGAGAGAAAAAGGAGTAATCATTAGCTGTTATGTAATAGCAGCTCTCCACAGTCCAGAGTCTCAGTGATTCAGTTCCTAGGGTAGCTCTGGGTCTGACTGGCTTACTGTGTAATACTTAGCCTTGAACTAGCGGTTACCCCGCCAAAGTCTAATATATAGCACTAGAGTTGCTGACCTGATTTCTTTTGGTGGAGCAATTACTGTGAAGGCAACCATGCTGTTTTCTCCATTCTGTTACCTTTTGACTTATAACCTGGCCTGGTATTTAGGGGAGAAAAGAATAGGAATTTCTCCTGAGTCTGTTTCTTTCAGGAGATAATTCTTCTATGAGAATGTAATCGTTTTTCCGTACTGATAAGCCACACACCCTTCTTTATTTTCAGTTCTGCCCTGTTTGCCAACAGAGACATGACTATTGATTGGCCTTAAATCTCTTCCTAGTTTACAGGTCTTTAAGTGTACTTGAAATAGGGTCCTTTTCCATAAGGGAGGACATCCTAACAATGTAAGGACTGGTAAGGCCGCTGTTTAACCCTGGGTTGATCCATTTGAAACCCTGATTAAGTAAAGACAAAGTACTTGTCCCTTGCCCCTCTTCCCATGCGCAGTAGGGCCACTGACTCCCAATGCAGTGGACTCTCCGTCCTCTGAAAGGAGCAAGACTGGATGGTCTTCAGACTTACTTTAGCATAAAGTCGGCAGGGGACAAACTAACTTGAATCCAGCTCTAGATAACCAGAGAGAAACAAAGGTGCTGGGCCTGGAGCACCCCATACTCCCACCCACATCCTGCCACACGTTGTAAGAGTCTGGGAAGGCCCAGCCTGCTCGTTCACCCTGTTTCTTCTGAACCCCAGTTACTTCTTTGTTTTTACCACCTCCCTCTCTGCTCTCTTTTCCCTTGTTTCTTCTGTTCCTTTAAGGTGAGTAAGTACAGCTAGAGAAAGGATGTGGATGTGATGTTTACTAAATAAAGGTGTTTTTTAATCAAGAGGGTTTTTAAATCAGAAAATTAAATTTGACTTATTGTGTTTTCAAGTTCTGTGGCTCATGCAGAATGATAACCAAATAGTGTACATCTTGTTAGCAGTGGCCACTTCCTAAAGCTAAATTGTAATTTCTCGAGAGATCATGTGGCTGCAGAAGCTTATCATGAAGAGCTTAGTTTTCCAGGGTTTACCTACAATTTCAAATCCAAAAAAGTCTAAATTACTTTCATTTGCTCTAAAGACCATTTTTCTAAATCCCTTCATATTCATATCATTTCTATAAAGGCATGACCATCTTGGACAAATATCACACCTTACAAAGATATATACTAGTAGGGGTAAGGGAGGAACTTTGTAAATTGTAAGGTGTAAAGTGAGTAGTCTGACCTGATTTCTGACAATCCCATATTTCCATCTGGTGATACATGACTTTATTTTTTAGTGCATTTCCACCTTTATGAACATACTGATCTTAGAAGATTATCTACCGATTCTCTTTTCCATTTCTAGTCACCAGGGATTCATTGACTTTGACTGTAAATCAGCTGGAGCTTATGAAGGTATCACAGTGCCAGTGAGTCACAAAGGCATCTGCTAATTTTCATTCACTCTCAGAAAAGAATAAGTAGTTTTCCTTCTCAGGGGAGTTGAGTGATTATACTGCTTCATAGCCATTCTTTGAATCATATAACATTAAGATTTGACATGATTATTCTTAATTGACTTGGGACTAGACAGACAAGTCTCATATTTGGTTTCCCTTCAGATTTAATAACATACAGGCTTTGAGAAGTGAGCAAATTCATTTTTTCTGCTGAATATTACATAGCATTATTAAGAGTACAATACTGTGCAGAGAATATAAAGTTATGTCCCATTCTCTTGCTGAATCCATAAAGTATTGCTAGAAAGCTTATCTAAGCTCCCCTTTCCCATTTCATATTCTCCATGATCTCTTTCCTTTTGCTTCGCAGAATCTCTCTCAAACCAAAGAAGAATTTTTAGGATTCATATTCATTTATTTATTCAGTAAATATTTACTGAGGGTTTACATGCCAGGATAAGCATTGAGAATGCAATGGTGACAAGCATGATCGCATCCTTTCGTAGAATTTATAGTCTAGTGCAGGAGTCAGGAGCCAAATCTTCCCTCACCGCCTGTCTTTGTAAATAAAGTGTTATTGGAATATAGCCATTTTCATTCATTTACCTATTGTCTGTGGCTGCTTTTGCACTCAAATGGCAGGCTTATATTTAAATAATTGCACCAGAGATGTTACAGTCTGCAAAGCCTAAAATGTTTACCACTTGGCCCTTTACTGATAAAATTAACCAATCTCTGCTCTGATAGGTATGGTGGGGAAATAAGTGCAGGTGGGAACCTGAACAGCCTTTCAACCTTGTTAACACATTGCGCACCAGTAGTTTTATCGCTAGCTTTACCCAGTGGCCAGATAAGTTTCTATTGAATGAGTACAAAAAACGTTTTACAAAGTATCATACTTTAAAAAGACATTAGCTTGCAAGAACATGTAATCAATAACTTCAAAATGCAATGGGTATTTAATTTTAAGGCATGCCTTTAACATTTTTGTAAAAACTGTGTCATATGAAAACACGAGAGTGCTCGTGATCCGCCTGCAATGTGTTAAGCAGGATGAATTCTCCTGGGGAAGTGGGCCAGTGGTGGAATGTTGTAAGAAGAGAAGTATTTTAGACGTCACTATGGCTGCTGGGTAAAAAAATAATGAAGAAAGACAGTGAGTGCATGTGTTGGAATGAGAAGCACCAAAGCATAGTGGTTAAGAGAATGAGCTCTTGAGACATAAGGCCTAGATTCAAATTTTGACAACCCCCCCCCACACACACACACACACACGCCCCCCCCCCCCCCCCCCCGCCTCCCATGTACTGATTCTGACATTAGGTAACTTCTCTGTCAGATTTTCTGTCTGTAAAATAGGGATGATAATTATAGAAACTAACTCTTGGGATTAAGTTATATATGTGAAGCACTTAAACTATAGTGTTTGTAATTGTCAGTATTATTGCTGTTGTGGTAATCCTGTTAAGAGGTAAGGGTAGAGGAGAGAAGTGGGCAGATGCAGGAGCTATACAGGTGATAGGATTGGCAGGAATTCATGAGTGATTGGATGTCAGTAGGGTAGAGAAAAGAGAATAGGAAGTGAGGATGAAATGCAGGTGTGTACTTGATCAGTTGAGTGGATGGTGGTTCCAGTCCCCAAAGTAGGAAAGACAGTAACTGAAATAGGTTTATGATGTGGGGTCAATGTTAAGTTCAGTTTGGGGTTTCTTAAATTGAGGTACCAGATTGATATAAGTAGAAATGATCAGGAAGCAATTGACAGTAAGGTCCAAAGATCAGAAGTATGGTGTGGGCTAAAGAAATGGAAGTAGGAATGATCAGTATAAATCTGGTTGTCTAGCTTAGAAGCAATATAATGCAGAATGAAGGTGGAATGAGAGATAGACTTTTAACAGAACTGTAGAGAGCACCAATAGTTAAAATTTAGACAAAGAACCCTTACTTTAAGAAAAGATCAAAATAGTTTTTGGAGGAAGATGAGCATGAAGTTTGAGTCCATTAAGTATTCCCTTGCTGAGGTAGCTGAATTTGAGAAATATTTAAATTTGCAATTTTTATGTAGACATAGGCCAACATACACTATACTATCTGTAATAATAAAAGTGTAATATGCTAATTAGACCAGATGTCCTTACAGACATCCTTCCTTCTGGACAAAGCTGCAGAGGCAGCAGAGGCCCCAGACCACGGTGGCGGGCTGGAGCCGGGGCCAAGGCCCTTGCACGAATTGGTTATGGATGTTGATATCTGATGACCTGTTTAATCTACTTTTTAATATTTTTTGACATTTCCTTCCCCTCATTTTTTACCTCCCCAGTTACTGATTTACTGCAGCCTTCATGTAAAAAATTGAAAAGGGGGAGAATGTGTTTCTCCTTTTTTGGGTCCAATATCTTAGAGTTTTATAATGATTTCTCTATTTTAATTTGTTTACAACACCGCCATAAGTGAGTATAATTTTGGAAAGAGCCAGGAGATGAATTGGAGAACTGGACACTTTTTCCAACATCACAATTACGTCTCAGCTTCAGTGCCTGCATCTCTAATACAGTGAGGTTTGGCTTCCTCTCGTTAGTAAGAGTTAATTCTCAAAAGAACCCTCAGGACTTCATGAATATAAGATTTCTGCCAGCACTGCCTCCTACCTCTTCACCTCTGATCCTTATTAGGGCTCACAGGTCAGGCTCCAGCTAAGTCCCTCCTGAAGGGAGTGCTGATCAGAAAGGCCTGATCCAGAGCCTTATCTGCCTATAACACATGCCTAAAGAAAGGCATCATATTTATAGAATCAGGCTGAGTGTTGCATTTTTTATGTTCAGTTTTGTGTTATCAGAGGAAAATTGTGAAACAACTTTGAAATGTACCAAAAAGATTACTGAGTATACTGTCTGACTCAGCTTTCTAAGGTTACCTCGCCCTTTTATTATCCTTGAGCTCTTTTATAATCCTGTAAGTGATAGAAAACTGAAAGTAATGCAAAAGGTTCTTGTTCATTGAAAAGGAAATTGTGTACTGTGGAATGCAATTGGTCATTGCCCTCTGGATAGTTACCAGTTTTACCCGTTTTGCATCCACTTGTAAGCAGTACTCTTTTTTTTTTTTTTTAATTTTAAGATTTTAATTGACCAAAAATCTATTCCAATCTCACAGTGCCAAACTGGAAGTGGTTATGAGTGCTCCTTTTTTGCTGTATTCTTGATGTTTATATATTTGTCTGTTCCTTGAATTTACCTTTCAACCAGTTATAACATCTATGGATTTCCCTTTTAGTTAATGAATCAATTGAAATCTATGTCCCATGTGCAAAAAAACCACTCGCTATATATACATATGTATGTTTATACATGCATATAACATCTCTAGAAACATTTATAGAAACTGCTGGTTATGATGGCCTCTACAGAAGGGAAGGCAGGAAAACTTGCTTTTTGCAATTTGCCCTTTTGAATCCTTTGGATTTTGTATCATATGCTTATATTAACTAAACAAATAGATAAATTTTTAAAATTCATTACGGGCCCTAGCTGTTTTGGCTCAGTGGATAGAGCATCAGCCTGGGGACTGAAGGGTCCCAGGTTCAATTCCGATCAAGCGCACATGCCTGTGTTGTGGGCTCAATCCCCAGGGGGGTCGTGCGGGAGGCAGCCGACCAATGATTCTCTCTCATCATTGATATTTCTTTCTCTCCCTCTCCCTCTCTGAAATCAATAAAAATATATTCTTAAAAAATTCATTACTGAACTCTAAAATCAGTTCTTAGCTAGTCCTTACCAAAACATCAACATCAATTAAATTCACATTTGAATTAACTGACTCTGAAAGGAGATCTTTGTCCCTAAATAAACTACCAGTACATAACAACCTACCTGTCAACATCCTACCTACAGCCTTATTTCTGTACCTTTTAAAGCAAAGCTTTCACCTCTATTTTTAAGATAACTCTAACACTGTAGAAACATTTGGTCAGATGGTACCTATTCTATTTTGAACCTATTAAAGGATCACAATCTTAGTGTGGAGTTAGGTGGTAAACCAGTTAGCCTGTTTGCAGTTGTTCTAAATTCACATTATCAATTCACCTTGCCTCTTGCCCAGCTATGCATACTCAATAACTCCCCTGGTCTAATTATAGCTAGCGGCTCTCCCTTTAAGCTAGAGGTTCTCAAGCTCGGATGCACAGTGAAATCGCCTGGGAGCTTTTAAAAATCGGGATGCCCAGAACAATTAAATCATAAAGTCTGGGGGTGGGAAACCAGTACTTTTTAAAGCCCCTGGGGTGATGCTCAGGTTGAAAAGACTGCTTCATGCAGAGAACAGTACTGGTTTAGCAGAAACTCCATATACTGCACCTTGGGAGCAAAAGCACTGTGAGTCCCTGACTGGAAGATCAGTATTCGTGATGAGGAGGGTCCACACAGAAAAGGGAGCAGCCTTTACCGAGTCTCCTTACATGCAGAGCCTATTTTCCCCTGGGTCACCTCTGGAATGGGAAAAAGAAGGGGTTGGGTGTGATTTAAAAGCCCAAACTGACTTGGTTATAGTTATTAGAGCTTTTTTTTAAAAAAAATAGTTCTCAATTCAGCTGAGGTTTCACTGAGTAGGAAATACCAAATTGGGACTGCTGGGTGCATATGCCTGCCTTGTTCCTCTGCCATTAGGGGCACAAAGCCAGCCTAGTGATGAGTGGCATCTACTACCACTGCCACCATATGGCTGAATTACTGACACAAAACTATATTTGTTGTACACTGGTCAGCTGGGAATATGTTGTACACATATTGTACAACTAGAGGCCCGATGCATGAAATTCATGCAAGAGTAGGCCTTCCTTCTCCTGGCTGCCGGCACCGGCTTCCCTCTGGAACCTGGGACCAAGGCTTCCCTCACAGCCCCGGCTTTGTCTGGAAGGTGATCTGGAAGAACGTCTGGAAGGATGTCTGGTCTAATTAGCATTTTACTCTTTTATTATTATAGATGTGACCTATTAAGTGTCTATTCTTGTCAAAGGTCCTAGAACTTCACTGCTCTACCCCACAACACTGGGCTTTGTTAAGAGGTCTTTGGTAGAGAGTTAGTTTCAGAAGGGGAGAAGTAAAAGATGCATCCATCATGCATTTCCTTGAAGATGGTAAAGCAGGGAAATAGTCTATCTCTTGGCATGCCCTTCACTCCCCGAAAGGTATCTTCTCATGGAAAGTCCTGATTACTGGCCTGCTTCGGTTTCATGCTTTAAACCGTTTTATTGTTGCCTCTGCCATTTTTAAAACATGAAAATTGGTATCATGAACTCTGCTGTGGTTTGCCTTCATGTACTCATTGTATATCCCCCTCCCTTTTGTATAGGAAGACAGAGATGTCAATAACCCCATGCCTAACCGAGGAGGCAATGGACTAGTTCCTGGGGATGACAGATTCAAACCTGTGGTACCCTGGCCTCATGTTGAAGGAGTAGAAGTGGACTTAGAATCTATTAGAAGAAAACACAAGGCCAAAAATGAACAAGAGCACCATGCTGGAGGAGAGAACCAGAGAGACATAATGCAGAGGCAGTATCTCACTTTTAAGCCTCAGACATTCACCTACCGGGATCCTGTGCTACGCCCCGGGGTCCTCGGTAACTTTGAACCCAAAGAACCTGAGCCTCATGGAGTGGTTGGTGGCCCTGGAGAGAATGCCAAGCCATTGGTTTTGGGACCAGAACTCAAACATGCAGTTCAAGCCAGCATTAAAGAGTTTGGATTTAACATGGTGGCAAGTGACATGATCTCCCTGGACCGCAGCGTCAATGACCTACGGCAAGAAGAGTAAGCACACGTCCTCTTCTTTCTAAAACGGGGGCAGCTGTTGTTTGATAGATATTTAGTTAGATGCTTAGAATGGAGAAAATATCTGTGCCTTTATTTCAAGGAAATAAGAGGATCTTTGGTCTGCAAAATGGCCAGAGGAAGAGATCTCTCCATTTATGTCTGCTAGGACATGGAAGGTATGTCGTAGAGAATTCTGGGATCTTCCCCATGAGCCTTGCTCAGAATCTGGTCCTCAGACTGGCATCAGTCTGTGAGCGTTTTGTTACCAGTCCACAGTGAGGAAATGAGCTGGCACCAGGATGTAAATCAACTACTAAGTACTTTGTTTAGTTCAACTGACAACCTCATGACAAAATTTTGTTGGTGTGCTGCTTTTCATTCTGGATCTAGCTCCTTATTTTGTTGTGGAACAATAGCAATAGTAACACTGCTCTAGACTAATACAATTAACTAGATATTTATGTGTCCATTCATTTTTTTCCTCTCAACACCAAAACTCGTGAGTATGCCAAGGGAGCACGCAGACCGATAAAATTATGGCCTAAACTTTCAAATTCTTTTCATGTAGTTTAATTTAAAATAAAAGATTTCCAAGTCTTAGCTTTCAATTGATGGTAATTATTGAATGAACTCAAAGCTTTTCTCTTTCAGTTTATTCAATAACTGGTTCTATTCCTCTAGGATCTAAATCGTGTCCATTAATGTGGATGCATATTTAATTCACTGCTACTAGAAAACTCACAAAATGTATTCCTGATGATGCATTATTAACTAATCCTCATTTTAAAAGGTTAACACAACACATGCACGCGCACACACAGCAGCATTCTTTACGACCACAAAGTAAAATTTTGTACCTGACATAGTGCTACTCAGTAGACTTTGGACATTAATGTTTATTAGAAGAGTGAGAGGGGGGTGAATGAAATATATGAAAAAATAGAAGGTGTAGAAGTATAGAGCCATGACGGTGAGAGGCATAACCTCTTCTACGGACAAGAGTTAGAGCATATTAAGGAACTATAAAGGGAGAACCTTGGATCAATTTATTCCTAATCAAAGTAGAAATTTGCTTTGTTATAGGGTTGCCGGATTTCACAAATGGAAATAGGGGTCTCTCAGTTAAAATTGAATTTCAGATAGCAATGAGAAACATTTCGTATAAGTATATCCCAAATAGTATATGAGACATATTATACTTAAAATTTTTATTATTTATCTTAAATCCAAATTTAACTGGATGTCCTATATTTTGTTCGGCAACCCTTCTAGTCAGCACAGTGAAGATAGTTCTTATAGAGCTAGAACTGCCCTGCACGGACCCTTTAGAACCCATGACAGGATCTGCAGTCCCTCCTCTGCAGTGCGTCCAGTAGAATACAGCACTCCGTCACAGCACTCGTCTCTGTTATAGAGGTTCTCCAAGAGCCTGCTGATGGCCTTCTCATCACTGTAACGGGGAAAGGATGGGGACGGTCTAACATGTATTGACTTTCCACGACATGCCTGAACTTACTATAAGTTATCTTATTTCATTCGCACAATGAAACTGTAAGAGAGTTCTTACCCGTGTTTGTAAAGTCTGAGACTTAGCGTTGTGCCTTCTTTGTATTCGCCTAGCAGAATGATGGTACAGCTGTGCTTCCTTCCACCCAAGGTGGTTTGGTGTGAGGGCCCCTTCTCCTCCCAGCACACACCTCAAGGTGTGGCAGTGTGCCTCCGTGCGTGTTACAGTACAGTCAAAGGGTGAGCTCGGTGTAGAAGCTGAGATTTTTAGCACATGAGTTATTTATAAAAGAGTCTTTTCAAACACCAGTATAAATCTAGCTCACTTTTTTATATAAGAAATATGTTAAGAAAATCAGATGACATACAAGGCAGCACAGTGCCCAGGATTAGAGTTATCCTCCCTGCCTCCCTCTCCTTCACCCCTCACATCCATTCTGTCTGCAAGACCTCTCGTTGCTGCCACCAAACTATGTCCCAGATCATGTCTGAGTGCCCTTCTCTCATCTCCACCGCCACTACCCGAGTCCAGGCCCCCATCTCTCTTAGAATCTTGCAAGAGCCTCCTTCCTGTATCTCCATTTCTACCCTTGCCTCCTACCTTGCTCACACAGAAGCAGTGTGGTGTTTGGGCCCACTAATGTAGCTTATCTAAAACCATTCTTTGCCTTCCCAGTGAACCTGAAATAAAACCCACATTCCTAACCATCAGCAGCCCCATGCCGGGACCCTTCCCTGCCTTGCCAACCTCATCTGCTACGATACTCCTTGCCAGCTGTGTCAGCTCTTCCCGGTTCCTTGCGCCTGCTCTTCCCTCCTCAGGAATGAGTTTCCCTTCTTGAGGCCGGCTCCTTCCCATCCTTTAGGTCCCAGTTGAACCTCTCTAGCCATGCTGTCCAACTTGGTAATGCCCTGCTTTATTTTTATGACTGCTCTCTGGCCATCTCTTTCATAGCATTCATCAAGTTTTGTAACTAGATATTGGTTTATTTAGTTGTTTATTGATTACCTTTCTTACTAGAAGATAAGCTCTTGAGAGCAAGGAATATGTCTGTTTTCCTCACCAGCTACTTGAGTAACTGACAACTGGGAGCTTGGTAGTTCTCTGTTGGTTAATATCTGTCGAGAGGATGGATGGATGGATGGATGGATGGATGGATGGATGGATGGATGAAATGGATGGATGAAATCTTCCAGGGTTCAAACCTTGGCTTTATTAACAGATATGAGATCTTAGACCAGTTATTTACCCTCTCTAACCCTCAATTACATAATTCTTAAAATAGCTCTAACAATACCTGTCTCTAAGGACTGGCATTATACTTAAATGGCATTAGAAACTTAACTCTTATTGGCTGTTTATATTGATATGGCACATTTGAATGTTTTCAGTTGCTATTTAACTTTGATGTCTCTGTTGCTTTTTGCAAAACATAAATGTCACACACGGCCTTATCTGCATCATCTTCCACAATGGCAAAGCCTTCATCTCGCCTTTGATAATTTCAGACACAACGGTTGCAACCCTTCCAGCTCTCCGAGTCTTCCTTGCTCTCCTGCACTTTCCTTCCTTTCTGTCTGTCTTTGTCTCTCCCTCCCTCGCTCCCTTCCTTCCTTTCCACAGTGCATCCCTCCTTTTTTCTTCTTTCCTCCCTTTTTTCTCCTTCCTTCCTTCCTCCCTCCCTCCCTCCCTTCCTTCCTTCTCCCATGTTTTGCCAATTGTTCCCCATGTTCTTCTTTCTTGCACAACCAGAGCAGTTCCTAGAAATGGGATTATTGCAAATTTCTGTTTGTCATTCCTCTATGTATGTATGTCCAATCAAATAAAAGGACCCAGGGCCATCTTAGCAGATGCTCGCAAACCCCTCTTTAAAATTCTCTGCTAGTGAGAAACCTTTTTTTATACTTCAAAATACTCAAACATGGTAACCCCCAGAAACTTTTAAAAAACTGAATACAGATTATTTTTTAAACTTGATTCTTTCTCAGACTTTTTTAAAAAAATGAAACAGGCTTCATTCCTCTTTGAGCACATAAAATTCAATGTAGAGTAATGAATAATTTCTAGGGAGTTATTAATAAATGACAATGTGGACAGTCAAGAATTTTCTCTGGAAAAAAAAAAATGGCAACAACAAAGAAAACACCCCTAAGTTTTGTACATTATTTAATATGCATTAGCACTTTCCTGCTTTTACTGGCAACATGCAGCATGTTAAAAACAAAACATACATCCATATCTCTCACACACCCCCTCCTTCATACTCATCCCTGTGGAGAGCATGCTACAAGGAGCCCATCCGAGGCTGGCTTGACATGGCTGACTTTCTGAAGCTTTAGAGTGTCGGCCTTATCAGCCGTGTTCTCTTGCCTCTGTCATATAAATGCGCCACCTGCCCTGCTTGGAAACCACTGCTGCGGGCAGTTTGTCCAGCTGTGACATCTGACACTGTGGTTAACTTGTTCGTTTTTGTGGCTGCTCCATAGTCTTTTCAGATGAATGTTCTTTTCCTTACAAGCAGGACAGACCTGCCCAGCTGCCAGCATGACTCATAGTTATGTATGCTACAGCTTTGAATTACATTCTCTGGCTGAGTAATTTACTGGCTGTTGATTACTTGTTAAGAGTGAGTAACAGTATTTTGAGTGAACTAGAGGCCTTCTTTTTTAAAAACTTGAGCCAAAAATGACTTCACTTGCCTTCACACTTATTTTCTATAAAAAAGTATATGATTTTCTTCACAGTTCAACAGATATTGAGTAAGTCCAATGAGCAAGGTACTGTGCTAGCCCATCAGGGGATGAAACAATGAGAAAAATATAGTTCCTGCCTTCAAAGGGTTCACCATCTACCCCTGGAGAGGGGAAAGGATAGCATAATATAAAAGCCATAGGAAAGGTGTGAGCAACATGGCATGGTTCAGAGGAATGGGAAGCCATGTGGAGTTACAGGGGAGTCCGAAAAGAAGTCATTGCCTGGCCGGTGTGGGTCAGTGGTTGAGCATTGACCTATGAACCAGAAGGTCACGGTTTGATTCCCATTCAGGACATATGCCTGGGTTGCGGGCTTGATCCCCAATGTGAGTTGTGCAGGAGACAGCTGGTCAGTGTTTCTCTCTCATGATTGATGTTTCTATCTCCCTCTTCCTTTCTCTCTGAAATCAACAAAAAAAAATTTTTTTTAAAGAGAAAAGGATTTATGGAGGGGACACTAGGGACAGACCCTGGAAGATGAGTAGGGTTCCCCCACGTAGAGGTTACAAATATTGAAGACATGAAGATAGGCATTGACTAGGAGGAAAGCAAGTGGTATCGATTACTTGGATCAGGAAGTGTGTGTAGAGAAACAAAGCTGATAGGTAGGTTCATGTTTAGAAGACCACGATGCCATGTACAAAGCCTGTACTGAAGTTGGTAATCAGGGGAGACCCACTGAGTATTTATAAAGGGAAATTTAGGGATATCAGAGTGGTAGAGGTGTCTAGAGTGAATTGGGGGTGGAGACCTGTTAGAAGCTTACTAGCGTTACAGAGGGAACTTCAGTGAAGGTTACAGACCAGAAAAAGGAGACTCAATGTAAGAAAACAGGGTTAGTTAGCATCAGTAGGCCTTGGCAGCTGATCGAGTGGAAAGAGGAATTAAAGCTAAATCCAAAGCCTTGAAGCCTATTAACACAAAGAATGGTGCCACTGACAGAAATAGGGTGGATGGAATTGAACAAGCTTCTCTGCCCAAAACTTGGTTGCCTCAATCAGTTGTTTCCCCGGCTTTAGAGGAATTCACGCAGAGCCAGTCAAGGAGCCTGTTTCTGGGGAGAGGTGGAAAGTTCTG
Source organism: Myotis myotis (assembly GCF_014108235.1). Classification (NCBI taxonomy): domain Eukaryota; kingdom Metazoa; phylum Chordata; class Mammalia; order Chiroptera; family Vespertilionidae; genus Myotis; species Myotis myotis. Next base: position 71,890,189 of record NW_023416368.1, read on the forward strand.
TTTGTGAATATACTACTAGTAGATTCTTCTTCTAATAAAACTTGGGATTTTATTTTCTTTACTGTGAGCTACTGCTGATGCAAATTCATGGAAATTAGGTTTGCCCTCTTTCAGCCCAAGAAGACAATCAGAGGTGTATAATGCAAACGATTTTGTTTCAAACAAATGAATTAAATATTTTGACTTGTTGAACAAATTCATCTGTTTTTAAAATTTAACCTTTCCTCCTACCTACATATCTATTGCACTTCCATTTTGTAGAAAGTTATGTTAGTTGCATTTACAAAGTAAAATAACAGACATTAAGGTGCTTCAAAAATTCTAAGAGCTATGCAAATGTTAGTTATTAATAACTTTCTTGCATTTGTGGGAAATTGAGGGGTGTTTTAAAAAGAGATTTTAGTTTAGAATACACTTATGCTTTATACACCAGATAATTTTCTTCTTACCTGATTTCAAAATGCTGATTTTTATACTCTTAATTTTATTTAAGGTGAATTATGGTCATGAGCTTTTTCCTCCTCAACCCATGTTAAAGGCTCTCTTTGATACCTTTGTTCAGAATGTAGTGCTGTAATTACAGAATAGATGCTATTTTCAAAACATTGATTTAATTGAAATGCTATAGATTCTTGTTTAATTTCAGTTTCTACATATTCCAACCCAGGGGTTTCAGTTAGAGCTCACTGAAACTCTAAGGACTTGCTCAAAGTAATTAAAACAAATCATCAGAATAATGTATACATCATGTGCGCACGTGCATACACACACACAAACACATGAATCACATATATGCATATATATTTCAGTACTTTGTTCCAGTTTCTATTACCAGATTATATGGTGGTTCCATATGACCCATCTAAACTACACTGGTCACAATTATTAACAGGTGATCCTTTTCTCTCATAGATTGCCCAAAATATGTCTCATCTCTCAAACTGCTATTTGGTGGCCTTAGATCTAATCTGTAGGAAGCACATTTGAAGTTGGTTTAGATGACCCTGGATGGACGTGCTGCTTGCTTTATGACCAAAAATTATTATTTTCTAACTTGCCTAAGAAATTTTACTCTTAGAAGCTACTTTTTGTGCGTTCTGAGGTTTTCCAGATTAACTTTAAAGAAAAATTGTGTTCTGATGCCTGGTTTCTTCTTTCTCCTTAACACACACACAGACACAAACACATACAGCCATTGCCCTTTGGGATTATCTCAATTATGAGGGCAGAGCTGACATTTTGTTTAAGGTCCTGCCTGCCAACGAGATGTATTTAGCCAAATTGAAATTATTATAGTGATCGGGGATCACTTAAGTCACCCCAATTTCCACAGCAGTTTTAGAAGGGCACCACATTTATGGAGTAAGCCTACAAAAAATGGAAACAGGGGTAATGTGTTGCTTGAAGGCACCATTAGAAAGTAGCAGCAATCTTGCCTCCCTCTCCTTGTTAGCATTTTCGGGTGGCTCACTTCTCTAGGCGAAAACATTCTTGTAATGTGGAGACCTCATATGGTTGATAGGTCCTTCCCACTCTCTGCTCATTTTCCAAGTTGCTCTATTAAAAAGAGACTTAGCTCCATGTCCCCTCCCCTTAGGCTCCCTACCCCCAAATTCCACCACCAGTGCTCCAAACGCATAAAGTATGCCTGATAAAAAATATTGTAAACTTGGGTTGCTGGGTTTTGTTGTTGTTTGTTTGTTTGTTTGTTTTTACAGTCCTTTGCCCCCCCAACCAGAAATTTAGAATAAGTTCCCTGGAGGCTAGTTAGGAAAAATATTTATGGAGGCACCACTAGATATTCCACAACATTCCCCACCATCAACAGGCAATTTCAGGAAAACCTTGACTCTCCCCCTCGCTCCCCGTCCCGCCCCCCCCCCCCCCACCCCAGGCTAAGTTTCCCACCAACAGGAGCACTGACACGGAGACTAAGAGGTGATTTTATACCCTCCCTGACTGGGGTATCTCCGTTTTGGAGCTAACAGTCATTTCAAGATACTTAGTCATTGTCCTCTGCTATTAGGTTATTAATTCCTCACCGAAGGGAGAGCCCGGGCCAGTAGACCCAGACATGCCACAGTGCAACGAGGACGTCAGAACACAGGCCCCTCCCTCAGGAGGTTGGCACGACCCTCTCGGGTAACTCGGCTCAGACTAGAGATGCAGGAGGGCCCTTGGACACAGCCTGCGACTCTGATGTGTGTTTCCTTGGTGCACATTGGCTCGTGTGTGTTTAGTAAATAGGGAAGCAGTGTCAATTCAGTGTGAAAGCCCTGGTGTTTCTAGATTTCCTCCCGCATGTTAGCGTGATCAGGAATGTGGAAGTGATCAGGGCCGAGGTTGCTCACAGTGAAAGTGACCTTCATAACCACATATTCATGAAGACTAGGAACAGCGAACAACACCGGCCATCCTGCAGAAGTATTTCTCTTTAGGGTGTGAAATGGGAGGCGTCTAGTGTCTTCAAGCTACACCACACTTGCCACTATACTGAGCCGCCTGGGGAGCTGCCAGTGCAGCCGAGTTGCGGAGAGGAAATTGATTGATGAGAAAGGCTCTCTCTGGATCATACTCTTAATTTTGGTAAAGTTACTCTGTATTAGGAGCGAATGTCTCCAAGGACCTACAGAAAGGAAAACACAAATCCCTGGGTTTAAAGGTTTGTGATGCAAACCGCAAATGTCTGTGGCGATTTTAACTGTGCTGATTGATTTTCCTGAGGTCTCTGGCCCCAAAGTTCCCTCAGTTTTGAGTGATCTGGTGCTATCCCTATCCCTGTTTTTCCTTTAAATCCTATAGTTTTCTTTCTTTCTTTTTTAAAAGCATGATTTAACAAAAGAGAAGGTTTACCCCGAACAAAAAATGGCCTGGTAGCAGAAGTGTCTGTCTTGTACCTAAAGGGTAGTCAAAGCCAAACTGCTGCGCATTAGGCATAGTGTGACTGCAAAGTCATGAGGTGTTTTCCACATTTGAGCTGAGTAAGTTACATGAAACTGTTAGCTGGTTAGTTGCTAAGCCAAGCATAAACCAACATTTAAGAAAAAGAAGAACCCCAGCCTTTCCATGTATTCTAGAAGCACAGCAATCATTCTGAAAGATGGGCAGTCAGTGAGAACTCACATTGGCCACTCATCCAGGAGAGACTGACCCACGTAGAGCCAGGCCTCACTACTGCCGTGATAGGCTGTGAAGAATCACAGCCTCAGTCCTTCCACATTTAGATTTTTCTATGGAATAGCTGGTAAAAGGGCTGGTTTGGGAGAGAAGCAGAAGTAGGATTCGGGGAGGAGGGTAGAGAAAAGTCTTTATAAGTGGATGAACCAGGTCAGAGCCTGCCTTCCTCTCAGGTTAACTTTCAAGCTGATGCCCACAGCTCCATCTATGGGGCACTTTTGACAGCTTCTCTCCTGGGAAAGGCAAGTCCTTGGAGAGAGCTGTAAAGCAGGGATCATCAGTACCAATTGTCTTTTGTTTTTAAAAATACATTTTTATTGGTTTCAGAGAGGAAGGGAGAGAGAGAGATAGAAACATCAATGATGAGAGAGAATCATTGATTAGCTGCCTCCTGCACGCCCCCCACTGGGATCAAGCCTGCAACCCAGGCATGTGCCCTGACCGGGAATCGAACCGTGACCTCCTGGTTCACAGGTCGATGCTCAACCACTGAGCCACGCCAACCGGACCCAGTTGTTTTTCTTACTCAAGGATTGTGGAAGTAGTAATATGAATAATTTGTTGTACAACTTCTTGAATGCACTTATAAGTTAATTATCTTTGCTCATTTTATGTAAAAAATGCACTTGGTATATATTACAAACAGAATTACCCTTTCATCATTCCTATGACATAAGGTGAACAAACTAAAAAAGTAAAAAGGCCAAACTAACTGCACGAGTTTAAATTATATAAAAATAGCATTTAATTCAGTAATATCTTGTAGTGTATCACTGGGAAATGGCCCGTAGTTTCCCTTTCCTCTTCACTGAATCTTGTAGTTCATGTGTAGGAGGAAAATCACACTTTTGATAACTTAGTAATTTATTTTAGAAGGAACACTGCCATTTTAATCACAAGAAAAATACCCAATATTCTCCAGAATAGCAAGTCCCAGTGAGCAAATCAATGCCAGGAGAAAGGGCTGTGGAGGAGGCTTTGAGAATTTAAACGGCATGTTCTTAAGCCCCTGGAGATACACAACCGTCACTTTAAAGGAAAGAGTTGTAAAGCCTTCAGTGAAGAAGTGAACAACCAGCTGCTGCTTTCATCCTTTGTGAGGCAGGAGCTCCCTCCAGAGCCCAAACATGCTCAGCGGCAGCCTGCTGGCATGGCGTCCTAGGGAGAATGTTCACACCGGCGCTTCTCAGGATGAGAGAGTGGGGAGAAACTCCTAAGTCGGGAGCGTGTGTGTGTGTGTGTGTGTGTGTGTGTGTGTGTGTGTGTGTGTGTGTGTGTAGTTTGTGTGAACCACAACATATTCGGAAAGTAGCATCAAATATTCTTATTTAAATCAAAGGAGAGTCTATTCTCTAAGCAGGTAATGAAACAACCTAGATTAGGGTTTGGCTGGTTCTTGACCTATATTCTGTCATTGTGGTGCTCATCTCTAACTTCCCTGTCAGATGCCAGGCACTGGGGCTGGAGAGGAGGGCTGGAATTAAGGCAGGTGTGCTGGGACATATCCCTTCGACATAGAACGACCCAGAAAGGCAGGTTCCAGCCCCAGGGCATTTTTTTTTTTTTACATTTGTTTATGTGGTTTTGGAGAAATATTTCTCACTTGCTTTAAATATATTTTATTGATTTTTCACAGAGAGGAAGGGAGAGGGATAGAGAGTCAGAAACATCGATGAGAGAGAAACATCGCTCAGCTGCCTCCTGCACATCTCCCAGTGGGGATGTGCCCGCAACCCAGGTACATGCCCTTGACCGGAATCGAACCTGGGACCTTTCAGTCCGCAGGCCGACGCTCTATCCACTGAGCCAAACCGGTTTCGGCCTCACTTGCTTTAAATGAGGGGTAAACTATATCTTCTACTTCCACATAATTCACTCTGTCACTGTGATGGTGCTTGGGTCCCTTAAGACAGAGGGGTCCTCAGTACATGACAGTGGAGGTCAACAGCATCATTGTCCATTTTCTGAGCACCTAGTATGTGTCTGGCAGTGTGCCAGGTTCTTGAATACACTATCTCCAATCCTTACAACCATGCTGAAACAGCATATTTTTCCCACGGTGTTCTAGAGGGTGGAACTGAGGCTCAGAGAAGTAGATAACCTGACGTTCATAGAACTAGAAGATGGTGGCCCTGAGTTTCAAACGGGGCTCCTACCCCGCATCACCTTCTTAGTGATGCTCTACTAATGGCCAGGGGGTGCGTGAAGTACATTACAGGACCTTAACTTTTTAAAAGAGAAAAGGTTAGAAAGAGGGGCCAGGAAAAGCTTTATGTCTCCTTATTGCAGAGCCGTTTCCTGCCTCTGAGGCAGGATGCCTTAGTCTCAGCATTGTTGACATTCTTTGTCATGAAGACTGTCCTGCACATTTTAGGGTGGTTAGCAGCATCTCTGGGATCTACCCACTAGATACCACTGACACATACACACACACTCCCCGTCTCTGGCTGTGACAACCAAAACGTCTCCAGACTTTGCCACCTGTCAGTCACCCTGTGCGGCAGTCACCCCTGATTAAGAATCACTGCTCTGAGAGATCAATCAAGGTGATGCTGGGGGGGAGGGAGTGTTACTTATAACACAATATGACTACCAGAGGTGGGATTTGTAGCATCGCGGGGAAAAAAAGAGGGAGCTGTCAGTGTTTTTAACTTGTTTTAAACCCAGAATCCTTTGCTCAAACGACTTCCTAGGCAAACTCTGTGCTTGGGTTCTTTGCACCTCCCTGGCTTCTCAGCCCAGTTTGAAAACACTAGACTAGATGTCTCCCAAGGTCTCTGCCATCTGAAAATTCATTTTTTGTATGTCTCTACCTCCCAGCCCCCCACCCGGGTCTTCCACGCTGTTCCTCGTCTAGATACAAAAGCTGAATAGAACGCCCGGCCCGCCAGCAGCTGGCGTGCAGCTGTTATCCCTCCAGCTCCACGGACTTCTTTCCGCTTGGGTTTTGCCTCTTCCTGCTTCCTGGAAGGGCTGAGAGGCCTGGCCGCCCCTGGGCCTGGGCCAGGTCTGACAGCTCTTCTTGGAAAGTAACAATAGCTAGGACGTCTACTGCCTTAGCCATGCGGTGTCCGTGCAGAGGCGAGCCCTGCTGTGATTCCGGCTCTTTAGCCGTATGCAGTTTGGCAAAACTTGCACTTGGTCTCCAGCCCCTGCACCCTGTGCCCAACCTGGCAGACAGAGCATCAGACTGGCTGCCAGGATACCAGGCTCAGCCTTCTTTGGTTTCTCAGAAGCAGGAAGGGAACCAGGATGGAGTAGCGAGAAGACAATCAGCCGTTTCACATTGCCAAGTTCAACCTGCTAGCATCTCCAGGATGTAACCCTGTGCTGAGCGCGTCTCCTCCTGTTAACCTTTATGTGTGCCAGCTGCTGGGAAGCCCGTTTGGCCACGTCACCCAAGAAGTCAGAGACTCCCTTCTTCCTTTCCAGGGGCAGCTGCTGTTTGATGAATATTTATATACATATGCTCATGGTTTTTAGAACATAAAAATGTGTTCTGTTCTAAAAGCTCTTCAAGGCTCTGCCCGGTTAGCACTCGGGCACCTGGGCAGCAGCAAGCAGTGCCAGCTGTGCAGAGTAGCGAGGTGGTGCAGGCACTGTGCAGAGTAGTGGGGTGGTGTAGGCCCCTCTCACACTCCGCGTTCTTCCCCCACTCCCTCTCCCACGCGCTCTAGAATTGCCTTGAATTCCTCCCACACTCCCATTCCTAGTTTCTGTCTCTTCCACTGCTGCCCTCTGAGTCCCGTGCTTTGCTTTCATCTCACCCCTCCAATGGCCCAGATAAGGGGCCGATCAGAATGGATGGGAGCCCAGGGCCTAAGATGACACTCTTGGAGTTGCCTGGCAGTTTTTAATGGGAATGGCTTAGAAACTTCAAGCCTTGCTCATAATGTACTAAATATTTCATAAACTCATAGAAGCTTAGAACTAAAGGGGGCCAGAGTGTCACTTGGTACTGTTCCTTCTTTCTGCAGATAGGGAACCTCAAGTCCAAAGAGTAGTGACTGTCCAGGATTATATGACGGCCAGGAAGGAATCCACATCTTCTAGGGCAGTGATGGGGAACCTATGACACGCGTGTCAGAGGTGACACGCGAACTCATTTTTTTGGTTGATTTTTCTTTGTTAAATGGCATTTAAATATATATAAAAAATATCAATAATATAAATCTTTGTTTTACTATGGTTGCAAATATCAAAAAATTTCTATATGTGACATGGCACCAGAGTTAAGTTAGGGTTTTTCAAAATGCTGACACGCTGAGCTCAAAAGGTTCGCCATCACTGTTCTAGGGCCTTTCACCAAACCAGATAAAAGATCAGGAATATCTGTGTACCAGAGCAGTCTTTTTGTTGTTGTTGTTGTTGTTTTTTAATTCTCATCTGAGGATATTTTTCCATTGATTTTTAGAGAGAGTGGGAGAGGGAAAGACAGAGAAATATCGATGTGAGAGAAACACCTCGATTGGTTGCCTCCTGCACATGCCCCGACCAGGGTCCGTGCCAGGGAGGAGCCTGCAACCAAGGTACATGCCCTTGACCGGAATTAAACCCAGGACCCTTCAGTCCACAGGCCAACGCTCTATCCACTGAGCAAAACCGGCTAGGGCCAGAGCAGTCATTTTAAATGTAATATTTGCCATATACATTTATGAAACATTTTTATAGTAGTAGAAATTTTATTTAGGAGCACAGAGTATGTCAATCAGTCCCAAAGCGACTCTCTCTTTAAATGTGTCCACTTAACATTCCAACTATCTGTAGCAAGGGCCACTGTTTAAATCTAAGTTGAAAGGTGCCATCCTGAGAAGAGAGCAGAAAGGCCCCAAGGTGTGGTCCCAGGGCAGATGTGAAGGGAATGGGCGCTTTTACCACTGCACCAAGCCTGTCACTTAGATGTGTTCCAGGCCAGCTTCGGAAAATCTCACTTGGATGCTAAGGAGATGCTATGAGGAGCTGTTTACTAAAATGTCTACAGAGCCTCTCTGAGAGGGCAGTTCTCCACACTTGAGAGTATGTGCAGATCACCGTCCAGTGGGTTCTACAGCAACAGGAAACCATGGCAATGGCACAGACTGGCAAGCATCCTTGGCAGTGGCCTTGCCTTCGAGTGGGCACAACAGTAGGACCAGCATCACAGGCCCTTTGCAGCAGGGTAGCACCTCAGGGAGCCTGAGCTAGAGGAAAAGGGGGGCACTGCCTGGCACCTGTGGGTACTGAGTTCCTGAGTGCACCGGAGGTATACCTTGGGATCCCACACAGTTGAAAAGAGAAGAATGGTACTAGCATGTAGAGAGCTTCTGGCAAATGTGGGTAATAATATTTGCCTCATGCAGTTATTGTGGATAGTAAATGTGATAAAGAGTATGTATAAAAGGCAAATATCCACCAAACACAGTGGGAAACATGAGCCCCACTGGCTGGAGGTCACAATGGTTGGAAGCCATCCTCATCCCTGGCATGGCACAGAGAACCCTCCAGAAACTCTGCCTCCTCCATAGCTCTCATCATGCTAGGTGTGTCGTATTCAGCCTCATCTTTAGAGTGTATTCCCCTCATTATTGTTTCATCCTGTCACCCTACTGCATAAGAGGAGGGGAAGTCCTAAAGACAGTGAGAAACACAAAGGTGGCCTTGATGTCACCATACGATAAAGAACTGCCTGCCTGAAGGTACTGGGTGACTGAGTCTATGAATTGCATCAGTAAGAGGAAGAAAGGAAAAATTAAGATACATCGGGGCTGTAGGGTTTACTATGTAAATAAACACTTCCTAATAATAAACACCTTTGTCATTTCTGCAAACATAAAAATCTCTTTTCCAATTTTACCCTTTATTTCTTATAAGAATCTTTGAAGCCTAGACTGACATCTAAGCAAGAGACCACATTTCCTTTTAAAGGGGAGGTTTGTCAGTGAAACAGGCTCATTTCTCTGTGGCTGGCACTTGGTTACTACCACTGCTCAGTAGTCAAGCTGTCTCTCTCTCTCTATTTTATTTTATTTTTGTTGGCAGTTTCCTGTAGTTTTCAGGACACATTTCATACAAGGCATCCCTGAATATGTTATAGAATGTTCCCGGCTTACCCTGACTTTTTGTAACCTTACTGATTTAAGTTCTATTTTCTGGCATAGCAATTGTTTTAGTTGAGAGAATGTGATTGTCTCTGTCTCTTACGTCTTGCAAGTTACATTGGCAACCAGGAGCACTTGCCCATAGAATAGAAATGCATCCACCTAGCACACTTCCCTTTATAGCTGACTTTTTATATAACTGTCCTTTCGTATTGGTGAAATGTGATGTCAAAATGCACGTGCATTCTGATATGCAGTCAGTTCTTGATATTGAAGTAGTTGCGTTCTATAAAGTCATCATGAGCACTGGATCAGGAAAACAGAAGCATTGCTCCCAGGAGGGAATTTAGGGTTAGGTTCCTGCGAACCTCTGGTCCCATTTTGGTCAACTGATCAATACATAATGCTGTGTTTTGTGTGCTTCCGTTTAAATGCCTTATTTAACATACATTGTTAAATCATAACATTTACCTCTTAGTCAGCAGTACTAGAACTCAGACCTGCAGGAAGCCTGCCGAACACACATTTTCTCCATAAGGCACAGCACAGCCTTCTCAGGGTTAGAACACGAGACAGCACTTCAGCACTGTGTTTCAGAGCCAGCGAAACCACCAACAAAAAGCACAAAAATGAGCAAACCGTGGCACTGAATAATAGACTGTGAAAAGGACACCATTTACAGTATCAGTTTGGAATCAAGAAGGCAGAGGCATGGTCTTATACCTGCATGCAGGCATCTCAAATTGTAGTTCACATTTTCCACCGCCCTGTGCATGTTCTCAGATGACTGTAGCAGGGCCCCAAGAATTGATTTTGGGGTTACAAATAAGTTTTAGGGAGTAGACAAATACAGAATCCATGAATAATAATTCACTGCATTTTTTATATTTGAATACAGAGTACAGATGAATCACAGAAATATTCAATATGTAGTTAATATATACTGAATGTCGTCCAATACCCATTATAGTAAAGGCAGATTGCAGTAACACTTAAAATGGTAATTCTAATAGGCCAAATATATTTTACCTGTTAATTTATGCCAAAAAGAAAAATATGATAATGGCTTGTAGAAATGTCAAGACCCAGAAGCGTAGAGTAGTAAGTTCTTCCATTTAAAGAGCAGAAATAAACTGGCCTAGTTATTATTCAGTGTATCCCCATAATTCATCATTCCTTTCTCCTTACCCCCGCACCCCTCACCTCCTCTACGAGGTCTTGCTGCTAAAATGGGCTTGGGAACATGCTGGAATCCAGCCAAGATATGCTCCACAGAAGCTGTGCTGTCAGTGGCATGACCAGTGCAACCCAGGAGGTGACTGCTCTGTGCGAATATTTACTAGATGTAGTGCTGACATAGTCTCTGTTGATTAGCAGACCTAATCTGAATGCAAAGGTACAGATCCCTCGTAATGTGATAGCATCATACTCTCAGACCTCAAGTGCATCACCTTACCTAAAGGGTTAGATGCTGTACTAGTAGTAGACCTGTTTAATTCGGTGGTGACTAGCCTAGACTTTTTTCTTAAACAGAATATATGAACTATATCAATAGTTACTTGCTAAACACTTACTCATTCAGATTGTATCGCCCCTCCTTCTCAAGAGAAGTGATTTAGCCCTAGCTGGTTTGGCTCAGTGGATAGAGCGTCGGCTTGCGGACTGAAGGGTCCCAGGTTCGATTCTGGTCAAGGGTAGATGCCCAGGTTACGGGCTCGATCCCCCCGTAGAGGGCGTGCAGGAGGCAGCTGATCAATGATTCTCTCTCACCATTGATATTTCTATCTCTCTCTCTCTCTCCCTCTCCCTTCCTCTTTGAAATCAATAAATATATATATTTTTTAAAAAGAGAGAAGTGATTTAAATTCTTTTACACCTGTTTCTTACTGTATGGTCTCAAAAAAACATACAGCAAAGTCTAAAAGACCCTGACCAGGAAGTCCAATTGGAATAACACAGGAAAAGAAATGAATGGTGTTTGAGGATCAAAAGTTGTAGGCATCATGCTGGGGGTTTTCACATACTCTTGGGATCAGTAAAACTACAGATATTTATCCCCCACCTGATTATGAGGAAGTTGTTTACAAAAGTCCTATGAAGAAAAGAGCAAGATAATACAAATGTGTGCATATTTCTAGAGCCTGGAAATATAAAATGCTAATAAAATGTACTTTGAAGTATAGCCACGCTTTTAACAATTCTGCAGCGGCCCAGAGCTACTATTACTGGCAATGTGTAAGGATGTGGATAATTTCACAGAGAGATCTTTAAAACTAAAGTGGGAATAATATGGAGGTAACTATAGACAAACTCTTTTTTCCTGTAAACTATAACAGTAACCCTTATAGTTAGTTATCTGTGCTCTCCAGAGTCAAGATTTGACAGACTGACCTTAGCTTCAGGAAACTAGACTAGAGCTAGCCAGGGGATTCAGTTAAATTGCTCCTGAGGTCTTGAGTTTAGCAGCTTGATTTTTTTTTTTTAAGTGCTTTTTTTTTTCTTGGTGACAGTGTTTTGTGAATGAGATTTTAAGTGTTCTGCATTCTAATGCATCAGGTAATGAGGAAACGGTGGAATCAGCTTCCTTGCTTTCATGGAAGCCTTATTGTAAAAGATCTCCACGGCGGTCGTGGCAGTGACACTAATCTGGAGAGTCAGACCCCGCCATCAGCCGGCTGTCAGCACGTGGCCCGATGCCGGGTCAGGGGCGCTCAGAGAGCAGAGGGACCGAAGTCAGCTACATGCATTACATCTATATGGTTCTGAGATTATGGCGAAGTGATGTCCATTTATAGTTATTTCAAGAAATTTAAACTCTTTTTCTCTCAAAAAACGTAACTGAACATAGCTTGATTGCTACAGAATGTCTAAAATGTTAAAAAACTTCTTCAGAATACCTAGGATTTTTACAGCTTTTGGTAGATTTTCAAGAGGTGTAATTTTTCCACCCCATGCAGTACTTTATTTCTCAAATGGTGATAATTAAACACACTTAGTAATAATATTGGAAACATTATACTGGAACTCAGAAGAGCTGGCTTTTCTATTTGGATTCATAAACTTCTGAAAGTTGGCAACTGGCCCTCAATAAAAGATTTCCTCCAGTGGAGCTCTTACATCTTTGTTTGTGTTTTCCTTTCCTACTTGAGCGCGTTTATCTTCGCTGCTCGCTGCGCCAGCTCCCTGAGCAGTGGCGCTCCTGGCAGCGCTGTTCTGTGTAGGCTCCCGCTCCATCGGTATGACGCGGCGGCGGCTACCTGGAAGGGTTATATAATTAGCTAATAACAAGCTGCTATCAGGAGGGGGACACTGGCAGGAGTGAAATGTAGAGGCACCTTCAGTATAATTTGCAAAGCCGTCCAATATCCTACTATTGAATCAAAATGAGAATGGGTATAAATTGTAATGATTTTTGAAAATGTGCCCTCGCTCCTTAGAATAGATGCCTTCCAGCAAAGTCAAGGGCAGATGAATGCCAGAGTTTGGTCTCATTTGTTAGTAAGGTGGCGCTCTGGTTCCAGGGAAGGCCCGGCTGTGATTGTTTCAGTGAAAAAAGAAGAATCAGAGATTTGGGCTGCTTATGAAGCTGCCAAGTAATGTTCTGCTCTCTGGTAGCAGACTTGAGTAGCATTTTTATTTTAAAGTGTTTTGCAAAAGAAAGTGTTTATGTTTAACAGACCATTTTTAAAAACATAAAAATCACCCAACTTCCCTAATAGGATTTTTTTCTTTTTTCTTTTTTTGTTAACATAAATATTCCACTGCCTGGATGACCACCATTGATGTCACCAGTTCTTTATTTTGGGACATGTGGGTTGTTTCCGGTTTCTCACGATTATATTCAGTGCTGGGATGAGCAAGCCGGTGGCTCCCTCTTTGTGCCTACCGTTGATTATTTCAGTAGGACAGACTCCTAGTGGGATTGATAGCTCAAAGGATTAAAAACTGTTTCCTTTTACTTGGTAGTATTTTTTTGACTCTGGAGTCTCTCATCCATTGTCCGCCATATCCCTGGTCTACACTGGTCTATCAGCTTCACCTCACATGGATTTGATTTGTTTTATCCTTTTCCTTTTCTCTTTCTCTTCTTTACAATGATAGTCTCCCTTGCATATGGCCTGTGGACGTATTAGAAACCCAGGGACTCTGTGGATAAAAGGCAACAAACTGATAACATATACTGTCTCGAAATGGCCATTGACTGTAGGAAACCTCACTTACAGTGTTCACGTGTGTTCAGTCTTGTGTTTCCTTGCCAGATTTTAGTGAACTAATTGTTTTCCAAAATCATGGTTTGAGATTTCTTGGCATCTGCCTTCTTCAGGGTCAGGATTAACATACTCTTTCAGTTTTTATCTTATAATTCCATCCCATTTGGGGGCTGTAAGCCTTTTGATAACTAACTCCAACTCACTTTTGTGACTCAAGAGGATTTGATTTTCTGGAAAACTAGTAATGAAGCAAAGATGTAAGAGAGAGAGAAGTAAAGTTAATTTAGTCAATGCAGGAAAAGAGGCAGACTACTTTAATGATTTCTTGAAATGCTATCCCCAATTTACTCCTCCACAATATTTATTAAACATTGCATGTCTATCAATTATGTTACATACTAAATGAACACCCTGGTTCCCTAATACCTTTAAGAAGATAAATTACTAAACATAGTTAATGCATTCTTATTAGCCCCAGAAATTGCCTGTTCTGTGAATGAATAAATGCTAACCATTATAGATTTGTCCTCTTTTCCGCATCTATATTCAGAGTTTTACAGTTGAGAGAGCCTTCAAAAAATGATCTAGTGCATCTCTTCATTTTGCTGTGGAAGCATTAGTATCAATCAGTGTTTAAGACTTCCATAAGTAAATATTTTATACAGCTTATTATATTGGTAGCTCTTTCGGTATCTAATATTTTCTCTGCTGGGAAATGATTTACTAACTCCAACCTAAAGTTACCAGCTACCACTGAAAGTTCATACCTTTTCTTCAAGAGTCAGAATTTGCTTTTGGAAATACAAGTCCTCCATATGGTCAATATGATTTCCTTATAGTAATTAGAGTACATTGTGAAGACTTATCATCTTTCACTGAGTGAGGAAGCATGGAATAGGAGATGACTCAATAAACATTTTAAGGAATGTTTGCAAAGTGTGATTCTCAATTCTGTGTTGAACTTAAATTCCCAACTTGGTCTCTGCACAACTGTTTTTACTGACTTTTATGTGTTGGTATAATGCCATGGGTCTCCATTGACAGCCTCCATGAAACACAGCTCACTGAAACTTGTTACTGCATTTGCCATAAGGTAGCCCCTTAGAAAAAAGTCCCATCTGGTCTTCACGCCGAGAATATTGTACTCCCTCTGAACAACTGGTTTTTTAAACACAGTCCTGACCAGATTTCCCTGCGAGAAAATTCAAGCCAAACTGTGGCCTACCCATAATAAATATAGAGGCAGGTGGCAGCCTTGCCACCGTATTGCCCAACTCAGGGTGATGCCATTCATAGTGCATTCTTTGTGAATGGTGCCCCAGAATTATGCACACCAGAATCCTTGACCCCGCCCCTCCCTCCGGTATGCATTTTTTTTTAAGTTTTAAATTCTTTATTGTTTAAAGTATTACATAAGTTTCCTTTTTCCCCCATTGACCTCTCCCCAACTGCCTACCCCCGTCTATTTGTGTCCTTTGGTTATGCTCATATGCATGCATACAAGTCCTCTGGTTGGTATGCATTTTTAATGTCTCATTCTTGGTTCCTCCTTTTGTTTCTCGGTCTCTCTTTATGCAAATTTTCCCCCTGCTACTTTTACTTTTCATAATATTATTGCATTCTGTGTGTCTCTGTAAGCTGCCCGGAGTCCTTTGTGGAATAAGGTGCGGCACAAATTAATAACTAAGCAGCAGATGCAATCCTATCCTGGTTCATTCTGTTATATCCAGGCCACGGCTCCCAAGCCTGATCCTTAATCCTGCTAGTGGTTGTTGTTCCAGCTGAAATTTATTGGTGTTTGATAAGCTGGTACTTCTGTAAAATTAGACTCTGGTATGCAAGCTCGTTTGAAATGAGAGTCCAATATAGCTATAAACATATGGCCCACACTGTGAAATGTTCCTTTTCCTTTCCCAGGGAGTTTTGAAGAAATGTACCACAACATATGTCCAGTCCTAGGATTCCCTGCCAGAATCTTTTTCTAAATTGTGGTTTGACATTTTAGATCATTAAGTGGACACATCTGTCTGAGTATATCTGCCTTTTCAAAAAAAGAATACGGAAGACAGCAACCCAATGACATAGGTCAATATTGTTAGTTCGCCCCAAGGTATTTCGTATGCTTGACCCTTAAAATCAGACAGAAATCCACAGAGCTGTGTGCGGTCATTTCAGTTAGTAGCCATGTATTCCCTGGGTATGGAGTGAAAACAAGGAATTCATGTTCCTGTTTTCTTTTCTTTTTTCTCTCCGGAACCCATCGATGTTTTCTGTTTTATTTTTGTTTATGTTTTCAATATATTAAAAAGTAACAGTACAAAATGCTATAGTTACTAAACAGGATCCAAATATATCCTTTATAAACAAGTTCTACAATTTAAGGGAAACATCTTGATACATAAAAGCTTTAACAGGATTTAAAATGTTTAAAACTAGAACGTGTATAAGACTTAACTCTTTCAAATGTTCAAACAGAAAGACAACATGCATAATCCCTATAATAAAATGTGTCCTTGCACACATACCCTGGGGACTTTAAAAATTGTAAACTTTTAAAGTTTCAGTAATAGAGGCAGCACTTAAAGGCTTTGTGAACCTTTTCCCAAACAAGCATACTTTCAGTAAATCATTTTATCTGACTCCGCATTTGCATTTTGGTTCTTCCTGAAAAGGAGAATTTATACTAGCACTGAATTTTTAATTTAAAAAAATACATTTAGAGATATTTAACTTTCTGGGTGACTTCAGTTATTCAGTCAAACATGATTTAACGAGAAAATTCTAATATTTTAGAATGAAATAGGAAGTGAAGATTTACACTTGATAACCAATTAGGGCAAAACTCAAAGAGCATGTCACAAAACTGACACTTACATTCTCTATGAAGTTAAACAATATGATTAATCCCAAACTTCACAAATAATCTTTCTCAAATGTTAGTAAAATGAATCACTGAAATGACATTTTCTCATTTGTTAACAAAATACTACTGCATTTTAGACTACCAACTTGAATGTTTTCTATTATATACACAAAATGTGATTCACTAATTAGCAGGTTCTTGCAATACAATAGATAACAGAGCATTAAAGTATTTTCTTTATGATACAACCGATACATAGAACACGCGCCTTCCTCAATTTCTAAAACGATTAGGAATTGTGGAACTTTCTTTTGCATAAAACCCTTTCCTCTTCATGAAACCCTGAGGTGAAAGTATCCATGTAAAAGCTGTCGTCACAAGTCTTCTCAGTTCTGTATTAGAATATAGCTATATGTTTAAAAAATTTTATAAAGAAATGTGGCAACTTATAAAACTGCTCCGTACAGTTTTAACGAAACATTCCCAGACCAACTCAGCCTGAAGGGCCTAACAGTGATGGCGAACCTATGACACGCGTGTCAGAGGTGACACGCGAACTCATTTTTTTGGTTGATTTTTCTTTGTTAAATGGCATTTAAATATATAAAATAAATGTCAAAAATATAAGTCTTTGTTTTACTATGGTTGCAAATATCAAAAAGCTTCTATATGTGACACGGCACCAGAGTTAAGTGAGGGTTTTAGGGTTTTTCAAAATGCTGACACGCCGAGCTCAAAAGCTTCGGCATCACTGGAGGATGGCCCTATAAAATCACTGTCCTTTGAACACTTGCTTGTTTGGAGATGAAGCCCCTTCCCAGCTCTCCTGCTGCCTCTTCTGTTGTCGTGGCCGTGGCTCCAGCCAGGTGGTTCCTGTCCTCACGGAAGTGACCACCTCCGTGCCCTCTGGGTGCTGCTCACGGCTATCGTGTCTGCTCCTGGGCAGGGAGGAGAGCTCTGCCTGGTTGACGCAGCGATGACGGTGTGTCCTGACGCCATTGGGAGCTTGGAGACTCGTGATAACCAGGATTGTGTGACTGAGCTGATGGGGAAATCCTGATTGATCCAGCTGTGGAGAACCACATTTCCCGCCCTATGACATCTGTCTCAGAACGTTCATCACTGCTTGTTTCTGAACGTTTTCTGGAGAAGAGAGAGATCTCTCAATTGCCTGTGGTGATGGAGCCATGTTACCCAGGCCCTTCCGTGTCTGGGAGGAGATGTAGAGGCCGGGCTTGAATTCCCACATGACGCTGGACTATGACGGACTCACATCCTGGGAGGCATGGCTACTTCCTGAGGAAACTGGGTTTTGCTGGGCCTTCCAAAGAGTTTTATTGCATTAAGTAGATTCGTTGCATAAAGAACAGTGCATGTTGGAGATTCACAAATGCAAACCGCTTTGCTTTGCCATCCTACCTTCTGGGATTTTCACTGTTATCACTGGCCCCGCCTGGCGGGAAGGCGGGGAAAGGAGCCCCGCGGTCACTGTAGTGTCCAGGTCGCCACCTAAGGGAGCAGATCCGCTTCCGCCACCGCCCTTGCTCGGTGCCGCCCTTCACGCGTGAGGCCGAGGGATCGTCCTGACGCTCCCACTGCGCACTCTCCGAAGCCCACGTCCTCGCGCAACCAGGCGTCGCGACGTAAACGTCTGTCAACGCTCGCTCCCACCTGCGTCAACGTGCGCTGGCCTGCGTCAACGTGCGCTGGCCTGCGTCAACGTGCGCTGGCCTGCGTCAACGTGCGCTGACCGAGTGCGCAAGCTCTGAGGATGGCGCTCCGTCTGGGCTGGACTGACCTGCAGAGCGCGGAAGCCTCCCTGGACCGAGGGACGTGGGACGGACACAGCGGCCGCCTTGGAAGGTGGCCCTGAACGAGGGGTCCCTGTGCCCGGCGACCAGGAACACGGTGGCCCTTCGCGCTCCCCTCAATGGCCTCAGCCCGCTGGCCTCAGGGCCGGCGACAGTCTCTGCAGACAGCGCCCTCGTGCCAGGCCAGAGGCGACCCACCGGGGACCTCCTCCTCCGCAGAGGATGCGGCCAGGCGTCCGGACCAGAGCCCTTGAGCACTGGCAGCGGCTGGAGCCCATGATGCTCAGCAAAGGGAAGGGACCCGGATGGGCGGTGCTAAGGCCGCGAGGTGAGATTCTCCCTGTGCCCGCCCCGCCCCCTGCGGAACCGGACCTGCTGCGGAGCTCGGGGTGCAGGACGCTGCGTGTGTGGCCGGCCCGCGCTTTGGCCCGCCGGGTGCTTTCTAACAGGGCGCTGCTCTCCTTCCATGAGGCACTTACCACACGCTGGACCCTCTGCCTGCACTAACTCACACCATCCTCACCACACCTACTGGTGGGTGCATCGCTAACCCCCTTTCACAGATGAGGGCAACGAGGCACACAGAGGTCCATCGTGTGCGGTCTCACTGCTGCAGGGACTCCTCATGCTGCCTCGTGACGCCTCTCCAGGAGGCCTCCTGTCCCCCTACCATAACCGTGGCTGCACTGGACTCTGCCTTTCCCCAGCTGCGCATGCTCACCGACACCTGGGTGCTCCCCCTGGCCACTTACATGCCTGTATGTTCCGGACACCACCCACGGGTACCTGCTTTCTGAGCTGCTGGTTCTCCTTCTCCAGCTCCCGGCGCTGGAGGCTGCTCTCCTGCAGGGCCAGGGAGGCGTCCCGCAGCCCCTGGATGGTGCCCTGGAGGCTCTGCTTCTCCTGGTCCAGCTTCAGGAAGCAGCTGGAGGCCTCTGACAGCTGCTCCAGCTCCCAGCGCAGGTGGGCAGACTCCTCCACACTCTGCCCCTGTGCAGCCTTGAGGGCCAAGTTCTCTTCCCGCAGCTCCTCAAGGTGTTTCTGGTCTGTGTCCCGGGCCAATTGTAGGCAGCACAGCTTTGATTTCAGCTGCACATTCTCCTCCTCAAGCTCATACAGCTTATCGACCCGGGACCGAGCGACAGCCAGCTGCTCCTGGAGAAGGCCCTTGGTGTCCATTAAGGTGTAGTTGTCTTCAACCAGCTCCTTCATGCGGGCTGCAGATAAGTCTGCTACGTCTTTTTGCTTCTGTCTGAGGCCCATCGCCTCCATCTCCAGCCTCTCCACGTGGCTCGCCTTCTCCCTCAGGGAGTCCAGCTCAGGGAGGGCGGCATGAGCAGACTGGGCACTGGCCGCCAGCTCCATGTTATTGTGCCGGGCCTCCTGCAGCTCCAGCACCAGCTGGACCACCTCATGCCTGGTGTCCACCAGCTGCTTCGTCTTCTCCTCCAGCTCCTGCCTGATGCCACACAGCGTGGCCTGGGTGTCCGCCAGCTCCACGGCCAGGTGCTGCGTGTCCTCGCTGGGGTGGCTGCTGGTGTTCCACCTGGGTCAGGGTCACAACCAGCTCCCTGCAATTGTCTCGCTCAATTACGAGCCTCCTGAGGCGAAAGGTCATGTTGCTCGAGAGGGACTCCACCTCCTCCAAGGCCATGTCTGGGACCTCCAACCACTGCAGGTCAAATAGGCTCTCCTGGTGGTGGGTCAACTCCGGATATGGGCCAGGATCCCGGCCTGGGTCTCAATGTCCAGCTGGTGGATTTTGTCAATAAACACCCCTTTCCTATCGCACTGGACAGCACAGCCCAGCACCAGCACCAGCATCTTCTTCACTTCCTGCATACTGTGTCTGGAATGATCACGTGTTTTCACTGTGCTGGCTCCAAGCTGGCAGCCAGAGCTCTGTGTCCAACAGCTGCCCAGAGCCACTGGCACTGGCCAAGCCCGCCGAGGGGGTTGGCGCTTTCACTCACCAGACAGTGGGTGTTTGCCAATCACCAAAACATCTGGCAAGCTCATTACAATCCGCTGCTGGAGAACTTCCTGGTAGAAGTTCTCAATGTGTCTGACTAAGATGGTCAAGTTCTCAGTGCAGAGGTTCACATCGTTGTTCACGTGCTGGTGGAAGCACTGATTAGGCCTGGGGTCTATTTCCGACATGACTTGGTTTAACAAGATGCCATCCACCAAGTGCATGTACAGGTGTTCATCGTTGCCGCTGGCGACTGGGCTCAAAGTTTTCACACCCTGTCCGCTCGGGGACCGGCAGCCTAGCGCCCTGGCAGGAGCAGGTGAACCCATCTCAGTCCAGGACTGAGAGCGCCACGGGGTCCTGCACCTGGTGCTTGGGCTCCAGAGTAGGACGTTCCTGTTTTATTTAAGCCCACATTTGTGAATAATTCTTAGTAAAACAGTGGTTTAAGGGAAAGAACCTTGGAGTCAAAGGTTTAATTTTAAATCTCGCCTCTGTCACTGTGGCTTTGAGTCATTCATATAACCTAATGTAGTTTCAGTCTCCTTATATATAAAATAAATAATACCAATGCCTGTTCCACCTACTTCATAGGGTACCTTGGATGCTCTAAGAGCTATTAGAACTCTGGGATAAAATATCACAATAAATAATAGCAAATATCACAATAAATAATAGTGAAAACACCATTTCTTTGGTGTGCTAGGATTTTAGCTCCCTCAGACTTTCCCAACTTGTCCTGGGAGTCAGCTGGGATTATGGACCGAATGCTGGAGAATGTTGTCTCCATGGATTCCTCACAGGCAGGCTTTCGTGTCCCTTCTCCAGGGCTCACTATCTCCTTGGCCCGAGGTCCCTGATGCCACTGATGTCCTCAGCAAAGGGACATACAGTCATCCCTGCGTGACCTCTCGGCACTCTTAACTGTGAAGTTCTCTCCTGTATCTCTCTAGTGTCTCACAATGGAGACCCGCCCTCTCGCCGCATACCTCGTTGGCTTGGCAGAACCCTGAATGAAGAGGAGCATCGGCAGGATGGCCGAGATGGAGGTGTTCTCTAAAGCCACACTCCGTTTTGCCCCAGAGTTTGTGCACATTATTTTAAAGTTGCTGCAGAGACCGCCGGCTGAGTGGCCCAGGGATGGTGTGAGCCTTTAGGAAGCCTCTGGCTGTTTTGCAGCTGGGAATGCCAGCCACTCTGTGTCTGTGTTTGAGGATCATTGGCAGCTGAGCTGTCATGACTAATGACTGGACAGCTGTCTCCCTCTAACTGAGGGGGTGCCAGGAAACTGGCTAGCTCAGAGAAGGTAGAGAAAATGGAAATAAATGCAGGTGCAAGCTTTTCAGGGAGCCCTAGGTTACAGGAGGCCAATGTGGTCAAGGCAGATAGTGGTGTTATTCTTTGTTGCATAAGCCACATAAAGCAGTGGTTTTTGTAGTTCTGTTTGTAGTTTCTTGCCTTTGCAACCAGCCATGATGAACCAGAGAGTTTCTGGCCCTGGTCATTCTGCTCTGCTAAGAATGTTCCCCTTTCCTCCAACATGAAATAAACCTTTCGATCTCAACTCTCTGCCTCAGAAAATGAAATCCATCCCAGAAGTTTTGGTGCAGCTACCTCGTTGGAACTGGGGGTACTTAAAACCATGCACAAATGGCATGTTTTTTATATTTGTTTATTTGTTTGCTGCTGCTGTTGTTTTTTAGATTTATTGCTGATTGGGAGGGTGGACCTGGTAGAGATCATAGGCAGGATGAGCTAAACTCACCTTTGTCCCTACCTTCATACCCATTCTGGTTTCTTACCTTCCAAGTACAGCACCACACAGTCTACTCCAAAACAAGTATGGCAAACAGTTGTACTTTCTCAGTTACCTAGTTATATCCTGAAAGGTATTATACTTGGAAAACTTTTGCAAGACCCAACCATTAATTCTGTGTTCATCAATTTTTTTACTTTCAGCCACAATAGAGAAGTGTAAGGTTTATTATTCTCCTTTTCATTAATACTTAATTTGTTAAATAAATTTATTGATTTAAAATGGTGAAAAGCTTCCTCGCCAGTTGCTCAGTGCTTAGAGTGTCAGCCCACAGACTGAAGGTGGGTCTTGGGTTCAGGGGTGGGCAAACTTTTTGACTCGAGGGCCACAATGGGTTCTTAAACTGGACCGGAGGGCCGGAACAAAAGCATGGATGGAGTGTTTGTGTGAACTAATATAAATTCAAAGTAAACATCATTACATAAAAGGGTACAGTCTTTTTTTTTTTTTAGTTTTATTCATTTCAAACGGGCCGGATCCGGCCTGCGGGCCGTAGTTTGCCCACGGCTGGGTTAGATTCTGGTCAAGGGCATGTGCTTCGGTTACAGGCTTGACCCCTGGCACCAGTGGGGGCGCGTGTGAGAAGCAACCAATCGGTGTGTCTCACATTGATGTTTCTCTCTCTCCCTCTCCCACCTTCTCTTTCACTCTAAAAAAAACAATGAAAAAAATCAATAGTAACATGTTAGACATGGATTTTTTGCTGGAATCAAATCTACCCCGCTCGCTAAAAAGGGAGATGGGGAGGAATGGGGTATGAGCAACCACTTGAAAGGATATAGGTGTATCTCATAGAACCCAAGGTCAGGAAGTACACCTGATGGAACCAGAAAATGAAAAACTGAGAACCCAAATCATACGCTCTTTCTCTCTGAGGGTTTATGAACTCTCATCTCTACTTCTGTCTTTCTCTGCTTCTCCATAAAAATAGCTGCCCAGCCCTTGCCTCATGATATCATTTAAGAGCGATAGAAACCAGCTAGGGTCTCAGAAGCCCAGAGTCCCCTGAGAGGGCCTCTGATTGGCCCAGGTTGGACGAGGGCTCACTGCTAGTCCATCCTGCTGGACTGGGGATGACAACATGCGGTCTCCTCTACTCAGTAACTTTGGTTTGGTTGAAGGAGACTGTTAGAGAAAGGGGCCTGGGCAGGACTGTGAGTGCCGGGCAGCTTTCAGAGAAGCGGAAGACATTCCAGACATGCATTCCAAGTGGTGTGTTCTAAAGATAACCATAAAAAGTATTATTTAAAAAGAGGTTTGGCCCTAACCGGTTTGGCTCAGTGGATAGAGTGTTGGCCTGCGGACTGAAGGGTCCCAAGTTCGATTCCGGTCAAGGGCATGTGCTTTGGTTGCAGGCACATCCCCAGTTTGGGGTGTGCAGGAGGCAGCTGATCGATGTTTCCAACTCTCTATCCCTCTCCCTTCCTCTCTGTAAAAAATCAATAAAATATATTTTAAAAAAAAGATGTATGGAGTAAAGTAAAGAAAAAGCAGGGTAGGCAGATTATTGGAGCACATTATATGATTTTCACATGAGAGAAAACAGATATGTGAAATACATTTGTTTCTTAGCCCTCTGCGGGAGTGATCTCCATATTGAAAGTTTTATAGCCATCATGCTAAGAGGGAATTAAAATTAAGTATAATGAGCACAGAATAAGAAAGTACTCTAATAGTGCATTAAATTTGTTGAGACCTTTAAAGCCTTTCATAGGACTAGATATTGAGGAACTTACCAGATGACTGTGAGAGGCAGTGCCATCAGTAATCCCGAGGTATTGTGGAGAAGAGGAGAGGTTTTAGGAAACTGTAGGTGGGAAAATATTGCCTTATATTTTCCAAAGGGGAAAGAGAACATTTGGTTTGGAAACTTGATATTGATGCACTGTTAAGATTCTAGAAAGGATCACTTATACATACAGAAGAAGTAACCGCCACTATATGCCAACATAGGTCTATGAAAAGGAGTCAAACCAAACTAAGTGACTAAGAAAAGACATGAGCTTTACACTAGTGGACCAGGAGACCATGTGATACCTAATGCATCTCGATGCAGCAGGATATCTGAGTAAAGTCTTCAGATCCCTGAGGACAGGAAAAGAAATGCAGCCAGTGATAGTGCAGTTAGATGAAGTTAATGAGTGGAGTAATAGCAGCCTCTCAAGGATTACACTTAGCTTTAAAGCACTATATTTGACCTCATATTTGTTCACATTAACAGTAGACACAGAGATAGCAGTCTTACTAATCCAGTTTTCAACACACAGAAAAATGGGCAGGGATGGTTATATACACCAATTGACAAAATTATCAAAAGAGCAAAACCTGCTAGACATGCACCTAAACCAACAATAAATGTAAACATGGTATTGTATGCTGAGTTCAACTGAAAAAATTAAAAATGAGAAACATTGGGCTTCATAGTAATTTGGGGAGAAAAGTTCCAGGGACTTGTGAGCTAGCAATATGATATGGTTGCAAAAAAAAAAAATACAGTGCCAATGTAATTTTAAATTATATAATCAAAGGATGATATTCAGACTAAGGGTTGTAATACTTCCCTATTTGGCAATATTATGAATTATTATAACAGTCTTTTTTGGGAAATACATTGGCAAAATGGAACATATTCAGATGATCAGGAAGTTTAATTTATAAATTTCTTTGATGCTCAGATTCTTTATTTTGCTATGTGTAATGAATTGTAAGGAATAAAATCTCCCATAGCAAGTTTTCAAGGGGCTTCCTTGATATCATTCCAGTCAAAGAACATAGGAACTGCTACTTGGGTAAAATCCACTCCCCTCAATCAGTTGAGCTTGAATGATGGGTTTAACAGTGGTAATTCTCCTTTCATTGAAAATATATTGGTTTCTGAATGCCAAATTAAATTTTATATTCTATATTACTAATTTGTTCATTGGGTGCAGCACTGCTTCATGTAAATTGTATTTTCCCACTCCCTTTTATAATGGGAATGAGTAAAAGGGGTTTTATATGAACACAGGAAAGATTCTCAATTTATTCTATATAATAAAAGGCTAATATGCAAATTGACCGAACAGCAGAAGGACTGTTCACTATGATGTGCACTGACCACCAGGGGGCAAACGCTCAATGCAGGAGCTGCCCCCGGTGGTCAGTGCATTCCCATATGGGGAGCGCCACTCAACCAGAAGCCCTGAGCCAGGTGCAGCAGCGGTGGCTGGAGCCTCTCCTGCCCCTGCGGCAGTGCTAAGGATGTCTGACTGCCAGCTTAGGCCCACTCCCAGTGTCAGTTGGACTGTGAGAGGGCACAGGCCAGGCAGAGGGACGCCCCACCACCACCAAGTGCATGAATTCCATGCACTGAGCCTCTAGCTTAAAAATAAAAATGTGTAGTTTCTTTAAAAAAATGAGTGTTTCCCAACTTTTGAGAAATTATTTCCTATCCCTAAAGAATATTCCCTATTATAGGGAAATTTAATGCAAAATTAAAGGGAGAGAATCTCAAATGACTCTATTTATTGAGACTCTCAGGAGTAAGGGAGTAAAATACAACCTTTAAAAGGGGCAAGATGAGTAACTTCAACATACAAATACACAAGCGTGCACACACATACACACACACGTTACTGTAGATTAATGATAGTACATATGGGTTGCAGGAACTTGCAGCCTAAAAATGTTGTTTTTCATAGTCTGCTGAATTAATGTTATTTGTTAATTAAGACCAAATACAACAAGGCTTTATATCAAACTACAGTTGTTAAAGAACATAGCTGGTACAGAAAGAAAGCAAGTAAAATATTCACAGGCATTTCATTTTTTGTTCTGAAATCTACTTTTTTAAGTTATAGAAAAGTCACTATGAAAATTTTTTATCCCCTTCTTTTCTTCTGATCCCAAACACCTGGCCCACATAGCTACCATGAAAATGTTCTGTAAAATTACTTTAGGAATAACTTTATAGCTTTAATCATTGCAAGCCTTTAACCTGAGTGTGGGTATTTGCAGCCAGAGTTCTGTGGCAAAGCTAAGGCACTACTGTCCTTGAGGTCAGAGGATTTTTAAGCTCTCTTGGAAAATGAGGTGCCAGAGAGCCGAAATTAGTCAAAAGTCTGTACCAAAACCCATTCATTTAAGGGTGACATTCTATTCTCAGTTGGTCTTCCTTCTTCTTAGAACCTAAGAAGGAAGACCAATTCTATGCCAGTAAAGTGAGACAAATGATGCAAAATAGGGGGTTTTACCTCAATACCATGGGTGCTTCTTTCCATACTGTCTTAACATCAAGGTTTAGTATATGACAAGCGCTGCTCTGTGTTCTACCCAATGTGCTCATCTCACAACAGAAAATCAGCAAAATGTTGCCTGAGGCTCCATATGGATTACAGTTTGTTGGTGGGGTGGGGATTATTATCCCCGCCCATCTAATAGTCAGACGTACCTTGTTCTGCCCAGGTTCGTGTCTCTCCAGAGACTCTTTATCTTCTTTCCAGATCTGCATTCCTCCACTTCTATATTTTTGTAGGTATAGCTAGTATTTTTTTCTTTTTCTCTTGTTCATGTTTAACAAGATTTCTTATAAACTCAATACAGCCTTGGTTTATTCCCTGGCTTCAGGACTTCCTAGCTGTGTGATCTTATGCAAGTCATTTATCTCTGAGCCTCAATTCCCTCATCTGTAAAATGGGAGATTGATAGCACTAAACTCAGAGTGGTGGTGGTAGGTTACATAAGTCAATAAAAGTAAAGCAAATAGAATAGTGCCTGGCACATAAAAATATGCTGTTATACAGCAAATGCCTTCCTTATAATTTTTTCCTCCTTATGTTTATTTTTCATAGTTTAATTATACCATCTAAAGATATAAATCTTCCATCTATGTATTTTAAAGTTCTCATAATTTCTGAATCATATGCACACAAGTCATTCTTGTGCTTTCATCTTTTCCTCCTGAATCCCTTCCCACTTCTTTGGTCTTAGTACCTTTTTTTTTTTTTAATCATCCTTTTGGTTTCACCCTCCAGCACTAGCTCCAGGCCTTCCTGACCACACGTCTTGAGGCCAAGTGGGGTTTTCCCACCAACACACTCGGGAATATTTGCTCCATGTCTTGTGTTCCCTGTAGGGTGGTGGGCTCATGGGAGCCAGACCAAGAGTATCTTCCTCGAAGCTATGGCTCCAGTGCCCAGCTCTGAGCATGGGCATAATAGGCACTTACTACTCACTTATTCAATGGAAAAATGCAGATGGATTACCAGACAGTCAGCCTCTATGAACCCAGTTTAGAACAATCTTGAAAGGTAACAATCACCTGGAGAAAAGGTTATCTCCCTGTACTTTGGACCAGGCCCTATGTTAGGTAACAATTACTCTTCTAAATGCTGGAATGGGTTATCAGGCTGATAAAGTGAATTATTGCTTTTATGGTTTTAAATTTAACCTTGGGATCAAGCTTATTTACTGGTTCACGGAAAGCTTTGGGGGAGGGAGGGAGAGGGAAAAGCTTTTGCTCCCACTTAGCAAGGAAAGGGTCATAGGCTTCAAATGCTAATTCTGAAAGTTAACTCCTGCAGAAAGGACATGCATCGCAAATCCTTCTTGTTAGTCTGTCTTGTTCTTACTATCTTGTTCTTCCCCCACCCACCCCACCCCCGTAACCAAACAAAATATATATAACATGTGGGTATATATATATACAAAGGTTATACACACAGATATAGTATATGTGTGTATGCATATCGGTATCACACTTCTGTGAAACTCACCGAGCCTTCGCTGGCTCTTTGAGTCTATCAGGCCTGTTTTGAGTTTCCAATTAGAAAAAGGTTTGTGGCAACTTTAATCCTGTTACAGTTTCAAATAGTTCTGTGTCAAATAGCCAAAGATCCTCTTAAGCCAATCTATAACTGTAAACAATACAAGATCTTTTGCTTTTTCATTCATGTTAATTTTTGCTACATGCCACAGTTCAGCCTTAAATTTTTTTTCTTAATAGTTTAGTCATATTAGAACAGGATAGCTTTCGAACACAGTTATATAGTGGTTTTATTCATAGCAAGTGAAATAAATGTCTTACACCAGAAGCTCAAATTTTAAAAAGCAAAATAAACTGAGTTCTAAGTCATGGAAAAACAACAACAGCAACAAAAACCCTGATATCTGTGAGTATTATTTTAAGCATCCCAGCTAAGAAGTATAAATTCACAAATTGTCTATTACATAAAAAGTGTTGGTTGGTTAGGAAGTAGCTTTGTCTATGAATAATTTCATCTCATAGCAGCTTCTCTCTTCTATGTTGTGTTTCTGTAAAATGTAAAAGGTTGTATTTTATTCACTTACGTTAGTTACATCAACCATATTTATTCCAATCAGAAAACATAATCATAAGTTTGGAACCAAGCATTATAGGTTATCTCTACATAAATATGATGAAATTTTTCTTTTGCAGGTGCAAGTATTGGCATTACGATGAAAACCTGCTCGTTTCCAGCGTTATCATTGTTTTCCATAATGAAGGATGGTCAACCCTCATGAGGACAGTCCACAGTGTCATTAAAAGGACTCCAAGGAAATATTTAGCAGAAATTGTATTAATTGATGATTTCAGCAATAAAGGTAATGGCTATGGAATTGACATTTTGTCCATAAAATAAGTTAATTATGAGTAATTGCAAAAACTGTGATTTCAAAATAATTAGTCTTTAAAAAGTAATAGCATCTACTGATAGCATCTATTTCAACAAGTTGGCACTATATCAAGCATTCTGTAATGATTATTTTGTTTAATCCTGACCATAGCCTTTGCAATGGACATTGTTATCTTCATTTTACACATGAGGCTTAGAAATGTTAAGTAACTTACCAACATTCACATGCTATTCCTGTCTCAATAATTAATAGCTGGAATCAAATCTACAAGCTCATAAGTCTGTGTATTTAACCACTATGTTACACTATACCAACTCTTTGGGCCTTTGATTTTACAAAAGTTTTGTCATGGAGGTAATTTATTGAAAGACTGAAAAAATGTAATTGCACGTATACTGTAATGCCACCTGGTGTTCCAACCATAGTTGTCCAACTAAAATCCATATACCTATTTAATAGCCTATAATTTGCATTTTAACAATACAACATTGAATTTAACCAGAAACCATGGACTATTTTTATTTATAATAGAAAGTATCCACCAAAATTTATTTTGCTTTATATTTGATTTAATATATTGAATAAAAGGAAATTGGTTGGTTTTTTTTATTACTATAGCATTTAGGGAAGCATTGGTTAGTCTTGATTCAACTTGGCAAAAGAACGAGATTAAGCATTGATTTTTCCCAATAATGGGTTTAAGTTAACATTTTTTCTTTAAATATATTATTGTAAGCAGAATATATCTTCTTAGTGACATGAGTATCAAAAGATAGATAATACTATAGCTCAGACCCCAAAGCAGCATCCTAAATAAAAAATGTAGTTGTGCTGCTGAAACCCAGATATGGGCATTTATTCTTCTTTGTTTGTCACAAAACTGAATTGGATCCTTTGAAATTTCATCAAAGAACTCAGGCTAAGTAACAATAGGATATTTGCTTTTTGGCAAGTAAGTTTTGCAAACAATTTTTGTGTACAATTAGTAATACCACTGACTATATGTCAGAAGACAGAACATGGGTACCATAAAAATATAATTCAAAATGGTTTTACAAAAGCTTCCTCCAAAACTTCATTTAGAGCTCTTTCTGTCTGGATGCACCTCTATGTTTATACCATACAGGCATGTGACCAGATCTTGATCTTGTATACATATGCTAGCGTGGAGAAGAAATAGAAATATGCCCTATTTCCTTTTCCCCTCATTTTGTTCAGCTAATCACTTTTTCAACTACTCATTTTTAATTACACTAGAGAATGTATAACTTTAACTTTTTCCATCATATCAAATGCCTTTAGCTTAGACATCTTACCTTGGTTGCAACTTTCATGACAGGAGTGTAGTCATTAAAAATACTATCCCTGTCTCAAGATAAATGCAGGGTGAGGCAAAAAGTAGGTTTACAGTCGTTCTAATGGAAAATAATACAATAATTAATTAATAATAATAATAGAATAAACTGTTTCACATACGCACAACTGTAAACCTACTTTTGCCCACCCTGTATTTAAAAATGTTTTACCGTGATATTATTGGTACCAACAATATTTTAGATTCTAAAAAACTTAAACCTATAAAAATGATAGAAATCCCTTGTCTATGATTGTTCTGGTTTTAAGAAGTCCTATGTTATTAACACAAGTAAAACTGTGCTATACTTAGCACATTATAAAAAAAGAAAATTGTGAAGATACACCAAAAATAACTGCTTGGCCCCAGAAAAGGAGCATAAAATTTTGCACTTACGATTTTTTGGTCCATTTTACTTGAATTTTTTGTGATCAGAGCTTCTGTTATTACAAACCTTTAATATTTGGTCTCTTATACATTGTAAAGTCCATCACAGAGCAGGGTCTGCTTAGCTTATAGCAGTAGGAAATACAGAGGTACAGAGGGCTTTAATTAATTTTCCCAATTTTAAAACAATCTTAAAATCTGTCAGTCCCCTTCTCAGTACTAAAAGTATATAGTCTTTGGTAAATCTGACTGGAGTGAAAATTGACTTGTTCTTTCCCCCAATAAATTCAGAAACTAGAACTTTGAGTTATAAGTTTTCTTATTTTAAAGATAAAATACTTTACTAATATAAAACTTCACAAAGGAGCTGGCTGCTCATAGCACTTGGGTTTCTGGAAATTAGAGTATTCTCTTAAAATAAGCTTTGGGGCCATTAAATTGAGCACAGCCCTGTTCACATGTGCGTCAGCCAGCTGAGACTGAGTGGGGTCAAGGCAAAATGCACCCCACACTCTCAGTGGCTTGTAACAACAATGGGTTATGGCCCTGTTCTCTTGCTCTAACAACACATTCCCTGCAGGTCCACCCTGCTCTGCCCCACGTCTTCACCACAGGGCCCCGGCTGGCAGAGCAGCCTGATCTCAGACATTGCCTGTCTAAGAAGCAGAGGGAACAGAGAGACAGGGTGAAGCACTACTGCGATTTTAACAGTTCCACTCACAAGTACCTTGAGTCATTTTCAGCCCCTTCTCATTGGCCACAGCAAGTCGCATGGCCCAGCCTGACATCAGTGGGTGGGGAGGATAATCGCTCCCTGAGGAAAGGGGGTGAATACTTGGAACATTAATAGAGTGCACTCTGCCATAGGGCAAGATCCCAAAGAAGCCGGAAGTCATTTCACTCACTAATTTCCCTTTGGGGCCATCTTTCTATGCATTTAAATTTGAAGAACATGCCATCAACTTGGTTTGGGCTGTAAAAATTTGTTACAGATTTATTTAAATAAAAGTGCCTACTGCAATTCAGAAGGGCCTTAAAAAAAAAAACAAAAAAAAACAAAAACTGTACCAGGCTGGAAAAAAAAAAGCTTTTAAAAAAAGTTTAAGTTGAAGGGAAAATCACTTAGATTTTTCTGGGGGGAAAAATATAGTTTGGCGTGAGAATTTTGTTTATAATTGTCATTAAAAGTGGATGCCAAAAGGGAAATATTTTTCTTCTCAATTTTGAATATCCATGTGTGGGTGTCTTGATAATTATAAGGTCTCTAAAAAATGAGTAAAGTATTAAGTACAGTCTGATTTGCCCATTTAACCACTAGCTCATCACTAAATACAGCTATGTTTTCATCTGTTTTTGTATTCATGGACTAAAAGTTTAAACAATTTAAAAATAATTTTTGTGTCCACAAGAAATATCTCTAAGGATCCAGGAGCTAGTCATGGTTGTGAGGAGCCAATTTCATGGGCTCATAGTGATGCAAACAAAAACTGTTCTCTTACAACTGGGAAGCCAAGATGGAAACTTGGCAAATGTATCTTGTTGTTTTTTTAAAAAATATATTTTATTGATTTTTTACAGAGAGGAAGAGAGAGGGAGAGAGTTAGAAACATAGATGAGAGAGATACATTGATCAGCTGCCTCCTGCATGCCCCCCACTGGGGATGTGCCCACAACCAAGGTACATGCCCTTCTCTGGAATCAAACGTGAGACCCTTAAGTCCACGGGCCAAGGCTCTATCCACTGAGCCAAACCAATCAGGGCTGTTTCTTGTTTTTAGAACACAAAATGTTCTCTATCAAACTGCAAATATTTATTATTTATTTATTGAATATAAATATTATCTAATCTAATAATAGACAAACATGGTAATTGACCGTACCTTTGCTACACTTCCCATTGGCTAATCAGGGCAATATGCAAATTAACTGCCAACTAAGATGGCGGTTAATTTGCATACTGCAGGCAGGGTAGGACAGCGCAAGCCGCCATCCAGGCCCCCATGTGCGACCAGGGGGTGGGCGAGGGCTGGGGCAAAGGCAAGTAGTGCTGATCACCTCACCGGAGCCCTCACCCGCCCACTGGAGACAGGGGGCCCACTTCCATGTGCGATCCGGGGGCGGGCGGGGGATTGGTGGCATCACTTGCCTTAGCATGAGCCCTGCCTGCCCGCCAGGAGCCAGCCAGCCCAGGGCCAGGAAGGCAGGAGGCAACGCTGGAGCCACCCGGGCTCTCCCCACTGTCCGTGCTTCATAAATTGCAAGTTTCCGCGGAGGCGGCGGCTGCAGGACGCAGAGCGGGAGACAGGAGCAGGCCGAGCGCGGCTCGGGCTCGGGCTTGACGGAGGGCACCGGCGCAGAGGAGATCTCCCCAGCAGGCAGCGGCTCCCCCTGCCACCGGGGAGATCTCCCCTGTGCCGGTGCCCTCTGTCAAGCCCGAGCCGCACTCAGCCTGCTCCCCGTCTCCTGCTCTGCGTCCTGCAGCTGCTGCCTCCGCAGAAACTTGCGATTCATGAAGTGCGGGCGGTGGGGAGGAGGAGGCACCTAAGAAGTCCCTGGCCACTGGCGCCAGGAGCTGGGAACTTTGTGCCAGGGCATTCCCGGCGGGGCCGGTGGCAGAGGGGAGCTGGGACTCTGGCCACCGCCGCCGCCGCCTCCCAGCTGGCTCCGGGCGCTTGGTGCACTGGCTACTGCTGCTGCTTTGGCTGCGGGAAGCTCTGCTGCTGCTTGGGGTCCAGGCACAGGAGGCTGGCCAGGGGCCTGGGCCAGGTCAGCAGCCCCTGCCGCCTCAGCAGCAACAGAGCAGGCAGCAATACAATGGTGAGCCGGGCCTGAGCCCCGCCCGCCCACCGGGACACGGGGCCCTCTGAGAGAGAGAGAGAGAGAGAGAGAGAAAGAAGAGAGAGAGAGGTGGAATTTGGCACCCCACATCCCTCCCCGATCGACCACTGCGATTCCAAGCCAGCGAGGGCTGCCTTCAGGCCGCAGCTCCAGGTCCCTCATCCCCACCCCAGACCTGAGAGCACAGTGCTGGGCAGGGGCACCCAGGGGTTTGGGAATGGAGCACAAGGGGCCGGCACGAAGTCGGGGCGGGGGGGGGGGCTGTGTTTATACCGCCAAGTTCCCTACTTCTGCCCTGGCCCGCATCCCTACTCCTTTCTCTCAGAGGCCCAGCTCCTGCCTACATGCTTGCTGGGCAGGCCCAACTGCACCGGGGAGTGAAGCCATGGCGATCAGGATGGCCACTTCCTGGGATGGGATGGGATGGGATGGGATGGGATGGGATGGGATGGGATGGGATGGCCAGACCATGGGGATTCATAAGGGCGATGAGGCCTGTGGGGCATGCACAGCCCTCTGGCAGTGGGGGTGGCCGGCCAAGCCGAGTCTGGCTTCAGTGGGGCCAGTGGGAGCCCGAGGCCACCCTAACCCCCACAGGTCCTGGGCAGACGGTGGCTCAGTGGAGAGCAGTACCTCTATGCATGGTGCCCAGGGGCGGCTGTGAGCCGCTGCAACCCCGCCCCACACTTCAGGGAGGGGGAGAAGGCTCGCAGCCACCAGCACCCTAGGCTACACCTCCTGGCCTATACCTCAGCCTGCCAGGTTAGCAGGGTCAAGAGAAGGTGAGCTGTTCCCTTCCCCCAGTGGTAGAACAGGGAGGAGAGCGCTGGGTGCAGGGAGGGGACCTCAGCTGGGATCCTCCTGGTGTGGGGAAGGGGCCCAGCCTGGGCCCGGTGGGGAGCTTAAGAAGTCTGGCTAAGCAGGCGCTGGTTCATACCAACTCTTACTCTGCCATCTTCCTCCAGCTCTTCAAGCTAGCCCCCCTGCCCCACCTGTCCGGGGGAACGGGCTCTGGGTGACCTCCCTGAGCTCAGACTGTGGACCCAGAGACCTCAAGGAAGAGTGCCCAGCCGGGCCTGGGCAGGGGCCAGTGCAGAACTACCAGGGCAGAGTTGCTTTGGTGTCTTGGTGAAGTTTGCAAATGACCCAAGGAGGAAACCCGAGAGGGGAAAGGCCGGGAGGCATGAATTGCCAGCACTTTAGCCACTTGAAAACAGCTCCGCTTGGAATGTGAGGTGGTTGTATGTTCAGTTGAGAAGTGAGGGGGCTGAACTCCACCATCGCTGGGCTCCTGTCAGTCCAAGGCCCAAGCGTCCACCATGACAAGGAAAGAACAGAGCGAGGGGCCTGGAGGAAGGGAGGACAATTGAAGAAAACCGTGTCTAGACTTTCCCCAGCCCTCTCCTTCTTTCTGCTGCCTACAAGAGCCCCAGGCCCGGCCATAGCTCTGTCTCCACCTTTTAGTCCCCTATTCTCCAACCGCAGAGGAAAGAAATAAGGAAGGAGTCTGTGCTGCCTTCAGAAAGTATCTATATACCTGATCGGCCAGTTGCCTTCCACAGAGGGAGGCCAGACTGCGGCTTAGGCCTGCTTCCCACAGGGACATCAGTAGGACATCCTGTGAGGGCTCCCAGACTCTTAGAGGGGGCAGGCTGGGCTGAGGGGTGCCCCCTGAGTGCACAAATTTTTGTGCACCGGGCCTCTAGTATATTATATAAATGTGTATATATTATATAAACGTGTAGATACTTATTTGTAAATATACATACATTCATATATAAATACAGTGGGGCCTTGACTTACGAGTTTAATTCGTTCCGTGATGGAGCTTGTAACTCAAATTACTCGTATGTCAAATCAAGAAGTGAGCGAGTGAGACACGTGATGCTGGGCTGATGTTATGGCGTTCACTGTGACGTTCACTGCGCCAACTAGCGGTGGGGTATCTGAAGCTGGCTTGTAACCCAAATTTTAGCTCGCAACTCAAAGCAAAAAATCATCCAAGAGATGGCTCGTATCTCAAAAAACTCGTTAGTTGGGACACTCGTAAGTCAAGGCCCCACTGTACTCCTGTTGGTGCTTAAAATGCAGAGAAAATGGGACTCTCGATTGTTTTTTATCAACTTGATGGGAACTATATTCATTACACCAAGACTACAACCTTAGATATGATTATACTTGGAGAAAGATGGCCCAGAAACAAATGTTTACCTACATCCTTTATGGATTCCAAAGAAGTCATACAATGCTATTTATAAGCAGTGTATCTTCAGAAATCCTGAACTATTGCTTCTTCCAAAAGCAAACAAAATATCATGCTTGAAAGCTTTTAAATATGACATTAACATGTGCAGTTTTGAGTTTTTAATTTTTTAAATTTAAAACGTTTTTTAAGTTTTTATTTTAATTGGCATAGTTATCATTTATTTTATTTTCAGAGATGTTTGATCTTTCTCATGCTAACCAGTTCTCTGAAGGCATGTTAAGTTCAAAAATGGTTTTTAATTTTTTTTAAATGTTTTATTGATTTGTACAGAGAGAGGGAGGGAAAGGGAGAAACATCAATCACATCAATGGGCTGCCTCCTGCACGCCCTCTACTGGGGATTGAGCTTACAACCCCGGCACATGCCCTGACTGGGAACTAGCGACCTTCTGGTACATGGGACGATGTCAACCAACTGAGCCACACTGGCCAGCATGTATTAAGCTCAAAATTTAACTCAGATAATACTTCCACCTTATTTCCCTATAGATTAAACATTTAATCTGGTCTGTGTAAAATTATTGACTGCTTAAAGTACCTTTGCCTGTCTCTATTTCTTGAGAAAAATAATAATTTAATTGGTTTAGATACATACATATAATTTATAATGCTGATTGAATTTTTTTATTCACAGAACACTTAAAAAAAAAACTAGATGACTATATTAAGCTGTGGAATGGCCTAGTAAAGGTATTCCGAAATGAGAGAAGAGAAGGTTTAATTCAAGCACGAAGTATTGGTGCCCAGAAGGCTAAACTTGGGCAGGTAGGAAATATTTCTTCTTATCGATATTTACAATGTCATCATTTTGGATTTGGTAACTAAACAATCATATTCATTTTAAGTACTTTTTTAAAAAATTGAAATGCCGGCCTAAACAGATAAACTTATATGTTAAAAATGACTCTAATGCTAACTTATGTTGGTATCTAACTTTAAATTGTGTGTGATATATGATGTGCCATATGAGTGTTCTTCACCCTGCCTCTTTTTTTTTAAGGTTTTGATATACCTTGATGCCCACTGTGAGGTGGCAGTTAACTGGTATGCACCACTTGTAGCCCCCATTTCTAAGGACAGGTAACATCACCTTGCTTTTTTGCTTTTCTGGTTGAAAAGTAAACTTCACCCTAGGACAAATGACATACTCATTCATCAAATTTCAGTTCCAGTCAACACATGAAGTGTTCTGTTCTGAGTGCTATCACTCAGCCAGTTGTTTCCCAGGGTGGAGATAGACTGATAGTTTGGGCTGATTCTGATGCAGGCAGTTGGGCGTTTGGGATAAGCCTAGGGTGTCTGATTCAAGAATCATCTGTGGTTGAGAGACTGCCTCTAGCTCCAAAAGCTTTCTCTAAGAGTAATATTGATTGCTCCCTCTCTACCACCGTAACAATTCTAAAGATTTGAAGGAACAAGCCTTGAAATTAGATGTATTGGTTTTTTAATTATTACTCGAGATAGTAAGGAGCAGTTTTGTGTCAAGGCTTTGGGATCCTATAGAAACTTTAAGTTTAGAAACGGGCAGCTATTCAATGGAAATGTGGTGATCCCCATCAAATTTACAGAAATATCTGAAACAAAAGGAGGCAGCATTCGTCTCCTGGTTCCAAAAGCCTTCCCTGTCTTTAGTCCAGAATTGTGACTATTTTGGAATCTAGGCAAATAAGACATGGCCCTATGGTGAATGGCATGTTTCAAAGGATGACCTCTGGAGGATTGAATCATCACAAGATGTAATGTAAGGCTTATTATAAACAACTAGAGGCCTGGTGCACGGATTTGTGCACGGGTGAAGCCCCTCAGTCTGGCCTGCACCCTCTCGAAATCCAACATCCACCAAGGGATGTGGCAGTGCCAAGTGGCAGGTGGCTGGGGAGGATCCCGAGCCAGGGCCAGGCCCCGCTGTGCCTTTCAGTAGCGCTGCTGCTGAGGCAGGAGAGGCTCCCGCCACTGCAGCTGCACTCGCCAGCCATGAGCCCGGCTTCTGGCTGAGAAGCACTCCTGCTGTGGGAGCGCACTGACCACCAGGGGCCAGCTCCTGCGTAGAGCATCTGCCCCCTGGTGGTCCTTGCGCGTCATAGTGACCAGTTGTTCAGTCAACCAATCATAACGGTCGCTTAGGCTTATATATATATATATATATATAGAATACATAGAGATTTTTCAATTTTTAAACCAGCTGTCTGGTTTAATCCTCACAGCACCCCTGCAGAATAGGTATTATTAGCTCCATTGTACTGAAGAGGATACCGAGGCTTAGAGAAGTTAATTAATTTGTCCCAAATCAGACAGCTAATCAACTGTCAAACCAAGATCTCTCTGGGACATCTTACACGGCACCATTTATTAAGAAATCTGAGACTCAGGAGAAGTGAGGAAAGAGAACCAACCTTCACCTCTCCAGGTGGAAACTAGCAGTCCTCTAGGGCAGTAAGGAAATGGTTTTCCACAGGATTTTGTGGCAATGCCACAGATCCCACAGAGACCCTCCACCGTCTCATAGGAGTGACCCCAGAGGGAATAACACAGCCTTCTCAAGTCCACTTACACCATATCAAAATTTTAAGCCCCTAACATTTTTCCCTTCTCCTTTGTTTCCAAACATTGAAAAGGCACTGTAATCTCCATTTTAGGAAGTGCATTTTAAATCCTCTCTAATAAAATGAGCAATGAAACAAGCAGGGGAACAGATTATCTTGGTAGAGTTGACTCTGCACCTAGTCATATAGTACTAGCATTTTCCTAAAGTCAAATGCAAGGGATTTTTTTCCTCCAAATTCTCAGGCCACACTTAAATTCTTTAGGTTTTGAGTAATCTTTTTTTCTCATTTTTTTAAAGGGTAGGAATACAATAGAGTACTCTTTTTTTTTCTCTCTCTTTGCAATGAAAACTGTTGCAATAAAAAGAAGTAGGAAAAAACGATCAAGAAAAAGTACAGAAACAGGTTTTCATAACTGCTTCCAAAGAAATAGAAAGCAACAAAGAGTTGGGAGAAGTGCTAAAAAAAACGTAGCAGTATTATCCTTTTATACAGACACATGCACACACACATTATCCTTTTATACAGACACATGCACACACACACACACACACACACACACTTATTTTATAATGGAGGATTATGGAGGAAAAGTAACAGGAAGGAAAATCTTGTAAGCAATACAAAATTACGAAGAAAAAGTTGCCTGTAGGTGAAAATGAGACAACACTATTTAAGCTAAAAGACATGGCTCTTTGTCCCTGACATTTGTCTGTGAGCTGAGGGATAAGTCTCCTTCCTTTATCCTTTCCTTATGAAAACGGGCTCTTTGACTTTTAAAGGCCATTGATTTACTTCTACTTCCCATTAGATGTTTAAGTCCCCTAATGCAAAAAAATAAACAGAACCCCCCCCCAAAAAAAAACAAAACAAAACAAAAAAAACCCCACAACAACTAAAACCCAAATCAGTGACAAAAAGAGATAATTTAGCGAGGCATGCTATACTAGTCAGTTTTGGGTTCTTAAATGCTTTTTCATTTTCTGTAAATGTTTCAGAACTACATGTACTGTGCCTCTAATAGATTACATAGATGGGAATGATTATTCCATTGAACCACAACAAGGTGGGGATGAAGATGGTTTTGCCAGAGGGGCCTGGGACTGGAGTTTACTATGGAAACGTATTCCTCTAAGCCACAAGGAAAAGGCCAAAAGAAAACATAAAACTGAACCTTATCGGTAAAGATTACTCCTTTATTTTCTTATGTGGAATGTTTATTTAAGTCCTTCTTTTTTTCCTTCCCCATGTACTCATGTATATATATGTGGGTCCGTGCATACCCTTCCATTTCATCTTTGCTGCTATCATCAACAAAATACAGAACCATTTGCACTGTGCCGATTATAGATGTCATAAATGGCAACACATACGAAATTGTACCCCAAGGGGGTGGTGACGAAGATGGGTATGCCCGAGGAGCATGGGATTGGAGTATGCTCTGGAAACGGGTGCCTCTGACCCCTCAAGAGAAGAGAATCAGAAAGACAAAAACTGAACCATATCGGTAATCACTAAATCACTTACATGTGTTTCTTTTCTCCATTTGCTGCTAACCTATTAACCTCTTGCCAAGCTATAACATTTGTTATTAAAACCGTAGGTGCTGTCTTAGATTCTGAAGACTTCTTTCTCACACTATTTCACAGGTTTAAATTCACATTCACTTCTTTATAATTGGTTTTTCCCTAAATGCAGGTGCCACTTTTTATTTTGGGGGAGCGGGGTGAAAGGGGAATGTTATATAGCATTAGTTCCAAATTCAAGCAAAAAAAGAACAATCATTATGTAAATTTACAATGCATAAATTACCTGTAATCCAAGTTTTATATCCGCTTTGATGCCTTGGATGTAATGCTAGCAATGAAAACAATAGCAAGAGATTGGGGTGTGTTTTTTTTCTTCTTCCTTTTGTTTTATATGCTAATTTTGTACCAGTTAAATCTGATTAATCAAAATACATGACTTTGGCAAATGTTGCATACACTCCTTTATTGTTGCCTTCTCAGAAGAGCACTTGATAAAAA
Source organism: Myotis myotis (assembly GCF_014108235.1). Taxonomy (NCBI): domain Eukaryota; kingdom Metazoa; phylum Chordata; class Mammalia; order Chiroptera; family Vespertilionidae; genus Myotis; species Myotis myotis. The sequence goes on from NW_023416368.1 coordinate 71,930,166, forward strand.
GGAAACTGTATTCCAGAATCAGCCTTTGTCCTTCCTGTGACTCTTCTAATAGAACAATGTACGCTGTTCTGTGCTTTTAGGGTCTTTTAACTGCAACATTTGACTGTCTTTCTAAAGAGTGACTCCAAATGAAATGTTTAGTCAAATGTTAGTGTAGGCTTCTAAATGTGCCTAATTTTATTTTTCTGATCTTACGGTTCTGCTTTTGATCTCTCTCTCCCTGTTATACTACTGATAATGTTAGAACTCTGTTTTGGAAAGATGTTTCCACTGTCATGCAAATGCTGGTGGGATTTGAGCATGTCACAATATCAAGATACTGAAATGGCAAACATAAGGAAATTATAGAACTTTAAGCTCGATTTGACATTTTCCCAATTTTCCTTTGAAGTTCTTTTTTAGAATAATTCAGAAACTTACTGTTTACCTGCTTACCTGACTAATATAATCCTGGGAGAAAAAAAATAAGGGGTAATGATTATGTTTTTATTTCTGACAATTCCATAGATTAGTAAAAAAAATTTCTTTAAGTAGGTTAGAAAAATTTAAGGGAGGTTTCCCCTTGAAAGAACTCACCGGTTTTTATGTTAAGATGTATTTTCAAATATATGATGAGATAAATGAGAATATATTTAAAGATCAAAAAGGCAGAGTTATAATAATTTTAAATGACAGTTAAATAAATGTGACATGAAAATATAACCAAAAATGTAATAGTGCTAATATTTAGTGAGTTAGGCAGCATACTCTAAGAAGAAAGGGTATGACAGAATAATGTTGATCCAATGTGATTTTTCTTTAACATTGAAAAAATTACTTGATTCATTATTTATCCACTCGACAAATATTTAATGAGTACTTACTATGTGCCATGCACTATTTTCTGGGAATGAATTTTTAAAAGATAGGTTCCCTTGTTTCACTTATATAGCGGGTGAGACAGAAGTTAAACAGAAAACTACATATATAACTCTGGAACAGAGTTGATGGAAAGGATAACCTCATCCAGCCTGGAGGATCCGGAACGGCCTCTTGACAAAGTGTCACCGGAGCTGAGACCTGAGGGATGAGGGATTAACCTTATGGAGGAGGAGGGGAAACATTTCAGGAGAGTGAGCAGCACAGGTGAAAGCCCTGAGTCAGCAGAGAGTTTGGCAAGTTGAAGGCATGAGCGGAGCAGGGAAGGAGAACTCAGAGTGGAGAGAGCTGGCATGTGGGACCCATGTTGAGTCCCTTCTGCCTGTGGTGCGGTTAGACTTGGGCGGAGGCAGAAGAGAATAAAGGACACTGAACGACACAAGTTACAAAGTAACTGCAACAGTCCAAGCAGTGGTGGCTTGGTCCAGGAAGGGAACAGTGAAGTTGGAAAGAAGTAGACAGATTCAAGATGCATTTTCAAGGTAGAATTAATAGGAATTAGTGGTAGATTGAATATTAGGTGTGGTGATTTTTTAAAAAGGTACTTTAATAGAGGTATCTCAAGAATCATGATGCATTAATAATTAATTATTCGGAAAAAAAATAATTATTCGGGGTGGGGGATGCAGGCAACAGGATATAAATTAGTCCCATATCTCATCTAATCGTGTGAGTGGCTTGTCCCTATAAAGCTACCCAATTGTTTTTATCTTGTCCCTAAAAAATACCAAATTAAAGAGGCCGCACCGATCGCCCTTCTGCAGGCCTCCCCCTGGCAAAGTGGCTATGTCTAATTCTTCTGTGTCGCTTCTCCGCTGTATTTTCAAACTCTGAATGAACTGTGACTGTTCTAAGATGAATTACACCCTTATTTGGCAAGCCGCAGAGCTATAAAATTAAAAAATGACAGACTGCTTCCATGGTGTATGGTTTTGCTCATCCCATAATGACTCATGAATCATTGCAGGAGCAGTTAGCCGACCAGGGCTGTATGGCTCAGTATTTTTAGAAGTGAAAGAGAAAATGCTACTTCTACTAAATCTAAAGGCTTAATTTTTAAATTAACACAGGAGCCAAGGCTCCATCTAATGGTGAAATGATGCAATGCTCTAATTTGTAATGAACTATATGATTCTATTTCAATTAGAAATTTCAGTAAATTCACTGAGTAATTATGAACAGATCGTTTTTGCAAGTTTTTATAATTTCTTAATGTTTGGCCATCAGTTTTATCTCTTCTATGCATTATCTAGATTGTATTCTAAAATGACTCGTTGTCTATTGGTGAAGGGGCTTATCCTTAATAGTTATTCAAGTGTTTCTTTTTCTCAGGTCCCCAGCCATGGCTGGTGGATTATTTGCCATTGAACGAGAGTTCTTCTTTGAACTGGGTCTGTACGATCCAGGTCTCCAGATTTGGGGCGGTGAAAACTTTGAAATCTCATACAAGGTAACCATGCATTTAAACAAATGGCGTTTTCTCGGTCGTGACTGACTTTTGTGACTTTCAGGTAAAGGCTGGGTTCTGTTCAATGCATTTCTTTAAGTTATAAGGAACGGCTAGCAAAATGTATGCCTTTGGAGGAAAGTAGGCAAAATACAAGCTCCAAACATACTGCATATTTACATGGCTCGTCTGAAAATTGAGGCCAGGAGGCTTCAGAAATAAAAATACCTCCCCCTCCCCCACACCCAAGGCTTTCTGGACTTTGGAGCCTTTTGTTAGAGAACCCTTTGGGGAGTCTGCATGTGTTGGGGTCACATCTGACCATCCACTGACACAGTGACCCTTTATTACTATAGGACATGACTCAGGACAGAAGCAGATCCCAACGACGACTGTGCGTCCTCAGACTGACAGTGCAGCTGCCTTCCTGCAGCACCCCCATCACTGAGCCAGGCCTTGAGCACTAATGCCTTCCATGCTGCAACACCACCTCATTTCCCAAAAGAAAGAAAAAGAACTATATCACAGTTGAGTTAAGCAGATATGCGTTACCTCATGTCTTAAATGTCCAGGGCTTAGCACTGTGAGGAAGAAGAATAACTCAGTGTTTGCTCTCAAGGAACTTGCAGTCAGTAAGAGATTAGAATTATACTTAACTTCATAATATGATAAGAAGGTAGAGTGCCATTTGCTTGGTGTGATTAAGAAACAGCATCTCGCTGGAGGAAGAATTTGAGGCCGAACTAGAAAGATGGGTATGCTATCAGTAAGTAGAGATAAAGGTGTTTACTGGCAATGTTGCCTCTCGGTTCTTGAGTTTGGCAAAGAAAGAATTCAGAGGCAAGAACTCTCGCATTGTGGAAGTTTATTTAGCATGTAAAGCAAAAGTACACCCCAAGAAAATTGAGCTGGCTGCTCAGAGAGCTGCCTTGGCCTTTTGGAAAGTCACAGAGGCAGAAGTGAGCCAGCTGGGCTGTGTGGACTCGGGCAACAAGTTACATAGGCAAAAGAAGGGCCTTTGGACGCAGATTCACCCCCGGGCTAGCCCAGGCCGGCTGCCGCTGCCTACTGCTGTCCTGGTTGCAAGCTTCATGGGAACCCATAGAGCTCTGGAGAGAGAAAGCAAATATACATGCCTGAAGAAAGAAGGTGTGTGTGTGCTCTTGAGAGCGCACACAGGGTCCTTTGTCTTAGGTGTCTTTATCTGTTTTCTAAAGCAGGAATTTTAAGGGAAGTCTTGGGGGGAGGATCTCAATAGAATCTTCATCAGCTTTCCAGGTGTGCCCTTTAATATGCTGATCCATCAACATGAGCATATAGGGTCAGGATCATGGTCTCTATTAATTGGTCCATGCTAGGTTAGGGGTCATTGGTCATTGCATCTGGTCCTGATGCCAACCATGACATTTCTTTGTCTGGTTTTGCTGCTTTTCTGGGCCTGGAGCTGAAACACGACTGAGGCCCGTCCCTGTGGTCAGCAAACCTGAGGCTTTGTTCCTAACATTATGTGATGCTGATCAGAAACTCTCTGTCCTGAGGGCTTAATGCTTAAGGGAGTGGTCATGCCAGGGAGGAGGCAGGAAAATCCGGGTGCTGGATGCGGCCAGTTTGAATCGGCTGTCTGTTTCAGTTTACCCATTCTACCTGCCAAGGAATTTTTCTGGCTTCTCACTATCCTGCCTCAAAGGGAGGAGAGGGGGACTTCTGAGAAAATAGAATGGGAAGAGGTACAAAGGTGAGACATGAAGAATGTATTCAGGCCTTTCGGCCAGAACCACCATCTTCCAGTAATCCGCCAAAATGACTAACACAAAGGGAAAGAGGAGAGGCACCCGCTATATGTTCTCTAGGCCTTTTAGAAAACATGGAGTTGTTCCTTTGGCCACATACATGCGAATCTACAAGAAAGGTGATATTGTGGACATCAAGGGAATGGGCAGTGTTCAAAAAGGAATGCCCCACAAATGTTACCATGGCAACACTGGAAGAGCCTACAGTGTCACCCAGCATGCAGTGGGCATTATTGTGGACAGGCAAGTTAAGGGCAAGATTCTTGCCAAGAGGATTAATGTACGTATTGAGCATATTAAGCTCTCTAAGAGTCGAGATAGCTTCCTGAAACGTGTGAAGGAAAATGATCAGAGAAAGAAGGAAACCAAAGAGAAAGGTACCTGGGTTCAACTGAAGCATCAGCCTGCTCAACCCAGAGAAGCACACTTTGTGAGAACAATGGAAAGGAGCCTGAGCTGCTGGAACCCATTCCCTATGAATTCATGGCATGATAAGTGGGAAAAAGTATAAAAGGACTTCTGTGCTGATAAAAATGTTTCTCTTAATTGAGTATGTTTCTACTAATTGAGTAGAAGTGTAGCATCCCTCCCCCCCAAAGAATAATTAAAGAAAACTTTGTGTCACCCTAAAAAAAAGAAAAAGAATGTATTCAGGAAACAGCGAGGAGCACAGTTTAGCAGAATCTGACAGCATGAATAAGACACACATTCAAGAAGGTAACGTGGACTGGTGCATTCGGACCGTACTGAAGAGAGTCTTTCATGCTGAGCTAAGAGGTTTTTATTTAATTTGATAAGCAGTGGAAACCCATCGAAGATATTAAGCAAGGGAATAACATGACCCAAAGCTGCCCTTCAACTAGAACAGTGATGGCGAACCTTTTGAGCTCGGCGTGTCAGCATTTTGAAAAACCCTAACTTAACTCTGGTGCCATGTCACATATAGAAATTTTTTTATATTTGCAACCATAGTAAAACAAAGACTTATATTTTTTATATTTATTTTATATATTTAAATGCCATTTAACAAAGAAAAATCAACCAAAAAAATGAGTTCGCACGTCACCTCTGACACGCGTGTCATAGGTTCGCCATCATTGAACTAGAATAATCTTTTGCTATAAATAAGGATAGCATTGAAGAGAGAGAAGTTAGAGGTGAAGAAGACAGGCAGGAAATTATTATAATCACCCAGGTGGGACATATATTAGCAATGGAAACGATGAATGATGTTAGAGATGGAGACTCTGCATGGTTTGGCAAGGTTACATTGCGAAAAGGTTGCTTGGAGCGACAAGTACTTAGGAAAAGGTCCCTTAGCAGCAGCAAAAGATATTACTGCTTTCCTATCGCCTCCTTCATTATTAAATGAGTTTGGAAAACAGGCAAGTTATTTTAAGATTTGTTTAGTTTACAAATTCCCTGTGGATGCTGTATCTAATTAAGAGTTCAGATTTACAGTTACAAGGCAAATTTTTAGCCATAATTTATTTTGGCATTTGAAACAACTTCCACATGTGTTTTTTCTTGATAGATATGGCAGTGTGGCGGCAAATTACTGTTTGTCCCTTGTTCTCGTGTGGGACATATCTACCGTCTCGAGGGCTGGCAAGGGAATCCTCCGCCCATTAATGTTGGGTCTTCTCCAACGATGAAGGTGAGTCTTCTGGTTGCAAGTGGAGAAGGCGAGGGAACTAACATTTATGTACCACATGCTGTGGTACTGAGTAAATGTCAGCTCACTGAACGGGACAAGCTCTTAAGCCAGTGGTTCTCAACCTTCTGGCCCTTTAAATACAGTTCCTCATGTTGTGACCCAACCATAGTTATTTTCGTTGCTACTTCATAACTGTAATGTTGCTACTGTAATGAATCATAATGTAAATATCTGATATGCAGGATGGTCTTAGGAGACCTCTGTGAAAGGGTCGTTCGACCGCCAAAGGGGTCGCGACCCACAGGTTGAGAACTGCTGTAAGCAATCACACAGGTCCTCACTTTTACCCTAGGCTAGACTTACTCATGAAATACCTTATTGTTCTTTAAAATTAGTCATTGTATCCTATTCATGAATGTTCTCCATAAAGACATCGCAAATAAATTCCAATGGACTGACACTCTGTAGGAAAGGAAAGTAGTGGAAATGAAAATATCAACTTCTATTAGTCACAAATGAGGAAAATATTATTTTATATATATTTTTTTAATAAATCAAAATGACAAACAGCCATATCCCACAAGGCCTAATTTCACAGCAGCATGTGAAATTTAAAAACTTTAAATTAATTTTAAAAATTAATTATATTGAGAGTTTTTGTAGTAAACAAAATCAAATTTTGAGTAGTGCTTGTGAAAGATTAATATTTTTTGTCCCTTAGAACAGGACAAATCAGGGAAGCTCCATACAGAGGCCAAATGTCCCATTGCTAGGATAACAGCCTCTGTTGAAAGTCTTGGGCTGCTGTCGTAAGTTCTAAGAGCCGTTAACTCTGATGCCCTTCATTTTCTGGAGTCCTTAACCAACTCAAGGGAACTCTACAAATGAATTGTAGCGTCCATAAAAACTACCCAGGAAGTGCCATGTTCAGCATATTCTTAGAGAATGCCCCGAATGTGCCAGGCACTTTCTTTTCTCCAAATTTAGCACCATGCACTTCAACCACCAGGGGGCCAATGGTTTTTGTGGATTTATCTAGCCCATTTGTCTTTGAGCTTCAGATCTTTATAGTTAATTGTCTTCTAGAATTATCCTCTTAGATATTTCAAACTCAACGTAGTCAAACTTTTAAACTTGTTCTCAAAAATGATTCCTTTTCCTGTGTTCTCTATTTGCCCATGAATAAAACTTGGGGGGCATGTTAGGGTTGTCCAACTCACCTCTCACCTGATGAAGCCCTGACAATTCGACCTCAGACATATCTCTTAAGTCCATTCCTTGCTATGCTTAGTGCAGGTCTTTAGATGTCTCCCATGGATATTAAACAGCCTCCCACTTGGCTGTCTGTCATCAGCTTCGATGTCCTTATGTCTGTTTCCTGCTTAAAACCTTTTGATGACTCTCATATAAAGGATAAAACTCAAAGTCCATAGAAATAATAATAGCTAACACTTTTTGATTGGTTATTAGGTATCAGACACAAATCTACGTGCTTTCCATAGATTAGTTTTTTTAATTTTCACAACATACTGTAAGATAAAGACTATGATTATTCTCATCTTAAAATGAGAACAGTGAGGCGAGTTTCTCTCTGAATCCTGCACTCATTCCACCTGTGGCAAACTACTTGGAGGATTCCAAATGCATCATGATTTGCCATCTTTATTTGCATTTCTCTTTGCCCTCAATACGATACCCACCTAATTAACCACTCTTTCAAGATTGAGCCATCCAGCATCCCTCCATGATGCCCCTTTCCACCCCAAACAACTATTCCTTCTTTTTGTTGCTATAACCGTATGTGTGTGCATTTAAATCTTCACATTCATTAGTATCTAAAAGACATGGACTGTGTCTAATTTTGGATGAATTTGCAAGGATTCAAAATAGTTAGCTATCTTACATGCTCTTTTAGGATACCACTGCTTAGGACTTTGTTGAAGCCAATAGCTTTTGCAATAACATGCTTGCAAGGTCACGTTCACCCTTTGAGAGTTATCTTGTAGTCTAGAAAAAAAATGTAAAAGAATGCTAGATTTTCCTACTCCTGATGTAAAACAATGGGCCAGATCCAGCCCTATAGTAAATCAAGTTGTATTGGAGCACAACCCACACCCATTTGTTTATACATTGTCTATGGCTACTTTCTCAGCAGAGTTGAGTAGTTACAACAGAGATATCTATGGCCCACTAAGCCAAAAATGCTTTCTCTCTGGCCCTTTACAACAAAGTTTGCTGAGGCATGCTGGAGAAGACCAAGAGACTAGATTGAGTGTGTACTAAATCTGTCACGTATATTCATGCCTACATGCAGCATTCGGTAAAACCTTAGAAGTTAGGTCTTTTTCAGTTATCACAATGTCAGCTGATTTTATTGTTCATTAGTTACTTTTTTCTTAAAGTGTGCCAACTGGGGAAAATACCCAGTTAATTCTGGGTTATGGTAAAAATGGTCCTATTATAGTTGTAAGATGTGTTTTATTAAAACTATTGTTTTTCGTGATGGTTTCTGAAATGGGGTTTTTCCCTGCATATGCTAGTAGTATGGAGATAATTCTGGGAGGAGCACCAGTGTCTAGCCAGCCTCTCATAAACCCCTCTAGGTAGCAAATCTTCCTTTAGAAGCAGGACAGAATATAGTCTCTTAAAATAGATATCTCTTGCAGCTAAGAGTCTATGTCCATCACTTTTTAGTTGAACATGCATGATGATTTTATCCTTGGCAGTTGACATATTAGAGTCATTAGCTCAGTTGCATTTGTTGTTTAAATATTAGGCCTTATTGAAATAAGTTTGTTATATGTTGGTCATATTTCAGATGTCTAAAAGAAGCTGTTTATGACATTACAAATATTTTTATTTGTTATAATGATATTAATTTTTTTCTCCACAGAATTATGTTAGAGTTGTTGAGGTCTGGTGGGATGAATATAAAGACTACTTCTATGCCAGTCGTCCTGAATCAAAGGCATTAGCATATGGAGATATCTCTGAGCTGAAAAAATTTCGAGAAGATCACAACTGCAAAAGTTTCAAATGGTTCATGGAAGAGATCGCTTATGATATCACCTCACACTACCCTTTGCCACCCAAAAATATTGACTGGGGAGAAGTAAGTATCAGTGATATTCAGATATCAAAGTGCGTGTGTTTGGAGACTTGAGTTTGGGAGAATGCAGGGAGAGATGAAATGTATGAGGGAGAAGAATCTTGAGGGAAAGTTTGGGTAAATCTGTCTGGTACCTCCCCCACCTTCCCAGTTACAACCACCCGGAGAAGTTGACTGTGTGTCCCCTCTTCTCTGCACATATGTCTCCTCTAGTCGGGAACACTGTCTACTCTCTCCTGCCACTTCTCTGCCCCTCAGTCTGACTCCCTTTCTTGGCTAATTCCAACTTATTATTACTGCATTCAATGTAGGAATTACCATTGTAGCTTTTCTCAATGAAAAGTCTTTCGTATTCTTTCCCACTCCATCAAAAAGACTCAGTCCTGTGGTTTTTGCATGAGTTCTCATAACACTGAAAATTGCCTCTCTCTTAGCCGGTCAGTTAGTATATGTTCACCATTGTGTCCCAGTGAACTGCTGCAGAGACCCCCATATACAATAGGCCCTCAAAATGCTTGTCAAGTGAATGAATTAATTAATGGTAGCTGGAAATAATGAAAATCAAAGTCATTGATCTGTGTTGTCATTTCTTTGTTTCTTCAAACTTGCCTTTGTAACTGGGTGCATTTCTGATTCACCCACCCATATGGTGCTGTATTAAACATGCCACGAACTTTCACATCTATATGTTTTTGCTTAATTATGTGTCCCAACAAATATTAGCTGAGCCAGTCACTCTTCTGGATAGAAAACAAGACAAACAAGGTCCTTTTCCTCAGGGAACTTACATGCCAGTAGATGAGAGACAACCCCCGCCCCCCCAAAAAAACAAAAAAACAGGAAAAACAAAGAAGATACTGATAGATGGTGGTAAAGGCTATGAATGAAATTAGCAGGTAATGTTCAAGAGGACATAAGGGTAGGGCAGGGAAGGCTTCTCTGAGGAGGTGACATTAATCTGAGATCTGAAATCAGAGAGCTGGGAAAGTTCCAGGTAAAGAAAATGAGTTTGAAGGCTCTGAGCCAGGAAATGCTTTGCATGTTTGATGAGCAGAAAAGAGCAGGTTAAATGAGACGAAGTGACAGGCAGGTGAGGAGGGAGGAGTTTTATCCTAAGGGTGGTAGGAAGCCATGCAAGAGTTTTAAACAGAAAGGTAACGTTATTTGATTTATGCTGTTGTTTGTAATCACCCTGCTGTGAGAATTTAGAGTAGAAACAATAATGACAGTTTAGGAAATCAGTAGGGTATTTCCAGTGAGAAGTGATGGGGGTTTGGACGAGGGCGGTGAGGACAGAGATGAAGAGAAGCATACAAAGTGAAGATCTGGAGGTAGGTCACTGATGGATTTGTATGCAAAGGACATGGGCCAGGATGACATTTAGTTTTGTTTTTCATTTGAGTAGTGGACCAGGTGGCATCTGAGATTAGGAAGTTGGTAGCCAGGATGAGTGAGTGGGGTCGGGAATAGCAAGTTCTCTCTTGGTGTTCTGGACTTGGGAGAGGCCCAGGTGGAGTTGTCAAGTAGATCATAAGCCGTGTAATACTGAAACCCAGAACAGAGGCAAAGGCACATCTAAGGATGTATGCTTGGAGCCATCAGTAGGTGGATTGTTTCATGGGGCTGGATGAGAAAACATAGATAGAAAACAGAGGACAGGATCCGTTCCAAAGGAATTCCAAGAAGCCAACAAAGGACTCTATGCCACTCTCTCTGCACCTCTTATTTTAGTGCCTTTATCCCAGTACCCTTATTTCACCTCTGTGTGCTATTACAGCAAGTTGTGTTTAACTCCCAACTAGAGCATGGCCCCTGGCAGCTCAGACCCCAGTTTTGGTTATCTTTTAATCTCCTAGTTAGTATAGTGCCTTCTATGCAAAAGGAAGGAATTCTCTTGGTGATCTTGTCTGTCTCGTTGCTTTAAAACCCTCTACATGCTGGTGACCCCAGTTTCTATCTTTAACCTAAATCTCTCTCCCAGAGCGCAGACAGGTATGTCCAACTGCCTAGTGGACCTCTCCATTTGACTAACAGGCATCTCAAACTCAACGCATCCAATAGTGACCTCCCTGTCTCCCCTCCCCAGCCTATCTTAGCTGACTGCTCAGGCCAAAGCTTTGGAGTCTCTTTTGAATCCTTTCCTTCTCTCTCACTTACATCTAGTTCCAGACTCTGATCCTTTCTTACTCTCGTCTAAGCCACCACATCTCACTGAAACTAGCTTTGCCTTCCTACTTCCTGTTCTAAACACAGCAGTCAGGGTGGTCTTTCAAAAATGATCATGTTACTCTGTTAGAAACCTGCAGTGACACCTCCTGTTCCTCAAAGAGAAGGCACAGTCCTTTCTAATGGCCTCTAGGGCCTGCATCTCTGGCCCTATTCCTCTGTGGCCTCACCTGCTACTCCTCTCCTCACTCACTCCAGCCCCACTGTCCTCCGTACTTAGTGCAGGCAGCCTTTGCTGCCCCCTCTGCCTGGACCTCCTTCCCTCTGCGTGCGTAGCTAACTCTTACATACACCTCAAGTCTGCTCCCCTGGCACCTTCTCAGTGAGATCCACCTGCTATCTATCCCCCAAACACTCCTGGCCACACAGGCCCTCATTAACTTGCTCTTTTTCTTTTCTGTTTCACGGCACCTATCCCTCTCTAACATGTCTATTGTGGCTTGGGCTTATATTGTTTCCTTCCCTAGAAGATAAGCTCACAGGGGCAAGGGTCTTTATCCTTTTCATTCATGGGTGTATCAGAGCCTACAACATAACTGACACAGTACTCACTTCATATTGGATGAATAACTAAATGCCCAAGTGAATCAATGCATGGAATTTTCTGTCCTCCCTTTACAATCTCAATCTGAATACATCTTCAGTTTAACCGCTTCCTGTTCTGGCACCTTACATTTCACTTCTCAGCCTTCCCTGCACATTCCACCAGCTGCTTCAGAATTCCTCCAGGCGGCTGCGGGAGAGGGCTCTTCCTCTGCATGTCCATCCTGACTGACTTGACCCCTCAGCCTCCCTGCAGACATGAGGGTCCTGAGGACCAGGACTTGCTTTTGCTTCTCTTTGTATCTTCTAAAGCTCTTACATTGTCACAGTGCTCGGTCAGTATATACTGACTGAATGAATAAAACATATATTATAGTAATTTATAATTGAGATACATAATGTTTCTAAAAAGGGAAAGGGTTGTTTTTATAAGAAATGTGCATTTCCAAGATGGAAACTGTGTTGGCTTTTCACCTTCCTTATACATAGTCAGAGAAAAGTCTCACTGCCTGGTCCAGCTGCCATAACGTTCGCCCCTTGGGTCCCTGCAGACAGCTACCAAAAGTGCCTCACAGCCATTTGGGAGAGTTACTTTACAAATTCAGTTCTGGTCTAGACATCTAGGGCCAGTGTCTGTGACCACTGTGGTTAGGTAACTCTAGTTGCTTCTCATTCACGTGAATTATCTGAGTCTGAGATTGTACTTAATAGTTACTGTCTTTTAATTTTTTTTCTTCTGTGGTATTTTATCAAAATCTATAGGCCAATGCCCTTCCTTGGAATGAGCCCATTCTAATGCTGAGTTAAAGACCCTAAATTATTTCAAAGATGACTACTATGTTCTAAGCTATTCCAAGACTGACAATAAATACAATAATAACCTGGCATTACACACACCCAAATGTCCACTATGAACTGCAATATTTAACATGAAACTCTTTTACTCTGATGTTAGGGCATAATAAAAACTAAACAGTTGCCTGCTATTGGTTCTTTGTTCCTTTTTTAGATCAGAGGCTTTGAATCTGCTTACTGCATTGATAGCATGGGAAGGACAAATGGAGGCTTTGTTGAACTAGGACCCTGCCACAGGATGGGAGGGAACCAGGTAAATTACCTCCTTTCATATTTAAATTGGTTCTATAGTGAGAGCTGCCAGGCTTGTTGATCTTGGGAATTCCTTTGCTTTTCAGTTTGGTAATTTTCTTTGTTTGGTAAAGTAAACCATTCAGTAAAAAAAGAAAAAGAAAAAACGGACTGAGCTAAAACTTTTAGTTAAATGAGGCTATAATAGCAGCACTGCTTTTCACATAAGCAGTCATAATCTAGAATTTAATATAAGACATTCTATCCTATATAATAAAGGGCTAATATGCAAATCAACCGACCGGTTGCTATGACATGCAGTGACCACCAGGGGGCAGACGCTCAATGCAGGAGCTGCCCCTGTGGTCAGTGCGCTCCCACAGGGGGAGCTCTGCTCAGCTAGAAGCCAGGCTCACACTGGCAAGCGCAGCAGCATCCCCTCCATGGGAGCACTAAGGATGTCCAACTGACGAAGAGGCACCAGGCCTCTAGTTAGAATATATTCTTGTGTGAGTCCATAACTCTGCAAGCCTAGCTCCCTAATAATTGTATTTGCAAATATTATCCAGAATTCCACATTTCTTCCCAATAAGCTGGAATGTTACTGCCAGTAATGTATATTCCCCTAATATATTTTCCTACTTCCTTATGTGTTTTTCTTGCCTCTAAGTTAGATTGTAAGCCATCAGATCTGTTTTCACTTGTATTTTCTCACATTGTCGGTACTTGATAAATACGTGTTAATGTCCCCTTCTAAGAGGCTACAGAACATAATCCTTCCAGTGTTAGTTTGCTAACATCAAAATGAATACAATTCCAGTCTTTGGATTTATAGTTTTGAACATACAAAAATATTATAGAAAAATAAGATAGCCATTGAGTTAGTTTTTGTGTATCAGCAGAGAAGGTGTCTGTTATTTTTTTTCTTTTCTTTTTTTAATAGCTTTTCCGAATCAACGAAGCTAATCAACTCATGCAGTATGATCAGTGTTTGACAAAGGGGCCTGATGGATCAAAAATCATGATTACACACTGTAACCTAAATGAATATAAGGAATGGCAGTACTTCAAGGTATTCTACATTTCAACTTCCAAAATAATAATACGCAATTTCATTTTAATAACACCTACCTTGTGGAATTTAGATGTATAAATCTTAAAACCTGCATTCAAATCGACTTGCATTTCCCTCTCATTCAGTCATTTGTTTTCCTGAGCACTAATGACTCCATTGTTCCATAATGAACCATCACTTGTATTCTCTGGTGCAATGTTGTCATGTAACGAGGTCGCAAGATGTCCGCAAAGGCCCACTAATCTCAGTAACCCAGGAAAATCAGTATTCTGTGAGGGCAAATATATGTAACAAAAAAAATATTGTGTTTATATTTCATGTTGTCCAGCAGGTGGCGTTGGAGACAGACAAATAACACTTGGAAATCTAGGCCTTCACTACTTCCTTATCATTGTTTTATAGATACAATCGTTAGATAAATGTTGCCTGTTCCTTGCTTTAAAGGTCATATTTAGTTGACACTTTGGGAAGGAACAGTTTTTCTATTTTAGCTGTGAATATTCAAGAGTTCTGTGCCAAGTTGAGGATTCCATCATATTGATGGATGGATGTATAATTTTCAAAGTATGCACTTGGCTAAAATAAATTGTAAAACAAAGTTTGGAAAGCTACCCCAAACTGAAATAACCTGGCAACCTCAACTTTATTTACTCATTTAATATATGTTATCATACCGTGTCTGTCATGCAAGCACTTGTTTACTATGTAGGTATGTTACTATGACCCAGCTTAATATTCCCAGTCATCAACATTCATAGATAATTACTATAAAGTGGTGAGTGTGTCAATTGCTGATTTTTTTATGACAAGTTAGGAAGGAGAAGATCAGCATAAATCTTGAAGAACAAAGCATTTATTTCCACAAAGAAATTAATAATAGCAGTAAGTGATAGGGGTCAGGGAGAACAATATTAGTAAAGTAGTAAAAGAAGGCTAAGAGACCAGAAACTACCATTGAGAAGTAATAGATTAAAAAATGGAATGTGCATATTTTATATACTTTAAAGGGCACAGCACTAAATATACATTTGTGCATCAGACATTACTAAACATACAGGGGTGGGCAAAAGTAGGCTTACAGTTGTGAGTACATGAAAGTTTATTTTTGTATTTATTAATTATTATTTTTATTATTATTAGTTTTTATTATTTCATATCCTTATAATTTGTCTTTTAGTTAACGATGGCTGATAATTTAACTAATGACCAATGAAAGTGGACACTTAAATCTACTTTTTCCCACCTCTGAATACTAGGGCTAGTGACTTCAAAAAATAAGCACATCATACTACAATAGCAGAGAAGGGGGGGAAGGTAGAAATTAAAATAAGCATAATGCCATAAGACAGCAGAAGAGAGGTTAATAGGAATTTTTTCTGATGAGTTTCATAGAGGAAGTATCATTGCACCGGTATCACTGAAGTATAAAGAGATTTCTAATGGAGAGTAAATAAGAAAAATGGGTGAGCAAAGGCATGGCATGAAAGTGTATAGAGAAAAATTCGAGGAATCACATTTAGAATTTCCCTCCATATGACAGAGCATTGAACTTCACTTTGTAAGTTTAGGAGAGCAGTTGGCATTATTTGAGAAATGCAGTGATAGGAAACAGTTGATACTTTTAGGAAAATAATTCTGGAAACATTGTGAATATGAACTGTAAAGCTTCATCAGAAGTTCTCAAACGCTCCGGTCTCTGGATTCCATTTACCCTCTTAAAAATTATTGGGACTCTTCTCACACAGATTATGTTTATGTAGATTATAGCTAACAAAATATCCAAAATTGGAGATTAATCCAATAAATTTTACAGGTATTTATGTATTAATTTATAATTTATATAAAACTAATACTAGCCCTATTGCATATTAATATAAATACTTTTAATGAATAATAACTTTTTCAAAAAAAGTGAGGAAGGCATTGTTTTATAGTTTAGCAAATCCCTTTAATATCTGGTTTAATAGAAGGCAGCTGAATTCTCATACTACTTCTACATTCCATTTGAAATTATATATTGTTTTAGTTGCAGTAGATGCGGAAAATCCAGCCTCACATAAACATTCAGTTGGAAAAGAGGAATAATTTAATAGCATTTTCAGATAATTTGGCTATTCTTTGATGCTACTACACAAGTCTATAAGTGATAGTTTCTTAAGTTATTTGTCGTGTAGAATCTGAAACCATATAAGTGAACACTTTCCTATGTTACATTAAAATCCATTGGTCTTTGAATGGATTTTTTACCCATATGAGCTTTTGTAACATCATGCATTGCTCGTTTGGAAAATCATGGTTTACTAAGTTATGATCTTGCAAATGGTGACACATTTCATTGTGCAATGTCAAAAATATACATATTAAGAAGCTATCACGTTCACGGTGGTGGTTGCCAGTTTTCAAAAATTCTTAATATTTCCTTGAAAACTCAACTTGTATCAATGGCACCAAATACTGTCAGATTTGTGGATTTGTTTTTTGTGATTGTTTTTTTTCTTCTTGAAGGGAGAGGCTTACTTCCTTTTCATGAAAATGTCTACAAAGTTTAAATAATTGTAGTTTATCTGTGAGTTGACCTTTCTAGTCAAAATGACAAATCATGAAAAAAGCAGCTAGTTGAACTCTCAAGTCAGACAGTTGCATGTGTACTTTCCCTCAAGATAACCGTGGTAATCACTATACAGAAGTGTCTTATGCATATTTCCCATTTCATCTTATAGAATCTTCTTAAAAGTATACTCAAGGGTTAAGATTTAGTAAAACTAATAAGTTTTACTGCTTCATCAAGGACATTCTTAAGTGAAACTGGCATTTCCTTTTTTAACTGTTAGAATGGACTGTTAGCACAGTTTTGTGACACTGCTTAATTTATGCTGAGGCACCAGCACTTTTATCCACCATTGCTTTTGCACTGTCAGTATAAATGTCAATACGAGGAAAAAGGCAAATAGGGCCTTTGTATTATTATCAAAATAGTTTCAGCCTTACAGATACAATCTTAGATAGCCTGAGGACCACCCTCTAAGAAGCCCTGACCTATGTGAAGAAACCTACAGCAGATGATGAGGGCTAACCTCTAAGGCATTGCAGCGGGGTGGGAAAGGGTGTATACCAGAGATATGGCAAATATCACCCCGTGACTGCTCTACAGGAAGGGAGGGAGGGAAAGGACGTGAGGAAGGGAAGAAGGTACAACATGGATGCCTCTATCGTGAGGACTGGAAAGCTGATATTGTCATTAGTCAGAATAGGAACTAGAAAAATAGATTTGGAGGGAAAGATAATGAATTTAGGTTTGTATGCACTGAACTTGAGGTACCAGCAGTACATTATAACATAAGTCTTTATATAAACAATAAAAGCACTTACAAGACTGACGATCAAGAAAAGTCCGAAGTCTGATGTATGGTTGATTGGTTGAAGCCTGTCCATCTTGCTTGAATTATCATCTTTTTTTTTTCCAAAAAAATTTTTTTTCAAGTACAGTTGACATTCAATATTATATTAGTTTCAGGTGTACAGCATAGTGGTGAATCCCCCCAATAAGTCTAGTCCCCAGCTGCCACCATACATAGTTATTACAGTATTATATTCCCTATGCAGTACTTTACATCCCTGTGACTATTTTGTAATGGAACAGAATAGAGAGCCCAGAAATATATCTATGCCTATTTGGTTAATTAATCTGTGACAAAGAAGACAAGAATATATAATGGGGTAAAGACAGTCTCTTCAATAAACGGTGATGGGAAAACAGCACAGGTACATGCAAAAAATGAAACTAGATCACTTCCTTACACCATATGTAAGAATAAACTCAAAGTAGATTAAAAACTTAAAATATAAGACCCAAAACCATAAAACCCCTAGAAGAAAGCAAAGGCACTAAACTCTGACATGCTCTTCTTAATGTTTTTTTGGATATGTCTCCTCCAGCAAGGGAAACAAAAGAAAAAATAAACAAATGGGATTACATCAAACTAAAAGGTTTTTGCATAACAAAGGAAACCGTCAACAAAACGTAAAGACATCCTACTGATTTGAATTAACTTCGTATGAAAGCCAAATAAGGACTTCTTCTAATGTCAGTAACATCAAAAAAGTACAAATTTAAAACTTTTTCTGTGTTTTCCAGAACCTGCACAGGTTTACTCACATTCCTTCCGGAAAGTGCTTAGACCGCTCAGATGTCCTCCATCAGGTGTTCCTCTCCAACTGTGACTCCAGTAAAATGACTCAGAAGTGGGAAATGAATAACATCCACAGTGTTTAGAAAGAATAAAAGAAACCAATAACCTACCTACTGACACGTAAATTTTCACAGGACTGAAAACCGCCTGAAACCTGCTGCAACTATTATTAACTCTGTACAGCTCCAAACCCAGCACCTCCTGATAGGTTTGAAGGACATTGATAAACTGTGATTTTACAATAACATTGTCATCTGCAGTTACTGTTTACAAAACTGCTTTTACCTTAAACTTTATAGATGTTTACATCTTTTTGTGTTGTTTTGTTTTAAGATGATGTTGGTAATTTGTGCATTTATATCTGTTCAGAACAGAGCTAAAAGCATCGTTGTCTTCTTTGGGATTACACTCAGGGGTCTGACAGGCAGTTTGATTTTTTTTTTTTTAACACACTTGAAAAAAGGTTGGAGTAACCAGACTTTCATATATAACTTGGTGATTATCAACCTGTTGTGTCTTTATTTAATTTTACATCTTTTTGAAGCACTGCCACAGGTTATTAGCCAAGGTGGCCTTCCTTCACCGTCATGCTGCTTTTTTGAAAGGTGAATTTCAACACATTTAGTGCCTCTTTCATTTTCTCAGTATATATTTCAAGAGCTTTCAATGAAATGTATAGGATGGTAATGATGGAATTGTCACCAGTAAATACTTTTACTACTCAGAAATGAATTTATGTGCTACCATTTGCTCTGAGATCAAATGTTGTATGGCTTGAAAAAAAATTAACAACATGAAACCCCAAGGCTCTTCCATAGGAACTGAAGATTGTATGGCATTAAGTTCCTTACTTGCTGGCATTCCCACTGCCCTCTGTTAATACCAACTCCTAAAAGAGCAGAAGGGTCTGCCAACTAGAAAAAAATTGACCATTGACCTCTGGAATTTACTTTCCCCCAATACCTGTCATTATAGAAAACTATAATTCTCAGTTTCAAATCTTAAAATGGGGGAGAGGGAGGTAACAAAAACAACAAAACACTGCTGTAAACAAACATCAAAGGTTCATTCTGAAGAATTTTCAAGCCCTTGTTAAATTAAGCCTTACAAAGCTCCTGTGCATTATAACCTAAGCTGTGCAACCTTTCAAGCCAAGAGTGAATGGATGTTTTATTTATATCTTCATCCAAATAAAATTCCCTGCACATTTAAAAATTTAAATAGGCTATTTAAAAATACAGTTCATTAACAAACATGAACTCCTTTCTGTTAGATTAAGTGTTAGTTCCCTAATCTTTATTTTTTTATTTTTTCCCCCTAATCTTTATTAATTCTTTTAGGAAGTATATTTCTATTAGTATTTTTCCAGTAAAAAGAAGACTTGTTTGGATTTAAACATTTACTAAGACAGTATAGGAAAACCAAATACTGGAGATGATTGATTAGATTTTTATTTCTAACGAAATACTCTTTTATTGCTCAAAATATTAAAATGCTATGTTAAGCCTGACCGGCGTGACTCAGTGTTTGAGCATCGACCTTTGAACCAGGAGGTCACAGTTCAATTCCTGGTCAGGGCACAAGCCCTGTTGTAGGCTTGATCCCCAGTAGGGGGCATGCAGGAGGCAGCCAATCAATGATTCTCATCATTAATGTTTCTCTCTCTCTGAAATCAATAAAAATATATTTTTAAAAATAATAAAATGCTATGTTAAGGGGGGGCAAATAACATGAGTTGGGGAATGGCAAGTAAATTAAGCATTTTTGATCCTGTAATTATGATATCATTACAATGAATGGAATTCACAAACTACTGCCAGAGGGAAATATTTTTAATTAAAGCTCAAAAAAGAAAAAAACAACAACAAAAAAACAAAACCCTACATTTGTTTAAATGAAAAGTCTACAAATCTGTTTCTTCCAAGGCTAGTCCTTAAATTTGGAGAGTTAAACATCCTAAACAGAATTTTATTTATAATTTTGAATTGTCTATTTGTATTTTGCTACTGATCTATAATCAACCATTTTAACTTTCATTCATCTCTAGAGATGTTTAAAAAGGAGTAAATTTATATGCTTAAATAATTGCAAAATAAATCAACTATAAGAAAGAAAGAGAGTTGGTACTTTAATTACTTGTGTGTTTGCAAATAGGTTCCATTTTTCTTGTTGAATAAATTACAACCTTGTTAACTATGCATAGGCCTAAGAAAGGTGGCACATAAACTGTGCATGTAAATTTTAAATAGATATTTTGTGCAATTCGTAGATAATCTATGAAAATGATTCTCTATATTGAAATCAGAAACCTTACCAAACACACACAAAAAAAACAACATCAGAAGCTGCTGCCATAATGACTATTTTCTACTGTAGGCTGCTTTGGAAATAATTCCCATATCCTTGCTTTGTAAGTTGATAATATCACTATGCATTTCTACACATTTTATAAATTTGATTTGTGCAGATTTTGATACACTGTATGTTTCTGTAGAAATTATATAAATATTCAGAATTTTATTAGGGATAAATTTGAGAAGTTTATGTATATCTTAATTATGGGTTGCTTGTTTTTTAGATGAGAAAAAATAAAATACTGTATTTTAATTCATGGGTTTTTTCAGTACTTGTAATCATTTCTAAATCTTATTACTGCACATTCGAAGTAATAACTGGATTGTTATGGATTGTTCCTAAGATAAACAAATAGAATAGCTAAAATATCATAAGCCATAGTTATATATTGAGTATGTGCTTGAGTTTGGGGTTGAGTTCTTAGAGTGTGCTTAGAATACTCAGACCTTACCTACTGGTATGTGTAGGAAGGAAACAAAGGTTTATTTTTGCCTCTGGTTACCTATGTGTAGCAATTTTTTTTTTTTTTAAAGTCCCATATCCAATTACAAAAAAACAAACAAACCCAGCAACATCTTTTTGACAGTAAAGTCTACAATATAATTGCCTATTGAAAGCAAAAATGTCTTTTAAGTCAAAATTCTCTACAACTGACCAAGTGGGTAGAAAGAAGGGAAGCCTACCAAAATGAAGTTAGAAATAGGTCATAGGACCTTGTGGCACAACACATGGCATCTCAAGAAGATTGGCTACTAACATCCAAGTAAGTGACCTTGTTGATTTGGGAAACTTGTTCTAAACTAACTTGGCTATTGTGTCTTCCAATTTTCAGCTCCTGTGCCTAAAAAATATGAAAAAACTGGCAGCTCCAGACTGGAGTAAATGTGGGCTCACGTATTTCTTAAGATAGTCTCTCACGGGGATCTTGAAATAAATTTCACTTCTAGACAGAATGTAATTGAGGAAAAAATCTGCTGATAATTCAATAGAAAATATGACAAGTACCTGACCTGAGCCAGATACCCAGTAGGCCAGTAGTTTGTGCATGTGAAACCTAATCCATTTGAAAACACTTTTAGAAAGTATTGAGTATTATAAAAATGCGTTTTATTCATTAGAATCAATCTGTTGCAAGAAAATGGACAAAAGTCAGAATGATTTGAGGGGAATGCTATCCCTGAAATTAGAAATTAAAGGAGGGACTGTTTCTAAATTCAATAATTGCTTTGCAGTTTTCATTTTTAAAATTTTGAAATGCCCATAATTAAGGTTGTTGGATGTCTATTTTCTAAGTGAATCAGGCCTGGTAACCGCATCTGAACAGAGGTGGGATGAAGGGTTCTGCAATTTTTATAATAGAATGATGTTTCAATCTGGTCATCTGAATAGTGGTATAGTATATGTACTTTGTATTGGAAACCCAACTCCACTACAAATTACTTGTTTGACTTTGGATAAGTTATTTAACCTCTATGCCTCAGTTTTCCCTTTTGTAAGATGGGGAAAATAATAGTGCTTATTTCATAGGATTGTTACTAGGATTGAATAAGTTAATGTACGTAAAGTACTTATAATAGTTCTTGCATATATTCAGGGTAATATAAATGTTAGCTATTATTACCTCATTTCAAAGTTTTAAAATCTGTCTATCAGATTTAAGACAGCTACATTGCAGACCTTATATAAAGACTGTGTGTGTGTGTAACTGTGCTTCATATATGAGATATTATTATCCCCACTTTACAAGTGAAGAAATGAAGTTTAGAAGTTAAGCTTCCTCTTAAACTGGGAGTGACCTAGTGTTCAATAAGGGAATAAAGTGTTTATCACACCATTCATATAGCATGTGTAGGATGTAATCTCAGTGGTCCAATTGAACACTTGGATAAAATTAAGTGCATCTTGAAGAATGTATTCTTTAAATTATGAAATTTGTCTCAGGCTTTTGATATGAGCAAGTAAACGCTATCTGTATTAACAATTAAATGCATAAAGCAAAACTAAAACTTTCAGTAAAAAATAGAGATCAACATACCTCCATGTCTGCCCATACATAGTAATGAGTATTGGACACATACTCCTGTCCTAAACAACTATAAAACTGGACAAAATATATGGGGCAACTGTTTTCAGGAGTTGTATAACAGGCAAAGCCGACTGAGATACTTGAGAGAAGGGAAGCACAGCAGGTGAACCCCAGGTTCACCATGTCTGTCTACCAAACATGGTACAGGAAAGTGGAGCTCAAACAGTGGTCATACCACTAAGGTGAAGAGTGAGTTTGGGGCTGCTGAGACAGCTGGAATTTACAGGGGAGGTTACTGAAGGGGAGTGCACTTGACCACCAGAACTGCACGGAAGTTTGTACGGCACTGGACAAATTGTGGTATAATCATACAATGGAATGTTACAAAGCAATGAACATGAATGAACTGGTCATATATAAGTCAGTAAAATACTGTTGAGGGACAAAGACAATTCCCAAAAGACTATTCAACAAACACTTTCTGTGAAATCAAAAGCAACTAAAACATCCAGTCACACATTTATATGTGGTAGAGAGGTTAAATAAACTTGTCCAAGCTTACAGATTTAGTATTGGAGCCAAAGTCATAAACAACTCTAATATTCCATGTCCTCAGAACCCTGTGGGATGAATTTCTATCAGTGTTTTCTATGTTAACTGCAGTTTTCCTCTTCACCTTGACTGTCAAGAATCTCAGAACTAAATCTAATATTCTGATCATAAAACTATATTAACCCATACATATTGGTATATTTTCTTAAACTAATATTTATTGAGTATTTACTATTTCTGGCCAATAGGACAAGTGTTTTAAATGCAATGCCTTATTTAATACTAAAAAAAAAAAATTCTCATTTTACAGATGGGGAAACTGAAAGGTTACATGACTTGTCTAATGTTACTGAACCAAAAAGAAACAGAGCCCAGCTCTGACCTGATTCCCAGGTATAAGCTTTATCACTTTACTCTTAATTTCTTTCATAACCTTGTTTTCCCTTTTGTATGTGTTTTTTCATTTTTTCTTTGTATAAGCGATCCCATCTTGATTAGAAAAAATGTGGAGAATTAAAGAATAGCACATAAATTTGAATGAATTAATGTTTGACTATCTCTTACCAGCTGTCCTAGGACATTGAACTAGTTGACCGCCATGTCTCCCTGAAAAAGATGGGTCCAATTGATATAATGCTCATTTCTAGTTCCAAAATTTGATGCTACATATTGCTTTAAAAAAATTTTTTTCCTTTTAAGGTGGCAACCTAATTGTGCTCCTGAGCCACTTTTTTTTTTTTTAATTCATTTCAGAGAGGAAGGGAGAGGGAGAGAAAGATAAAAACAGCAATGATGAGAGAGAATCGGCTGCTTCCTGCATGCTCCCCACTGGGGATCAAGCCCCAACCTGGGCATGTGCCCTGACCTGGAATTGAACCTTGGCCTCCTGGTTCATAGGTAACGCCCAACTGCTGAACCCTGCTGGTTGGGCCTGAGCCACTCACTATGCTATAGATGTAAGTCCAGATGAGGCTCACTAAAGGAGAAGTCTGCACTGTAAATCCTGAAGAAAAAAGGCCCAGGAGCACAAGGAAATTCCATTACAACCTCAGAAACAATGTCTATGTTTATGTTTACCACAGGATAAGAAGATAGATGAGTTTCCAGTCAGGGCAAGGAGAGTGTCTTAGACAACTATAAAAACAATGTTTAGCTGGAAGGCATACATAAACTTTTCTCAACAACCCTATCTCAGGTAAATATTAATAATTTTATATTCACCTATACTATTCAATTTATAAAAGGGGCAAATTGGTGAACCTTAGGCAGAATTTTACCTGTAGACATGTTTTCTTTGGACATTTGAATTCATTGCTAATATTTACAATTCAGATTTCACAGAACTAGAATACTCCAAAAATTTATATGGAACCATAAAAGACCCCAAAAAGGTGCAGCAATCTTGAGAAAGAAGAATGAAGTTAGAGGGATCACAATACTAGATATCAAACTATATTACAAAGCCATTATAACCAAAACAGCCTGCTACTGGCACAAGAACAGGCATCAGACCAATGGATCAGAACAGAGACGCCAGATATTAAATCCATACTGTCAATTAATATTTGACAAAGGAGGTAAGAACATGCAATGGAGTAAAGACAGTCTCTTCAACAAATGGTGCTGGGAAAATTGGACAGACACATACAAAAAAATGAAACTAGACCACCAACTTACACCATACACAAGAATAAACTCAAGATGGATAAAAGACTTAAATGTAAGGCATGAAACCATAAAAATCTTAGAAAACATAGGCAATGGCATCTCAGACACTTCACGTAGCAGAATTTTTGCTACACATCTCCTCGGGCAAAGGAAATCAAGGAGAAAGTAAATAAATGTTATTCCATCAAAATAAAAAGTTTCTGCACAGCAAAAGAAACCACCATCAAAATGAAAAAGGAACCCACTGTAAGGAAAACACATTTGCCAATGATATATCTGATAAGGGGTTAATCTCCAAAATATATAAAGTACTCATACAACTAAACAAAAGGAAGACAAACAATCCAATTAAAAATTGGGCAGAAGACCTGAATAGAGATTTCTCTGAAAAGGACATACAAATGGCCAAGAGACTTATGAAAAAATACTAATTATCAGAGAAATGCAAATTAAAACTACAATAAGATATCACCTCACACCTGCCAGAATGGCTATCATCAAAAAATCAACAAGTGCTGGCAAGGATGCAGAGAAAAAGGGAACACTAGCCCTAACTGGTTTGGCTCAGTGGATAGAGTGTCAGCCTGAGGACAGAAGGGTCCCAGGTTTGATTCTTGGTTGTGGGCACATCCCCAGTGGGGAGTGTGCAGGAGGCAGCTGATCGATGTTTCTAACTCTCTATCCTTCTCCCTTCCTCTCTGTAAAAAATCAATAAAATATTTTTTTTGTTTGTTTTTTGTTTTTGTTTTTGTTTTTTTAAATATATTTTATTGATTTTTTACAGAGAAGAAGGGAGAGAGATAGAGAGTTAGAAACATCGATAAGAGAGAAACATCGATCAGCTGCCTCCTGCACATCTCCTACTGGGGATGTGCCCACAACCCAGGTACATGCCCTTGACCGGAATCGAACCTGGGACCTTTCAGTCTGCAGGCCGACGCTCTATCCACTGAGCCAAACCGGTTTCGGCAATAAAATATTTTTAAAAAGAAAAGAAAAAGGGAACACTAGTTCACTGCTGATGGGAATGCAAACTGGTGCAGCACTATAGAAAACAGTATGGAGTTTCCTCAAAAAATTAAAAATGGAACTTCCTTTGAACTAGCAATCCCACTTCTGCGAATATATCCTAACTCCCCCAAAACATCAAGCAGAAAGAATATATGCACCCGTGTTCATAGCAAAACAATTTACAATAGCTAAGATATGGAAACAGCCCAAGTGCCCATCAGTAGATGAGTGGATAAAAAAAAGCTGTGGGACATTTACATAATGGAATACTATGCAGCTATAAAAAAGATGGATCTCTTACCTTTTGGGACAGCATGGATGGACTTGTAGACAATTTTGCTAAGTGAAATAAGATATAATCTGAGAAAGACAAATATCACATGATCTCACTAATTTGTGAAATCTAATGAACAAAATGAATTGACAAACAAAATAAGACCCAAAGCATGGAGGCATGGAACAGATTGACATGCTGTGACATACTTTGATGTGGGGTTGGAGGGACGAGAAGAGATAAACCAAAGAACTTATATACTTACACGCATAGCCCATAGACACGAGCAGTAAGGTGGTGAAATCTGGTGGAGGTGGGGGGCTTAGGGCCTGGGAGGAGGGAGGTAAAGGGGGGGAAATGGGATATATCTGTAATACTATCAACAGTAAAAATATTATTTTTAAATAATGGAGTGCAATTTAAAACTTATGAATTATTTATTTCTGGAATTTTCCATTTAATACTTTTGACCAAAGGTAACTGAAACTTCGAAAGTGAAACCAGGTAAGAGGAGACCCCAGTATACAAAAATAAAAAATTAACTGTCCTCATAGAGCTTACTTTCTTGCTCCTCACTTCACCTCATCCATAGTTTCCAATAGGAATCTCATGAGAAGTAGTCCACAGATGGTTGATTTCCAGAGATGTGTTTTATTTTAAAGGGACTGAATGTTATACAGTGGCAACACAGCTCCTTTAGCTTTCTTCTTGCTATTCCCCAAGAAATAAAACCATTGCTGCTTTGTAAAAACACTTTCAGTGGCATATATAGTAATAGAAAGCCAGGTTTAAGATAATGTTCTATTTGTACTATCCTAAGACAAAGCAAAGCACTTAACACAAAAGGCACACTGTCATCTGAGCAAGTTTGCAAGTGACTGCTTTGAAATGTAAAAGTTCTTAGGATCTTCTAACCTAGCACCCTGATTTTATAGATTAAAAGACCAGAAGCAGCAGCTATATAGAAATGAATTTGAGCCCTACCTCAGTCCTTGCACCAAAATTAATTCCTGAAGGATCAAATATTGAATCAAGTAATTTTTTAAAAGAAAACAGAGTTTTTATAATATTTGAGTGGGGAAGGCCTCCCAAGGCCACTAAATAAATTTGCCTACATAAAAATAAATCTTTGCATGATAAAAGCATCATAAACAAACAACAAAGACAAAAATATTTACAATGCATGTCACAAAGGGTTATTTTCCTTAATTCCCACGAATTATCAATAAAAGACCAATGAGACAGAAAACCACAGGAAACACAAATGGCTCTTAAACAATTATAAGCTAAATTCCTAATAGGAACCATTTTTAATGTGTCAGAGTAGCAAAGATTAAGTTTGAGAACTATTACATTACTGAGATGAGGAAATGGGTAAGCTAACATTCATTGCTGTGGACTATACACTGAGTGGCCAGATTATTATGACCACCTGACGTTTGTAGGCAAGTTAGCTATAATTTCGTGCTGAAGTTACTAGGGCCATACCATTATAAATAGGGAAGCAGGTTGTTTACCACGACAGAAGTGATTTTTTTTTTCTGAAGATATGGGTAAACAACGCAATTTAACAGCCTTTAAATGTGGGAGATTAGTATGACCACCTGATGTTTGTAGGCAAATTAGCCATACACTGCATCCTATGGGATATGGAAGCCGAAAGCCTGTTCGAACACCTTTGCTGTCTGCAGTTACCAAGATAAGTGTCGCCAATTTGCACAGGAACACAAGGATTGGACAGTCGAGCATTGGAAAAAAGTCATGTGGTCCAATGAATCACGTTTCCAGTTGCATCATGCAGATGGCAGAGTGAGAATTTGCCCTTTCACATTTTGTACCATTAAGATATTACCTATTCAATAAAAGGGAAAAAGAGGTCTTCATAAACATACCTCCCAAGTACACACTAGTCTGGGATAGAACCTCATTCTTTTTACTATTTCAGTACTTTCCAATATAACTCCTGGAAGTCACCTAATCTTGGAACCTTACTGATCTAATCTTTAGGATTTGAAATTTTGATCCATCCTTACAAAATACCAAACATGACTCATTTGAAACCCTGAGCTTATTTTGGAGCAGCTCTTGATCAAGTCATTCTTAGCTTGGAAACATATTTTATATAAGACAGAATGAAAGCAGGCACAAAAGCTCAAAAGGTAACAAAAAAAGGTAACGAGGAACCTGGTAAGTCTGACTGATTGACCTAATTATAGATTTAGAAATCATTAAGGAAACAAGACTTTTACTGTAGTTCAATTTTAAAAACTCCTAAACATTTCTATGTATTAGTTTAAAAAAAAAACAAAAAAAACCGTTATAACATTCTCATTTAATCCTTAAAACACTGTGAAGTAGGTATTAATCCCAAATTACAAATGGGGAGAAGCAAGGTCAGAGGTAAAGTTCATGCAGCTATTTGATAGAACTGGGATCCAGACCTAGGGATGTCTCTAAAATATACAGTATTAGCAATTTTTTAGTGTTGTCACCTAACAAAATATTTAAAATAGAAAATTAGATTTCATTCTATGATCACCAAAATTCCACATTTAAATCTGTAACCATTAGGATTAGTATCGGGCAATTATAAAGAGATTTGATTTTACTTGAGTCCATTTGCTCTGGTCATTATACTGTCTCACTTCTAATTAAAACTTTACTATTTTATGAAATCCCTACCAAATATTTATTCCACATATGGCATGACAACCAAGGCTCCCATGGTTGGATATGAATTTTGGCTTCTATTTTAAAACCTGATAGGAAACTAAGATTGTCAGGTTTAACTATAAAACTATTAATATTTAACCAACAGACGGTCAACTCTAATAGCCTGGTAACTATTCAAAATACCTAAATTCAAATATAAACTGCTTCCTCAAATGAGCATTTCTCAAAAATCTTTTTCTTGTATAAATCCTAGTGAGATTTAGTCAAATTTGTTAGATCACAATATTCATTATCAATTGCTTTCTTGGGTTACCCAGAATTCTACAGCTTAAGACCACACTAATTTCTAAAAGATTTAACTCAAAATTCATCCAGGTATTCTATCTTGAATAGTTCAAGATCAGAAAATGTAAAACTTTTACTAATGCTTCTAAATTTGTTTATAGGTATAGATTCACTGTACTGGTTCCTCTGCTTCATATTATTCAAGATAAACTGTTAAAAAAATAACCCAGAGTTGTGGACAAATTAGCTAATAAAAGAATAGAAATGTCAAAAACCCCACAAAAAAACATTTTATAAACTGCATACAATTTTAAAGTTCTTTAAATTCCAGATCTGATTTTTAAAGAACACTTTGTAGATATGATTCGGGTATATCTGACTTTCTTTTAACCAAACACTATACTAACTCAGGTGTGTGTAAGAACGATGAGGCAGAAATACAAAAAAGTTGACAGGGTTCCAGACCCTAAGTATTTTTAAAGTGAAAGCTAATTTAGCATATTAAGACAAAGACAACAGAAATAATATACATAATTTTATTACAAAATTTTTTTTTTAAAAAACAAAATGCAACAGTCTAGAAAACCCAAAATTTACTATTGATACTAATTCCTACGAGTTTGCTGTGCTACCATACACAAGAAATTAAAGAAACCATTAAATATTTAGAAACATTTAACATCAGAAGCCTTAAAATCTAACTGTATGTAGTAGCCCCTCAAAAAGCTACAACCTGCTTTTTTTTTATAAAAGTATTTTCTCTACAAAGAATCTTATCAGCTATACAAAAATCTGTACAGTTTTTATACTGAAGCTAATATTGAGCTGCACTTGAATTCACATTCTTAGCAAAACAATTGCCTGAGAGCACACACACATACTCCGCACACATCATTACAGGACAGCCTTTATTCTTCATCTTCATCCTCCTCTTCATCGTCATCATCTTCTTCTTCCTCCTCCTCCTCATCTTCTGGTTCGTTTTTCTTCTTTGAGCCAGTTGGCCTGCCAGGGCCCTTCTTTCCCACTTCACTTTTGCCCTTGGCACGGTATGCAGCAATATCCTGAAATATTGTCAAGAGAAGAAAATCAACATCCGGTGTCATTTCTCAACTGAAAACCACTACATGTAAACAATCTAAGATTATTGACCAATAACCCTGGCAACTGTCTAAAAAATTATTTTTTGACAGCATTTGTTCCCTCTAGGCTTTAGGAAGCTTATGATGTCAAACCATGGGGTGGCATTAGATCAATGTCAATACTTTCACTAACATCCATTTACCTCACTTAGTCTACCCCCCCCCCCCCACGCTTCAACTTCACATTTTTTATCTACCTACATAAAACCCATTTCGCCCTCCACTTTTTCAAACTAAGAGGCCTATATAACCACAAAAGAGTCTCTATGCAGGAACCTACCAGTGCTACAACACTGATTTCAGTCAAAAGAAAGATTTCTCAAGTAGTTTGTTCTAAGTTGTGCAAAGCACAGCTGACAGCTATTAATACATGATTATCTACACTTCCCAACTTTCTACCACTTATATCTACTTCTAACATACTTTAGAAAATATCTACCTAATTTCAACCCTGGCTTTAAAAAGTGTACCTTTTCATATTTCTCCTTTAGCTTAGCTGCTTTTTGTTCATATGGTTGCTTATCTTTGGCTGATTGTTCAGACCACATTTCACCCAATTTTTTTGCAGTATCCCCAATGGACAAACCAGGGTGTTCACTTTTGATCTTTGGGCGATGTTCAGAGCAAAACAGGAAGAAGGCAGATCTGAAAGGAAGTAACGAGTTAATAAACTGAAAAATCAAGGGGCAATTTGAGCGATTCAAGAAACAAAAACAAAAAACTTACGGAGGCCTTTTAGGAGCATTGGGATCTTTTTTCTTCCCTTTCTTGTCACCTTTGGGGGGAACATAATTTTTCATCTCCCGGTCATAGCGAGCTTTGTCACTCTTCGCCATGTCTTCGAACTTTGACTTTTCCTTGGCAGACATGGTCTGTGAGCAGGACGACAGCAGTTAGAAACACAGCAAAACTGTAAGCTATATACACCCCAAAAGGCCATCTTAACGGCCACATTTTCCGAAGTAACAGCATTTTGCTTTAGTGGTCTTAAGCAAAAACCTAAAGTAACCGGCCTAAAACTCTCAACAGAATCTTCGAGTCCTCAGGGTAGCGAGCTGAAAGTCCCAAGTCAATTGCCTGCCTAGTGTCCTGGCCCGCGAACACACCTGAGAACTCTTAGCTCGCGTCTGCATTCCCGACTCACCTTCCACTTCTCGGAACATTTCTTGGAGAATTCGGAGAAATTGACGGAAGAGTCGGGGTGTTTCTTCTTGTGCTCCTCCCGGCAGGTCTGGACGAAGAAGGCGTACGAGGACATCTTGCCCCGCGGCTTGTTGGGGTCTCCTTTGCCCATGATGACAGACGGCGTCCTCCTAGCCGGGCGAAAGCAGGGGGTGGGCGCCGGCGGGGCTCGGCTTCCCGCCCAAACCCGCGCCCGCCCGCCCGCCCGCGTCCCGCCTCGCGAGAGCGGCCGCCCGAGCCCGACGGCCCCGCCGGCCCACCCGCCCCGGGGCCGCGGCGACACCGCTTCCGCGTACACGGTCCTCCGCGGCCCAACCCAAGCCGCCCCAACCGAGTCTCCGCGCGACCGACTACGTCCCTCCCGGAGGCCGGAGACGCCGCAGCCGCCGCCGCCCGCTCCGGGCCCAGGCGCAGGAAGGGAACGCAGCCGGCGCCCTCGAAACCCCTTTCCTGACAGAAATGCCCTCCGACTTGCACATCGCGAGCCCCACTCCAAGTTGTCTCGCGGCCGACATTTAAAAAAACTCCCGGAACCGAGCGCGGACGAGCTTCCCGCCCGCCCACCACAGCCCCCGGCCCTCGGCGGCCCGCACCCGAGACTCCGCGCGTCGCGGAGAACCCTCCAAAGCCACAGCGTCGGGGCCGGCTAGGAGGCTGAGGGGAGGGAACGGCAGCCCGCACACCCAGGGGCGCAGAGGGGATTCTTGCCTGGTGGTAGGTTTTCCTCAGAGTCCCGCCGAGCGGCCGGGTCCGACCGAGACGCTCCCTCGCTGGGCTCCGGCGTGAACTGGTTTATCGCTAAGCCAATCCTCAGCCTCTTGTTTTGCAGACTTCTCCGCGCCACCGCAACTTGACGAGCTGCACCGCAGGCCACACCCCGCCTCTGTGATTGGGCCTGGTGATTATTCAAACTCGTCGAAGCCCCGCCCCTTCCCAGCGGAGGTTTCCTATTGGTCGCCATCTCGCCGGGCCCGTCCCCTCGCCCCCAGCCTAGCAGGTTCGGTGGGTCGCCCAGGTCGTTAACTCCCAGACCCGTTAGAACCGGTCAGGAGAGGAATGCACTGCTCGATCCTGATTGGCGGCGGGAAGCGGGTTTGAAAAATGGCGGGCCTGACGCTGACTGGCTGGGGCAGTAAACTGGGGGGAGCGGTTGGCCCGAAAGGGAAAGCCCCGCCAGATTTAAAAATACCGAGTCGCGAGCTTGGGGGTTGTTGCCGAGGGCTGGCGGCGGCGACTCGCTTTGCGGCCGCTGAGGGAACTAGCAGCCTGCCCTGCCCCGGCTCCGACCGCTTTCCCGGGCCAGAGCGCCTCTGCCCCGGCCGAAGGGTAACTGGGGACAGACGGGGGCGCTCGCCCTGCGGACTAGTGGCCCAGCGCCGCCCGTGGTGGCTGAGGTCGGAGTGCAACTCCGGGAAGACGAGCGCTGGCGGGGCACCTGGGCCAGGGCGCGGGAGGACAGCTGCGCCCGCCTCCCGAGGGGTGTTGCAAACCCACCTACAAAGTAAGGCGCTTTCGGCCGGCGGACTTTCCCTCGGAAGCCGCTCCCTCCCTTCCCCCTTTGTCTCGGGTGTCAAATGCCCAGAGGTAAACAAGGGCGCCTGAGGATTCCGGGGCGGGGGGGGGGGGGGGGGGGGCGGGCGGGGGGAGGCGGGCGGCGCTCCCCAGGCCCCACCCCGCTGTCCCGGTCGCGATGCCCGGCGGCGGGCGCGGCGCGGCGTCCTGGTGACCTCCGCGCCTGTGGCCGGCCCAGCTGTCACCTTGTTTGTTATTCCCTGTCTCGTCCCTCAAATGTGATCGTTTTTTAAAAAGTTATTAATATCAAAGACCCATTTGAGAGTCCCACAAAAGCAACGTGGATGATGCCCCACCCCCAGTTGCACATACTGAGCAAACCGCGTCCAGCTGCGCGTTACCGACCTGCACGCCCCGCTGACCTCGTGTCCCGGCCCGAGCGGCGCCCCCAGACCCCCTGACCTTGGCGCCCTCGAGGGCCCAGGCGGCCTTTCCCAGGGCAGGAGGAGTGTGACAGTGTGCCATTTCTGTGTTGTGTTTCTTTTTGAAGGCGCTTCTTTTTTTTTTTTTTCCCGTATTGGCCCATATGTTGCCCGGACAGTTGGTTTGGGCAGATTTTAAATAGTCTTGTTTTTCTCTGCAAGCTTGCTGGCTGGTGTTTGTTGGGCCTGCGTTGCTCCAGCTTCGTGTGTGATCAGTAACCCTACTCAATAGAACCTCGGAACCAGCAACGGTTAGCCCAGGTTTCCTAAAGAAAAAGCATGTTCTTTAACATGTGTTTTCCCGGGAAACACCTATTAGTGGCACAGGATGCATGCATTTACTGTTTCTGAATTAAAAAATAAATTTGAAAAATGTAATGCACTAGTGATCTGTTTATTGCTACTTAATGTAGTATGATTTAGTGACTACATTTTAGTCCGTTTGAATTGGTGCGTGCTTTTATAGCACATTTGGAACTGGCCCTCTTGGAGAATAAGTTCATGGCAGATGTAATGAATTAAGATGAGGTCATACTGAAGCTGGGTGGGTCCCTCATCTAATATCACTGGTGTCCTTATAAATAGGGAAGAATTGAGCACAGATACAGCCATAGAGGTAAGGTTATGTGAAAAGACACAGCGAGAAGGTGGCCATCGACAAGCTAAAGAGAAAGGCCTGGGTTAGATCCTTCCCGTACAGCCTGCAGGTGAGGCCAACCCAGCCCTTTTACATTCATTCTTGACTCCATCACAGCAGAGAACAGGAAAACATTTCTATATTTAATCTACTTTTACCGTTGATGCCAAGACTTCACTCTCACGGTGTACTTCCTGACCGAGAAATAACATTGAGATGCACAGTGAAGTGAAAAGGGAAGTAAGTTCTAAGTGGGATATAGACAGTTGTTGGTTATAGAGCAACCCTTTTTAAAAATAAAAATTATATACAGAATCTGGTAGCACCAAACAAACAAAAATCTAATCCCAAATGTAGTTCTGAAAAGATGGATTAAATACACAAGAAGCCTAGTTCACTATTATGAATTACCTGGCATACTGTTATGACAAGCAGAGAACTGAAATTCCTATGAAGAGGTAATACTAAAGGTGTTTCTCATTGTGTTTTGAATCTTGTTATGGTTCAAAATGGGAAAATAAGATGGTATTTCTAAAACTCAACTTTAGACCCATTTCTTTTCAGGAACACGTCAATTTCATATATTCTAAAATAACTTTCGAAGTTTATTTTTATTAAAATGATGCATCTTTCTAAAGATGATAAAGAGGAAAGTGATTGCTCTTCATTTTTTAAAAAAAGTATAAATCAAAACCTAGCAAGGGCTTGTGATTTTGAATAGTATACTTAATATTCCTAGGCTTTTGATTGAGAAATTATAAAATGACATTTTGGGGAATCT
Organism: Myotis myotis; assembly: GCF_014108235.1. Classification (NCBI taxonomy): domain Eukaryota; kingdom Metazoa; phylum Chordata; class Mammalia; order Chiroptera; family Vespertilionidae; genus Myotis; species Myotis myotis. Next base: position 71,964,787 of record NW_023416368.1, read on the forward strand.
AGGGCCATTCAACTTTTAAATTTATGATTCTATAATTCTGTGAATATGTAATCATAATGTGGGGAAATATATACTTTAACTTTTGTAATAATTAGGTGGTCAAGAGATTATAATTTTAAAAGATAACATGGGTTCTAGGAAATTCTTTGGTTATGAACACCAATTAGTTGTGAACCCTGCTACTTCACAACAGTATTTGATTACATAAAAGTTTATAACTATCCACATGTAATAAACTATATAACCAAACTTTACATATACAATATTATCTGTTATCTTAGTCTTCTAGTAAAATGATCTTACCAGAGTTTTCCCCTTCCTAAATGATACCAATATAGCACTTTATTTGCCAAACTTTGCCAGAGTTCAGCATCTCACAAATTATAACATAAATATTTAGCAACAAAATAATTATGAATTAGGCTTGAAGCTGTTTCCAAAGTAAGTCCCCTATCCTGTAAGTATAAATAGCTATTCTGTAAACTGAAATTCATCCATAGCAGTGTCAATCTGGCAGGATTATGTAGAAATAAATGATCTGGGTTTTGCTAGCTATTGAAATTCCTATCATTTATTCAGTCAGTTACATTAAGAATTTGAACTTTTCATAATTTGATAATAAAACCAGATAGCAAAATCCTGAGTGAAAGAGAATATCCTATATAATAAAGAGCTAATATACAAATGGTCGTCACGCCCTTGTGCCCAGGCCAGGGGACCTGAGGCTGCGCACCCCCGCCCAGCAGGGCTTGACAGGGGACCTGAGGCTGTGACCCCCCCTATCCGGTGGGTCTTGATGGGGGACCTGAGGCTGTGCCCCTCGCCCTACGGAGCTTGATGGGGGTGGGGCCGGCCAGGTGTGGGTATTGCAAGATTTCAAGGCACGCGTAGGTCGGCGGGGACTTGACTCTGGGTCTCGCGGCATGCCCCAGACTCTGACAGGAGGGAGATTTTCATATGCATTTTACTAATTTTCTTTCATCTCTGATACTTCTATTATAGAGAAAGGGCAAATAATTAATTCCCTTTTAATATGCATGAATTGTGCACCGGGCCACTAGTTATATATATATATATTTGGTAACCCCCCACCACCACCACAGAGCAGTAGATAAATTCTCAATAATTATTTATTAACTCATATAGTTAGCCAAAATGTAGTATACTCTACGTAAGATTAGTTGCACATAAATATTGTTCTCTCCAGTTGCATAGTTAATATAAAAAACTGAAACCATTACTCTGCACATATAATAGCTTCTCAAAGATGAATCTTAATATTTTCAAGTTGTTTCAAAGACAGTGAGGGGAGTAGGATAAGCACACTGAAGAATTATCAAACAGGCACATCCACTTAGGGGGAGATCCCTGGTCTTGAGGGCTAACTGCATATTCACTTTAGAATTTCAACTTAGTGATATAGTTAAATAATGTATTTTTGAATAAATGAAATGAAAATTCTAGGTTAAAAAAAATAAAAAACCTCTCATCCCACTGGTAGCATTTTCAATGAAAAAAAAAGGTAAGCAATGTAATTTTGTTTTTCTTCAAAAAACGTTAACTGCCTGGCCAGCGTGGTTCAGTGGTTGAGCATCAACCTATGAATCAGGAGGTCACGGTTTGATTCCCAGTCAGGGCACATGCCTGGGTTGTGGGCTCAATCCCCAGTGTGGGACGTGCAGGAGGCAGCCGATCAATGATTCTCTCATCACTGATATATCTATCTCTCTCTCCCTTCATCTCTGAAATCAATAAAAATATATTTAAAAAACACACAACAAGTTAACTATTTTTTTTTTAATCATTATGAACTAAATGTCAACCAAAGAAGTTATTTGGGGCAGGCGGGGAGGGAGGGGGCAGAGGGGGGTGGTCAGATTGCAAAATCCATGTTTTTAAATACATTGGAGTTATTTTTTTTCTTTTTTTTTAATTAAATCTTTATTGTTCAGATTATTACATTTGTTCCTCTTTTTCCCCCCCATAACTCCCCTCCTCCCAGTTCCCGCCCCACCCTCCGCCCTCACTCCCCACCCACTGTCCTCATCCATAGGTGCATGATTTTTGTCCAGTCTCTTCCCGCATCTCCCACACCCCTTTCCCCCCCAAGAATAGTCAGTCCATTCCCTTTCTATGTCCCTGATTCTATTATGATCACCAGATTATTTATTCACTTGATTCTTAGATTCACTTGTTGATAGATGCATGTTTGTTGTTCATAATTTGTATCTTTACCATTTTCTTCTTCTTCCTCTTCTTAAAGGATACCTTTCAGCATTTCATATAATCCTGGTTTGGTGGTGGTGAACTCCTTTAGCTTTTCCTTATCTGTGAAGCTCTTTATCTGACCTTCAGTTCTGAATGATAGCTTTGCTGGATAAAGTAATCTTGGTTGTAGGTTCTTGGTATTCATCACTTTGAATATTTCTTGCCATTCCCTTCTGGCCTGCAAAGTTTCTGTTGAGAAATCAGCTGACAGTCATATGGGTATTCCCTTGTAGGTAGCTGAGTTTCTTTCTCTGCTGCTTTTAAGATTCTCTCTTTGTCTTTTGCTCTTGGCATTTTAATTATGATGTGTCTTGGTGTGGTCCTCTTTGGATTCCTTTTGTTTGGGGTTCTCTGCGCTTCCTGGACCTGTAAGTCTATTTCTTTCACCAGGTGGGGGAAGTTTTCTGTCATTATTTCTTCAAATAGGTTTTCAATATCTTGCTGTCTCTCATCTTCTGGCACCCCTATAATTCTGATGTTGGTACGCTTGAAGGTGTCCCAGAGGCTCCTTACACTATCTTCGTATTTTTGGGTTCTTTTTTCATTTTGCTTTTCCGGTTGGGTGTTTTTTGCTTCTTCGCATTTCACATCTTTGCCTTGATTCTTGCGCTCCTCTGGTCTGCTGTTGGGAGTCTGTATAGTATTCGTTATTTCAGTCCGTGTATGCTTAATTTCTGTTGGTTCTTTATCATAACATCGAGGGTCTCATTAGATTTCTTGAGGATCTCACTACATTTATCGGCGGCTTCTAGACAGTTCTTAAGAGACCTTAAAAGTGTGGTTCTGAACTCAATATCCTCCATTGACAGTTTTGTCCTGTTTCTTTGTCTCCGCATTTTTTATGCTTTCTTGGTGCACCCCCTAGTTAGTGGTCTTTGTGCGCAGTCTTGTTGTAGTTAAGCCTTGATTGTTGTCGGCAATACCGGGGGTGATTTGACCTCCAGGCCAACTGGCTATGAGAGTCCGCTGTGTCTGCAGTGGGAGAGCTTCTGTGCTGGATCTCTAGGGCGGTGCTAATCTAGCGTTTGCCTGAGGCTATCCGGCAAATGGCTCTGCGCAGGGCTTGGGCGGGGCGGGTCCCCGGGGATCTACAGGGCGGGCCGGAGCAAGCAGTTATGGCTGCTCTCAGTTCCATCCCTAGGGGCTCTGCCTTACAGAGTCCCAGCAACCGCTGCAAACCTCAGAGAGAAAGCTGCCTTCGAGTTCCGACTGAAGTCAGACAGTCCCACTTCTCCCGTTTGAGTCTGGGTCCCTAGAGACTGCCCGGATCTGGAGCTCAGAGTCTGAAACTCCCTCCCGATTGAAAACAACAACCGCGCCCTCCGCCTCCAGCCCGCTCCGCGCGCACTCCGCACCTTAGTATTTCACTTCAGCACTGCGCCTCCTCTGAGTCTGGGTATGATATTCTCTTTCCTCCTAGTTGTAGAATTTCCACTCAGCCAGCCTTCCTGTGGTTCTGGATGATGTCCGTTCGTCTTTTCGTTGTTTTTTGAAGTGGTTGTTCGAGGCAGCAATCTCTGGCGTTAACCTATGCTGCCATCTTGGTTTTTTTCCATTGGAGTTATATTGAAGCAATCCGAAAATAATCCAAACTAAAATTCCAGACAGGGAAGAGCACTTCATGGGTATGTTGATGATCTGGGGGAACAATTTGTACATTTTAGGTACAAGAATCAATCTGACTAGGCCCAAGTATAAGGATGTTTAAAGGGAAAGAGAATCTACTAAGTTTTTAGCAATTATGTGGGGTTAACACAATCAGTTGGAAACTAGAGGACACATAAATGTATGTAATGATCTATTTTCCACACAGATAGGCTGAATTCTCAGGTGGTATGAGAGGCTAGAGAATTGTGTCAGAAGCCTCTAAAAGACAAAGTGAAATCTAGGGTTTCATTGAACTTTGTAGACAAAAGTCTGGCTGGACTGAGAGGGTCTGCCATAAACACATCATTGGTCTCTTCCTGAAAACATTTGCTGTATTTTGAAGCTGTGTAGATAGAAATGTGGAGAGTCAAGCTTCAAACCCCCAAAGACCAGAACGAATTTTCTCAGGGGTAAAGTGACAGAGATTGCCAAGACCTCAATCAAAGCCAACGTGACAGCCCTAGCTGGTTTGGCTCAATGGATAGAGTGTTGGCTTGTGGACTGAAGGGTCCCAGGTTCGATCTGGTCAAGGACACATGCCCAGGTTGTGGGCTTGATCCCCAACAGGGGATATGCAGGAGGCAGCCAATCGATGATTCTCTCTCATCATTGATGTTTCTATCTCCTTTCCTCTCTGAAATAAATAAAAGTGTTAAAAAAAAAAAAAAAAAAAAAAAAGCCAGTGTGACATGCAGTCAACAGTATGGTGAAGGCCTGGGGTTGGGCAGGGGCTGGGTGGAGTGGGGAAGCAGGGAGGCTGGGTGAAAGGGGAGGGAGGGTAGAATGGGGGACATCTGTAATACTATCAATAATTTTAAAAAATGGAAAGTAAAAACAAAAAACCCATGTGACAATGTCTGAGGAACAGGAATGAGCCAGAGGTGAACTGGATCTTACTAAAACTTTATAACCCAGCCTGGATACATACAGCTCAATCTCTCACTGTTTTGAGATAATCATCCCCTTATCCTTCTACCTTCTAGAGGGGTTGATTCTGCCTAACAAGGGAAAGATCAAATCTGCTCTAGTAGAAAAGATTATCTGGAGTGTGTCATAATAAAAAAAATTGAAAACTAAAGACAAAATCTTAGGAACCAGAGGGAAAAGACATAGTAAACTTTAAAAGCAACATTAAGTCTGAATTCTAACTGTTCAACAAAACTAGGAAATCAAGAAGACCATAGAATGACATCTTTGTTTTTATTTTTATTTTTTTTATATATTTTATTGATTTTTTACAGAGAGGAAGGGAGGGGGATAGAGAGTTAGAAACATCGATGAGAGAGAAGCATCGATCAGCTGCCTCTTGCACACCCCCCACTGGGGACGTGCCCACAACCAAGGTACATGCCCTTAACCGGAATCGAACCTGGGACCCTTCAGTTCGCAGGCCTATGCTCTATCCACTGAGCCAAACCAGTTTGGCTAGAATGACATCTTTAAATTACTGAAGAAAAGAAATGCTAACCTCAAGGTCTATATCCAGGGGAAAAGCTCTCAAGAATTAAGGCAAATTACAGATGTTTTCAGAAAAACAAAAGCTGAGAGAAGTTATTGCTTAATGAAAATGGTCCTAAATCCTAAGAAAGAGGAAAAGAACACAGGGTAAGTATGTACAATTTAAGAGTATTTTGTTTAAAACAGCAATAATAATAATGTCCTGTAGGTTTTTATAATGTGAAAATGGAATATATAACAATAGTACAAAAGATAAGAGGGATAAGTGGAGTTAAATTGTTATAAGGGTCTTTAATTGTTCAGAAAGTGATAGAAGTAATAATTTGTATTAAGTTGTAATATGCCTAGCATACTATACTTTGGGGTGGGCAAATATTTATATTTAGATATGTGCATGTGCAAAAATTTATCCTATTCATAGGATACAAGTCTTAAATTAGTCTATGCTAAAAAAAACAAATGACTAATGGCTACTAAGCATATGAAAATTCATGCAACATCACTAATCATTAGGGAAATGCTCATTTAAAAACCATAATAAGCAATGAGATACCACTTCGTACCCACTAGGATGGCTATAATCAAAAAGAAAAAAGCAAAAAAATAAAAATAAAAAAATAAAAAAGAAAAAAGCAAATATTATTGAAGATGTGGTAAAATTGGAACACATACATCTCTAGTGGTAAGGTAAAATGATAGTTACTGTAGAAAACAGTTTGGTAGTTTCTCAAAATTTAAATATACATTTACCCACTAGGAGATTCCACTCCTAGGCATCTACCCAAGAGAAATGAAAACCTAAGTTCACACACACACTCTTGAAAATGTGTATGCTGGTTGTTTTTTTAAGGCTATGACATTTTTTCACTTACAGAGCACCGCATTCAAAATAGTCAAGAACAATTTAGCCCTTAACACTAGATTGCCCAAGGAAGTCATTTTGACTGTTTTTTAATTTCAATTAGAAAAACAATTATATATATAAGGACACAATGTCTTAGAATTTTGTGACTTTTTTTACAACATATGAATGCGTTTATTAATAATTGTAGTTACCTCCCCCTCCTTCATTTCCGGTATATATATATGTGTTATACCTATATTGCCCAAAAGCAGTCATTTTGACTGCTTGGGGGGGGGGGGGGGAATTATGACTCTTATTATTGAATTGAGTAAATTTCTTATATGACCAGGTCGGCTCTGTATTGAAATAACAGTTTTCATTTTTTTTCGATTACCATCACATGATAACATACAAGTACATGATAAATTGTCAATACTTGATAAGTTGCAGTTGCTCAATAAGCTAAACTAGTACTTGTTATTCGAATCTTTATGCAGTGATGCTTGTTCTAATAAGTTGTTTATTGTATTTCTTTTGCGCCCTAAATTCATGAAAGAAATGTCGAATAGAAGTGAGTTATTGGAAAAGCTAAGGAACATAAGTGAAGAGTGCTCCGATATTATTCTTTCACAATGCAGTCCTTTTGACTGCTTTTGGGCAATATAGGTATGTACTAAATTTCAGTATTTCTAGTGTTAACAATGAAAGCCAAAAAATACAGTATGACTCCGAAAATAAAGGAATCATTTGAGCGGAAGTGAGTACAACTTACCTATTTTTAAAAAGTTGAGTCATCTTTTTGTTATGCTTCATGCTATAAGCTTCTGCATTGTACTCATAGATCCACCAGTTCCTGTCTTCAATAATTGCTTTGTAACGATATTGTTGAGATCAGGATCAAACTCAAGCCTATGACCTGAGAACTCTAACTGCACATATTTAAAGTCTTGGTATCACCATTTCTCTCTTTGGCGCCATTCTCCAGAAGCTCTTCGTATAGAACGAGTAACTCCCTTGAGGAGTGTGACCGGCAGCCAAACTGCATGTTTCCTCAGATAACCACATATGTACTCTGTTCAGAATGCAGCAAGTACTAGTAGATCTTCTCTGATTTTCCTGAACTGGCCTGTGTTTGCCACTTCTCTCCTCATCCTGTGAAACCGTTGCTGACAGCCAGCAGCTAAGTCAATTTCAGGGAAGAAGAAGCATTTTGATACAGAAAACAATTCCAGGCACATTTGAGAGTTATTCTTAGCAAGATCATGAAGAATAGTTGGTAAGGCGGAAGGAATAATGGCAAGTGATGGGGCTGTGACAGAGTGGAAATTACTAGTTAACTGCTGGTTATGATAGAGCATAACCAACCCTTGTGAATGAGGATAAAGAGACTTGACTGCCTGTAAATAGTTATCATGACTCTCTCTTGGCCATATCATCTATCCTGTTAACAAATATGGTTACCTTATCAAACACTGAGACTTCCTACTTCTGCAACGCATCTTCTACGAGGGCTGCTAGGTAAAGGTGTATATGTGCTTTGTAAGTATCAGCAACTGCAAGCAAATGTGCTCCCTGTCTATTGCTAAGACTAACGACTTTCACATTGGTACTCAGTCTCTGAGAAGGAAACTGCAAGGATTACTTCTTGCAAATATTTTTCTAATATCCTCAGAAATTCTGTGTTATTGAAGATAACTGGGATGTTATGCTGAACTGGAATTCTTAGGTTGGATGAAGAGTTCCAAGCAGTGGATTACAGCTGACCATACAAGTGAGGCTTCAGCTCCCACCCGGCCCACCTCTTCAGCTCCCACCTGGCCCACCTCAAGTAATTAACTGGATCAAAAAGTTTGGTGACGGTCAAAGAAAAAATTTCCAGCTCTGTGTATGAGTTAACCAGAAATAAACTAAATAAAGTTTCCCGCTGACTTGGAAAGCAGATGTATTTTAAGTATAATATAATAGTAGATAAGTCAATAAATATTTCCAACTCTTGATTTTAAACCCTTGGTTACTGAGAAATCTTTCAAACACTACGATATTGGCTATTTCATACCTAAATTGGCTTTTTCAAATTACTTTTAGCATGTCATCATATTTGCATTTTTCCAAGAAACCTGTAAGGCAGAAGAGGCAGATGTAACCATCTGATCAAGGAAAAGGTACAGCGAGATAAAATGACCAGCACCATCCTATGTGACTAGTTCATATCAGCACTGGCACTAGAACTCAGGTCTTCTGATTTGGACCAGATATTTTTCATTTTTTTCTACCAAGCCAGTGGTTCTTAATGTGTGGTTCTCAGAAGAGCAGCTTCAATATCACCAGTGTTCTTGTTCAAAGTGCATCTCCAGCCTGGCTGGTGTGGGCCAGTGGTTGCGCATCAACTTCTGAACCAGGAGGTCACGGTTTGATTCCCAGTCAGGGCATGAGCCCAGGGATTTTGCAGGCTAAATCCCCAGTAGGGAGTATGCAGGAGGCAGCCAATCAATGATTTTCTCTCATCATTGATGTTTCTATCCCTTTCTCCCTCTCCCTTCCTATCTGAAATCAATAAAAATGCACTAAGAAAAAGAAAAGAAAGGAACATTCGTTAAAAAAAAAGTGCACAAACATTCTTGGGCCCTAGATCAGACCTACTATATCATGCAACACTGGAGGTGAGGCATAGCAATTATGGCTTAACACGCTTCCTAGGTGATTCTGATGTATGATGAAGTTTCAGAATCACTGTATTCAATGATGATATCAAGGACTTGAGTTAACTGATTCCACAAAATAATTTAATTTTTCCCAGACCATGTAAATGAAATATCATCTACCAGTAATATTAAAATACCATCTTTGCTTTTTTTGTAATTGTAAGACTTGAATCCAATTTACAGAAATGTGTTTGTATTTATTTCATGATATAATTTTGTGTTAATGGATAAGAATAGAAGTATAGATATACAAAAGTAATTTCTATTTGATTTTGGATTATCCTTTTCCTAGTGGCAACAAACTTACCTTGCTAAGTATAGTTCCCTTTTCCCACCCTGTAATCATAGTTTAATTTGTCATCCTATTTTTTTCACTTTTTATTGAAATATAATTGACATAGAGCACTTTTTAAGTTTAAGGTATATGGCAAATGAGTCAACCAACACATATTAAAAAATGACTACCATAATAATTTATAGTTAACATCTATTACCTCATATAGTTACCCCCCAAATTTATTTTTCCTTGTAATGAAAACTTTCAGATTTACTCTCTTAGCAAATTTCAAATATACTCTATAGCAGTGCTAACAATAGTTATCATATTGTACATTATATACTAAGTATATTTCTAATAAACCGTAATCATACTACCTTACACTTATATACAATTTTTTATTATCCCATGCATTTTTATACATTAGCTTATATGATCTTCCCAACAAGAGTAGAGTAGCTAGAAATTTATTTATTGACTTTATTGGAAAATTTGAATGTGTTTTACCTGTAGATTTAAAGTTCATGGTCCATTCCACTCATAGCAGAGGAATGAATGTTTTTAGCATGATTATAAGGTTTTGAAATCACCTAATCTTTCCTTTTTTTTTTTTTTTTTTTTTTGGTAAAGAAATGATAGCATATTATCAATGGAAAATGGAGGGAAAGTAAAAGAATTAATTACCTTCTTGGTCTTTGTTGTTCCTGTGGCAAGTCCTCCCACTCATTCTTTTTCTACTTTATTCACCTAAAACAAATAATCATATCTGAAATCCCGCAAATCACTGTTCCTTTTTAACCCAGAAAACTAATATATACCTTAGCTTATAGCTAGATTTAACTTTTTTTTTCCCCAGAGATGTCTTCTTTGGACCAAAGATCTCCTTTGTGATTCCTTGCAATAGTCACTGAGAATCTTCAAGTATTCCAGAGAGCACCATCGCTAATTTCCAAGAAACTGCATTTCTACTTCCTATCCATGCAATAAAGCACAGATTTTATAAATTCTCACTTGTCTAAGACAAGTAAACTTGTGTCAAATAAGTAGTAGTAAAAAATTAATTCAATTTAATGTTTCTCTGTGGACTTTGTTGGCACTGGTTAAAAATATTGACTAGAAACTTCATCTATAAGGTGTTAACTATGTTCAATAAAAGAATTTTGTTCTGCAGATGAACAGACACAATGCTGGCTCAAAGAATGAGATCTTTCCGTTCTTAGTTGACAGTTATTGACCATCTAATACTTAATGGAAAGAATCATATGTAAGTTGAGATTCTTAAAAGGGAAACTAGAAGTTTTCTAGTAAGAGGGGGAAAGGAAGCCAGTACTTGAGTATATATTATGCAGGCCAACTATTTTAAGTACAATTTCATTTTATTCTCTTAAAAACAGCAACAACAAACAAAAACCTTCAAGGAAAGCATTCTTTTTTTAAAAATATATTTTATTGATTTTTTACAGAGAGGCAGGGAGAGATATAGAGAGTTAGAAACATCGATCAGTCACCTCCTGCACATCTCCCACTGGGGATGTGCCCGCAACCCAGGTACATGCCCTTGACTGGAATCAACCTGGGACCTTTCAGTCCGCTGGCCAACGCTCTATCCACTGAGCCAAACCGGTTTTGTCAAGGAAAGCATTCTTAAACCTATTTTTCAAATGCTGACTTAACTATTTGCTAAAAATCAAGGCAAGAATTTGAACAAGTCCCTAATTCCAAAGCCCATACACTATATACACTCACACACAACAGCTGTATTCTTAAAACTATGATGCATATGTCCAATGTATCAATTTTTCCTGAAAACAGCTCATATTAAAAATCATACATAATGGATGAGAATTAAAAAGTCAAATGAGTTTTAAAAGGAAATAAAACAGATGCCTTCAAAAATATTTTCCAATTGTCAGAGACAGTTTTGGACTATGCCCTCAGATCTTAGGAGGTATGCATTGACTAGTGGCCATTAGTGATGATTTCAGAAAGTTCTTCATACAACAAAAATTGACTAAATGCTTGCTAAGGGTCAGCTATTATTAAGATTTGGGCACATAGTAATGAATACGATGGATTGCCTCTTGGAAATTGTATAACAAAAGTGTAATAATTATATACAAAATTTTTATAAATGTGAAGCCTGCTACAGAGGAGAGGTATAGGATGCGATACAAAGTATTGTGGGAGGAAAGTTCAAGAAGCATATTACCTGTAGTAAACTTAGATATTCTGTGAATAAAATTTACATTATGTAATGGAAATAGATCTTTGGAGGTTCCTAATCTATTTATGAAGACCACTCCCAGGACAGTATCTGGCATCTATTCAATATTCAGTAAGTGTTACTGTGCTGGACCAAACAATTTTGAGGTGCTCAGAACTCAGTCCCTCTTAAAATTTGCACAAACATAAGTTAAAACCTGTTTTCAAATAGTATTGCCTCTTACAAAAATGCATGAAGTGGAGTTGTTTTTAAAAATCAAATTTCTTATCAGTATTTGGGGATGGTATTTCGAAACTACCAGTTTTACCAGTTTAGCACGAAGATCAGAACATGTGTGCTCACTCCACTTTTAAATATATACTTTATTAATTTTTTACAGAGAGGAAGGAAGAGGGGTAGAGAGTTAGAAACATCAATGAGAGAGAAACATCTATCAGCTGCTTCCTGCACACCCCCTACTGGGAATGTGCCCGCAACCAAGGTACATGCCCTTGACCAGAATCGAACCTGGGACCCCTCAGTCCGCAAGCCGACGCTCTATCCACTGAGCCAAACCGGCTAGGGCTCACTCCACTTTTAAAAGCAGGTTACTTCTTGGGCTGAGGAAGGCTCTATGTCTATGGTTAAAGCGGAAAGAAGGAAGGACGTATAGAACAGTGTTGTTGCGCTTGCAAGTGCTATCTTTATGTAGTGGTGTGAATTCCTGAATTGAACATTGGGGACTAAAGAAAAGTATCCTGGCACTAATGATTTGGCCGGTCTACCAGAGGATAGGCCTTAGGTGACATGGTGTCACTATGCTGATTTTCTATCTAGCCAATGACAGTTTAAAATTTGGTAATGACTGAAAATTGCAAATTCTGGTATAAACACTCATGACATATTTATACTTTATTCCCTAAATTTTGTCACAATGCTTAGTAGTATTTAAAAATATGTTCACAAATAATATGAGATTTTCAGATGTACTTTAAAAAATGTCTATATTTAAAACCTAGAATTCTATTAGATTAAAAAATACACTTAGGCATAATTGAAGATTGGACTAATTAATAAAGAAAGAGAAGTATTTACACCTTGGAGGACAAGCTGAAAGGTTAAAGGACAGTAAGTTTACTTTGTTAAACTTCAACAGAATTCTAGGAATTTCTGAAACAAATTCTCTGGACAATGATTCTATCCTTGTACAAATACAGCAGAATTCTGTCTATTCAGTAATTTCTAAGCCTATCTCATTCCTACTTTAGGTGGTTTATTTTGGGGGGGAAGGGGGTTTTCTTCAGGATCTTGGTAATGGAGTAAATGTAGCCCTAGAATCTGAGTCTGCTCTCCCTGCTGAGTACGAGATCAAAAACAAGTATATTTTCAATCTCTCAAAACTGAAGTCAATGAAATAACTCCATACAAGTGTAAGATACTCTTAATGTAGACGCAATTTAACCAAAAGAATCTATTTCTCAAGCCTTTCTCCTACATGAGGTCCCTGACATCCTACTATGAAGGTTCTAGATTCATCTTCAGGTTCTAATATAACCTACTAGAGGCCCGCTGCACAATTTCATGCCGTGGTGGGGTCCCTCAGCCTGGCCTGCGGGTCTCAGGCTGAAACTGGCTCTCCGACATCGCCCGAGGGGTCCCGGATTGGGAGAGGGCACAGGCCAGGCTGAGGGACCCCACCGGTGCACGATCAGGGCCAGGCAGGGATCATGGGAGGGCTCCAGGGTGTGTCTGGCCTGTCTTGCCCAGTCCCGATCAGCCAGACCCCAGCAGCAAGCTAACCTACCGGTCAGAGCGACTGCCCCCTGGTGGTCAGTGCCCGTGATAGGGACTGGTCAAACAGTCGAACAGTTGGACACTTAGCATATTAGGTTTTTATTATATAGGATTGTCTTCCACTCCCAGTGTTGCTTCTCACCTTGCATACCCCTCTCACCACTGTAGCATCGTATAATACAATATTTATAAAAACATTTAATCCTACTGGCCTCCAAAAGGTCTATTATGTCTAAAGCAAGTGAGAGACACTGAAAAATATACATGCTGTTTGATGACAGAAGAGCTGAGAAAAGGATAAGACAGGCATGCTAGGGAAGTGATAGTGATAAGTAAGGGAGGATTATGGGCAGGTTGTACAAAGGGATGGTATATGGAGCAAGACATTAGATTTTAAAAATTATATTGATAATGCCATTTGCATTTAACAATACAGTACGAAACAATACCATTTAACAAACATAGTGTCTGCTTTGTGCCAGGCACGGTTCTAAAAATATTCGCCCATTTAATCCTCCTAATAATGCTAATGAAATAGATATACTATTTCATATTATACAGGAAGTCACAGAAGCAAAGAGAATAAATTACTTGCCCATGGCCACATTATCAGTCAGTATCCAGTCAAGAAAAGAAAAACCACTTTGGTTATTTCAGAGGGAATATTACCTCTATTTTTGAGGGAATCCTTACAGAAGGTCTGGAGGAGCAAATAGGGGTGGAGGAGGTATTGTTATCCAGAAGTAATTACCAGAAGAGCTACCATTCTAGCACTGGGAAAGTAGTGTTATCCAAAATGCTGTCCTTCTGAGCTATTGGGACATAACTGTTGCAGGATTAGAACTATCTCTGCTGGCTGCTTTGCGGGAAGCCAGCTGACTTCAGCAGGCCCCCCACTCCTAGAGCCAGAGTAGAGCAGCACAGTGCTGCTGAGGCTTCTGGAGGCTGAAGAAGAAAAATGCCTTCTATCCTCCTCTTGCCTTTTAATCTCCCATTAGCAGAACTGAACGTGACACCAACTGGCAAGTGAATCTGGGAAATGTTTCTTTTAGGATTCCAGCACCCTTGCAATACAGGAGAGAGTAGGAGAAAAGAGCTGAAAGACAACAGACAAATAACCAGCACAGTTTAACAACTGGCACGTGGCAGAGTTAATTCTCAAGCATCTGGCTCCCGAGTCCATGTTCTTTTTTTTTTTTATTGCTTAAAATATTACAAAGGGTATTACATATGTGTCCTTTTTTCCCCCCACCCTTGACAATCCCCTGGTCTCCCCTACCCCCCAGTGTCTTGTGTCCATTGGTTATGCTTATATGCATGCATACAAGTCCTTCCATTGATCTCTTACCCCCCTCCCTCCTGCCCCCCAACCCTCCCCGGCCTTCCCGCTGCAGTTTGACAATCTGTTTGAGGCAGCTCTGCCTCTGTATCTATTGTTCAAAAGTTTATAATGGTCTCTATTATCCATGAATGAGTGAGATCATGTGGTATTTTTCCTTCATTGCCGAGTCCATGTTCTTAACTACTACAGACGATGCTATGACACCATGATATACTATAACAAGAGGATATCATACATTTAAAAACTAATGTCATCACAAATGTGGGTTAGCAGCAAAAAAGTTGTAGGAATTGTATTAATTGAATAGTCCACAAATATTTAGCAAATTCCTACTTTGTGCCAGGCACCGTTCTACTAGAAATACAATAATGGGGAAATTAAAAAAAAAAAAAAAAAAAAGAGGAGACTCTCTTTTCTCCCTTTTTTCAGGTTGAACAAAATTGCCTGGGAAGAATTCAAATTGGCTTGGCTTGAATCATGTGCCCACCCATTGAACTGACACATAGCTGAGGGGTGGGTATGTGGAAATAACCTAGTGGAAATGCCCACTATAACCCTGAGACAAGGATTTGAGTGCAGGTAGTTTATCTGGAGGATTCAGGAAACACCTGTAGGAGGTGGGGAAGTGAGACAAAGAAGGGAAGGCAGTAAATAAAGGGCGCCTTACTAAGCCAGCTGCCACTAGTAATGACTGGAGTATAATCCCACCAGAAAATTCAGGGAAATGGTATGAAATACATGCCTCAAAGTTATCCCATGTGAGGGGCAAAATAGCTGGGGTTTCTGTATAACATTGCATAAGGGATGCTGAGATGGAAGGTTGATAATTCTCAAGCACTTCCAAATTGCCCTAATTATACTGGGTAGGACTTTCTCCCACATTTGGAATGCAAAGGGATGCAGACATCTGCAGCTGAAATCTGTCCCAGAACTTTCAAGTGGTAAAAAGCCAGAGAGGTATAGGTAAGGATTTAGAGGGCCTACTATTTATCTATCAGATAAAAATTTCTTCTGTAAAGAGTTATGATTTCCAAATATTTCGTGCCTGTGAAAGAGTTTTATAAAGTAGAAAGTATAATACAAAGAGTTATTATGTAGAAGTTTCTTGAAGGCAGGGAGTATCATGTTTCATATCTCTCATAGGACCTAGTACAATCATATACTAATGTTATTGGCGCAAATATTTACTGAGTGAATTTCTAAGTTTAAAAAGGTGGAATTATTATTTTTTAAAATATATTTTATTGATTTTTTACAGAGAGGAAGAGAGAGGGATGGAGAGATAGAAACATTGATGAGAAAGAAACATCAATCAGCTGCTTTCTGCACACCTCCTACTAGGGATGTGCCAAGGCACATGTCCTTGACCGGAATCGAACCTGGGACCTTTCAGTCCGCAGGCCGGTGCTCTATCCACTGAGCCAAACCAGTTAGGGCGAGGTGGAATTATTTTTAAACGTTCATTAAAATCCATAACTCATTTCTGCTAACTTCTGAAAGAATTTTTTATCTGTTTCAGGAATTTTAAGTAGCATGGTCTTGTTCTATTCCTTCTATCATATTTCTTAAATCTAGACAATTGCAGTATTTCACTGTGTAAATGTAAGATAGAAGGAACTCTTACCCTTGCAACAGCAGGGATGGATCTGGAGATTATGATGCTAAGCGAAATAAACCAGTCAGAGAAAGACAAATACCATATGATCTCACTTACATGTGGAATCTAACTAACAAAATAAACTGATGAAAAAAAATAGGACCAGAAGCATATCTCAGAGGGGAGGAGGGGAAGGGTGACTGGAAGAGAATAGCCAAAGAACATATATGCATAACCCATGGGCACAGAAAACAATGGGGTGAAGATGGGTGGCTGGCTGGGTGGAGGGGAGCAATGGGAGGGGGAAATGGACATCTGTAATAGTACCAACAATAAAAAAAATCTAGACCATTGTAGATAATTTTTCATTGCTTGTTCAATAATCATTCTCTCCTTCCTTCTTACTGTAAAAATTACCTTGATTAGAAGTAAGTTATTGATAGATTATTGCTGGTTCAAACCAATCCTGAGAATGCTACCCTGAGTGGCATGAGGGAAAAGCAAGAAAACCATAGATGCCAACCCTGACATTGTTGAACTACAGAAGCAATATAAGGAACCATCTTCCCTCAGTGTTCTTATTATGTCAGAAAAACTAATAGTATTGTTAAATAGGTATTCTGTTCTATGCAGTCAGTGATTCATAACTTTTTAAATAGCATTCTTCTCCTTATGGGTAGCAATGCCAAGACAAAGTCATTTTATTTTTGGAGTAAATTATTTAAGATAGTAACTCATCAGAAAACCCAGACAAACAGTAGGTGTTGCCTGGCTGGTGTGGCTCAGTGGATTGAGTGTTGTCCCTTGGACCAAGAGGTTCCGGGTTCCATTCTGGGTCAGGGCACACACCCAGATTGTGGGCTCGATCCCAGTAGGGGGCATGCAGGAGGCAGCCAATAGAGTGTCTCTGTAGTCGATGTTTCTATCCCTCTCTCTCCCTCTCCTTTCCTCTCTATCTAAAAATCAATTAAAGCATTTTTTAAAAGTGTTTGGCCACACTAGTTTTAATTCTGAATTTCCCTCTGGCTAAGGAAAGATCACAGTGTTCCCCACAGCTCTCTTCCTGTGCTTTCCCCTTCAATATTCACTTTGATATTTTATAACATCTAAAGAATCTTAGTTGGGCTCTGTCACTGAAAAAGTAGTAGTGAGATGAGGACCTTTCAGATAAAGTTATTTGAATCTCTCTACTATCCTTTGGCCTCCCCCTGCTCCTGAGGGGCGATCGGGGCAGCAGCCTCCGCTCACACCTGCTGCTGGCACCGGCCCCAATCGTTCCACGCCTGAGCAGTGGTGGCAGGAGCAGGGGCTGCCACCAGACAGGATGGGCCACTGCAGGAAGTGCTGGGCGGGGCTGTGGAGGATGGGTCGGGACCCACCCCTGTGCCACTGCAGTTCCTTTCAAGGTGCACGAATTCGTGCACTGGTCCCCTAATATATCCGTAAACAAGGTAGTATTATTATGTGTTTTCATACTTTAAGCCAGCCTTATCTAATGCAAATATGTCAGCCATGTGTGTAGCTTTAAATCAGGGGTCCTCAAACTACGGCCCGCGGGCCACATGCAAATACAAATATTGTATTCCCGTTTTGTTTTTCTACTTCAAAATAAGATATGTGCAGTGTGCATAGGAGTTTGTTCATAGTTTTTTTTTAAAACTATAGTCCGGCCCTCCAACGGTCTGAGGGACAGTGAACTGGCTGGCCCCCTGTTTAAAAAGTTTGAGGACCCCTGCTTTAAATGTTCTAGTAGCCACATTAAAAACAGGTAAAATTTACTTTAATATTTTATTTAAACCAGTGTATCCAAAATACTACCATTTCAACATGTAATCAACATAAAGAATTGTTAATGAGCTACTCAATATTCTGTTTTAAATTTCTGCTACTAAGTCTTTGAAATCCCACTAGTAGTTGATACAACATGTCTCAATTCCAATGCTGAATTTAGATTTCATAAAGTTTAAGTTGAAAAAATAGACTCATATATTCTGGTTGTTCTACACATACTTAAAAGTTTTCAGTAACTGAAATCAGTTTTTAAAATTTAAAAAAACATTAAATTAACAGTTCCATTTTTCAGTTGCAATAACCATATTTCAAGTGTTCAATAGCCACAATATGCCCAGTGGACACCCAGTGCTGATTGCAAAGATAACACAAGGCACTTACCATCTCCCATCTTTCTTTTGACTATTCAATTTATGTAATATTTTTTTAAAATATATTTTACTGACTTTTTACAGAGAGGAAGGGAGAGAGATAGTTAGAAACATCGATGGGAGAGAAACATGCCCTTGACCGGAATCGAACCTGGGACCTTTCAGTCCGCAGGCCGACGCTCTATCCACTGAGCCAAACCAGTTTCAGCTCAATTTATGCAATATTTTAATTCTTTTGCTTTCCTTTGCCATACCCTAGAACGGAAGCACACAGAATGGATGGCTTTGGATTTCAGGGCAGATGACATTTTACATTTTTTAAAAAGTCATCGATCACTACATTTACTCAGGAAGTGAATTTTCAAAAACACCACCACCCAAACCCTATTGGTTTGTATTTTCTTTGAACAATGGGATTGTTAAACAAGGTATATTTACTGATTAGGACATGCAGTTAACTAGCCACGGTGCAGCTTTTATATTTGCCACTCCCATCCTTCTACCCGGCTCTCCACAAGCGCGCGCGCGCACGCACGCACACACACACACACACACACACACACGCGCACGCACACACACCCTGCCAACACGCGCGTGCGACACCCCAGGAAACGCGGTTTCTTTCTCCCCTGCAGAAACTTTCTGAGGAGCACTCAAACTAACTCGGTATTGGTAGGGTTCCCAGTTCCCTTTTTAAAAACATCAGACTCCGCCCTCTCCAGGTTCATTCCAGGGGAAATGAAAAAGATTGGGGGTGGCGGCCAAAATAAGGCCTGTGAAAGTCAACTAGTCAGTAGCTCCACCTCAGGAAGCCGCAGACTTTGTGAGCCCAAGAATAACACGCGTTCCTTGCAGGAACATGCAACAGATTTCGAAACGGCCTTCTGCCCAGGCATTTGTGAGGAGACCGCCCCTAAGCAGGCGTTCTTCAGTCGCGTCAATGAATGGGACGGCCATTCAGCCCCGGTGTTTGCTGCGGGACCTCCAGGACCCGCAAAGCGCCAGCTCGCCCGAGTTGTCTTTTGGTTTGGGTTTCCCACAAAAGCGTGGTCACACCAAAAACTCTTTTTTTTTTTTTTAATCACAAATACGATAACGCCCCCGAAACTTTTTTTCCAGCACCCTCACTCTCCTCCTACCCCTGCCCCCCTCGTTTTGCGCTTCGCTTCCGGAGTTGAGTGACCTCGTCGTGTAGAATGCCAACTCTGCAAAATTCCAGGAGCTAAATACCAACCAACCAACCAACCAACCAACCTCCCCGCAGGGATTAGAAACTGGAAAACGTAGCAAACCCCCACAACACGCCCCTGTTTTCCCCGAGGTTTAAAAAAATAATAAAAAGCCCGGCCCATTGCGGCGCAATGCATGCTAGGATAAGTAGTTCCTCCAACCCGCGCGGCCTGCGATCAGGACAGAGTTTAGGTTGACTGCCCAGAAGAGAACTACAGTTCCCTTCGTGCCTTGAGGTAGAATGGAAGGGGCGGGGCGGGGCGGGCTCATTGCGCTTGCGCTGGTCCCAGGGCCGGAGGGAGGCGGAGACGCAGCGGTCCAACTGCTGAAGAGTCTCCATGTGACAGGGACCTGGGTTCCAGCTCCTGGCGCCCCCCGACTCTGGTTCCCGACCTAAGCACTGTCCACTGCCCGGAGCCCGCAGACCCCAGCAGGCGGGGGACGCCCGGGGTTCGGCCGTGCCGCCAAAGGACTCGGGGTGCAGAGTGAGTTGCCGCCGCCAGGCCAGGTGCAAGCGACCCCGCCGAGACCCCGGAGTATCCGGAGACGGGCGGAGCGGCGAGGCGGAGCGGGGATTTCTGCGGGCACCGGCGCCCCCGATCGCGGAGGCATGAACGGCTTCACGCCGGAGGAGATGAGCCGCGGCGGGGACGCGGCCGCTGCAGTGGCCGCGGTGGTCGCTGCCGCCGCCGCCGCCGCCGCCGCTTCGGCCGGGAACGGAGCCGGGGCGGGTGCAGGAACTGAGGTGCCCGGCGCCGGGGCAGTCTCGGCGGCTGGGCCCCCAGGAGCGGCCGGGCCGGGCCCCGGACAACTGTGCTGTCTGCGGGAGGACGGCGAGCGGTGCGGCCGGGCGGCAGGCAACGCCAGCTTCAGCAAGAGGATCCAGAAGAGCATCTCGCAGAAGAAGGTGAAGATCGAGCTGGATAAGAGCGTAAGTGACGGGGGGACGGTCCTGCCCTGCCCGCCCCCTGGGGGCTCCGGGGGCGGTTCACACTGGGGCTGTTGGGCCGGGGATTCAGGGCGCCCCCAGACCTGTCAGCCAGTGCACACCCGCGGTGGGGTCTCCGGTAGGAAGCAAACAACAAAGTCGCAGCAACTCCGACCGCCACTCCCGCAAGACACACACTTGCACGCTGTGCTCCCGCGCCCCCGCAGCCTCCCACACCCCGCCCCCCGCGTCCTTCCCGCTCCCTGCCTTCTCCCTTCCCCCTTCGCTGAGAACTGGAAGCGAAACAAAGGGAAGCAGCGCTCGGAGGGAGGGCCTGGGGTAGTTTTCTTGCAGCCCCGCTGCTCCTTTTGGAATGGAGGCGCCTTTGTTTTGCTGCCCCGAGCTGGCGTTTGGCCCCAGGGAGTAGGTTCCCGGGTCTCGGGAAAGTGGAATCCTGCAAGGACCTGACGCCGCAGTCGGGCAAGATCCCGCTTCCTGTCCCCCTGAGTACCGGGCGAGAGGGTGGCCGAGCACCCCCTGCTCTTTGCAGGGGACCGGGCTTGGGGACGGTGGCGGCGGTGTCAGCCTCTGGGGCAGCGGCTCCCAGCGTGGTGAGCACGTAGTCTCTGTGGCTTTGCGCTGCCATCAGGATTTCCTTTAACGTCCTTTCTGCGCGTCTGTTATTTTGACCATCTATGTCTATGAGACTTTTAGACACAACCATTGCCACTTTCCGGAGCTCTGGCAGGCAGTAAATTAAGAACATGAAGTCAGAATCTCGCATGCTTCCTGCTCATTTTTAACTTGCACTTAGCATTAAAGTTCATGTAAAAACCTGTTAGCTCAGTCCTTCATTGTTTGTTTGTGGGGTTGTGTGGGTTTTTTTTTTTTTTTTAAAGAAGTAGCTGTTATTGTATGAAGCCCAGTATTTCACATGTTAGTATACAGCTCTCAAAACTATATGTAATTAACATCTTGGAAGGTTTGTATACCTTCTGCTTGTTTAAACAGTTCTTCAGTCATGTTCATGAGAAACTTTTTAGGTACACTTGAATAATTTCCCACTGCTTTGGTTGGGAAAACGTATTACAGGTAAATACATTTAATAATCAGGAAACTTTATCATTTCAAATCTAAATATAGTTAGAATGTGAAAATAAATAGCTCATTTGTAAAAAGAAATAGTTTTATATTTGAAGTATTAAATTAGAAAGATTAGAAAGCATATGTTATGCTACTAACATATGCTCTTTAAATAGGGAAAATACTATCAAATAGCAAATCGTGGGCTCCATCATTATTCTCCTTGTTAGCAAAACATCATGATTTAACTCATGTAGTTGACCCTCACTGACAAAGTCTAGAGCAGACTCAGGCTGAATTTCTCCTTCTTTTTTCCTCCCTCACGGTCATCCCTCCCCACCCCCCTTCCCAAGCTTCTTAACAGTGTTGCCAGCCATGCATGTTTTAACTGTGTGCAGGACTTTAGAAAGAAAATTCCCTTAGCAATGCCCTGTTTTGACTGTTGTTTTTTAGATGATTCACTGTGGTCTATGTATTTTACTAATACATAGATGTATTTTACTGTAATTCTAAGTAGTATGTGAAACTTTTCTGTTACAGGTAAGGCATCTTTACATTTGTGATTATCATAAAAATTTAATTCAAAGTGTTCGAAACAGAAGAAAGAGAAAAGGGAGTGATGATGATGGAGGAGATTCACCAGTTCAAGATATTGATACTCCAGAGGTAGAGAAAAGTTTTTACATGTTAAATGTAAATCCTAAGTAGTCCATTCTAAAACTTTTATAAAAAGATATGAACACATTTGAAAAATGCTTAAAACATTTGAAAAATCTGGAAATGAAAGCAAAATTAAATATAGCCAGTTAACACACAGTTACACAATTTGACTTGTTATATTTTTAATTGTCAATTCTTATAGTTCTATTGTCTTACTTTTCCCCCTAAACAGTTTTTAATATTTATCCTCAAAATGTTTATTACATTTATAGTTTTGATTCTATAAAATAATAGAATAAAAATTTTATTGTGCTGTAATTGAAATGTTATTACACATACCAAAGATAAGTTTTTAATAAATTGCTTGAACTAATTCATATATGTTAATTTTTTCTAGGTTGATTTATACCAATTACAAGTAAATACACTTAGGAGATACAAAAGACACTTCAAACTACCAACCAGACCAGGACTTAATAAAGCACAACTTGTTGAGGTATTTATGAATTTTAAACTATTTAAAACTTTAAAGAACTCTGTTCATACAAAAAAGAGTTATTAAATGCCAATGAAATTGTTAACAGGTATATAAAACTACAATATTTTAGTTAGAAAGATCAAAGTTAACTTTTTAAAAATCTATTGTGGAAGAATCTAGTTACCTAGAAATTTTGTCTGCCTCTTAGCAAATTTCTTTACGTAATGACTACTCAATGAATTGTATATAATTTTCTAAGTATCTTCTAATAATAGGTTTCTGAAATATTAAGTGATATTTTTTTATTCTTATTCTAGAAATTTATTTTAAAATTTCATTTACTCAGCAAATATTTATTGAACATCTAATTGAGGAATAATAAAATAAATTAATAAACTTTGATGTCTTTATCAGAATTTTTTTAAGTTTCTGATGAAATAGTTCTACAGATAAGCTCCTAAACAGTATTTCCATAACTTTCTGATTTAACTATTTCAGAATTTGTCCTTGTTAATGTTAGTTTGTTTTATTTTAGACATCCATGTTTTCTTTTCTTTAAATATATTTTTATTGATATATTTTTATTTCAGAGAGGAAGGGAGAGGGAGAGAGAGATAGAAGCATCAATGATGAGAGAGAATCACGCCTCCTACTAGGGATCAAGCCCACAACCTGGGCGTGTGCCCTGACTGGAAATCGAACCATGATCTCCTGGTTCATATGTCAACACTCAACCACTGAGCCATGCCAGCCGAGCTTTTCTTTTTTTAAAAAAAAGAAATCTTTTTATTGGTCTTTAGAGAGAGGAAGGGGCAGGGGGAGAGAGGAAGAAACAGATTGGTTGCCTTCTGTACACACTCAGACCAGGAATTGAACCTGTAACTTATCGGTTACTGAATCAGCATCCTTTTAGTGAATGGGGCTAGGCACCCATGCTTTCTTCACATCTAGAAGATGCAAAGACTGTGTCCAAGCTTTTACTTAAATAGTTTGTTTTGATGTAGGGGGTTCTAGTCCTTTAGTGAATTTTGAAAAGTTGAGTGCATGTGTGTGTGTTTATGTGTGTGTGTTCTCAGGAAAAATAGAACCAAGAAGTCTGTACTTCTATTGGTAGTCTAAGTATTATATTAAGATGTTTATTGATTTACATATTTATACTTTAATTATATTTAAACTAAAAATGTTAATCTAGGCAGAATAAAAATGTAAATATATAAATCATTTTTCTCATATTCTTTATTTTGAATTTAATAATCCAACATTTTCTAAAATGTGCATATCGAAGAAGATATAGGATGAATAGCAGTTACAGCTGTTTGGCAGAATGAAATGCTTTTTAACATTGTTAAGATCCAATATATTAATTTCTTAGCCAGAATTTTTTCTTTCTTCTTGGCTAGGCAACAAAAAACAAGTTGTCTTTAAATTTGATTTAAAATATCTAGTCTGTTTGGATTATATAGCACATTAGTATAACATAAATATAGATATTATCTACCATGATGAAACGATATCAAAATTACATATACTAATCAAGTGGAAGTACTTTGTTTTAGGACAGATCAGAACCAAAGAAATAATTATTTTAAATGTCTAAACCAAACCTGAAGTTTTTGATAATCTAATCTAGAAAATTACTTTTTTCCCTAGAGCTTTTTTTTTTTTAAATGAGAAATACCCATAATCCAGATAGCCATGAGTGTAGCCCTTGCCGGGTAGCCCAGTTAGTTAGATCATTGTCCTGGTACACCAAGGTTGTGGGTTTGATCCCCAGCCAGGGCATATAAAAGAATCAGCCAATGAATGTATAAATGAGTGGAACAACAAATCTCCCTCTCCCTTTCTCTTTCTCTCTTCCTCTCTCTAAACTCAATAAATAAACAAATAAACAAATAGCCTATTAGTGTTATAGTTTATTTAGTCAGAAATATAGGTTTATAAGTGATTCCAGAATTGAATAACGATCCTCCTTAAGTCTCTTACTTATCATTTGATAACCTTTCTTTAAGAAGTTTTATCTTCCAGAATCTAGATATGCTCTTGAGCATCCCAGTTTAGTTAACTGTACTTCTTTCTATTGGTAGTTGCAGTGCACATGTTAGATTAGTGAAAAAGCAAGAAATCAGGAAAACATTCTTCAGTGAACATCCCTTTTTTCCCTATCATTTTCCATTTGTAATTTTTATTCAGAAAATTTTTCAAGACGCCTTAACAAAGAATATTGCCAATGAATGAATGAACATAATTTGTAGCAAACATATTTATATCATATTTCATGGTTCGTTTCTATAGTACCAAACTTTCAACTTCATATTTATTATTTTTCTATGAATAGGGCCTAAACCATTACATGATACATGTGGACTCTTACATTCTATTTTATTTCATTGACATTTAAAGTTTAAAAAGTAAAAATACTGCTTTCTAACCTAGATTCCAGTTATAAAATTTAAAATAAATAAAAGTAAATATATATTCTATTTAATTTAATTGAGTAGGCTGAAGGGTCCTTTGAAATCACACTGTCTCTTGTTCACAACATCTTATTCTTATATGCTCTTTGTCCTGTTGGTATTTTGTTGAATACAGTTTATTTTTAAATAGAAATAGCTCTTATCACATAGTACTTTTTCTTTTGATGAAAGTGTTTTTTACCTAGTTTATGAAATCTGTTAATACCTATAATTTAATTTCCTCAATTTTTTTTTCTTCATAGATAGTTGGTTGCCACTTTAGGTCTATTCCAGTGAATGAAAAAGACACCTTAACATATTTCATCTATTCAGTGAAGAATGACAAGAACAAATCAGATGTCAAGGTTGATAGTGGTATTCACTAGGCGAGATGGAATTGAGACTGAGACTTGGACATGCAGATGTTAAGTCTGTTTACTGTTTTCACATGTAGAAATAAATGTTCCTGTGTATTTTTTCTACAGAGGATTTTCTCTGGTTTTATTTTCTTTGTTTCTGACTCTAATAATTAGTTGGAAACTCATGTAAAGAAGCTTTCCTAGATTAACAAGTATTTTAAATAAAAGTATTACTATTATAGTTGCTTCAGTGTATTTATTTTGTGAAACTTGATTTCTATTTTAAACTGACTTTCAGGGATCTGTATTAATTGAGACTTTAATATAAAAATCATTTTATTACCCCTTCTTCCTCCCCCCTTTTTTTTAATTCTAAGAAATTAACAGATTAAGGGACAGTCTGATTTGGAATTAAGGATATTCTAAGTATCCTAAAAGTGCTTTTTAGTGCTAAGAAATTTAAAAAATAGAATTCCATTGGGATGCAACTTCTTTTTTACTTCCGTTTTTATTATTATTTCTTGATGAAGTATCAGGAAGAAAAAAACAGTTTAATTTAATGCCTACCTCCTTCCAAAGTAAACTTAATATGTCAGCAAAGGCATGCACAGTGTGAAAGTTCAAATAAGAACACAGAATTAGTTATAGCTGTTCCTTTAAATTTTGTCTTACAGGAAAGGTATTTATATTCCATGAATATAGAATGAACCTATGCAATATCCATTAATTTTCAGTCATGTCCTGTACTATTTACATTGCAAATGAGAAGTTTAACGAGATCTTTAAATTTGGTCATACATAGCTGTGGTTTGATTTATATTTTATTTTCTTTTATATTTCACTCTGTCAGTTTTCTATTGAATATTTTTAACCTCTTCTTCCTGAGATTGTATTGCTTACCCAAGGTCTTACAAATCAAATTTACATCTTGTACATTAAAACAAAACAGCTTCAGTGAAGAATTTTGAGATTGTGATGTAGATTTTAGGCTGGAAATAGATGAGACCAGTAATGTAGCTCAGGGTCTCTCAAACTTGACATTTGGGTCTGATAAGTCCTTACTGTGAGAGACTCACCTGTGTGTTATAGATTTAGCAGCATCACTGGAGTCCACACACTAGTGCCAGTAGCACTCTGAAGATGTCACAACCAAAAATATCTGTCAACATTGCCAAACATTCCTTGAGGGGCAAAGTCAGCCTGGTTAAGAACCACTGATGTAGCTAAATTTAAAGTACTGGTTCATTAGAAGGTGAGTCTATATTTTTAGTGTTCTCAATGTATTAACAGCTAGAAAACATGGTGAGCAACAAAGCCATTGGTCTTTCTTTTTGCTATGACTAAAGATTTACTTGTTTTTTCATTGATGAGCAGAGGCTGTGATAATTAGTATTATAGTAGAATCCTTTCATACAGGGTATCCCAAAAAATGTATGCACACTTTGAATGATCATTAATTCCAATGGGTTAAATCTGAAGAGAAAGAAACAGAATTTGAGCTATCAGCTTTAAGTGTGTATACATTTTTGGGGGACACTATCTCACATTCCAGAAATCTCTGTGAGAACTTTTTTCTTAGCTATATGAAAATGAACCACATAGCAACAAGATATGTTGGTTTATTTAAATAAAGTATTACTTCCAAAATTTTTCAGTTAATATTTAATTTTAATAATACTTGTTATATTTGAATAGTCAGCAATGCACAAAGAAAATTATCTTCAGAGGATGTTTGCCCACAGCATGAACACATGCTTTAAATATGCAGTGGAGGATGAGGGGTGAATTCACAGTTAACAGAGCTGAAAAAAAAAACACCCTTTGTTATAAACTACACAAAGCATATAAAAATATTTCTCTGAATGCATAGATTAAGACTTTAGACCAGTGATGGCAAACCTTTTGAGCTCGGCGTGTCAGCATTTTGAAAAACCCTAACTTAACTCTGGTGCCATGTGACATATAGAAATTTTTTGATATTTGCAACCATAGTAAAACAAAGACTTATTTTTTTGATATTTATTTTATATATTTAAATGCCATTTAACAAAGAAAAATAAAAAAAAATGAGTTCGCGTGTCACCTCTGACACGCGTGTCATAGGTTCGCCATCACTGCTTTAGACTCATCAGGAACTGTGCAGGCTTATTCTACAGCCATATATAGAGGTCACTGGGCCACAGAGGACTTTATACAGAAGAGACCCGTGTAGGGCCCAAGAATCACCTGAGACGCCAAGCCCCTGGCTCCCTCTGTTCCTAAGCCCTGGAATTCCTGGAGCTGCTCCTCTGTAGGCCACCCCCTAGCCACGGCCTCCACTGCTTCTGAATCTCTAACTGATCTGGATGGCTGGAGTTTTAACCCCAGTGATTTAGACATGAATTAATACTGAATTTATTTCTTTCAGGATAGATCTTATCATTAAACTTTTTTGAAAGGAAAGGGGGGAAATGTTAGTATGTCTAGATAAACTAGCTTCTGATTGGTTGAAACACAAGGGAGTTTTCTTATTTAAAGTATTTTTACCTTAACCTGCAAAGATTTAATTTAAAAATACATATTTTATTGATTTTTTTAGGAAGGGAGAGAGAAACATTGATGAGAGAGCATAGCACCAATCAACTGCCTCCTGCACGCCCCCTACCGGGGATTGAGCCGGCAACTTGAGCATGTACCTTGATTGGGAATCAAACTGGCAACCTTTTGGTGCATGGGATGATGCCCAACCAACTGAGCAACACCAGCCAGGGAAAGACTTAATTTTTTAATAAAAACTTGACTGTTGACTTACTTTTTCCTATAAAACACACTCCATTCTTGTGAAAAAAAGTTTGTATTTATTTACTGACATTAAAGTGTCTAGGAATATAACCTTGGACTAGCAAAGTTCTTTTCATATAGCTAATTATTTAAATAAAATGTAGTTGGATAAAGAGTCAATAAGAGTTCTGGGTGTTGATTACCCCCAGAAATTAAATTCTTGTTAGAATAATCCTATATAATAAAACCCTAATATGCAAATCAACCAAACAGCAGAACAACCGGTCGCTATGATGCGCACTGACCACCAGGGGAGCTGCAGTGCAGGGACAGGGCCAGCCAGCAGGGCAGTGCCAGGCTGCCAGCCAAGGCAGGTGCCAGAGGGGGCCCCCAATTGCCCCACCCACTGGTCACCCCACCGATGGGCCTGATTGCCAGCCAAGCCTACGGACCCTAACCTTTATATTGGGAACAGTCTCTAAGATTTAACAATTAAAACCTGGAAGGCTACTCTAACACTGAAAAAACAGGATGATTCAGCGATGACATGCATGGACTCTGGCTTGCACATTTTGTGGTCAGCCCTGATTCTGACACTTATAACTGTGTGACAAAACCAATTACTTAATTTATCTCTGCTTCAGTTTTCCCACCCATAAGATGAGGAAAATGGTACTACTGCCTCAGAAGGATCATGTTATGTACTACTTTTCATAATCAGGGCAAAAAAATGTAGCTGCCCATACAACAGCAAGATGCCTTTCACCTGTATGAAAAGTAAGGTCACTGGTGCATGCAGCATCCCAGATTGTGAGAGGGATGTCCGACTGCTGGTTTAGGCCCGACATCCCCAGAGGGATCCTGGATTGAAAGAGGATGCAGGCTGGGCTGAAAGAGCCCCCTCTGTGCAAGAATTTCGTTTACAGGGCCTCTAGTTTAAAACATAAAAATTGAGAACTTAAGAACCTCATCAAAGCTGAGGAACTCAAGAAACTGCAATATAAACATCAATTTTATCTAAAATTTTAAATTCTTTGCTGTTGGGTTTAACAATTGTGAAGTCACTAGAAATCTTTTTATTTATATCAACACAAAAATTCAATGCAAACTCATATCTCTATAAGTAAGGGTAGAAGTTACTTTTAATGTTAGAGCATCAGAAGAAAGACTTCCTTTAGGACAAAAGAAAGAAAACAATTAGTAGCAGGGGTTTAAGAAATGAGTAAGTTATTTAGTAACTATCTTTTATGGAACAATTTAGGAAAAAGCTAAAAATTAGTACCTGAAATATATTTAAGAAAACAAGCTCTATTATTTTTACACTAGAAGCCCAGTGCACAAATTTGTGCATGGGTGGGGTCCCTTGGCCTGGCTGGTGATCGGGGGCCAATCAGGGCTGGCCGGCCCAGGGGAGGGACCACAGGAGGTTGGCCGGCTGTGGGAGGTTGGTTGTGGGAGTGCTCTGACCACCAGGGGGCAGCTCCTGCATTGAGCATCTGCCCCCTGATGGTCAGTGTGTCATCATAGTGGCGGTCAACTAGTCATTCAGCCGCTCATAATGGTTGCTTAGGCTTATAGATATAGATATAGATATATAGAGATAGATAAGGCCTTTTTAACTGAGTTAACATTTATATAATAGACACTTAACCATTTTTTTTCTAAATATATTTTATTGATTTTTTACAGAGAGGAAGGGAGAGGGACAGAGAGTTAGAAACATTGATGAGAGAGAAACATCGATCAGTTGCCTCCTGCACGCAACCAAGGTACATGCCCTTGACCGGAATCGAACCTGGGACCCTTGAGTCCAAAGGCTGATGCTCTATCCACTGAGCCAAACTGGTCAGGGCCACTTAACCATTTTTGAAGTATACAATTCAGTCATTTTCTGGACTATATAAGGATGTTTATATAGTGAATAGCCTTGAAATGCATTTGACTCTTAAACAACACAGAGCTTAGGGGAACCAACCCTCTTCACGGTTGAAAATCCACATATAACTTTTGACTCTGTAAATCCTTAACTTAGCCTATTGTTGACCAGAAATCATACTGATAGCACAGGTGATTAACACATTTTGTATGTTATATGTATTATATACTGTATTATAATAAAGTAAGCGAGAGAATAAATGTTATTAAGAAAATCATAAGAAAATACATCCACAGTATTTATTAAAAATATATTGTACAAGTGGACCTACCCAGTTTAAAACCATGTTGTTCAAGAGTCTACTGTATATGTCCTTTTGTGTGTAGGTTTTCACTAACTAGTATGTGATACTGGTGTAAACAAACATACTGTGCTGCTAGTCACTAAAAATATAGCACATACAATTGTGTAAAGTAAGTATACTTGATAATGATAACCAAGGGTGGTTCAAAAGTAAGTTTACAATTGTGAATATGCAAAACTGAGTTTATTCTTGCATTATTATTTATTAATTATTGCATTATTTTCCATATAAACATCTGTAAACCTACTTTTGCCACAACCTTTATGGTACTGGTTTATGTATTTACTTTATGCTAAAAGTAACAATACTTTTTATTGTTATTTTGGAGTATACTCTTTGTACTTTGCTGTGTAAAAATTTGCTGTAAAACAGTATGGTGTGTTACACTGGCAGCAACCTCACACATCTCATATTTATCGAGTCTCTTGATTGTGCCATTTTCTCTTCTGCTTGATTTAATCTTATGTTGTTTTGTACAGTAACATGCTGTAGAGACCTGTAGGCTAGGAGCAATAGGTTATACCATATACCCAGGTATGTAGTAAGTGATACCATCTATGTTTATGCAAATGTACTTGATGTTCACACAACAGAATCTCCTAATGACACATTTCTCAGAACGTATCCTCACTGTTAAGCAGTGCTCCATCATTTGTCTCTTTTTCTTAGTAGTCTAGCTAAGGGTTTGTCAATTTTTTTGATTTTTTAATTTGGTTTCACTGATTTTCTCTATTGTCTTTTTATTCTCTATTTCACTTATATCTGTTGTAATTTTTATTATTTCCTTCTTTCTAAAGGCTTTGGATTAAAATCTTTCCTAAGTCCTTAAGGTGTAAAGTTAGGTTGCTGATTTGAGACCTTCTATTTTAATGAAGTGTTTACAGCTATGAATTTCCTTCTGAATACTTTCACTGCGTCCAATAAGTTTTGGTACATTTTGTTTTTGTTTTCAGTCATCTCAAAGCATTTTCTGATTTCTCTTGTGATTTCTTCTTTGACTCATTAGTTGTTAAGGATGCACTATTTAATTTCTATATATTTGCAGGTATTCCAGTGTTTATACTGTTATTGATTTCTAGCTTCATTTCACCATGGTTAGAGAAAATAGTTTGTATGATTTCAATTTTTCAAAATTTAGGGAGAATTGTTTTTATTACTAATCCTAAAGAATGCTCTATGTACACTTGAGAGGAATGTGTACTTTGCTTTTGTTGGGTGGAGTGTTCTGTGTATGTGTCTGTTATATCTAAATGGTTTATAGTGTTATTGAATCCTTTATTTCCTTATTAAGCTTCTGTCTAGATGTCTCTTTATTATTTAAGATAAGTTATTGAGCTCTCCAATTATTATTGTAGAACTGTGTATTTCTCTCCAAGTCTGTCAATATTTGTTTCATATATTTTCTGGCTCTGTTATTTGATGCCTATGTTTATAATTTTTATATCTTGTTGCAAATTGAACCTTTTGATTTAAAGTTAGAGGCCCAGTGCACGAAAATTTGTGCACTGGAGGAGGGTCCCCTCAGTCCAGCCTGCCCCCTCTCATAGTTCGGGAGCCCTCAGGGGATGTCCCATGGGAGCTGGCCTAAGCTGCAGTCTGGCCTCCCTCTGTGGGAGGCAACCAGGCTGATCAGGGGAAGGTGCCGCCCCCATCACCCCGCTGCTGCTGCCACTGCTGGCCGCCGCAGCGGCCAAGGTGTTTTCATCAACAAGGAGTCTAGTCCCTTCACCATGAAAAAATGACAAACTTTCTTTAGGCATTTTCAAGATGTCTCTTTCATAGGATATGACATTTCTTTCTTTCTTTCTTTTTTTTATCCTCACCTGAGGATATTTTTCCGTTGACTTTTAGAGCGTGTGGAAGAGAGAGGGAAAGAGAGAAACATCAATGTGAGAGGGACACTTCGATTGGTTGCCTCCTGCTTGAGCCCTGACCTGGGCCCCTGCCAGGGAAGAGCCTGCAACCGAGGTACATGCCTTTGACCAGAATCAAACCCGGACCCTGCAGTCTGCAGGCCAAGGCTCTATCCACTGAGCCAAACTGGCTAGGGCAGGATCTGACATTTCTAAGCCCCTTCAGCAGTGGACCTTCATTTTTTCCTCCAGGAGTGAGGTGGAAAAACCCTAGATTACCTTCTTGAATTCTTATTACCCAAGTTACCAAGAACACTGTGAGTGGCATACAGGGAGCTTAGCCAAGGCGTGGTCAGAAAAGGTGTTTCCTCTGTAACTCACACGCGGAGGCGGGACTGCTGGCGTGCTGCGGCTGGAAGGCCCTCTTCTCTCTGGGCCTGCGCCATCCATGGCTTGCCTCACTGCGCACGCAGTCCCCTCCCACACCTGCGTGCGCAGCTTCCTCCTGAGCAATTGTGATGCTACGGTGTTCCGGAAAATTTGCATATTATCTCTTTATATATAGATTTATTTCATCTGATATTAGTGTAGCCACACCAGCTCTCTTGGCTACTATTTACATGGATTTACATAAAGTTTAAATATATATATATATATATATAAATATATAAATATATAAAAAATATATTTTATTTTTATATATCTTATTGATTTATATTTTATTTTATTGAAATATATATATCTTATTGATTTCGGAGAGGAAGGGAGAGGGAGAGATAGATAGAAACTTTAGTGATGAGAGAGAATCTTAGATCAGGTGCCTCCTGCATGCCCCCTATTGGGGATTGAGCTGGCAACTTGAGCATGTGCCCTGACCGGGACTTGAACTGTGACCTCCTAGTTCATAGGTTGATGCTCAACCACTCAACCGCACCAGCTGGGTGAATTGTTTACATTTTAAAAGCACATATCATAATATTTTGCAAAAATGATTTGTTATGGAAAGAACTCAAGTGTACCTGTTGGCAATTATATGGAATTAAAGTTGCAAAATGATTTATGAATGTTCTTATGTGTCCTTCCCTTCATCCAATAGTTGTTGTTCATTGTTTTGGTTCTTCATGTTGCTTCCAATTATCCAATATGCTAGGGCTGATCAGCAGACCCTGAGCGATGGATATATAGATTACTCTGACACAACGTTTGCTGTGTAAGAGAGGGCTAAGGGACTGCCTGGCTAAAGGAACCAGACAGCCTTGATTGCCTGCCTTGCTAGGCTTTTGTTGTAGCAGCAGTTTGAGATCAAGTTTATCTTTTAGATACAATCAGTAGGGTAAGTAATATTGGGAAGGCACATATGTTTGTTGTGTCTTTTAAGCAAGGACACCCAAAGATTAAACATAAGGATTCCAGTAAACACCTGGGGGTCTGCTCATGCACAGACTTGTTTGGAACTGTCAAGGAATAATTAGGGGCACCACCTTTGGCACTCCCCTAAGTCAGAATTCTGATAAACAGGGTGGACAGCCTTCCACCCACCCTGTTTGTAAGAAGGACATTCCTTTTCTTAGAATGTCCTCCTTACAAACTTTCCAACCAAGTCTCATGCTTCCCCAACTAATAGTCCTTTAGGATTAGTACCTAATCCTAACAAACAAAAATATTTAAGGAATCTCTGTGGATTATGATGAGGAAAAGAGAAATGTTATCAAGAAGACATGAGCTATTAGTAAGTATTATTGTAACTTTGTGCTTCACACCATGGGATTCACAGTAAGAATAGGATATAGAAAAGCAAATAAAAATTCAGAAATTATTATTCAGTAAGTATTTAGCATATATGAGTTATCTGAAATGTAAAATCATGTGTCCCATACAAGTAAAGGTTTGCTTTCCTAGAAAGAAAATAGATTAGACGATGCTATTACATGATGGAGTGGTTAAGACTCTAGATGCTAGAGGAAGACTGACCATATTTTATTATTTTATTTTTTAGAAAAGCAAGCAAGAATTTATTGACCACAGCAAAAACATACTTAGGGCAGTGAAACAAGGAAGGGCATAGAAAAAGCAACAGGAGAGCCTAGGTTGGGCTGCTTTGGCTCACTGGGAAGTCAGAGAAAAGGGGGAAAAAGAGGGCCTTGGAGACAGGTTCAGGGGGTTAGCCTGGGATGAGCTACCGCTGTCCATTACTCCACTGGTTGCAAGTTTCATGGGGTCCCTTGGAGATTAGGGAATACTGGTAAGGGGGAGAGGAGGAATGGAATAACATAGGTGTGCTCCCTGGAGGGAGAGTGTGCAAAGACTGGCCATATTTTAAAACTTGGCTTTACTGCTCTAATAATATAACTCTAAACTTAATCTCTCTAAACCTTGAAACTTTGGCCATAGAACAGGAACCATGATAGTATCTACCTCATTCAGTTGTAAGACAATATTTAGAACAGTAGTAAATTTTTATAAAATTGTAGTTGTCTTGTAGCTGAAAGCTATCGAAAAAATAAAGGATCTATTCATTAATATGCTTGAATGAAATGTTGGCCTTTAAAAACATAGTGACGTCATCAGAAAAAAGTTGAATACGATGTGTGAACATTCATGCTTTTACATTTATTTAGTAGTATAAAGAAGAATGTGTGGTTCTATAATCCATTTCTGAAAGAATACCATTGAATTTCATATTACAAAGTTTTTTCCTGAAAAGAGAGAATATGATGAAGAGTAATCATAATTGTAAAATTTCACTTATTAAATATTTAGCTTTTTTCAAATACTATTTTTCTCATCAGGTTTTGATTACAATAATAAGGGAACACTTACTCAAAAGCCATTCTTGCCACATATACTAGTATACCTTCATGCTGAGATACTGAATCTTTACCACATTTCTTTTTCTCTCTTAAACGGAGTTCATACCAAGTAGAAAATTAAATGGCTTACTGCTGATTTTATTTATTTGCCTATTCTATGCACTGTTCCAGAAAGGACATAAGACATTCATTATTGAGTTAGTCCAATTTTAGTACCAGTCACTTCAGTGACGGAAGAAAGCTGAATCCTGTTATACTGATAAGAAATTTGATTTTTAAAAACAATTCCACTTCATGCATTTTTGTAAGAGGCAATACTATTTGAAAACAGGTTTTAACTTATGTTTGTGCAAATTTTTTTTAAAATATATTTTATTGATTTTTTACAGAGAGGAAGGGAGAGAGATAGAGAGTTAGAAACATCGATGAGAGAGAAACATCGATCAGCTGCCTCCTGCACATCCCCCACTGGGGATGTGCCCGCAACCCAGGTACATGCCCTTGACCGGAATCGAACCTGGGACCTTTCAGTCCACAGGCCGACGCTCTATCCACTGAGCCAAACCGGTTTTGGCTGTTTGTGCAAATTTTAAGAGGAACTGAATTCTGAGCACCTCAAAACTGTTTGGTCCAGCACAGTAACACTTATTGAATATTGAATAGATGCCTGATACTGTCCTGGGAGTGGTCTTCATAAACAGATTAGGCACCTCCAAGGATCTATTTCCATTACATAATGTAAATTTTATTCACAGAATATCTAAGTTTACTACAGGTAATGTGCTTCTTGAACTTTCCCCCCACAATACTTTGTATCGCATCCTATACCTCTCCTCTGTAGCAGGCTTCACATTTATAAATAATTTTATATAATTATTACACTTTTGTTATACAATTTCCAAGAGGCAATCCATCGTATTCATTACTATGTGCCCAAATCTTAATAATAGCTGACCCTTAGCAAGCATTTAATCAATTTTTGTTGCATGAAGAACTTTCTGAAATCATCACTAATGGCCGCTAGTCAATGCATACCTCCTAAGATATGAGGGCATAGTCCAAAACTGTCTCTGACAATTGGAAAATATTTTTGAAGGTATCTGTTTTATTTCCTTTCAAAACTCATTTGACTTTTTAATTCTCATCCATTATGTATGATTTTTAATATGAGCTGTTTTCAGGAAAAATTGATACATTAGGCATATGCATCATAGTTTTAAGATACAGCTGTTGTGTGTGAGTGTGTATAGTGTATGGGCTTTGGGATTAGGGACTTGTTCAAATTCTTGCCTTGATTTTTAGCAAATAGTTAAGTCAGCATTTGAAAAATAGGTTTAAGAATGCTTACCTTGAAGGTTTTTGTTGTTGCTGTTTTTAAGAGAATAAAATGAAATTGTACTTAAAATAGTTGGCCTGCATAATATATACTCAAGTACTGGCTTCCTTCCCCCTCTTACTAGAAAACTTCTAGTTTCCCTTTTAAGAATCTCAACTTACATATGATTCTTTCCATTAAGATATATTAGATGGTCAATAACTGTCAACTAAGAATGGAAAGATCTCATTCTTTGAGCCAGCATTGTGTCTGTTCATCTGCAGAACAAAATTCTTTTATTGAACATAGTTAACACCTCATAGATGAAAAGTTTCTAGTCAATATTTTTAACCAGTGCCAACAAACTCCACAGAGAAACATTAAATTGAATTAATTTTTATTACTACTTATTTGACACAAGTTTACTTGTCTTAGACAAGAGAGAATTTATAAAATCTGTGCTTTATTGCATGGATAGAAAGTAGAAATGCAGTTTCTTGGAAATTAGCGATGGTGCTCTCCGGAATACTTGAAGATTCTCAGTGACTGTTGCAAGGAATCACAAAGGAAATCTTTGGTCCAAAGAAGACATCTCTGGAAAAAAAAAAAAAGTTAAATCTAGCTATAAGCTAAGGTATATATTAGTTTTCTGGGTTAAAAATGAACAGTGATTTGTGGGATTTCAGATATGATTATTTGTTTTAGGTGAATAAAGTAGAAAAAGAATGAGTGGGAGGACTTGCCACAGGAACAACAAAGACCAAGAAGGTAATTAATTCTTTTACTTTCCCTCCATTTTCCATTGATAATATGCTATCATTTCTTTACCAAAAAAAAAAGAGGAAAGATTAGGTGATTTCAAAACCTTATAATCATGCCAAAAACATTCATTCCTCTGCTATGAGTGGAATGGACCATGAACTTTAAATCTACAGGAAAAACACATTCAAATTTTCCAAGAAAGTCAATAAATAAATTTCTAGCTATTATAGGGAAAGGAGAAGTGTTAAGCTACTCTACTCTTGTTGGGAAGATCATATAAGCTAATGTATAAAAATGCATGGAATAATACAAAATTGTATATAAGTGTAAGGTAGTATGATTACGGTTTATTAGAAATATACTTAGTATATAATGTACAATATGATAACTATTGTTAGCACTGCTATAGAGTATATTTGAAATTTGCTAAGAGAGTAAATCTGAAAGTTTTCATTACAAGGAAAAATAAATTTGGGGGGTAACTATATGAGGTAATAGATGTTAACTATAACTAAATTATTATGGTAGTCATTTTTTAATATGTATTGGTTGACTCATTTGCCATATACTTTAAACTTAAAAAGTGCTGTATGTCAATTATATCTCAAGAAAAAGTGAAAAAAATAGGATGACAAATTAAACTATGATTACAGTGTGGGAAAAGGGAACTATACTTAGCAAGGTAAGTTTGTTGCCACTAGGAAAAGGATAATCCAATATCAGATAGAAATTACTTTTGTATATCTATACTTCTATTCTTGTCCATTAACACAAAATTATATCATGAAATAAATACAAACACATTTCTGTAAATTGGATTCAAGTCTTACAATTACAAAAAAAGCAAAGATGGTATTTTAATATTACTGGTAGATGATATTTCATTTACATGGTCTGGGAAAAATTAAATTATTTTGTGGAATCAGTTAACTCAAGTCCTTGATATCATCATTGAATACAGTGATTCTGAAACTTCATCATACATCAGAATCACCTAGGAAGCGTGTTAAGCCATAATTGCTATGCCTCACCTCCAGTGTTCCATGATATAGTAGGTCTGATCTGGGGCCCAAGAATGTTTGTGCACTTTTTTTTTAACGAATGTTCCTTTCTTTTCTTTTTTTTAGTGCATTTTTATTGATTTCAGATAGGAAGGGAGAGGGAGAAAGGGATAGAAACATCAATGATGAGAGAAAATCATTGATTGGCTGCCTCCTGCATACTCCCTACTGGGGATTTAGCCAGCAAAATCCCTGGGCTCATGCCCTGACTGGGAATCAAACCGTGACCTCCTGGTTCAGAAGTTGATGCGCAACCACTGGCCCACACCAGCCAGGCTGGAGATGCACTTTGAACAAGAACACTGGTGATATTGAAGCTGCTCTTCTGAGAACCACACATTAAGAACCACTGGCTTGGTAGAAAAAAATGAAAAATATCTGGTCCAAATCAGAAGACCTGAGTTCTAGTGCCAGCGCTGATATGAACTAGTCACATAGGATGGTGCTGGTCATTTTATCTCGCTGTACCTTTTCCTTGATCAGATGGTTACATCTGCCTCTTCTGCCTTACAGGTTTCTTGGAAAAATGCAAATATGATGACATGCTAAAAGTAATTTGAAAAAGCCAATTTAGGTATGAAATAGCCAATATCGTAGTGTTTGAAAGATTTCTCAGTAACCAAGGGTTTAAAATCAAGAGTTGGAAATATTTATTGACTTATCTACTATTATATTATACTTAAAATACATCTGCTTTCCAAGTCAGCGGGAAACTTTATTTAGTTTATTTCTGGTTAACTCATACACAGAGCTGGAAATTTTTTCTTTGACCGTTACCAAACTTTTCGATCCAGTTAATTACTTCATCCTGTTTGCTGACATCTTTTTTTTTTTTTTCTGGAAATACACAACTTTTTTAATGGAAGCAAAATGGGGCAAGGGCGTCACAGCCAACAGGGATTGAGCTCAGGCGAGGCAGGGCCGGTGCTGTGCCCGGGTCATGGAAGCCACAGCAGCCTGGCAGCACGGAGGGGGGTGGGGGCCTGGTCGTGGGGGGCCTGCGAGAAGCCCAGGCTGCCAGCTTCATCCCTGGGGAGGAGCGGAGGCTCTGGCCCAGGTGGTTCTGCGAAAACCTCATGGGTGGGCACCTGGCGGCTCCCAGAGACTCCTCAGCTTAATTACTTAATCACACCTCTGGAGTAATCAATCAACCCAGGAGTATTTAACCGTAGCACGCTACAGTGAGCCTGCGAGCTGAGCAGCTGAGCGAGCGAGCTTGGCGGGGTGGGAGCTGAAGAGGTTTAAAATATCAACCTTGAAGCTGACCACTGCTGCTGGTAGATTTTTTTGTGATAAAAATCTGATAGGGGATTTAGATTTTAATAGATTGGAGTGTTATTAATTTTCTGGATTTCATTTAGTTCTATTAAAATCTGCCAAGTCCTGTTTCTTAAATGAAAACATTTAGTTCTATACAGAATGGTGATGATTCTAGCAAATAGCTGAGATTTGAACAGGATTTGACTAAAAAGGGTTATTATTTTCATCAAATTCATTATAAAGGTTTCAAAAAGGAATCGTTATCCATACGTTTCATAGAATATATTTTGTGATTACATTTCCTTACTTTGGGCAGCAGAGCAATTCGCTGAAGTTGCAGTAACAGATCATCTCACATCCCTTTCCATCCCAGAAATGATCCTGGACGTTAACATCAACCTTTGTCAGGTCAGCTACTCCTTCTGGAAGACTGTGACAGTTGCGATCTTTTAGTATCTTTCTGTAGCAAGAGAGGCGATTTGCAGGCATGGTTTGGACTCCTAGCAGCAAAGTTAGCCCAATGGTGACAAGTACTGTAAATTTCATTTTGGCTTTTGGCCCTGAGATAGAATAAAAACCAGAATTTGTTAGTGTTAGTTTGTTTTTAAAGATGGAATTTGTCTGAACATAAACTTCTTAGCATTCTCATACACTCCTGGGTAGAAAGAGTTGATCTTTCTACTCTCTGTGGCTCTCAAAGTGTAGTTTAAAACCATCTACAATAAAAATCACTTAGAATATTTGTTAAGAATTAAATGCCTCAGTTCCACAAAGAAATACTGATTAAGAAATGCTGGATGAGGGGAAGAGGTGGTGGTAAGACCCAAAATTAGCATTTTAAGTACTCCAAGTAATTTTTTTATATTCAGTAGAGAAAAATTGCTTTTAAAATATTTCTATTAATTTCAGAGAGGAAAGGAGAGGGAAAGAGAGAGATATAAACATCAATGATCAGAAAGAATCATTGATTGGCTGCCTCCTGCACGCCCCTGACTGGGGATCGAGTCTGCAACCCGGACATGTGTCCTGACCAGGAATGGAGCTGTGACCTCCAGTTCATAGGTTGACTCAACCATTGAGCCACATTGACCAGGCAGAAAAATTGCTTCTTAATGTGACAAAACTGACAAATTTTTAGGATGGAAAGCTTTACTAGGGCAGTCGATTTTTTATCACTACATACCCAATGGCTAATACAATGCTTGGTCCATTTTTCTAGTGCTTCTCTGAAAACACACTTTTTTGTTGTTGCTAATCCTCACCTGAGGATATTTTCCCATTGATTTTTAGAGAGAGTGGAAGGAAGGTGGAGAGACACAGAGAAACATCAATGTGAGAGAAACACATCAATTGGTTGCCTCCAGCACGCACCCCAACCCTACCAGGGATTGAGCCTGCAACCAAGGTATATGCCCTTGACCAGAATCAAACCCGGGATCCTTCCGTCCATGGTCTAATGCTCTATCCACTGAGCCAAACTGGCTAGGGCTGAAAACGTATTTTTAATCTTGAGCAAGAGCCTATAGAAGTTTCATGTTATCTAAAAGACTGTGAACTTCTTAGGACTCATCCTCTGGTCTTCCTTCCACTTCTCCTCCACACAAACCATTCATTATTGCAGTTAGTAGGCAGTGGGACCTGACACCTCTTCAATCCTACATATGTGTCTTTGCCTTGTTGCCCCCTCTAACTTCTTCCCTTTACATTAATTTCTGATCAAACCATCCATTAAGGACAAACCTCAAACTCATCTTTCCTAAGAAACCTTTCTGATACAGCCCATATCCTTCTAACAGCTCCTATGCTCTCTATTTCCATAGCTCTATATGTATATAATCTGTACTACAAGAACTGTGAATTTGACTAAATAATGCCTTGTCATTGTCAGCATTTTTCATAAGCCAGTGAACCATATAGAGTATGGGAGTGGGAAATTCACAGAAAGCCATTTGACCACTTACTGAATTGGTCATTTTATGGATTTACCTAGAACCAGGAAGGAAGATTTGGAAAGATCATAAAGGGCCTTATAGGACATGATAAGATCTTTAGATTTTATTGATTATACAGGACTGCGGGGATCAGGCCGAAACTGGCTCTTCGACAACCCCCAAGGGATCCCGAATTGTGAGAGGGTGCAGGCCAGGCCGAGGGACCCCACCGGCGCACGATGGGGGCCGGGGAGGGATCATGGAGGGCTCCAGGGCATATCCGACCCATCTCGCCCAGTCCTGATCAGCTGGACCCCAGCAGCAAGCTAACCTACCAGTCAAAGCGTCTGCTCCCTGGTGGTGAGTGTGCATCATAGTGACTGGTCAAATGGTCAAATGGCCAGACACTTAGCATATTAGGCTTATATATGTATAGATTGAGAAACTATTGGAAGATTTTTATTGAATAGTAATATGATCTTATTTATGCCTTTGTTTTTAAAGTTTCTTTAAGCTCTTTGAAGGTGTGTTATGGTGGGACAAAATTGGAAGTAGAAGAAAAGAGGCAAAAGTAGATGGAAGATATGACACAAGAGGGAAAGAATCAAGACTAACGTTTACATTTTTTACCCGAATGGTACTGATATTTATTGAGCTGAGAAAGAATTGAATGGAGTCAGTTTGGGGGGAATGCAAGAGTAAATTTTTGGGCAAGTTAAGTTTGAGATGTCTACTACACATCCAAGTAAAGATGTTGAGTAGGCAGCTGAATATGAGTCTGAAGGTCAGGGCTGGAAATACAAATTTGAGAGTCATCAGGATATTTATTGATAGTATTTATAGCTATGGGACTGGCAGGGTAATGAGTATAGATTCAGAAGAGAAGAGGCAAATAACTGACTAAGGGTGAGCCAACACTCAGAGGACTGGAAGAGAAGATGCCAGCATCATAAAGGCAAGGACTGTAACTTTTTTTTTTTTTTGGTCTCTTCTCTCAGAGCGCCTCCTTCAACACTGGGCTCACAGTAAGTATTCAAAAAACATTCACTGGAGTGAAAAATAAATTGCAGGAAAAGTAAGTCTGTATGCTGCCATACCACACACCTCTTCTGACTGTGTTCATGCCAGAGCATAAAATAGTGTTTCTGTCACAGTCTCAGTCACATACTAAGATGGAAAGTTCCACATCT
This sequence comes from Myotis myotis, assembly GCF_014108235.1. Lineage (NCBI taxonomy): Eukaryota > Metazoa > Chordata > Mammalia > Chiroptera > Vespertilionidae > Myotis > Myotis myotis. Next base: position 72,007,454 of record NW_023416368.1, read on the forward strand.
GGCAAACACTTATTGGTAGTTTTTTTTTTTAACACTTTAGAAATTACATGTTTGAACTGACATCTTCTCATCTTCTTTTACTTAAGTGCCAATAAATAGCTTTAACTCTTATTTAGTCAGTGGAACAATGTCTGAATGTTCCTGTGATACATTGGTTGGTTTTTTCATTAGAAGACACCAACCTTAGTCCTTGGCAATCCATCAAGACCATATATTTTCAAGTTCCAACAAGATGAAATGACTTTGGCAAGTTTGAAGCAAACTGCTCTATTTCTTTTTCTCTTTCAGTTGAAGTACATGCACATAAAATTCCTACTGGAGTACATCCAAATTATAAAAGAAAACAAAGCTAAAAGCTGAATATCTGAAGGAATAAACAAGAGACCCTCAATTAGTTTCTATTGGATTTTGGACTCAATTTTATGTAATTAATATTGTTCCTTATGTATGATACCATTCATATCCCAATATTTAATAGATTGGCATGATATTAATGGGAATATATATGTCTTATATATTGCCATTGTTCCACTTGAGATATATATAGTTAATCCTCACCTGAGGATATTTTTCCATTAGTTTTTTGTTGTTTTTGTGTGTGTTTTTTGAGACAGTGGAAGGGGACGAGGGAGGGAGGGAGGGAGAGAGAGAGAGAGAGAGAGAGAGAGAGAAAGAATTAGTTGCCGCCTGCATGGGACCAGAGATTGAACCTGCAATCCAGCTACGTGCTCTTGATCAGGAATCCAACCCACAACCCTTCAGTACACTGGCTGACACTCTAAACACTGAGAAACACTGGCCAGGGCTAATGGCATAATATTTAAAAGATATCAATGCAGAGCATACAGAAGTAAAGGCAAAATGTTTTCAACTAAGCAATAAATCACTGCCACCACCATATAGGTAGGGAATGGCAAATCTTGATCGTGTAAAGGATATTTGGCACTGGCAAGCTTTTTGAATGGTTGGAGTTAAATGGAGACTTAGAAAGAGAAATTATCCCATGTAATGGCCAAAACTAACAGGGCTATGTAGTTTAAGTGTTGAGACATTTATGGAGCAATGCTCATATAGGCAGCTGATGCCAGTTCTGGGAACTGCTATTTTAAAAAGTGGAATGCGACAGAGTTGATGAATTAGACAGAAAGGGCAGTCCATTTTCAGATTTCTTTCAAAACACAGCAAAAGAGAAGCAAAAGCTGCTAAAGCAAATGAAAAGTACAGCCCAGAACCTGACATTTAAAATTATAGCTGGAAGAGATGAAAATTGCTGTCCAGTCTGTCATGTTTTCCATCATCTTTCTTGGAGGATGAAAATCACTGTTATTTGAAACATTCGTTCTCTTTCTTATTAACTGTGATACAAGAGGTTTGTGTTAGAATGACTGAGTCCTCGAGTGAAACTTCTCCAAGGGTATGTTGAAGGAATCAAAGTGGTATTAGGAAGTGGAGAAGCCTTTTCAACATCATTAAAACAGACATGATCAGCCCGAATACCCAAAAGACATTCATCAGTGGACAAACGAAGTCCATATCCTCCCTGAAGGTGACCTGCCTTCAGGATGCTGAGAGAATGCTGGAAGACGATATTACTATTCAGTCTTGCATCATTCTAATGCTCTCCTGGCCACAGCAGATCATCAGCATGGAGAAAAGGACCAGCATTTGGGAGAGCTTTTCAAAGACTGTATACCTAAGTTAAGGAATGTTAAAGGGAAATTTTTACAAGCCTCCAAAGGGAAGAAGGGTTCCCTTTATCTGAGCAATACAGACACCTTGTGTTTCATGATGGAGACACCAAGGATGAATGCAATGAATTCCCTCTTTATTCACAGATGTGTACCAGTTTCTTTTCAGGAATCAGGATTTTTAAAAAGCAAGAGACCTTTGTTTCCTTAGACCTTGCAGTTCATATTGGGTAGGTAAAATATACAGATATAGTTACTGCACTTAAAAAAGTATACCCTTCATCATCCTCACATGGTTCTGAGACGTGGAATAAGGTCCTGTTGTGTGGACCAAATTCAGAGTGGACATGTATATTCATAAGAAATAACATAGAGGAAGCTGCCTCTTTCAATCCTCATGATAAGTGACTTTCCCAGTATCTATTCTCTTAACCTGATTTGTTTTCCCTTTATACTAAGAAGCATTTATTTTTCAAAGTACATACATCATCTCTTTCGAGGGTCTCTTTCTGCCTGTCTGCCTTTCTCTTCGCATAAATACATCTCTGCTCTAATCTATAGCAGTAGTGTGAAGTAGAATAAATGACATAAAATGGTTTTTAGGCAAAAAAAAAGTTACGTACCCTTTTCTTCTTTCCTTTTGGTCTTCTTGTCAGAGGACTCTTTTAAAATGCTCCAACTCGCTGGGTGAGTTTGGGCAGAAGGAGAGGAGAGGAGGTGCTGGAAGGAGGTGCTTCACAAATGAACCTTTGTCTGCCTTGTCTCCCGCCCCGGGATTGACAGACTCGCGGCTCCAGCCAAGACTCTCGGGGAGGGGAGTGGAGGACTGGGCTGCAAGAACGGCCTCCCTTGGGTTCTTACACACCAGGCGAAGATGAACTAAACAGCTCCTTTACAGAGGGAAATAACGAGTCTATACAAGAACCTCAGGGAGGCAGACTTGGAGCAATAAAATATTAAACCCGAGGGACTTATAAAGAACACAGAGAGGGATTTTTTTTTTTTACCTGAAGAAAAGTGTGTGTACACAGGCACATACGTGTGTGTGAGATGCAGACAGAGAGACACTGAGACAGGGAGACAGGGACAGAGAGCTAGGGAGAGAGGGGAGGAAGGGGAGAAGGAGATGGAGAAATGGCTAATATGATTTAGGAAAACAGCTGAGCGCCTCTTCCTCTCTCCTGGTTTCTTTGTGTTTTGTCACCAAGTTTTCTTCACCATCTAGATCCCTTGTTCTAACATTTTGGTTGAAAGTATATTCCAAATCTCATTACCAGCCAACGGGAAGCAAAAAGTACACTGACTAACAGAGAAATCTATTCTGTGGCTCAGAAATAAAGGCACAAAAGGAATTTCACTCTGTGTTGAGCAAAGAGTACTGGAATGGTAGCATCTGTTAACTATCCTTCAGTTGCTGGGTTTTTTAAAAATTCAATTTGGAATAGTGTTGCTGGAGTTGGAAATATTATAATAGAACAGGGATTATCTGGACAGAAAATGGAGAAAAGGTCATTCTAGGTTGTGTTAACAAAAGCATGAAGGTGAAGGATTGGGTAACAAGTCTGGGGATCACAGGTAGTTTTGTGTCTTGGAACTAGCGATGGGGGGAGATAAGATTAGAGGGATAGAGAGAGGCAAGTTGATGAAGTACCTCATACACTGTGCTAAAAGTTTTGGATTTTATCCTAAAGGTAAATGGAAAGATGATGAAACATATTTAAAAGGTCGAACCCCTGACTGCAGAATGAAAGAATTATGGTGTGGGAGGAAACAGACTAGAAACGGGAGAAGAGGAGCTCCCGCGGTAACACAGGAGAGAAGATAGGAAGCACCACTGAAAAGATCTGGTGACCAATTAGGTTTTCATGTTTAGGGCAAAGGTAGCTGAGAGAAGGATAGGAGACTTTATTAAATTTCAAAAGTTTGGACCCTTGGATGAACAATGCTGTTCTTCATCTTTGAGGAAAAAAATGCAAAAAGAGCAGTTTGGGATGGAGCAGGTGTGGGAGAGAGCAACGAGTTAGTGAATGAATGTTGGATTTATAGAGCCCTTGATGGAACTGGGAATGCTTAGTAGGCAGTTTGTTAAATGTGCATGGAGCACAGAAGGAAAGTATGGGCTAGAATGTTAGAATTAACTGGCCAACTAAATGTCAACTAAATAACTAATCGAGTTATGCAATTAACACCCTTAGGTCTGAGGGCCGACACGCTAACCACTGGGCTACCAACCAGGGCTGGGTTCATTTTTATATTCAGCAATATTCAAATCCATACAATGATATACCTGGCATTGTGTTTCTTGCATGCCTGCTTCATGTGGTACCCTAGACCTCTTTAGTAACTACCTACTGCCTTTGGATCAAGTTCCTAGTCACTTAGAAAAAAATTGCCCCTAAAAAGCACATTTGGATCTTGGTTTCCTAGTCCCTGTTGCCTGTCAAACATTTACTTATTGCTAATTGGGCTTCCCATCATTTCAAGGGAGAATTGTTGAACATTATTAAATTTTTAAAAATATATTTTTATTAATTTCAGAGAGGAAGGGAGAGGGAGACAGAGATAGAAACATCAATGATGAGAGAGAATCATTGATCAGCTGCCTTCTGCACGTCCCCTACTGGGGATTGAGCCTGCAACCCAGGCATGTGTCCTTGACCAGAATTGAACCCGGGACCCTTCAGTCTGCAGGCCGACGCTCTATCCACTGAGCCAAACCAGCTAGGGCAACATTATTAAATTTTCAAATGCCTGCTGCTGCCCGGCTGGTGTGGCTCAGTTGGTTGAGCATAATCCCATGCACCAAGAGGTCATAGGTTCAATTCCTGTCAGGGCACATGCCTGGGTTGCTGGCTCGATCCCCAGTAGATATTTCTCTCCCTTCAGTGTTTTATCTCTCTCTCCCTCTCCCTTCTTTCTCTCTAATCAACCAAAGGACTTGTATGCATGCATATAAGCCTAACCAATGGACACAGACACCAGGGGGGTAAGGACATGAGTGGGTGGGTGGGGGGGCAATAAGGAATAAGGTCACATATGTAATACCTTAATCAATAAAGAAAATATTTTTTCTAATGGTTAACAAAATAAAAATCAATGAAAACATATTTAAAAAAATGTTTTAAGTGCCTGCTGCTATTCATCCTGATGTCTATTACATGCAGCTGCCCATTTGAGAAGCAATTGATTGCAAACCAAGACCTGCGATTGCAGAGGCTGCCCTTGTGACTTTCAACTTAGGGCTCCAATTTGCAACCACTGTTTGTTTTCTTGTATGTAGAAACTTCAGCATTTTTCTTTTGTTTTCTCTCCTGATTGCCTATTACTCAGACCTTTTGTTGAACCCTGATTTATGTTGCTCTGGAGACCATCTGTCTCTCTGAGATAGCCTCCCAAAGTAAACCTTTTCTATGAGATAGGTAAGGCCACCCAGACATACTGTCCAGATTTCTAGAAAACACGTCCTGCTATATTTTTATACGACAGTCTCTCTATGTGTGCATGTTTTATTTATATAAGTATATTTTATCATATCAAGTCTAATCAGGTTTGTTACAAATGGGAAATCCCCACAAATTGGTGACAGAGCTTAAGCAATTTGATCTAGAACTTAAGCAATTGTGTTAAGTACTGGTATTAAAAAAATAGAAGTGCTGGTATTACATTCGAAAAGCGAGCTGATTAGCATTTCCTAAAAAGCAAACAAACAATAACAACATTAAAATCCTCCTAATCAGATGAAGTCTCAAAAGATATTTTGCATCTAAATAATAGTAGACATCCCACACCTTAAGCTTGTGGAAAAAAAAAATGGGAACACATAAATTCTTCCCCTGATTTCCACCTGGGAGCTCATGCCTATGACCTGATTTAGAATCTGCGGCTCCTGTGTTCCGTAATTGACCCCTTTCTCTCATTTCCCTCAGGCTTCAATCCTGCAGGAGTTCCGGAGAGTGGCAGTGCCCAGAGAAGCAGCAGCAGGTTTCAACCTTCAGGGTTCTTCCCGGGAGAGAGGTAGGACCCGTTTTATGGGAGTATCCTTGACAAAAGGAGTTTCTAATAATAAGGCTAATGGAAACTTAATTCACAGCATGTTTGTTGGAATAATAATGAGCTACCCACGAAATGACCTTTTAAAATTCCTTTAAAGTAAGTTAAAAAGAAACAATTAACCTGTTTTATTCACTTAATTATTTTTGAACTCAGTAAAAGAGTATTCTTTTTTATTAAAACTATTTAAAGTTTTCCTTAAGATTTTCTCTGAACTTGGAACATTTGTGCTGAGAATGCGTTTTGCAACTGGGTGGAACAAGATAATCTCTGCTACCCAAACTTAGCTTTCTGCCACCGAAGTGAAACTTAAGGAAAACGACTCCATTGAGGAGTCTCAAGTGAGGCCCTTGGGGAAAGAGCCGAATCCCCCAGGAGCTGTTGTGTCAGATGTTGAGCTGATGTCATGACAACTACTGGATGAGAACTACCTTCCAGAGGCATTCATAGTGGAACGCAGTTTTGAAGGTCCGATGTACTTGGGAACTGCTGGGTTTCAGAGCTGCAGCCGTGGCTATAATGATGATTAGAGGGGGAGTCTCCTTGCTCAGAAACTGTTAGTCAGAACAGTAAACACAAGACCTCTTTTACCTGAGCATAGAGAGTGTGATGTCCACTGGGAGTGCTGGGCTTTTCACAGCATTTCTACATAGAGGTTGTGAGCACCCTGAAGAATATGATCTTTAAATACAATAGAAATAAAGCCAGTAAAATGAAGCTCAGGAGTGGAATGCATTAAGAAGGAAAGAAACTTGAATATAACCCCATTAGTTTCCTGGAAATTTAAAAGGGACATTGGACTAACAGTAAATGGAATCACAGCCCAGATCCCAACAATAATTTTGTGGTTTGTTGGAAAGGACCAACTTATCAAACCCAGAAAGATCAAAAGAGCTATTACGTGTGCCAGCGTGTGATCCTTTGCAGATCCCGAGTTCTGGTCCTAAGCTTCCCAAAGTTTTTTCACAGGTACAAGCATCTGGTGGGTTGGTAATGATAACAGTAACAGTATTGATACAACTAATAATAATGTCATTGCCAAGTGTGCTAAACACTTTAGAAGTGTTGGCTTATTTAATGCAAACAACATTGTTTTATGAGGTAATTTTTCAAAGTCTTCCTTGGACACAGAAACTTGAATCAGCTAAAGGGAGTTTTCTACAAAGTCAGATGTGGAAAATTGCCAAAATGTCAGTCATTTGAGTAGAATTTCTAAGTGATTGTTATTCTAGAAGTAAAATCGTAGTGCCAGACATTCAGTAAATACTTATTAAATGAATGAATGAGTCAACAAATAAGTGAGCAATGGATGAAATACTTGCATAGAGATTAGGTTTGGGGGAATTATTCGCCTTTCAGTAGTTACTTATTGAGGGTCTACTGTGTACTATGATTGATGTGTCGTGTCACTAAGGATGTAGTTTAGCAAGTAGACACCACTGTTTTCTCTAGGCCATCTCTGAAGTGCAGGCTAATAAATCCTTCTATAAATCCTCAGTCTTCTCTCTTGTTAGTAAAGGGCTTAATTGATGATTTTTATAGTCCCTTCCATTTTCCACTTTCTAAGAGTGTATGATTCTCAATATCATTTTTAAATAGAGTTTAAAATTTTAGAATAGTTTTAGAATTTTGGGGAAAAATTGCTAACAGTACAACCAGTTGATTTTTATTAGTATCTTACATTAATGTGGTACATTTGTTATAATTAATGAATCAATATTGATATATTATTAACTAAAGTCCATGATTTATTAATTTTCTTAGTTTTTATTAAGAATTGAGTTGTCACCCTAGCCGGTTTGGCTCAGTGGATAGAGCATCGGCCTGTGGACTGAAGGGTCCCAGGTTCAATTCTGGCCATGGGCATGTACCTTGGTTGTGGGCACATCCCCAGTGGGGTGTGTGCAGGAGGCAGCTGGTCGATGTTTCTCTCTCATTGATGTTTCTAACTCTCTATCCCTCTCCCTTCCTCTCTGTAAAAAATCAATAAAATATATTTTTTAAAAAAGAATTGAGTTGTCCTCACCTGGCCAGCGTGGCTCAGTGGTTGAGCATTGACCTATGAACTAGGAGGTCACAGTTCAATTCCAGTCAAGGGCATATGCCCAGGTTGCGGGCTCAATCCCCAGTGGGGGGCGAGCAGGAGGCAGCTGATCAGTGATTCTCTCTCATCATTGATGTTTCTCTCTTTCCCTCTTCCTTCTTCCCTGAAATCAATAAAAAAAAATATATATTTTTAAAAAGATATGAGTGTCACCTAGCTGGTTTGGCTCAGTGGATAGAGCCCCGGCCTGCAGACTGAAGGGTCCTGGGTTCGATTCCAGTCAAGGGCATATGCCCGGGTTGCAGGCTCGATCCCCAGTAGTGGGCTTGCAGGAAGCAGCCAATCAATGATTCTCTCTCATCATTGATGTTTCTATCTCTCTCTCCCTCTCCCTTCCTCTCTGAAATCAATAAAAATATATATATATTTTTTAAAAAAGAAATCAATGTCCTTTTCTTTCTGTTCAAGGATTCCCTCCAGGACACCACCTTACATTTACTTGTTATGTCTTCTTAGGCTTCTATAGACTGTGACAGTTTCTCCTTACTCTTTCTTTGATTTTGATGAGCTTAACAAGTTTTAAAGAGTGCTAGTTAGGTGTTTTATAGATGGTCCATCACTTGAAATTTGTCTAATATTTATCTTATTATTAAACTTGGATTATGTGTTTTTTTGGGGGAAATACCCCATAGTTAAAGTGCTATTTTCATCATAGCATATCAAGGGAGCACACAGTGAACATAACTTACCAATGACAATGGGAACCTTGCTCACCTGGCTGAGGCAGTGTTTGGCAGTTTCTCCACTAGAAAGTAGCTCTTCTTCTTTCCCTTTCTGACTGCACTTTGTGAAAAGAAGTCTTTGTGCCCCGCTCACACCTAAGGGGTGGAGGAAGGGTTATGGCCTACTCCTTGAGGGCAGACAACTACATACTTTTTAAAAAACTCTTCTGTATGTGAGATTTGTCTGTTTCCCCTGATTTATTTAGATCAGTATGAACACATGGATATTTATTTTATACTTTGGATTATAATTCAATATAATTTAAAAATTTTTTGTTGCTCAAATTGTTCCATCTTTAGCCATTGAGAGCCCTTTCGTTGTCACCTGTTTTTTTAAAATTTATTTTATTGTTGACTGTATTATAGGTGTCCCCTATTTCCTCCCTTTACCCTCCTCTTTCCATCCCCTGCTGTACCCCAGGCCTTCACCGCACTATTATCTGTGTCCATTGGTTATGCATTTATGTATACGAGTTCTTTGGTTAATCTCTTCCCATTTCCCTTCTGTTCCATGTCTCCATGCCTCCGGACCTATTTTGTTCATCAGTTTATTATGTTCATTACATTTCACTTATACAGTGAGATCATGTGATATATGTCTTTCTCCGACTGGCTTATTTCACTCAGCATAATACTCTCCAGGTCCATCCATGCTATTGCGAAGGGTAAGAAATCCTTCTTTGATATAGCTGCATAGTATTCCATTGTGTAAATGTACCATGGCTTTTTTAGCCACTTATCTACTGATGAGCACTTGGGCTGTGTCCAGATCTTAGCTATTGTAAATAATGCTGCTGTGAACATAGGGGTGCATATATTCTTTCTGCCTGGTGTTTCGAGCTTCTTAGGATATATTCTTAAAAGTGGGATTGTGGGTCAAATGGTAGTTACACTTAAAATTTTTTCAGTAAATTCCATACTGTTTTCCATAGAGGCTGCACCAATCTGCATTCCCACCAGCAGTGTACTAATGTTCCCTGTTCTGCACATCTTCTCCAGCACTTGTCCTTTGTTGATTTATTGATGGTAGCCATTCTGGTGTGAGGTGATACCTTGTTGTTGTTTTAATTTGCATCTCTCTGATGATTAGTGATATCTGATATCTCACAGATCTAGAACAAATATTCCAAAAATGTGTATGGAACCAAAAAAAGATCCCAAATAGCAGCAACAATCTTCAGAAAGAAGAACAAAGTTGGAGGAATCACAATACCAGATATCAAACTCTACTACAAAGCCATTATACTAGTAATCAAAATAGCCTGGTATTGACACTATACAGGCATATAGATCAATGGAACAGAACAGTGACCCCAGAAATTGACCCACATCATTATGGTCAATTAATATTTGACAAAGGAGGCAAGAGCATATACTGGAGTAAAGACAGTCTCTTCAATAAATGGTATTAGGAAAACTGGACAGGTACATGCGAAAACAAAAGAAACTGAATCACCAACTTGCACCATACACAAGAATGAATTCACCCTAGCTGGTTTGACTCAGTGTATAGGGCGTCAGCCTGCAGACTGAAGGGTCCCGTGTTCGATTCTGGTCAAGGGCCAGGGTTGCGGGCTTGATTCTGAGTAGCAGGTGGACAGAGGGTAGCCGATCAATGATTCTTTCTCATCATTGATGTTTCTAGCTCTCTCTCCCTTCCTCTCTGAAATCAATAAAAAATACATTTTTTTTAAAAGAATGAACTCAAAATGGATAAAGAACTTAAATATAAGTCACGGAACCGTAAAATCCTAGAAGAAAACATAGGCAATGACATTTCACATAGCAGAATTTTCACCGATATGTCTCCTAGGGCAAGAGAAACAAAGAAAAAATAAACAAATAGGACTACATCAAAATTAAAAGCTTCTGCACAGCAAAAGAACCATCATCAAAATAAACAAGGAACCCACTATATGGAAGAATATATTTGCCAGTGACACATCTGATAAGGGATTACTTTCCAAAATACATAAAGAACTCATACAGCTCAACAAAAGGAAGACAAATAACCCAATTAAAAAAATGGGCACAGGAACGGAATAGGTACTTTTCCAAAGAGGACATACAGATGGCCAAGAGACATAGGAAAAAAATGCTCAACATCACTAATCCTGTGTTCTTTTGAAATGCACTCTCACCAGGTGTTTTGTTTCTTACCCCCCAAACACTTCCTTACTTTCTGGCACTACAGGATGCTCCAGGCTTATCTTGCACATCTCCTGTTCCAATCCTAGAATCATCCACTTCTCCAAGGAACCCTGGTGCCTGCAAAATTGCTCCTTTAATGAGGCACTAAGTGGGCTCATTGCTTCTGCTGTGTCCCAACTACTAGGCCCTCTCAGCTGACAGAGCAAGGAAAGATATGTGTGTATACTAATCTGTATATACAAACCCATATCTATCTATATTTCTCTGTGTAACCGTTTATACCTCTATCAAGCTAAACATGAGTTTATATTGTCTCCAACACTAATCCATCACTACATGAAATGTTCTAGCGTCCTCCCCTCTCTTATCTGTAACCTCCCACTCCAACAGTAAGAAGCCTGCCTCCCACCATCTGTCATTTAGTTGTTCAATTCCCATATACAAACACGGAGAGCAGTATCAGAATTGCTAACTCATATTCTGCGATAAATAATTTTACCGACCAGAGTACAGTGTTTATGTACAGTGTTTTCTGACTTCAGTTTTATAGACTCCATTTCCAAAGTTACTTATGTCAGCACCTTTCCCACCACCTCACTGAAGGGTTTCATTCATTTGTAATAATTATGTTGTTTTGTCATATTCTGCATTCCATCCTGTGATATCCAATCTCTTAAATATACCTCTATGCATTCAGGTTCAGTCTTTGTGCTGTGAAGGTATATGGGTTTCTGGCAAATGCATCCACCATGAAGGTATCCACCATGACATTTTGATACATAATAGTCTCACTGCCTTAAAGTATCTCCTGTGTTTCACCTATTCAGCCCTCCCCTTGTCTGAAACTCCTAGTAACCACTAATCCTTTTTACCATTCCTATCGTTTTACTTTTTCCAAACTGCCACATAATTGGAACCTCACAGTATGTAGCTTGTATAGACTGGCAATATATATTTAGAGTCATCCATATGCCCGGTTGGTGTGGCTCAGTAGTTGAGCATCAATCTATGAACCAAGAAGTCACAGTTCGATTCCTGGTGGGGCACATGCCTGAGTAGTGGGCTTGATCCCCAGGCGGGGGTGGGGTGGGGTGGGGGTGGGGGCGGTGCAGGAGGCAGCTGATCAATGATTCTCTCTCATCATTGATGTTTCTATCTCTCTCTCCCTCTCCCTTCTTTTCTTAAAATTCATATTTTAAATGAGTCATCCAGGTATTTCTTATGGCTTGATAATTTATTTGTTTTTATTACTGAATAATGATAATATAGCACAGGTGTTTTTTTTATCTTTTCACCTGTTGAAGCACATCTTGGTTGCTTACAGTTGTAATTATGACTAAAGGTGCTATAAACATTCATGTGCAGGTTTTGTGTAGACATATGTTTTCAAATAAGTTGATCAGTATCTGTTTAACATTTAGTTTTCAGGTTGATTACAATTGTTGATTTGTAATGATCTGGCTTTTATAGGACTTCTCAAATATAGCTACTTAAAAATAATGAACACTTTCAAGTGACAAATCTGTTCATAATCAGGCACCATTTTTTATAAAAGTATAAATAATGAATCCATAATATTTTATGGAATAAGGGAAATTTAAATATAGGGTACTTTAAAGAACATTTACATTTAATATTCTTTGAAATATGTGGTCTGGTGTCGCCATTTCCTTTACATCACAAACGGGGAAATTTGTAAGTGTTAACTTAGCTACAAAATTGTTCCTTTATTGCTACCTCACTAATAGAACATGTTAAAAATTACACATTTGAAAATCCAAATAAAAGCATCTGCAAGTTGAAGTAGTAAATACAACACAGTATTAGATAACTAAAGCCAGCTCCCTTTATGTGTCTACATAACAGACAGAACACATGAAATGCCACAAAATAGTAAGAAATGAAAATAATTTCCCTGATATTTCATTTCTAAACATGCTGTGTTTTACATACAGTGTAATCCTATTAAAACACAACTTGTTATTCCATAAGATATGGGTGTGAATTAGAGTGGCAGGCAAATGTGTCCCTAGAAACCTAAACATAACAAAAAAATAAAAGGCCTTTCTATAACACGATCTTGTATCAAATGGCAAGTTAGTCTTTGTCTTTCATGCTACTATTCTAGAGACTCCTTTGTAGATGAATTAATAAAAATTGCCCCCACCTTACAGACCAAGTGACTTGTGTTGATTGGTCCAGTAAGGCTGAGCATAAACTATCCTGGTATCAAGAAAGCTTTAACAGTGTATGCTACGTTTTATTCTGTGTCTTTAGGTATTTAATGTAAAATATTTGAGAAAATAGAGAAAGCCAACTACCTGGGAGAATAAGGGGCTTTATGAATATCATACTTGTTCAATGTATTTCTCCTCTCATGGAAATTACAGCCTTTTTGGTGTCCAAAAATTGAGTCTAAAGCCATGTTGATAACTGCTGGGATTTTCTTCCCTAACCCAAAAGGTTCTGAGATTTATTCATTAAGAGTCTGACTCATTGATTACCAAGAAGCCTGGAGGGCATTAGGGCTTTTTAGTTTTGTGGAAGGAATTCAAGAGAGAATTCTTGGGGTCTAATTTTCTCTGAAGGAGAACACACCTTATGATGTATTAGATAGATAACACCTCTTATAATATATAAAATAATAATAGGGGAAAATCTTCCTCTGTCTCTATCATTGCTCTTCTTTCCCCCATGTGACCAGGGAACCTTCAGATACCTGACTGCCTCCAATATACTAGAATCTCTTTCCATCCTTTGCTCCCATGAAACTTTATAAGTGCCATGCTCTATATCCTTCCAGATTTTAGCTACCTCTCAAATCAAAACCTGGGCCAAATTAGTCATTATTTTTAAGCATCCCAACCCAGAAACATTCATAGTGATTTGAAACCTAATATATATGCTAAATTAAACTCACCTGTGGCCAAGCAGCCTCAAGAAGGAAAGGGATCAAGAACCTATCTCCTGCCTGACTGGCATGGCTCAGTGGTTAAGTGTCGACCTATGAACCAGGAGGTCACGGTTCGATTCCGTGATCGCATGTCCAGGTTGCAGGCTCGCTCCCCAGTGGGGGCATGCGAGAGGCAGCCAATCAATGATTCTCTTTCATCATTGATGTTTCTATCTCTCCCTCTACCTTCCTCTTTGAAATAAAAAAATATATATACATATTTTTTTAAAAAGATCCTATCTCCTTCCCTTTTGAGATTCAACTTCATTAGAGCTTTCTAAATGGCTGGGATATTCCTGACAGAGGTCCCCTGGTAGCAAAAAACATTCAAGTTCCCCCAAGAAAAAAAGAGGGAGTCTGGTTCAGTGACTTAGGCTCAACACCAGGGCCTTGAGGTTTGTGGGAGACAGTGTGTTCTAGATACACTGTGCCCCTGTGGTTAGAAACCCAATTATACGGGGCCACCTGGGCAGAGCTGTCATGTTTGGGAACAGTGGCTGATTGTGTGAGCATAATTCCAATAAACTGTCATCTTGAGAGTCCTTGTCCTCAGTGACATCCTGCTGCTCACACAGGGTTCTGCAGCAGAAAGGACAACCTTGGGGCAGGACACGGACTCTTTGGAGCCTGTTGGAACCAGTTTTCAGCAGTGACACCATGCAGAAGTGATTAAAATCAGAACTTTCAATGGACTGACCAGTTCCTTCCATGTGATACTTTGAAACAAGACTGCTCCCTTTGGATTAAATAAGTTCCCAGGATTTATGGACAATTTGGGGAATGAGGAGGCTTTAAGAGAGATACAGAATAACCTTTAATATAGAAGAATGAATTTAATTTTAATTACTTAAGCAAGTAATTAAAACATAAAGACAGCCCTGGCTGGTTTGGCTCAGTGGATAGAGCGTCAGCCTGTGAACTGAAGGATCCTGGGTTCGATTCTGGTCAAGGGCATATGCCCGAGTTGTGGGCTGGATCCCCGGTGGGGGGCATGCAGGAGGCAGCCAATCGGTGATTCTTCATCATCAATGTTGTTTCTATCTCTCTCTCCCTCTCCTTTCCTCTCTGAAATAAATAAAAATATATTAAAAAAATAAAAAATAAAGACAGATGCCCAAATATTGAATCCAAAACTAATGGAGGTCATACAGTTATTATTTAATAGGTCATACAGTTCATTGTGAATCTCTAGGAGCAGAAGTGTTGCCAAATTTGTTTAAGCACTGAATCTTTTTTTTTTTAACTAAGCATTTTGAAGGATTGGATTCCAAGGAACACTGGGAAAATGCTTCTCTAACGGCAGATTTAGATGCTGGATGGTTGCTTCACTGTCTCAGAGTAGGTTAGCTCCTGCTCTGTGGTGTTAATCACAATGTCCTAATGACGAACCCAAGGAAGGCAGAGTGCGCAGGAGACGGTGCTGAAATGAGATCGAAGCTTTCTCCTTGGCTCCATCTATCCTTTGCCTTTGAATAATGAGCACCACCTGCAACCACTTATTAGCTCCATAAGTAAGAGTTTTTGTCTATTTTATTCTCTTATGTATCTTTGGTGCCTGGCACAAGTGCTCAATAACTACTATTTGTCGACTAAGTGAACTTTTGGCCTTCACTGTCTTGGCAAAGTTACTAAAAACCTAATATTGACTTTTTTTTTTGCTTAGTGTGTGCCTTGCAGCTGCAGAACAGATCCTTCTGAAGATTCAGGAAGTATGAGAACAGTAATGACATCTCATTTGTAAATAAAATGAAGCCCATATTTGCCCAAGTCAGACCAACCTGGGATGGGGAGCAGGGATACACTGAAGCCATTTCGAGCCCCACCAGCTGAAACCCCCAGTTCCATATTGCCCAGTGTATAAGAATGATCTTTATCAACTTCTATGGCAATGTAAGTTTTATAAATAAATGCAATCAATATAAATAATCAGTATGTAAATACAAATTTAAAATATTTTCTTTCTATTCTCTACTAAACTATATGTCATGAAACTACTTACCATGTGACACAGGGTAAAATGGTCATCAAATCACTCTAATAATTTCTAATTCATTATTGAATTTTAGAAATTGCTGGCATGATCTTATCTATCCTATCTAATAAAAGAGAAACATGGTAATTAGTGTACGACCGCTACCCTTCCCATTGGCTAATCAGGGCGATATGCAAATTAACTGCCAGCCAAGATGGCGGCCGGCATCCAGGCAGCTTAAAGTGAAAATGAGGCTTGCTTGCTTCAGTGACGGAGGACTCCAAAGTTCCCCGCCTATTGCTGCAGGCCTCTGAGTTGCAACTCTAAGCAACTATGTTACAAATATAGAAGCTAAACAAAACCCCAGAAACCTGCTTTAGTCCGCCGGGCTTCAGCCAGCAGGATTGCAACATTGTTTCAAATACAGAAGGTAAACAAAGGCCAGAAATCTGCTTTCAGTAGTGGAGGCCTAAGAGCTGGAGCCAAGCCTCAAAGCTAAAGCTGGCCCAGAATAAAAAAAAAAAGAAAAAAAGGAGCGGTTGGGAGCTTCAGTCACCCGCCAGCCTGAAAACAGCCCTCAGCCCCTCACCCAGACTGGCCAGGCACCCCAGTGGGGACCCCTACCCTGATCCAGGACACCCTTCAGGGCAAACCAGGCCTCTATCCTATATAGTAAAAGGGTAATATGCCTCCCAGCACTGGGATCAGCAGAGCCGTGAGGCCTCCCGGCACCAGGATCAGCATGACAGGGGGCAGCGCCCCAACCCCCTGATCCGCCCTGTGGCTCTGTGTGTGACAGGGGGCAGTGCCCCAACTCCCCTATCGGCCCTACTCTGTGAGTGACAGGGGGGAGCTCCCCAACCCCCTGATGGGCCCTGCTCTGTGCGTGACAGGGGGTGGCACCGCAACCTCCCCATCGACCCTGCCTTGAGTGTGACAGGGGGCAGTGCCCCAACCCCCCAATCGGCCCTACCCTGAGTGTGACTGAGGTTGGCATCGCAACCTCCCAATCCGCCCTGCTCTGTGCATGACAGGGGGCGGTGCCCCAACTCCCCAATCAGCCCTGCTCTGAGCCCGACTAGGGGCTGCACCTAGGGATTGGGCCTGCCCTCTGCCACCTGGGAGCAGGCCTAAGCCAGCAGGTCGTTATCTCCTGAGGGGTCCCAGACTGCGAGAGGGCACAGGCCGGGCTGAGGGACCCCCCCGCCCCCCTGAGTGCACAAATTTTTGTGCACCGGGCCTCTAGTGTATATATAAAAGCCTAAGCAAACGAACAACTGGTTGACCGGTCGCTATCATGTGCACTGACCATCAGGGGGCAGATGCTCAACACAGGAGCTGTCCCCTGGTGGTCAGTGCACTCCCACAGCCAACCTCCCTTGGCCCTGACCGGCCCTGATCTCCGGCCAGGCCAAGGGACCCCACCTGTGCACGAATTTGTGCAACGGGCCTCTAGTATTTGGTAAGCTCTCATAAAATGGAAAGTGGCTTGTCTCTAAGCTACAGTTTTGTGGAGGAAACTGTACCAAACTCTCCCAGTGACCTCACCATTAAACCAATGGTCATTAGATTAGGGGCCAGGTACTTGCTTCAGTGGCAGGGTGATGGGATGGGCTGTCCTCATGTTCTGGATGCTAGTGCTTCTCACATAGCCTGAACCTGAAGGGCCTTTGCTTCCACTCCCACCTACAACACTGCCACCAGCCAGGCGTGTCCCACCACTCCTGCCAGTCCTGACCCCTCCTGGGCAGCAGGCAGGGACTGTGTTCCCTTCAGCTACTACCTTGGTCTGCTCAGTTTATGCCCCAATGTCCAGGTGCACCAGTCCCAAGTCCCATCGCCACCTACGCAGTGGCTGTTGGATGTTGTCATTCTGTGACATGTGGTCTAACATAAACTATTTGCCAATCATCAGGGCAGTATATTTTAACCTGCAGTAAAGTGTATATTAGCTGAATATCAGCGATGGCCCAATCCCTTCTGAGTAGTTCAGAAAGTCTCAAAGTCCTCTCCCACATCTATTCAAATCAAGTATGAATGCTTTTCCTTTATCTCATGATATCTACCATTTCTTCTTCTATCTCTCACCTCCATAAAATGGCTCCCATATTTAGGTGTTGATTCCTGGAAGCAGATACTGAGTTTGCTTTATCTCTTAAAGTCACTCATTTAGTGTTGCCCTGCTGATGCTCTATCTCTGAGCTAAAGCAGGATAAAATCTCTTCTTTTGGCCTGAATGCTCACAGTTGCCAAGCCAAGGCTGCCTTTTTCTCTTAGTAACTTACTCCTTCCTACAACCTTGAGTCTCATGATAACATTATCAGAAAACAACCTGACCATCATACCACCCTTAGTTTACTGTTGTCTCCCACAATTCATCATCTTCTGTATTAAGCCTGTACATATTTTCCAGTTTTATTGACATATAATTGACCTACACCATTGTATAAGTTTAAGGTGTACAGCATAATTACTTGATTTACATATATTGTGAAATGATCACCACAATAAATTCAGCTAACATCAGGTAGACATAAGAAGAAAAAGATTTTCTTCTTGTGATGAGAACTCTTAGGATCTACCCTCCTAACCAACTTTTCACGATGCCATACAGTAGTGTTAGTGATAGTCATCATGTTGTACATTACATCCCAGGCACTTATTTATCTTATACCTGGACATGTGTACCTTTCGACCACCTGTATCTAATTCCCCCACTCCCTACCTCCATCTGTCACCTCTGGTAACCAAAAATATGATCTCTTTTCCTATGAATTTATTTATTTTTAAGATTCCACATAAAAGTGAGATCATACAGTATTTGTGTTTGACTTATTTTACCTAGGATACTGCCCTCAAGTTCCATCCAGGTTGTCACAGATGGCAGAATTTTCTTCTTTTTCATGGCTGAATATTCCATTGTATTAATATACCACAACTTCTTTATCACTTCATCCTTTTATGGACACTTAGGTTGTTTCCACATCTCGGCATTTGTAAATCATGCTGCTAGATAGCACTTCAACAGAGTGTTTTGTTTCCTTCCGATATATGCTCAGAGTGTAATTGCTTAATCATATTGCCCATTTTTAAATTGGATTATTTGGGTGTTTTTTTTTGCTACTGAATTGTATGATTTCTTTATATATTTTATTTTTTTAAATATATTTTTATTGATTTCAGGGAGAAAGGGAGAAGGAGAGAGAGATAGAAACATTAATGAGGAGAGAGAATCATTGATTGGCTGCCTCCTGCATGTCCCCTACTGGGGGTCGAGCCCTCAACCTGGGCATGTGACCTTGACCAGAATAGAACTTGGGACCCTTCAGTCCGAATGCTGACACTCTATCCACTGAGCCAAACCAGCTAGGGCTATATATTTTAAATATTAATCCCTTATCAGATATATTATTAGCAAATATTTTTCCTATTCTGTAGGTTGTCTTTTCACTCTATCAATCATTTCTTTTGCTGTACAACCTATACATTTTGACACTCTTTCTGTCCTGAATAATTCCCCCCACCCCCAATAGCTTGGGAGCTTAAGAAGAGGGCTTGGATCCCCAATGGTTTAAGGGGAATTGTTCTCAACATGCTGGGCATCAGGAGTAGCCAGTTACATGGTACCAAGGCATGAAAATAGAAAACTCCGTAAGTGAATTGGATTTGCATCAAGGGTTGAAAACCCTTCGCCTAGGGGTCTCATTTGTCCAAAGCAAGTACTCAATTTTCCCCTCCATTTATCAGGCCCTCTGCTGGCTCTGCCGGCATGCCTCCACGGGGTCTCCTAGGACATTCATATACAACTTGGTTGTTACTCTGGAACCCTTGCCACTCTGTGAACTACTCCTGTGGACAGTGATGCACAATTTCCTTTAGGTTAATTCTGTAAGTTGCATTAAAAAAAAAAAGATCTGACATCACAAGGAAACCACTTTTAGTTGCTCCATTTCCTGGAGCCTACAGCTGGCAAAATGCCTAAGACAAGATGTATTCAAGTCAAAGCAGAACTGTGTTAGGAGAAACAGATGGCCCACCTAAGGTGGCAAAATTGCTTTCTTGAGGGGAGAGGGAGGGTGGTTAATTCGCCTCTGCCTCTAGGAAGGTGGGGATGTGTGGAGGCAAAATAAATAAAACACGTTGCAAATGCATCCCACAGATGAACAGAATAATCGGTGCTGAGCAAGGCTACAGGAGGCATCTTTCTGCCTCCAAGCAGGCTGTGGGAACTTGTCACTTGCCTATTAAAATGCCCCCAGAACCTGAAAATCATTCCATCAGAGGAAGTAGTAAGAACCAACACATAATTAAGGAAACCAACCATTAGTAACCCTCTCTGAGAGCTGCTGATGAGGGACTGAGAAGGTTGGGGCTGAGCCAGGAGGTTCAGGAAAATGACTGAATAGAAAACAAAACAGTGAGAATTGTTTTGTGCCTCATCTGAAGAAAGCTGGGATGGAGGTGGTTGGAGGGGTAGGAGATAGGTAGTCTGCCATTGTTTAGGAAAGGGGAGGCCAGGCAAGTGAGGAATTGTTGCAGATTACCCAACACTTTCCAGAGGAGAGACACTTTTCCTGGTGGTCACTGGTGTTCAGATCACCTGGAAAACACATTCCATTCACAAGGCTTTCCAATGCCCGGATGAAACGCCCCTTAAATTTAATCCAGCTCTTTTGTGCGGAATCTTTGCTCAACAAATAACATTCTGGTTATGAATTGGGTCACCCAGCTACCCTGATAATGGGCAGGATTGAAGTCACTGGGAAGTTATTTTATAGCTGTTACAGACAAACACATCTGTGTTCTGTTTGACATGTTAGTCATTGGAGGGTTTGGTTAGCATAGGTTAAGCTGCAAACAATTGCCTGGCAGTGCAGACAAAATCCACTCTTCGGACCTGCACAGGTGAGTGCCAGACCCAGAACTCTGTCAAGCTCCCCGAGCAGCCCTGGGCCTGCTTCCCTGACGTCTGTGCCCCTCTTTAAATTCAACACAAACCATCCCGAAAGGTCATCTCCCTACTAGCTCGTTTAAAGTCAGCCCAGGGTCATTCTGAAGAAGCGGTTCTCACCCTGTGGGTCGCGACCCCTTTGGGGGTCGAATGACCCTTTCACAGGGGTCGCCTAAGACCATCAGAAAACACATATATAATTACATATTGTTTTGTGATTAATCACTATGCTTTAATTATGTTCAATTTGTAACAATGAAATTGGGGGTCACCACAACATGAGGAACTGTATTAAAGGGTCGCGGCATTCGGAAGGTTGAGAACCACGGTTAAAGTATCTTCTCTATAATGGATTCTAGTGTCTCAGAGCCCAGAGCCTTGGGAAACATATTGCATTATCTGTAAACATACTGTGAGCATAAGGTTTCATCAAGTAACAAACTTACAGCTTGTGGTCCCTGCTGATCTCTTTATCTTGAGGGGGTGGGCCGTGGGGAGACCACACGATAGTGCACCCAGGGTCCTTCAGCAAGGGGTGGCAAAGGAAGGATGATGCTACCAAACACAGTTCATACCCAGACTTCTTTGTACTCCTTGATCAAGTAGCTTGAAAAGGGGAGTGATTTGAGTTCAATGAAGAAAGGGTAGAGTGTTCCCCTCCGTAAGAACAGAGCTCAAATGTACTCTCTGTCAGCTCTGCTCACCGTAGCTCTGGAAGGTGCAGAGCTTTGCCCATTTCCCCCATCAGAGAGAACATATGTGTCTGTGACTTGCTCTGGCATGCCCATCCCTGACTGTTATAAAGGCGGAGCACCAGCTGTTACTCTTTCGTAGTTGTTTCCTCCGTAGGAAGTAAGTAGTGGACACCTCTTGGTGGATTTTTCACACTTATTTGCTGTAGGACATCTGTCCATTGGTCTTTTGGTAACCTTCAGAACGAGACAGAAGCAGCATTGACCCAACTGTTGAAAATACCTGTTCGTCTTCCATTCCAAAAATTGCCCTGTATCCCTTGAAAAGAGCAAACTATCTTCCCTTTAAATGAAAAATGGAAAAATTAATATTGCATATGAATTTCTTTTTCCCCCAATTTGGAAGTCGGCCAAAGGACTACTAAGGATAGCTAACATAATTGTCTCAAAAACAGTTATTCTATAAATAAAATAAGAGCTACATCTCCTGCAACTGAGATTTATAGAAGTTCTGGGAAATGGCAAAGTGGGGTTTGCAATTCAGTATGTTTACTGCTCTCAGGGGCTGTGGCTAATCTCTCATGAAGCAAGGGTTCAGTTGGGTAGAGGTTGAGTAATGAGAATAGAGATGCATTGTGTAACTCCTTCTTCCCCTTTACTTATTGTGGATCAGTGAATGTCATATCTCAAGCTATGGGCCAGCTTAATAGATTCAATTTTTTTAGTATCTCACATCATGAGAGCTCAGCCATAGATAACTGAGGCCATTATATCTGTCTCTGTGGTGATACTGAGTTTGCCTGACAGATTCACGTAAAGGCATTTTGGTAGCCTTTTCTTTCATGGGAAAGAGAACTGATATTCAATGATTACTTATTCTATAGCCACACCACCTTTATTTCTCATGGCAAATCTGTGAGATCACTGTTATTTCCCCAAGGTCATGGATGGGATTGGGAGGCAGAGACATTAAGTAACTTGCACAAGGCAACAGAGTACCTGCACAGCTTAACACAAACATGCTCTCTTCTGGTCAGGCTTATACAGGAGAAGTGAGGTGAAAATGCTGTAGAGCTGAAGTGTAGGATTTAAACCTCAGCCCATGGGACTCCAAAGCCACTGCCCCTTCTGCTGTACATGTAACGACATCACCACACTAACTTCTTAGTTCTGCTGCTGTGTATTTTGTTCAATTTTTAAATATTGTGGTTAAAAAACACACAGCACAATTTACTACCATAACCATTTGTAAAGGTACAGTTCAGTGGTTTTAAATATGTTCATAATGTTGTGCAACGATCACCACCATCCATCTCCATAACTCTTTCCATCTTGAAAAACTGAAACTCTGTTCTGATTAAACAATAACTGCTCACTCCTCCCTCCCCCCAGTCCTTGGCCACCACCATTCTACTTTCTGTCTCTATGAATTTGACTACTCTGACTCCCTCATATAAGTGAAATTATACAGCATTTGCATTTTTATGACTGCCTTATTTTACCATAATATCCTCAAGCTTTCTGCATGTTGCAGTTTACTGTCAATTTTCTTCATTTTTAAGGCTGAATAATATTCCATGAATATATGTACCACATTTTGCTTACCTATTCATTTGTCAATGGACACCTGGGTTGCTTCTGTGCTTTATCTACTGTGAATAATGCTTCTATAAATGCTGGTAAACAAATATCTCTTTGAGGCCCTGCTTTCAATTCTTTTGGGTCTATGCCCAAAAGCAGAATTGCTGGATCACATGGTAATTCAATTTTTAATTACTTGAGCCACCTCCATTACTGTTTTCAATAGCGTCCGTACCATTTTACAGTCCCACCAACTGTACACAGGGGTACCCACTTCTCTACATCCTCACCAACTCTTGTTTCAATTTTTTAATAGTTAGCCATCTGACTGCATGTAAGGTAGTATTTCATTATAGTTTCAATTTGCATGTCCCTAATGATTAATGATATCGAGCATTTTTTCATGGGCTTATTGGCCACTTGTATATCTTTTTTGGAGAAATGCCCATTTTTGATTGGGTTGTTTGTTTTTGTGTCATTGTGTGTGGACTCTGGTCTGTTGTAAGAGCCTCCTAAACAACTCTCCCCCTTGCCAGACAGTCCTTGCTCCCATCTCCTGGTTACTAGATGTATCATCCTAAAGCACAGCTACCCCGGACTTCCGCTCAAAGAGAGGAAAGCTCCCACATTCCCAAGGCAAACCCTAGAAATTGTCTGGGGTCCTCCAGGTCCTCTCGCAAAGTGTGAGGTTCTAGGACTAGAGCGCTCATTTCATGTTTTTGGGTGCCTTTTCATCTAAGTAGTGCTTTCTGAGGAGCTACCATATGCAAGAGTTCTGTTTCATGATCATCTGTGAGAAGAGAGTAGTCTAGAACTCTTTCTCTTGTCGCCACACAAAGTCTTTTTCCTTTAAGTTGTTTTCTTGCGCCACCTGGTGTTAAAACTAAACAGTGGCAAAGCAGAAACATACTCTAAATGTTTTATCTCCAAGTTGAGGACTTTTAGCACAGGAAAGGAAATTTAGGGACCATTTAAACAGCTGCCTCATTTTGTGGATTAGTAATTTATCCAGGATTTACAGGAAGGACTGCATCTAGATTTCCTGAATCCTAGGCGCCTCAATTTTCTACCACATCCCCATAGCTTCTTACTTAAGTAAGCCTCCAAAAGAATTGGGCCAGAATGATACCACCTTTGGAAGAAGACAAAAAAAAAAAAGAAAAAGAAAAAAAAAGGATACTAACATTTACTTATCCCTTATTTAAGCCAGTTATTGTGCTAAGTACATTTACAAACATCTCCCTTGTTCTTCACGGGTCGTTTGTTCTTATTTCTGTTTTACAAATTGACAAGTAATATTCAGATAGGTTGGGTAACTCATTAAAGTCCGTGCACCTTGAAAGGAACTGTGGGCCGTGAGGCTGTGGTGGGCGGGGGGGGGGGGGGGGGGGGGGGGGCGTGTCTTGGCCCATCCTCCACGCCTCTGTCGGCCCCTCCCGCCATGGCCCCTGGTTCCCTGTCTGCCAGCAGCTCCGTTCCCGCTGCTGCCACTCACACCCGCTGACAGTGTGGATCGGGGCTGGCAACCACTGCTTGCACCCGCTGATGGTGCCGAACAATCAGGACTGGCACTGGGTGCCAACAGCAGGTGCGAGGGCCGGGCGGGACCACAGCGCATGGGAGCAAAGAATTTTCACTAACCACCAGAGGCTCGCCCCAATGACAGTGACCAGTGCCCCACCTTGGTCTGGCGCCCCCGCTCACCTGCTCCACCATCCTGCTGCAGCTGATGCCGGCCATGTTCCACACATGCCACCTGGTGGTCAGCACACGTCATAGTGACCAGTTGTTAGGTTGTTTGGGTTGTTCCACCATTCGGTCTATTTGCATATTAGCCTTTTATTATATAGGATTATTCATTCATAATTATTCATTCCCTCTTGCCCTTGCCACAATTCTGTGCATGGGCCAAATATATACTCCCTGCCTGTAGTGACTTTGGGCTTGGCCAAATCAACTTTCTGTGGTCAATGAAATGTGAATGCACTGATATGTGCTACAAGTGAGCAAAGCTTTAAATTTCGTAATTTGATTGGATGCACTTCCTCTTAACTTCCTCTGGGAGAATAACATGCCTTAGGCAGCGGTTCTCAACCTGTGGGTCGCGACCCCTTCGGGGGTCAAACAACCCTTTCACAGGGGTCGCCTAAGACCATCGGAAAACACATATATAATTACATATTGTTTTTGTGATTAATCACTATGCTTTAATGATGTTCAATTTGTAACAATGATATTGGGAGTCACCACAACATGAGGAACTGTATTACAGGGGTCACGGCATTCGGAAGGTTGAGAACCACTGCCTTAGAGAGTGGTTGTTTTTTCAAGCCTGGTTCCTGGAGTGAGATGATACATGGATCTGAGCTGAAGCCAGCTGAGCTGAGCTGACAGTCACACCTGGCCCACAGTTAGCCTGCAGCCCTCATGATATGTGAACAATTAGTAAGTGTTTTTTAAGCCATTGGGAATTTGAGGGTGTTTGTTGCTCTAGGAAAAGCTGACCAATACAGGGTTTGAAAAATGTCTGACTCCAAAATCTCTCCGGGACCTCACTTTGAAAAAGACCCGTGCTCCCAGGAAGATGTCTAATTTGACTAATTCAAGAACCTGTGTTAGGTCTTACATTCCTGACTTTCTCACCTCCTTCAAGTCTTTGCTTGATTCCACTTTCTCACTGACACTTATCTTGAGCCTCCATTTTAATTATGCAGCCTGCTCCCCCGTCTCTGCCTGCCCAGTACTTTTGATTTCTCTTACCTTGGTTTACTTTTTTCTCTCTTTAAAAGCACTTATTACCACTCAATATACTCCACAATATCTTATTTATAATGCATATAGTTTAAATGTCTCCCCAGCTGAGTTTTAAGAAGGAAGATTTTTTCTTTTGGTCTGTTTTGTTTACTGTCATCACTTAAACAGTGCCTGGCTCATAGTAGGTGCTAAAAGGTTTTTGTTAAATGATGAATGAGCTGAAACCGGTTTGGCTCAGTGGATAGAGCGTCGACCTGCGGACTGAAAGGTCCCAGGTTCGATTCCGGTCAAGGGCATGTACCTGGGTTGCGGGCACATCCCCAGTAGGAGATGTGCAGGAGGCAGCTGATCGGTGTTTCTCTCTCATCGATGTTTCTAACACTCTGTCTCTCTCCCTTCCTCTCTGTAAAAAATCAATAAAATATATTTTTTAAAAAAATTTATAAAATGATGAATGAATATATGAAAACACTTCTGAAAGAAGTGGGAGCTGGTGTATTTTAATAATATGACCAGTAGAGGTCATAGATGAGTTCTTTAACCATCTTGGATCAGCAACTACTTTAATACAAGGTTCTGTTCACTCTGGATGTCTCAAGAATGTGTGTGGATGGCCACGTGATCAATTTGGTGGCGGTAGTTGGCATAGGCCATGAGAACTGCCGAAGGCTCAGATTGGTTTTTCTTCCATGTATGACCTAGTCTTGGGAGCTAAGCAAAAAAAAAAAAAAAAAGTTGTATCCACTTTTATAAATTTATAAGTTGCTTATAAATAAAAGTTAAATCCAGTAAAACTACCAGAAAAGACAGTCAATGCCTATTTAAAAATAGTTTTTTTTAAAATCCCCACCTAAGGAGTTTTTCCCATTGATTTCTAGAGAGATTGGAAGGGAGGGTGGAGGGGGTGAGAGATAGAAACATTGACATGAGAGAGTACATCGATTGGTTGCCTCCCACAGGTGCCCCTACCAGGGCTGTGGAACCTGTGACCCAGGTACATGCCTTTGACCCGGCATCAAACCCGAGACCCTTCCGTCCTTGGGCCAAAGCTCTAACCACTGAGCAACCACCCAGGGCATAAATACTTATTTTTAATTGCAAATCTTTCTGGATTAATAACAATATAACCTCCCAAAAGTGTGTGTGTGTGTGTGTGTGTGTGTGTGTGTGTGTGTGTATGTATTTATAGGTATTACTATTAGGACTCTTTACCAATCTTTTCCTCTCCTCTTTTACAATGGCAAGCCAAAAATCACAAGCCATGATTCTGCCTGAGTGTGGTTTATTCACCCTGACTCAACAGCTCATGCCTAAGTGTCATAGTATATTGACTACATAGGGGGAGGGTATAAAGGAAGGCTGACACTAGTTTGGAAGCAAATAATTTTCTTAGATTTGAATATTGGTTTTGATTGACTGGTTAGTCTAAGCATGAAAATTTGAGAAGGAAAGAAATTTAATTTTATTAACTGCTTCCTGCACATCAGGCATTGTGATAAGTAGTTTTACATGTTATCTGACTCACTCCTTGAAATGAACAATATCAAAGATAACACCTAGAACTTAGTAGAAGGTCATTAATTACTGAATAAATGAGTTAATGAGTGAGTGAGTAAATTCGTGCACTGGGATATATATATATATATATATATCCTATATAATAAAGAGGTAATATGCAAATTGACCATCACTCCAACACACAAGATGGCCGCCCCCATGTGGACACAAGATGGCCTGCTGGGGAAGGCAGTTGGGAGGGACCAGGCCTGCAGGGGAGGGCAGTTGGGGGGGACCAGGCCTGCAGGGGAAGGCAGTTGGGGGGGGGACCCAGGTCTGCAGGGTAGGGCAGATAGGGGCAATAGGTCTGGCAGGGGAGCAGTTAGGCGTCGATCAGGGTGGCAGGGGAGTGGTTAAAGGGGGGATCAGGCCGTCAGGCAGAAGTGGTTAGGAGCAATCAGGCAGGCAGTCAGGCTAGCGGTTGGAAGCCAGCAGTCCTGGATTGTGAGAGGGATGTCGGACTTCCCGGTGGGTTTGGGCCTAAAGGGGCAGTCGGACATCCCTTAAGGGGTCCCAGATTGGAGAGGGTGCAGGCTGGGCTGAGGGACACCTCCCCCCCCCCCCATGTATGAATTTCATGCACTGGTCCTCTAATACATAAAGAATGTATATATATTTGTTTGGATTTGACTAAGAACCTCTAATTTGTTCATGCACACTTGGCATCTTTATGTTCTGTGTGGTGACATTGCTTGTAGTGAATGTATTTCATGTAGTGAATGTATTCCTATGTTCATTTACTGGGCACTGAAAAGTATGCATAGAAGATGGTTCCTGTCACAGACTCTGGAAGGTAGGCATGAATGGAGAGCTAAGGTGAGCAGATATTACTTCTGCTCTTGCTATGAAATTGACCTATCCTTCAGGTTCTGTACAATGAAAATAATAATTACATAATTCTTACCGTTCTACTTTACAACATGTCTCAAGATAAATATGGGATGCCATACCAGAAAAGTTTTGGAGTGATTCAGGCAATAATTGTGGGGTTAATAAAATTTTTCTATGATGTCCCTTGGGGAGGGAGTGTGACTAAGTCACAAACTCCATCCTGTTACACTCCTTGCCCTAGCTGTCTTTGTCTAACTGAACAATCATCTCAATATCATATACTACCTACCCCTGTTTGGCCTCCATGGGTGGCATGGATTTCCAAGCTGAAGAAATCCAATGTGTTGGAATATTAGGGATGATTATTTTCTTGAGCTTTGTGTTGGTAAACATCCAGATAACATAGTTTTGTTCTATTGTGAGGCTTGTAGGTAGCTAGATAAATGCAAGGATAGATTCTCTCATGTGATGATGTGAAGGAGAATATGCCAACTACTCAAAATATTTTTAATGTGGAGCATGTTGGGTTGGAGGGTGGGGAACAGCAGACATTGGAAAAGCTCCCTCGGTGAGTTTGTGGAGGTTCATTTTCACTCCAACAGAAGTGAAATAGGACTTCTTTCTTCCTCTCTCTCTTTCCTCCCCTTCTGCACTGAGAGCTTTAGTTAACAGGCATGAAATACATTCACTACAAGCAAAGTCACCACACAGAACATAAAGATGCCAAGTGTGCATGAACAAATTAGAGGTTCTTAGTCAAATCCAAACAAATATATACCTGATAATGGCTTTGGCTGGAATATATTTTTATATTTTATAGCATGTTCACATTTGCCAGTGGTTAGCAAAGATTAAGCTTGCCAAACCTTAATGTGGTACAAATGCCACGTTCAAGGCAGAGTAAGTGGACCGCTACAGGATCTGGCAAATCAAAAGCATTATCAACAGCTGTGGTTTTCAAATGCTTTGTGAGACCGAATAATAAAGCACATGTGCATTTAGAGTCGGCATTACTTCTCTCATTAATTTTTAGAATATAACTTATGATCACTGGTAGTTTCAGATGGTTTTATGGTTTCAATCAACTTCCCATTAGACGTGATAATAGCCAGAAGGCAAAAATTGATCAAGTCACTAATTAATTAACTAAGAACTTACTGAAAGACTACTCTGTTCAGAGTCATACACTTAGTGCTAATCATGGCCAATAACTTCAGACCCCTCCCCATCCATACTTTTGCCAGGATTGCCATGAGTATAAGTGTTAATATGAATTTCACTTCTTTCCATTGATCACCATTAGAGAACACATCTTTAGAAATAAAAAAGTCAAAAGGGAGAAGAATTGCCATAAGGATAATAAAGAAAAACAGTGACTCTAAATTGTTAAATAATTTATCTCTATAGCGTAGGACTCTACATATGGCTCCAACTATCTGATATCAAAAACCATTTGAAAAGTGACAGGATGACATTTTGCTGATCTAGTGACTTGAATTGATAAAGTTTCATCATAAATATGACCATAGCCTGGCCAGTGTGGTTCAGTGGTTGAGCATTGACCCATGAACCAGGAGGTCACAGTTTGATGCTGGGTCAGGGCACATGCCCAGATTGCAGGCTCAATACCCAGTAGGGGGCGTGCAGGAGGCAGCCAGTTGATGTTTCTCTCTTAGCATTGATGTTTTTCTCTCTCTCTTCCTTCCTCTCTGAAATCAATAAAAACATATTTTTAAAAATAAAATAAATAGGAGCAACTAAGATGGCAGCATAGGTAAACACCGGGAAATTATTGCCTCACACAACAATTGAAAATTACCCCAAAGGACTGAGCAAACATCATCCAGAACAACAGGAAGGCTGGCTGAGTGTAAATTCCACAACTAGAAGGAAAGAAAAGCACGCTGAGAGCCAGAGGCGCTGCGGAGGTGAAGTGCAGAGGTACTGCGGCTCGCGCGCGCGAGGAAAGGGGGTGGCGCCTGAGGACGCGGCTGTCTTTTTGAATCACAAACTCCCGACGGCTCTGAACTCCGGTTGCGGGAAGTCTCTGGGGACCCAGGTCTCACACGGGGAGAAGCTGGTCTGTCCGGCAGCGAGCGAACTTGAGGGCGGCTTTCCCTCAGAGGTGCTTGCAGCTCCGGGCGGAGAATCGGCCATGGCCGCTTTCTCCGCCCTCTGACTCCCTGAGACCCCGCCCCACCCAGGCTGCCGCAGAGGCTTTTGCATGTGAATGTACCTAACTGCAGCCGAACCAGGCAGACCTGGAACTTCCAAGAGAAGGCCCAAGGCCCCGCAGCGGCTTGCATTGCTTCACAGCTGAGCCTCTTCGTGGCTCCTGCTGTGTGGCCTCAGGCAGAGGCTGAATTAGCACCTCCTTAGATCCAGGAGCCACTGTACCCAGTGGTCAGAGGGGGTCCATCCAGACTGCAACTCCTCAGATCCATAAGGGACGCACTCAGGGAGCAGACTCAGTGAGCACCAAAGCCCCACTGAAGCAAGTCTTGCCCCAGAAGGGTGTCTTCAGCACAGAAGTTCTCCCACTTTAGACACAGCTGATTCTCACAGCCAATTGGCCTGGAGGTCAATTCCTCCCAGTGATTCTACAACAACCAAGGCACCAAGAGTGCACCAAGAGTGTCCACCCCAGGTAACTGGGGAGGCTGAGCTACTGGGCCCTACAGGACACCTGGCGCACAGGGCCACTCTATCAACACAGGGAAGCTGCCAAAATGCGGAGACAAAGAAACAGGTCACAAATGGCAGAAATGGAGGAAAGCAAACGATTGGATATAGAGTTTAAGGCCACAGGTTATAAGGTTTTTCAAGAATTTTATGGAAACCGCCGATAAATTTAATGAATCCCTCAATAAGTATAGGGAGACCATGGAGGACATGAAAAAGGACCAACTAGAAATTAAGCATACACTGACTGAAATAAAGAATAATTTACAGAGATCCAGCAGCAGAAAAGAGGATCCCAAGAATCAAGTCAAAGATTTGAAATACAAAGAAACAAAAAATACCCAACCGAAAAATAAAAAAGAAAAGAGATTCCAAAAATATGAAGATAGTGTAAGGAACCTCTGGGACAACTTCAAGCGTACCAACATCAGAATTATAGGGGTACCAGAAGGAGAGAGAGGGCAAGATATTGAAAACCTTTTTGAAGAAATAATGACAGAAAACTTCCCCTACCTGGTGAAAGAAATGGACTTACAAGTCCAGGAAGCGCAGAGAACCCCAAACAAAAGGAATCCAAGGAGGACCACACCAAGACACATCATAATTAAAATGCCAAGAGCAAAAGATAAAGAGAGAATCTTAAAAGCAGCAAGAGAAAGACAGTCAGTTACCTACAAGGGAGTACCCATACGACTGTCAGCTGATTTCTCAACAGAAACCATGCAGGCCAGAAGAGACTGGCAAGAAATATTCAAAGTGATGAATAGCAAGAACCTGCAACCAAGATTACTTTATCCAGCAAAGCTATCATTCAGAATAGAAGGTCAGATAAAGAGCTTCACGGATAAGAAAAAGCTAAAGGAGTTCATCACCACCAAACCAGCATTATATGAAATGCTGAAAGGTATTCTTTAAGAAGAGGAAGAAGAAAAAGGAACTCTTACCATTTGCCACAGCATGGATGGAACTTGAGAGCGGATAAATACCACAGGATCTCACTCATTTGTGGAATATAATGAACAACATAAGCTGATGAACAAGGACTGATCCAGAGACGGAGAGGCATTGATTGGACTGTCGGGACTTGGAGGGAAGGTAGGGGAGGGTGGGGGTAAGGGGGAAAGATCAACCAAAGGACTTATATGCAAGCATATAGGCCTAACCAATGGACATGGACAACGGGGGGGTGAGGGCATGAGCGGGGGTGGGGGGGGGTGGGGGGTAGAGGGTAACGTGGGGACAAGGACACATATGTAATATCTTAATCAATAAAAAATATATTTAAAAAATAAATAAATAAATAAATAGGACCATATATGACACAGATAATTATTTATCAATATCTTGGCTTTTTATTTTATATTTTACAAGTCAAATCCACTCACCCTAATTACAACTCTGTACAATCAATTAAAAATTTCCTGTCAGAGGTGATCTAAAGTCTAGAATACCTGCGTGGGGCCAGAATTCACTGTTTTGTGCAGAACAGGCTCAGAGGATCCTGGTTCTCCTTTAGTGCTGCCTGCAAGAAGATCTGAGTGATCTTGTTTTACTGCCACAAACCTCGTGACATTAGGCTAGTTGGACAAAATCTGAATTATTAAATAATGTACTAATTGTGACTTTATTTTTAAAAAGTGATTTTATTAATTTGAAATATTTTAACAACACACTTGATAGTTACCAAGTTGATTTAATCACCAACATTGT
Organism: Myotis myotis; assembly: GCF_014108235.1. Taxonomy (NCBI): domain Eukaryota; kingdom Metazoa; phylum Chordata; class Mammalia; order Chiroptera; family Vespertilionidae; genus Myotis; species Myotis myotis. The sequence continues at coordinate 72,039,852 of NW_023416368.1, forward strand.
TGCCTAGTAAAAGTCCTTTGCCAATGTTTTTTTGTTTTGTTTTGTTTTTGTTTTCTTACTGGAGGATATTTTTCCATTGATTTTTAGAGAGAGTAGAAGGGAGAGGGAAAGACAGAGAGAAATATCAATGTGAGAGAAACACATTGATTGGTTGCCTCCTGCATGAGCCCTGACCAGGGCCTGGGCCAAGGAGGAGCCTGCAACCCAAGTGTGTGCCCTTGATCATAATTGAACCCAGGACCCTTCAGTCTGCAGACCTATGCTTTATTCACTAAGCCAAACAGGCTAGGGCTGTAAAAGTATATTTTAAAGAAAAAAACAAACAAAAACAAAGTTATCAGTAAGCTGCCAATTTCATGACCACTATTTTGGCTTACTTTTTTTGGTCTTAGGACATTATTTTTTATCTTCCAAAAGATTTCTTGTTACTAATTAGGAGGTTTTAGCCATAAACACAGAAGGCAAAACAGTTCAACAAGCTTGCTTTTCTTGAGTTTCATTCAACAGCAAGGAATTTTCTGGTTGTTTCCATTGGTAGCTGGCTTTCCAGCAGTTTTCCAATACAGTAGTACTATTTCACTCCACATAATTTAAAAGACATCCATTTCTGTGTCTCTCACAGATCCACTGGGTCTCTTCTTGTTTCCCCTAAGAGAAGTGTGGTGGCTACTGTATTTCTGGGCCGTGATAGTGGTTGGTGCTATTAGAGCTCTGTGTTCGTTTATTCCATTGGCTCAGGGCCCATTGAGACCCACAAGAGGGCTGGATTCAGAACTTTCATTCCATAAACCAGCTTGCCTCACCACGTTTTTATCTTGCATAAGTCTTTCCGGTGCCAATCCACCCCTGGAATAATAATATTAGCCCTATTTCTTCTCTTCTTTTTTTAAAAAAAATATTTTTATTGATTTCAGAGAGGAAGGGAGAAGGAGAGAGAGAGAGAAACATCAATAATGAGAATCATTGATCAGCTGCCTCCTGCATGCCCCCTACTGTGAATTGAGCCTGTAACCCCTGGCATGTGCCCTAGACTGGAATCAAACCGGTCCACAGGCTGATGCCCTATCCACTGAGCCACACCAGCTAGGGCTCTTCTCTTCATGACAGCTGCATTCCCCAACCCCTGCATCTTCTCCAGGGACCAAAGAAGGCATTTCATGATTGCTGTAATGATAATAATAAGTAATATTTATTGATGTCAGTAACATCTAGGAACAAGATTCCTTCCTTAGACCTAGCTATCGACACTCTCGCTGACACTTCAATGCCATCATTCTCTTGCCATTGGGGGATGGGGTCCCAAGTTAAAAGGTCCCCTGGACTAGAGCTGCCAGATTTAGCAAATACAGGAAGCCCAGTTAAATTTGAATGACAGATAATAGAAAAAAATTAGTGTATGTATGTCCCAAGTATTGCATGGGAGGTACCTGTATTTAAAAAATTATTTGTCATCTGAAATATAAACTTAATTGGGCTTTCTGTAGTTTACCTGACAACCCTATCTGGGAGCCCTCTGAGTTGCACAAGGAAGTGAGCCACAACCCTGATGTGCTTCACCAAGCCCATCCAGATGTTTGAGGTTGGGCCCGAGGTTGGGCAGAGAACTGACTTCCTCTTCTCCTTTCTTCCCCCACCTCTTGGCTTTTACCTTCTTCTACTTCATATCTTTCCACTCTCTGCTCCAGGTATGCGTACAGCTCTATGATCTTTAGTCTTACTCATTTAAATTGCTAGCATGATGAAATCATTGCAATTTCTCAGACTAGTAGACCTATGAGTAATAAAGGGTAATTAACATAGACCAGCCACATAAACAATTTGTCAAATATTTTTCCAGTTTCATAATGGAGATATAGGAACTAAAATTCTACATTGGTTAATTAACACTTATTTTCTTACAAGTTTCACTTGTTACAAGAAATTTCTATAATTATATCTTTATAAATGAACTATTTTGATGTATATTCATATTTCAAATAACAAATATAAGTGTAAACACAATACAAACTATTGAAAAAAAGATTATCTATTCAGTCAGTCCTTTTCATAGGGTTTGCTAAAAACAACAACAACAACAACACCTGGATTTCAAGGATTACTATCTTATTGTTGACTTGGAAATCCTATTTGGATGCCAACAACTAAATATTAAGTCTTTAATTAAGGGAGGGCAAGGGAGAGGGTGAGGGTGAGGGAGAGGGAGAGAGAGAGAGAGAGAAATACTGATGTGAGAGAGACACATCCATTGGTTGCCTCCTGCACACCACCCGACCCTGGTTGAGATCGGGCCTACAACCCAGGTTCATGTTCTTGAGTGGGAATTGAACCTAGACCCTTCGGTCCACGGGTTGATGCTCTAACCACTGAGCAAACCTGACCTGGTCTAAATATTAAATATTTAAATCATTTTGCATTCCTACTGCATTACTGTATCCCATTCCCCATTCCTTAGCCAGATATCCCTGGCTAAGAAGGATACCAAGAAATGCAAAAGAGAAATGCCTATTGGTGTATTTGTGGGGAGAGAGATTTCATCCATTACATTATACATATATTTTATCTTATTGTCTGTCTTTCTCCTTTCCTCCCACCCCAATCTAGAATTTAATCTCCATGAGAACACAGCCCTTGCCCTGGAAATAACACCAGGCACATAGCAGTGCTGCTAGTTCTGCCCCTCTCCTGTCTAGCAGCTCAGACAGGCCTCCTGGTGTGTTTCTTCTCTTGAGACTTTGGTCCCAAGGTGAAAAAAACAAAAACACAACGTGCATTTCTTTACTTTGTTAGTTGAACCAAAAGCACTTCCAGACAATAGCAACCAAAAGTAAAGAAAAACTTTAGGAGAAACAAAAAAATCTCAAAAGCATAAAACATCGTATTTATAAAGTACTACTTTCTGATCCTACAATAATCAACAAGCTCTATTGTATTCCACAGAGCAGAGGAATGATCGCAGGGTCTGATACATATGCTCCGATCTTGAGATAATAATTTCTTGGTCCGGCCATAGGAAGCCTAGGAGATGCCTTTGTGTGAGTTAGAAAAATATGCACCTTTTGCTGACCAAGCATAGGGCAGCTCCATGGCACACAGCAAGGTAGGGGAATGCAGGCTGAACTTCAGGCCCCATTCTCCACCCTGGCCAGGCATCTTTGTAGAGTGAATGAAGAGTCCACACCTCTGTAGGGAATGGCTCCTTTCTTGGCTGGCCTTTGGACTAGAGTTTTGTTAAAAGTTGGGAAATCGTGCCCAGCTGGCATGGCTCAGGGGTTGAGTGTCAGCTCATGAACCAGGAGGTCAGGGTTTGATTTCCAGTAAGGGCACATGCCCAGGTTGTAGGCTCAGTTCACAGCAGGGGAGGTGCAGGGGGCAGCCAATCAATGATTCTCTCTCATCATTGATGTTTCTATCCTCTCCCTCTCTCCATTCCTCTCTATGAAATCAATACAAACTTATTTTTTTAAAAAAAGTTGAGAAATCTTTCTTTCCTCCTAGGTATTTGTCTGTTTTGTTTTCTTGGGGGTTTTTTTTGTTTTTTTTTAAATTTGGTTTCCTTGTTTGTTACCACCTGCTCTTGGAGCATCTTATTGCCTCCCTTCCAATTTCAGCTGGGATACTCTCCCAGAAAAGTTACTCAAAGATTTCCTTCCATTTTCCTTGTCCAATTTCAATCAGGCAGGCAAGCACAGTCTTTCAACTTCCTAAGCCCCTCCCACATGTCTGGGTTCACCTTTCCAATTCTCCACTGATGTCCAGGGCAAACTAACTGTTGCTTTTGAATAAATAACCTTGTCTACCCCAGACCAGGTCAATGACTCTACCTAATTCTTGAACTTTCTGTGATAACTCACTCCCCAAACAGAGAAGTGGTCTTCAAAAAGGTATGTAAGATCCCTCTCCCATCTTAGTCATCAAAAAGTTTTTCTCAGAGTAAACCATATAAAAATACTGTAATTGCCCAGCTGGCGTGGCTCAGCGGTTGACCGTCAACCTATGAACCAGGAGGTCACAGTTCGATTCCCGTCAGGGCACATGCCTGGGTTGCGGGCTCAGTCCCTTACAGGAGAGGGCCTGCAGGAGGCAGCCAATCATCAATGATGTTTCTATTTCTCTCTCCCTCTTTTCTATCTGAAATCAATAAAAAACAACCAAAAATTGCCACAATTGTACAATTCTAGGTATACTCTGTAAGCTCAGGTGCAATGTGTGTTTTCTTAGACATACAGATAAAAATAACTTGAATTTCGAGACAGCATGGTACAGTGGAAAGCACACAAGCTTTAGAACAAAACAGATCTGTGTTAAATGACAGTCCTACCACTGACTACCCATATGACTCTGTTTAAGGTTTTCAATGCCTCAGTTTCCTTGTTTATAAAAAAAGAATAAAATTTAAATTGGAGAGTTGTGCATGGATTTTCTAGGGCTGCATAACAAAGTACCACAAACTGGGTGGCTTGAGCAACAAAAATTTATTACCTCACAATTCTAGAGGCTGGAAGTGTGAAATCAAGGTGTTGACAGGGTGGGTTCCTTCTGAGGGCTGTTGGTTCCTCTGAGGGCTGTGTGGCCTCTCTCGTTGGATCGTAGGTGGCTGTCTTTATAGTCACATGGCATTCTCTCTGTATGTGTGTCTTTGTACTGGAATTTCCCCTTTTTTTAAGGACACCAGTCCTTTTAGAGTAGGGCCCACCCTGCTAACCTCTCATTAAACTAATTACCCCTGTAAAGACCTTCTCTCCCAATAAGGTCACATTTTGAGGCACTGAGAGGGAGGACTCATTTCTTTTTGGGAGAAACTCATAACATGTTGCTAAAAGAATTAAATACAGTGATGCATATAAAACACCTAGTAGAAATCATGGGTAACAAGAAGTGCTCAATAAAAAGAGGGACAGCATGGATGGACCTGGAGAATATTGTGCTAAGTAAAATAAGCCAATATGAGAAAGACAAATATCACATGATCTCACTTATTTGTGGAATCTAATGAACAAAATGAATTGACCAACAAAATAAGACCCAAAGCATGGAGGCATGGAACAGATTGACATGCCTCGATGTGGGGGTGAGGGGACGAGAAGAGATAAACCGAAGAACTTATATACATAGCCCATGGACATGGGCAATAAGGTGGTGAAAACTTGGAGGATTGGGTAGGGGCTGGGCAGAGGCGAGTAAAGGCAGGGGTGGGGGGGAGACATCTGTAATACCATCAACAATAAAAATGTATATATTAAAAAAGAAGTGCTTAATAAATGATAGCTGTTATAGTTATTATTAACTTTGTCTCTGTAATGATCTTATGAATACATGCTAACTCTCTGGGATTAACGGACATATATAGGGAGAGGGCCTATGTGGGGAAAATGTGTCAACATCCAGGAAAGTCAAACATATGAATCAATTATTGAAAATAAAATATACTTTCCATTTATGTGTGTGTTTGGGGTGGAGGTGAGGGCAAGAGCAGAGAAACAGGATAAATGGTGATTAGAGATGATGGAAGTTAGTTACCCAGATCGACTTATTTTGAATTAATTAACACTCTACGTTACTTCACTTTGAAAACAGAGTCAAAGAGAGGGAGAGATGGAATCAAAGTCTACCCATGAACAATATAATTTGTGCCAGAAACAGTCAGACTCATTGTATTTTTAGAGCCAAAAGGGTTATTAAATATCAGCCACTTGATTCTGATGACAGAAAAACTCAGACTATAATTATTGCAAAAACAGCATTACTCAAAAAATGTTTACTAGAGTAACATTTTCAGGCCTCTCTGGGATGCATTTTCTGTGGCACCTTTGGTTGCAGTGTGTTATTTGGAGAGAAATTCTCATTGTTAATAAAACTAGAAAGGAGGAAATTATATTTATTAGTTTATGAAGAGAGAGACATCTCGTTTGATCTTGAACTTTTCCCTTCAGGATATCCTCCATGGCGGCTGGGTAACTAAGACAATGCAATGGAATGCATGGCTGAGTGGGTGGGTCTTCAGGAAGATGAAAGGTTATTATGTAAGAATCTGGTCTCCATTAGGAATACAACAAGAGGAAATAGGTTTGATTTGCAGAAGGAAGAATTTAGGCTAGATCCAAATACTCTCTGTATTGATAATCAGTAAAATAGCTGCCCAAGAAAGGCTAAATAATACATTCCTAAGAAGATCTGTAAGATTATGTTGGAAATTGTATTGCTAATAGCTTTCAAAAATCATAAAGCCTTATGAATATTCTATCCAGTATATGAGATTGGTATTACTCTACCCAATTTTTCAATATCACTCTCTTTTCTAAATAATCCTTCTTATTACTATTATTCAGTTCCACAAAATAATATATATTTAAAAACTGGATTGTTCAGTTTCTATAAATTGATCAAACTGCAAATGAATTTTGATGTTATAAATGCGTAGCCATAATAGTTTTAACACTCAAAGGTTTCCATTAAAGTCAAGCCAAAGAAAAATTGAAAATGGAGAGGGTTTTAAATAGTAGAAGTAAGGCCTAAATCCTGATTTTCCCAGGAAGAGCCTAGATTTCTTTAAGAATGTTATTTTTCCTTTCAATTTTTTAAAATATGTTTTTATTGATTTTTCTCTTAGAGGGAGAGGGAGAGAGAGACAGAAACATTGATGAGAGAGAAACATTGATTGGCTGCTCCCTACACGGCCCCCATCAGGGATCGAGCCCATAACCCAGGCATGTGCCTTGACTGGGAATCAAACCTCTTGGTGTATGGATCCACAGTCAACCACTGAGCCACATCAGCTGGGCCTGGATGCAATTTTTAATACACTAATATTAGTAATTGCCCATTGTCACAAACTCAGGAAGTGGCCACATGAAGGGATTCAAATGGAGGTTTATCCAGCTCCAAAGCCATATATCTTTTTTGCTCTTAGTGCGTGTCTGAGCTTCTACTCTGGCAACTGTAAGACCTCACTATGGGTCCTGTTTTGGATTCTCAACCCTGTGCTTCAAAATCACTCCCAGTCTCCTGCTGCGCTCCTTCTCTCCACTCTGACCCCTTAGTTAAAATTTCTATTCATTTATCACTCTCTCCACCATGTGTGCACTTAATAATTATTGACTAAATGCCCATCATTGATCACAGAAGACAAAAGGTATGTAAGACCCCTCTCCCATCTTATCAAGATAGTCACAGGAGAGAAAGATATATATATATATATATATATAATGCACATTAGGTCAGGACTCCGTAATGGTCATGACCAGCTCAGGAGGTGGGGCTAGGTGCGGCCCCCAGCCTGAGAGAACAACACGCAGGTGCAGCCCAGAGCCTGAGAGAACAACACGCAGGGGCGCCTTCTCTGAGCCTCCACGGCGTGGCTGGGGGCAGGCCCCCAGAGGACACACACACACACACACACACACACACATGGTGCCTGTTCCGAGCCTCTGCGGCCAGACTCAGTAGGCCATCCCTTGAGGGCTCCCAGACTGTGAGAGGGGCCAGGCTGGGCTGAGGGACACCACCCTCCCCCCAGTGCACGAATTTCATACACCAGGCCTTTAGTGTGTGTGCATGTGTGTATTACAATGTAGTATGTTAAGTACTATGAGTAGATAAGTACAAAATAAGCACAGAAAGACCTTTTCCAAGGTGGGAGTTGAGGGATGTTTTGGAGGTGACATTTGTGCCAAGGCTTGTTAGATATGACAGAGGAAAAAAAGGGAAAAGAAATTCCCAGTTCAAGAAGCAGCCTGAACTGAGCTATATAAAAGCATGGAGTACTTGGCAAGGGGCAGCAACCAGAGCAGCCCAGAGTGCCTGGGTGGTTGGCAAGGTAGGCTGGAGGCCCCAGTCAGTTCTGAGTAACCCAAAGGACAAACTAAGCATGTGCTAAGGCACTAGCTTAACAGGGGCACTCAAAATCAGAAAAGAGGACATCTACCTGGCCAGTGTGGCTCAGTGGTGTCAATCATGAACCAGAGGGTCAGGGTTCAATTCTCAGTCAGGACACATGCCTGGGTTGCAGGCTTTTTTCTTTTCTTGTTTCTTCTTTTTTCCCCCCCTTTCATTTTCTTTTTCCTCCCTCCCTCCCTCCCGCCCTCCCTCCCTCCCTCCCTCCCTCCCTCCCTCCCTCCCTTCTTTCTTTCTTTCTTTCTTTCTTTCTTTCTTTCTTTCTTTCTTTCTTTCTTTCTTTCTTTCTTTTTCTTTCTTCCTTTCTTCAAGCTGATTCCAAAGAACCTTCCCATAAGGTAGCATGCATATTCTGACTTAGGTCAGCAGATAAATGCACAAATGTTCTTTTCACTTTGCCTGAAAAGATATTTTCAATGTAAGTCTATAAGGGATCAAAAGTGGTTATCAAGCAAGCCTATTTTAGGAAGTGATTTCATACACAAAGAAATCTTGACAGATAAGAACAAATATGTCAGAACTATAAATACATAAAAAATAACATCAAAGGCCCTGGCCAGCTTGGCTCAGTGGATAGAGCATCGGCCTGCGGACTGAAGGGTCCTGGGTTCGATTCCAGCCATGAGCACATGCCTGGGTTGGGGGCTCAATCCCCAGGAGGGAGCGTGCAGGAGGCAGCCAATCAATGATTCTCTCATCATTGATGTTTCTATCTCTCTTTCCTTCTCCCTTCCTCTCTGAAACCAATAAAGAAATATATTTAAAAAAATAACAATAACATCAAAGGACTTTCATTTCTAGCAATATTACTGACTAAATAATCTGAAAACTCTCTTACTAAAAATCGCTTAGATATACTGAATAAAAATATAATAAGTATGCTTTTAAGTGATAATAAGAAATTAAAAGATACACTCTAAAAATTGATCTTTTGATTTCTCTGGTTTTATTTTTTGCTAGTCTGGTTAACAACCATGGGTTTGGCTTTTAATGTTATGAAAGTACAGGTGACAAATTTTGAGGTCCATGAAGGGCAGAAATTTGGATCTAGGACCCTCAAATAAAGAACTATTGAATATATCTGTGAAGGGGAGAACTGAAAATGTTTATCCTCTCCCCAAGGGAGGCGTAAAGAAAACTTTTTGGTTTGCCTGATCTATTGGGAATGGAGGAAGGGAAGGAAAAAACTGAGAATTTGGAAAAAACCTGAGAATCTCAAGCTGCCCTCACTCAAGTTTAGGATTTGAATTTACACTGTTTGGAGGGCCTAAATTATCCAAGCAGATAGCAATACTAGTGCCTTCAATAAAAGTAATTAAAACCTTCTCTAGAAAGACATACCAGTATTTTCAACCCTGCACAGAATTCCTTTATGTAAAGTCCCACCAAACATGAACTTACAATTCTAAATAACAAAATACATGAAACAATCCAGAATCAGTGAAAACAACCAATATAATTAGACCCTAAGAACTTCATACATAGGTTATAAAGTAAGTTTACTTAAAATTGTTAAAGAGAAAAAGCAAACACTGCTGAAATATTTACTAAGAGTAATTTTTCAGGTCCGTGAAGGGGTTAATTTGTGTGCTCTCCCAAAGGTTATTTTACTTATGAAATAGCTCAGGGCCAGAGTTCCGCTTATGGGCCAGAGGGCACTCCATGTAATTTTCAGACCACCTTCTCCTGCATAGACTGGGGTTCAGTGAGCAGAACTGCTGACCTTCAATTGTGGGCCACAAGCAAAGCGAAGTTTGAATTTGTATTCCAGCTGAAGTCAAGCTGCGAAAGCAGACTGATTAATTCCAAAAGGGTGGAAAGAGGGAGAGGCAAATGAAAGAGAAGCAAGACAAAGCCAGTGAATTTAGAAGGCGGAGGATGTGGTGTTCCTTAAGGCAGAAGAATGCAAATGGAAGCAACACTTACAGGTCACCTACAAAGGAGGCTGTGGTTGGCAGCTGCTTGGCCAATATTCCCAAGTGTTGTTTTGACTGTGAAGTGAAGCCAGATCCAGTGAAAGAAAGCTAATTTCAGAAGGAGACTGTGTCTGTTAGGATGTTAATCGAAGATTTTAATCCCTAGAACTATACATATTGAACTGGACTTGGTTTCTTCTGCCTTTGCCCCAGGAACTTCAGTCCTTTGTTACGTGGATGTTGGAGACTAAACCACCAGAGTCTCCCATCTATACGCATCAGCTTCCGAATGAATGGGACAGAAAACGGCCTTCGTGTTTTCATATACATTTAGTATTCTGTCAGGTCCTCAGGTAGCACATCATGATGGAAGGAATGCTGGAGTCACGTGATGGTTTCTTTCAAATGCGTTCAATTGTTTGGAACTTTTCGGTACCTGTTTTTAGAATTAGGAATGGAATAGACAAATAAATAAAATCAATTCAAACTGTTTTTGCTTAAGAAACATCCCTATTTCTAAATAGGAACCAGCTTGTTTTTATGAATGAAATCCAGCTCAAAGGTAAAAGCCAGATTAGCATAACATGATGGGAACACTTTATTAGTTGGACAGTGTGGTGTTCTAAAATGAACCGTTAAGCCACTCCCCAAGGGAGCTGGAAAATCATCAGGCATGATTTTTTCCTGCCTCCCTCCCTTCCCCTTTTCCTCTGTTTCCTCCCCCTCCTCCATTCCTTCTTTTCCTAACTCTCCCTCCCTTTTCCTCCTCCTCCTCCCCTTTCTTCTTCTTCTTCTTCTTCTTCTTCTTCTTCTTCTTCTTCTTCTTCTTCTTCTTCTTCTTCTTCTTCTTCTTCTTCTTCTTCTTCTCTCTCTCTCTCTCTCTCTCTCTCTCTCTCTCTCTCTCTCTCTCTCTCTCTCTCTCCATCCTGGTTGTTCCTTTTTCTCTCAGCATCTCCTTCTCACCTGCAGCTGCCACAGGATGGCCTCAGCCTCACTCCCAGTTTCTCTGTGCTTGGCTCCCCGTCTGAGTCTGTACCAGGTGTCACAGTCGGATGCCTCTTCCAGCCTGAGGCAGGCATGGAATGGGTAGAAATATCATAGTCCTAAGAGTGGAGTTTCTTCTTATCTCCTTGAATAGAAATAGAGCCAGCTTTTGCCCCATGGGGTAATTTTCAAGCTGTCTGTGTTTAAGGGCAGCTGGGCATCCCAGGGCTGGCAGGATGGTTCGTGTGGTCCATGTAACACCTCCCCTGTTTCTCTCAGATTTTATTGAAGCTGGAGATCCTTGTGGGAGGCCGTGGTTAGTGTTTCTCCTAGGGGTTGAGTGAGGAATTCTTCTGGGGGCAGACTAAGGTATCCCTTTTACAGATACCAGCGAACATGAAAGAGAAATAGTCAGATGTAATACTTTGCAGATAAAATTTGTTTTTCTTTCTATTTCACTTTGGTGTGTTTCCTCCCTCCCCCCCCACCCCCGCCCCCGCTCCAGCTTTGAAAGCTAACAGGTTAGGTTTAGATTATGCAGCAAGCTTGAGAACAGCATTTACAGCATAGTTTGCATATTCTGAGGAATATTATATATGAAAAAAGTAAGGAATTTACACTAAATAGATTTTAGAAATAGTTCATTAAACCAAATGCTCAATCCACAACAGGGGGCATGCAGGAGGCAGCCAATCAATGGACGTTTCTCTCTCTCTCTCTCTCTCTCTCTCTCTCTCTCTCTCTCTCTCTCTCTCTCTCCTTCTCCCTTCCCCTCAGTCTAAAATAAATAAAAACATATTAAAAAACCATAACACCTAGCATGGTGTCTATTTTCCTAACTAGGCTTTGATGGAAAAAGAATGTCAATGTGAGCTTGTCTGCCTCAGGCTTTGGTGATGGAGGCAAGATGGGCGAGTGGTGGAGGAGCAGGGAAGGAAAGGCCTCGGCTTCTTTCCTTGACCCTAAAGCACGTGTTTCTCAAACTTTAGAAATTAAAGTGAACTCCGGGGAATTTCAACTTGAAAATTTGACGGCATCCCTTGAGATGATCGGAGACATTGTGGGGTGTGATAAAAATAGAATTACGAACTCCTTTCTCATCCGTGGACTCACGTTGCGCAGCAATTTCAGTGCAATGGGAGGAAATGTGTCCTGCAGGGCTGTGCTGGCCACACCTATACACCACACAGTGGCCATTCGGGGGCAGTGGAAGGAGCTGGTGTGACTTGGTCGAGTATTGGAATCGGGAGTCAATGCAAACAAACAGTGTGTTCCAAGTGCAATAGCCAAAGATGCATTTTAAGATATTTGGTTTAAAAAAGTAAACTACAGCTCTCATTCCCAAAATATGGCTGATCATGAGATTCACCTGGGGGAGCATTAAAATGATGAATTGCCGAGTGTGATCCCAGGACCAGGGAGTCAGATTTGCCTGGGTTGGGACCCTGGAACTGGCATTTTTTGAAAACCTCATGTGATCAAGAGATTCTGACCACTAACAGGTTTGGGATCCGTTATGACACAGAATAAAAACTTTTAGAATTCTTTTTATTAGAACTTAGATTCAGCGTTCAGTGTTTTGTTTTTTTGTTGTGTGTGTTTTTTCCCACGAAAGACCTGAGCTGGGAACACCGCGGGGTTGACAGCCTCTATCCTGGCGGGGGAAACACAGGCTGGAAGAGAAGAAAGACAACGGAGCTTTCCTAGCGGCTGGTGTTGGAGGGGCTTTTGGTCCCCTCCACCCAGTGTCAAAGCCAAGCACCGGTCCCCAGGGCGGGGCAGCTGGGCTGGGCTGGGCTAGTGTTTCCACATGAGACACCATCTCTGTCTGGGTGCCGGGGCTCTCGGCACCTGCTGTCAGGATGCTGGGATCTACGTCCTCCGTGGGCCTCTCACCAGCTGCGTAGAGCTTTTTCCAGGTGGCTACCTTGGTGGAATTCTAAGGTAGAGTGGCCAGGTGTCTGACTTCTTTTAAAATTTATTGATTTATTTTTTAAATGTATCTTTAGTGTTGAAAATATTACAGGTGTCCCATTCCCCCCCCCCCCATTAATCCCCTTTACCCCCTCCCAAGACTTTCACTACACTATTGTCTGTGTCCATGGGTTATGCATGTATGAATATAAATTTATCGGACTTCTTAAAGAAACAGCCCCGTATGCACACACCTACTGCCAGGAACTTCTCAAGAAAATGGAAATGAAATAGTGAAAGAACATGGCCAAGATCAGTAGTGAGGGAGAGTCTCCTTCAGCGTTAGCCAGGGTCCGTTTTCTTGCTTTGTGCCTTTAAATAAATACGGAGCAGAGGAGAGCCTCAGAACGTTTTAAAATCTCAGGCAAAAAGGACAGTTTCAGGCTGTACAGTGTCCCTCCCTGTGCGCCTCCTCCTGCATCACCTCTGCAAGACTGAGGAAGTCAAGAGCTTTCTGCTCACAGCCAGGAGAAAGGATCAAGAAAAATAAGGGTAAAGTGAAGTTTAAAGTTGGCCGACACACACAAAGGGAAGGCAGAGGCAGTCCCTGCCCCTGGGTTTTCCAGCGAAGGCGCTGAAGTAAATCAGACAGAGTGGTTTAACTGTATTAAAGTTTTAAAAATTCAACCAAACAAACATAAATTTAAATTTAAAAAATTTTAAGGGGTGTAAAAGTGACTTGTTTTCTAGTTGATCCAATCGGCCAATCACCCTGCGGTGTCCAGTTTGGGTAATGTCGTTGGGTTACTCCGGGTGGAATAGTGGGCCCTGGATTTGATCAGGAAATTCACCAGGCATGTGGCTTTTCAAGAGTGGGATCTGTTGACACAAAAAATCCTCAGCACATTGGGTGATTCAAATGCACTTTCATAATTGGCTCTCATTCCCCCCTTTGTTATTTCCACATTCCGCAAGAATCCATCAGTCGTCTGAATTATGTGCTGCTCGGGACTGATGCTCATACCACCCAGCCAGGGAGGGCAGCCTCAGCTTCTCCAACTCACAGAACCTATTGTTCATCCCTTCTTTGCCCAGCACTGTCCCGGCAGCCCTATACGCCAGCTGGGAGGGCAGGGAAACGACTCCCCAGAGAGCCATTCATCATGGCAATAAATGCTCTGTGTTTTACTAAGTTCCATCAAAGTTCATGTCCACACCGAAGCAAAACAATCATTCTCTATGCATTCTTTTTTTTTTTGTATTACCATATATGCTGCCCATAAAAGTGCATTCACTATTTGTGCATGTGTGATGGTCAGCTTGAAGCTGTGTGCACATCTGTCCGCAAATTGTGTGTGGGCCTGTTTGTCTCTTTTTCTCAGTTTATATGAGCATCTGGCCATTATGCTAGCGCTTAAAGACACCTTAATGCCTGGCTGGACCACTGCCTGCATAGGCTCCATATAGATCCTACAACTACTTATATGCTTGGAGCTTCATTAATTACTCTTTTTCAGTCTTCTTCCCAGCCTCCCAGGCGTGTTGATTCTAATTGCTTCACTCATTTAAGCATCTCCAAAGACTACAACAGCTTACTTAGCAGCCTGTGGTTAGCTCCCCCTCACCCCCCACATCTTTTGCCCACACACCCAGATTAACAGGAAATGGTCATTGCTCAGTAATGAGGTTGGGATTCCTCTCTATGGAGTCCAGGAAGACATAAAAGGCAGGCTGTCTTAATGTTACCATCAACTCCTGCTTTCATGCTCTCTGCCGACTTACTTTAGAAAAGAAGCAAACATTACCCTAGCTTCCCACAACATGCAATCTTGTTATTGAGTAATCTTAAAACAATTTACTATAAAAGACACCCAGAACACAACAACAACAACAACAACAACACACACACACACACACACACACACACACACACACACACACACACTCACAATGTCTAAACCAAGTTTGGGCATCCTTTCCTTATTTCTAAATGTCATTTGCTCAATAGTATATTTAATAAAGCATGTACCAACTTATTTTGTCTGGCAGTATTTAATGCAATAATTTAAACCATCCCAAAAGCTCTGAACATTTAACCACAGATGTCATCAACTAAGGGAAAATAAAATTTGTAATAATGGCCTGAATTTAAAATTTAGATTTTGAGAAACGTGTCAAGAAAAACAAAAGGGTTTTATTAACTGACTAGAGGCCCGGTGCACAAAAATTTGTGCACTGGGGGGGAGGGGAGGGTCCCTCAGCCCGGCCTGTGCCCTCTCGCAGTCTGGGACCCCTCGGGAGATAACAACCTGCTCTCTTAGGCCTGCTCCCGGGTGGCAGAGGGCAGGCCCAATCCCTAGGTGCAGCCCCTGGTCGGGCTCAGAGCAGGGCCAATTGGGGAGTTGGGTCGCCTTCCCCTGTCATTCACAGAGCAGGGCAGATTGGGAGTTTGAGATGCCACCCTCAGTCACACTCAGGGTAGGGCCGATTAGGGGGTTGGGGCACCGCCCGCTGTCACACTCAAGGCAGGGTCGATGGGGAGGTTGCGGCGCCACCCCCTGTCACGCACAGAGCAGGGCCCATCAGG
The DNA here is from genome assembly GCF_014108235.1 of Myotis myotis. Classification (NCBI taxonomy): domain Eukaryota; kingdom Metazoa; phylum Chordata; class Mammalia; order Chiroptera; family Vespertilionidae; genus Myotis; species Myotis myotis. Next base: position 72,055,143 of record NW_023416368.1, read on the forward strand.
GGGGTTGGGGCTCCGTACCCTGTCATGCACAGAGCAGGGTCAATCAGGGGGTTGGGGAGCTCCCCCCTGTCATGCACGGAGCAGGGTCAATCAGGGGGTTGAGGAGCTCCCCCCTGTCACTCACAGAGTAGGGCCGATAGGGGAGTTGGGGCACCGCCCCCTGTCACACTCAGGGCAGGGCGGATCAGGGGGTTGGGGCGCCACCCTCTATCACCCAAAGAGCAGGGCCGATCAGGGGGTTGGGGTGCCACCACTCTCACACTCAGGGCAGGGCGGGTCAGGGGGTTGGGGCGCTACCCTCTATCACCCAAAGAGCAGGGCCGATCAGGGGGTTGGGGTGCCGCCACTCTCACACTCAGGGCAGGGCCGATGGGGAGGGTATGGCTCTACCCCATCACACACAGAGCAGGGCCCGTGGGGGGTGGGGGGGTTGAGGCGCCGCACCCTGTCACACACAGAGCCGCAGGGCGATCAGGGGGTTGGGGAGCTCCCCACTATCAGGCACAGAGCAGGGCTGATCAGGGGGTTGGGGCGCCTTTCCCTGTCATGAACAGAGCAGGGCGGATAGGGAGGTTGTGGCCCTGCCCCCTGTCACACACAGAGCCGCAAGGCGATCAGGGGGTTTGGGCGCTGCCCCCTGTCACACTGATCCCGGTGCCGGGAGGCCTCTCAGCTCCGCTAATCCCGGTGCTGGGAGGCATATTACCCTTTTACTACAAAGGATAGAGGCCTGGTGCATGGGTGGGGCTGGCTGGTTTGCCCTGAAGGGTGTCCTGGATCAGGGTGGTGGTCCCCACTGGGGTGCCTGGCCAGCCTGGGTGAGGGGATGATGGCTGTTTGCAGCTGGTCACACACCCTTCAGGGTGGGGGTCCCCACTGGGGTGCCTGGCCAGTCTGGGTGAGGGGCTGAGGGCTGTTTTCAGGCTGATTGAAGCTCCCAACTGCTCCTTTTTTTCTTTTCTTTTTTTATTCTGGGCCAGCTTTAGCTCTGGCTCCGGCTCTGGGGCATCTGCTGCTGAAAGAAGGTATCTGGTTTGTTTAGGTTCTATAATCGAAACAATGTATAACTCCAGCTCTGAGATCCCGGGCTCGCTGAAAGCAGGTTTCTGGGGTTTTGTTTAGCTTCTATATTTGTTATAATGTTTCTTAAACTGCAATCTCAGAGGCCGGCAAGGCCGGCGGAGAACGTTGGAGTCCTCCGTTACTGAAGCAAGCAAGCCTCATGTTAGTTTCAAGCTGCCTGGCTGCCGGCCGCCATCTTGGCTGGCAGTTAATTTGCATATCTCGCTGATTAGCCAATGGGAAGGGTAGCGGTCGTACGCCAATTACCATGTTTCTCTTTTATTAGATAGGATTTGCCTTCCTTATTAACTCTACTTATGAATTGACTGAAAAATATCCAATAGGAGTGATAATTTGTTGGGTCATACATTAGCTGAAAAGAAAAGAGGAAAAAGAAAAGTATGGCAGAGGCTGGGAATGACCAAAGCCTTATCCTGGTTGAGTTAGGATTTGACATGTTTTAAGTGGATGGCAACCTGCCCTTTTATATATTAAAGTGACTTAGACATAGTTCCCGCCTGGCTCTCATAATATTGATTGCAGGGAAAGACAATGTGAAACGTGAATAATGAAACAACAACAACAAAATAGGCTGTGTCAACGTCTATAAGGAAAGAGCAGTTCCAAGTATTGTGCTGAACTTAACTTCCCTTCAGTTGATCCCGAAGGCCTGCCATGCCACATTATTCCAAGAAACACCAAGGCTGCAGGGATTTGGTATGGATGCTACCAGAGAGTGTCATTGGTTTGATCAAAATTGCGGTTGTGTAGACCTACCTGTTCTCGGGGCAAAAATAGGAAACCAGAGGCTGACAATTAAGCTTTGTGTATGGGAATCTGCAGTTTACAACTAAATCCCACATTAAAATAAGTATCAGGTGTCATCTTCACATTATTTTAAATTCTAAACTTTGGAGGTGGTGGGGTTTGTTTTTTGATAAAATAACAGATTCTGAGAAATGTACTGATTAATCAATGGCTAGCATATTAATTACAAGCTTTTTAATGATAAGACATCTCGAAGAAAAGCTAGATAAACATCATCCAGATATTTGATTGGCAGAGCCTACATATCAACAGACTCTGTTTATGTCAAACTATTTTTCAATGAACCTTTTCTTTTTTAATCCATTATTTTCCTTTCAATTATTGCTTTTGGGACTTAGTAGATTTACCTAACTTGTGCAAGACATGATCATGATATTTTGCTTTTTTTGATTTAAGACTTCTTAGAAAGTTTTGAGATGTTGTAGTGGACAATAATCACAAATAGTAAGACAGAGACAGTTGGTTGTCCACCAAACCAGATTCCTCTTCTTCCTGGGCACGCACATGGTTTCCAAGGCCCCCATTACGATTAGGCATGGACAAGGGACCGAGTCCTGAGCCAATGGGATGTGTGCAGAGTGATGTGGCTGCTTCTGGGACTGTTCTCCTCAGAGCCTCCCAAGATCGCTTCTCCATGCTCCTCCTCCCCTCCTCTGCCAGGTTAAGTGCAAAACAGTGCAGGGCCTTTAGAAACCGTATTCTGAAAGTAGCAGAGTCACCGAACAGAAGGAACCCCCAAATTACTGCTTGAAAAAACATTTACCACCAGTCAGCAATGCCTGTTTATGTGGTCAAGGAATACAATTTTTTTGTGTGTTAAAGATATATATCCAAAGATATATATTCATTGATCACATGTAATACAGAAACTACTCCAGCATATAAAAGCCTTCTTATTTGGCCCTAACTGGTTTGGCTCAGTGGATAGAGCATCGGTCTGCAGACTGAAGGGTCCCAGGTTCGATTCCGGTCAAGGGCATGTACTGTGGTTGCAGGCACATCCCCAGTAGGGGGTGTGCAGGAGGCAATTGATCGATGTTTCTCTCTCATCAATGTTTCTACCTCTCTATCTCTCTTCCTTCCTCTCTGTAAAAACTCAATAAAATATATATTTTTTAAAAAGCCTTCTTATTTGAGGCAAATGTGTGGAGACAGATCTTTACCTCTTGCCACTGTAGCTAACCGATAATTCTTTTTTTAAAAAAAATATTTTTATTGATTTCAGAGAGGAAGGGAGAGGGAGAGAGAGAGAGAGAGAGAGAGAGAGAGAGAGAGAGAGAGAGAGAAACATTGCTGATGAAAGAGAATCATTGATAAGATGCCTCTTACTGGGGTTCAAGCCCCAAACTCGAGCATGTGCCCTGATCGGGAATCGAACCATAACCTCCTGGTTCATAGGTTGATGCTCAACCACTGAGCCCTGCCGGCTGGGCTAAAGGATAATTCTTGTCCCTTCTCCCTGGTGGGAAGGGCACAGGCATGTGGTCCTCACCCAGTCAATCAGAGTCTGTGGATATGCTCCTGCCAGAGCCTTTAACAGGAAGCCACACGCTTACACATTCTTGTTTCTTTGTTTTGAAGAAGGATATGTGACACTGTCTCCAGAGAACTAATTGTCCTTTTAGGTTCTAATATGGGCAAGTAATTTCTTTTATGGCTCTTAATCCAACTAACCAACCTGTGATCATTTCTAGGGGAAGATGCTTCTGAGATGTTTGACAGGAAATATTGTGACATTTCTATCAAAATCAGGAGGTTCAGGTTTTAACGTGTGCCTAAGCAAACTTCTTACTTTCTCTTTACTTTTGCTGACTAACAACTGGTAGACCCTACAGGTTTTGTTTTTGTTTTAACACTCCATGGCTTGAGCCCACGGTTTCAGAATGTTTATTACAGAGAATTCCTTTTCTAGCTTTTGCCCACAACGGAATCTGTGAAGACTGGAAGATTTTTAAATCCATGAAAGGCTTTTATTACGTGGTAATAAATTTGCTTTTCCAGATTTTGTTATTTCTCTCCTAGTTTTTGCTCTGGAATAAGTGGCAGAGTGGGTTGGGACTATTTCTAAGGACACAGATGGGGGGAGTTTGGAATTTTGGCAGGCATGGGAAATTTGGATTGTGAGGGACATTTAGAATTGTCAGTCATATCCCAATCAGTTTCCTGTAATAACATTTGTTTTGGCAGATATTGTGTGAGGTACTAAGGACAGAGAAATGAGTAAGACATGTTTTTATCTCCAAGAAATCATAATCTGGAAAGGCAGACATATACTAGTACATGAAGAGACATATCCAAAACTGCGTGGCAGCGTTGATGTACGTAGGTATAAAAGGAAACCGGCTCCATATTAGGTTTCTAGGGCTGCTGTGACCAATTACCACAAACCATGTGGCTAAACAACAGAAATGTATTTTCTCACAGTTCTGGGAACTGGAAGTCCAAAATCAAGGTGTGGGGAGGACCAATTTCCTCTGAAGATCCTCAGGTAGAATCCTTTGTTGCTTCTTGTGTTTGCTGCCAGTCCTTTGGTGCATAGATGCATCACCCCAATCTCCACCTCCATCTTCACATGGCCTTCTCCCTTGGCCCAGGCCCAAATTTTTTTCTCCTTATAAGGAGGCCAATCATATTGGATTGAAGACCTACCCCAATCCAGTATGATCTCACCTTGACTGTGTCTGAAAGGTCTTATTTCCAAATAAGGCCACCTTCACACGTCCCAGGTGGACAGGAATTTAGAGGGGGCACTATTCAACGCAGCATAGGTTTCTAATCCAGATGAGGACAAGTCAGAAAGATGGTCGAAGGGTATTTCCTGGAGAAGATGACAGCTGAGCTGCATCTTGAGAAATGTAGGAGAGGGTTTATCACCTAAACGTGTGTGATACCATATAAAGCAGATTTAAAAATACTTTCTTACACGTATTTTTTTTATTGTGTTACTATTTTAATTAAGATGAGGTTCAACCTCAAACATTCACTTTGCCTTCCCCATAGCAATGCCTCCTTCACTGCTCCCATCCGGGCAATCCTACTTTATTCTCAGCAGTGAAATGTTTAGAGGCCATGTGCTAAACATTTATCACATTAACACTTTCGGGTGCAAGAATCTCTCTGTAATCTCAGCCCCTTTGGCCTTATTCTAACTGTGAACAGGGAGCATGTGTAGGCCTCACGCCACTGATTTTGGGTGTAGGACTAACCTCATTCTTCAGGAAGTATGAAAGATGACTGCATCAGAAACAAAACTCACTTCATTCATCCATTTATTTACACATTTATTCATCATTTCACAACCTTTTTTTGTGTATTAACTGCTTGCAAACCACTGTGCTAGGTGTGGAGAAGACTAAAAAGATAAACACAGTCTATGTCCTGTCCTCAAAAAGCCAATCGTCTAGGACAGCGGTTCTCAACCTGGGGGTCGCCAACCCGTGGGTCGTGACCCCTTTGGGGGTCAAATGACCCTTTCACAGGGGTCGCCTAAGATCATCGGAAAACACATATATAATTACATATTGTTTTTGTGATTAATCACTATGCTTTAATTATGTTCAATTTGTAACAATGAAAATACATCCTGCATATCAGATATTTACATTACGATTCATAACAGTAGCAAAGTTACAGTTATGAAGTAGCAATGAAAATAATTTTATGGTTGGGGGTCACCACAACATGTGGAACTGTATTAAAGGGTCGCGGCATTAGGAAGGTTGAGAACCACTGGTCTAGGAAAAGAAAGATAACTTAAGGAATATATGTAATTTCTGGCACACAATAATTATTCAAGAAATACTTGTTGAATTGAATAAGAAGGCTGAAGCATTATGGGCCAGAGGAATTATTTCCAATCTTAAACTCCTGAGAGCTGGGCTCTGGGCCCCTGCCTGCCTGAATATTTAAAACATACTTAATTCCTCAGGCCTTTGGGTCATGTCAGCTTTGAAATCCAGTACTCAGCCCTTCTGGGATCCCTGCCACCTCGCCTGATTTCCGTTGTGCCTCACCCTGTTTTGTGCAACTTCCTAGAGGCAGCCATTTCTCAGATGTGTCTCTCCAGACTTCCTGCTAACGGTTGAGAGTCACTGCTGAGGCAAGTACATCGTGACTACCCTTCTTCAAACTGCTATGACTGCTTCCCATCTAGTTTTCACCTCATGAAACTCATGACAAATTGGAAGTCATCGCCTAAACTTCAAACTGCAGAGTCCTGTAGGACAGATGGGATAGGAATTTCCAGGATATTTCTTCATATTCTTATATCCTTTTAATATTGATCTTTTAGCACAGTACTTGGTGCATAACAGTTCACATTTGGAAGTAGCAGGTTCAGAAAGTACCTAAAAGTGCTGGTTTTGGGGATAGTGAGAAGTAGTCACAGATTTCTTTCTACTTCAGCTCAAGGATTTTGTAGGCTCTTTTAATATAAATCCTCTTGACTGGAGTGAGAATTCTAGTTTTACCTTTGAACATGTATGTTTTCAGACCCTTTCATAGACATTCTAATGGGTGAGAACAAGAGAATGAAGGGATTAAAAATATACATATTCAAACATATATAACACACAAAGACACAGACAACAGTGTGGTGATAGAGAGAAAAGGGGATGGAGGTAGGTGGAGATGGGCCAAGAGGGGAATAAATGGGGATGGAAAGAGACTTTGCTTTGGGTGATGGGCGCACAATGCAGTGTGCACACGATGTTTTGTTGAATTGTGCACTTGAAACCTGTATGGTTTTGCAAACCAATGTCTCCCCAATAAATTCAATCGATCAATCAATCAATGAAAAAAAGAGAGATCATAGAATAGGAGGGCAATGATAGAGGACTTGTACTAACAAAGTTGGGTGACAAGGATAAAATGCCACCTTTGCATTTAGGATCAACCCTGGTCCTGTGTAATGATTAAGGCTAAGGAAGACATAAGGAAGCCTAAGGGGACCTCTTTTACAGGGCCTGTGACTCTAGTGTCCAAGCGTGGAGAATGCTAGACCAGACCTTCACATGCTGCTCACCTGCCTTTCAAGAGGTAACACCAAAACACGAGGAAGAAGAAGAAAACAGTGCTCTACTCGGAAGAGTATTCTGTCTCGGTGTCTCATGAGACATTTTAGGGGAGAATATACATACTTTGAAAATATGAAAATGCTTTGAAAATATGTATTATATGAAGTTCTCATTGTCATAATTCCTATGCTATGTTTACTGCAGAAAGCATAGAAAACACTTATGCAAGTTATAGAATCCATTAGGATTTTTAGGGGACATTTCATAAGACTTCAAAGAGACTTTCAAAGGAGATTTGGGCCCTCGTAATAAATTCTTGAGACATTATTCAAGCTCCCCCCTCCCTCCACTTTTTTGATAGGGACACTTCTAGGCCAATTTTTTAAAATTAATTTCAAGTCATACAGGATCATTCTTTAAATTTCTGATAATACAGAAATAGAAGAGTAATGGTTTCCCTCTGAATGCCCCTGAGGATACTAGCATTTATTTTCTTTCTTTTTGTTGTTGTTAATCATCACCTGAGGATATTTTCCATTTATTTTTAGGGAGAGTGGAAGAGAGAGGGAAAGAGAGAGAGAAACATCAATGTGAGAGAAACACATCAATTGGGTGCCTCCTGCATGAGCCCCGACCAGAGCCCAGCCACTGAGGAGCCTGCAACCAAGGTATGTGCCCTTGACCAGAACTGAACCCGAGACCCTTTGGTCTATCCACTGAGCCAAACCGGTTAGGCCTATTTTCTTTATTTATGATCACCTACAGGCATTTTTCAGGTGGTCTATGAGGTCAAAACCATTTTCATAATAATAATGACATTATTTGCCTTTTTCACTGGGTTGATGTTTGTACTGACGGTGCTAAAGCAATGATGAGTAAAACTGTTAGTATCTTAGCATGAAACAGCCATGGCATCCAACTACACTAATAATCATTGTATCCTTCAATGCCATGCAATCATAGGAACAAAAAAATAGTATTTTAATTAAGAATGTTATTGAAGAATCAATAAAAATGATTACTTTGATCAAATCTCAACCCTGAGTATATATGTTTTAATATTCGGTGAAACAAAATGGGGCACACACATAAGCACTTTTGCTGCGATAGTTGTCTGGAAAGTAAGCACTTGTGTCTCTATCTGTGTGGTGAGCTTAATCAGCCCCTTTTTTCAGAGTGCCGGGTTCACTTAAAATAATAACTAACAGACACACTGTAATTATTCAGATTAAATTTTGGTAGGCATTTTCTCTTAAATGAATCAAGTAAGTTAGTCACTTCAAGGAATGTTAGCAATGATAAAATTTGAGCTTTCAAGTAAAAATTTGAATTTTGGAATATTCGTACCTGCCACTGTGGGATTGATAGCCCCTCAATACTTCGTGGCATTTCTAATGAGATCAGTGGTGATATTGATTAATGTTATAAAATCATGTATGGGTAAGAGATCAATTCAAAGCTCAAGATGGACCAATAGATTTTAGTGAAGCAGGACCACAAAGTGCACTGCTATGATTTCAGATATCACATTGTTAGTAATCTTAAAGAAACTACCACTTGTCCATTGTGGTGCGGTGTCAAAGAAGAATAACTACAATTATCTGAAAAGGCTATTAAAATACTCCTCCCATTTCCAACTATATATCTGTTTGAGGATGGATTTTTTCATATAGTTCAACTAAGACAACATATATAACAGATAGATTGCAAAAGAAGATAGGAGAATATACCTGTCTTCTATTAGTTCAGACTAAGAAAATTTGCAAAAGTGTTAAAACAATACCATTCTGCTCCATGATTTTTTTGAAAATATATCCAAGCCCAGGTGAGTAGATCAGTTGGTTAGAGCATCATCCCACTACACCAAGGTTGTGGGTTCAATCCTGGGTCAGGGCACATACAAAGAATCAACCAATGAATACATAAATAAGAGGAACAACAAATCAATGTTTCTCTCTCTCTCCCTTCCTCTCCCTAAAATCAATAAAATAAAAATTATATAATCAGTCTTTTCATATTTAGCAAATATACAAGTTGCATGTACACTATGTTCCTTCCTTTGGAGCAAAATATTTCAATTAAAAATAAAAATATATATTGAAATATATATTTCAAATATATTAAAAATATAAAAATAATACTTATAAAGAATATTATTAACATAAAATGAATAATAAATATATATTTTAAATTTCTCCATTTTAATTTCTAATATGGTTAATATCAATAGGAATAACATAAACAAAACCTCTTTGGGGTACTCAATAATTTTTAAGACTGTAGCAAGGTCCAGAAACAAACACTGATTTAGAAGAATACCTAATGACAGACAAAATTACTGGAAATACAATGTCAAAGGGTAAAAACAGAATACTGGAAAGAATATACATGCCCTAACAGGTTTGGCTCAGTGGATAGAGCGTCGGCCTGCAGACTGAAAGGTCCCGGGTTCAGTTCTGGTCAAGGGCATGTACCTTGGTTGTGGGCACATCCCCAGTAGGGGCTGTGCAGGAGACAGCTGACCAATGTTTCCCTCTCATCGATGTTTCTGGCTCTCTATCCCTCTCCCTTCCTCTCTGTAAAAATCAATAAATTATACTTTTTAAAAAAGAATATACAGTGATTCCAATTATGTAAGGAATATATGTGCACAAAAAAGGAATAGGTTGAAACACTACAAAATAACAATTTAGCTAATTCAGGTTTTATTTTGTTTTCATAGATATCTTAAGTTCCCTATAATAAAAATATTTTAGCCCTAGCTGGTTTGGCTCAGTGGATAGAGCATCGGCCTATGGACTGAAGGGTCCCAGGTTCGATTCAGGCCAAGGACATATGCCCAGGTTTCAGGCTCGATCCCTAGTAGGAGGTGTGCAGGAGGCAGCCAATCAATCATTCTGTCTCATCATTGATGTTTCTATCTCTCTCTCCCTCTCCCTTCCTCTCTGAAATCAATAAAAATATATTTTTAATATATTTGTTTATAAAAATGTCTTGCTTTTATCATCAGGAAGAATAAAATTTCAATTCCAACTACATACAGTACATTTGCTTTCTAATAGTGACAGCTTTATAAAGAACATTTTATTTTCCTTTTATTAGTCATATAAAGAATATAATATGTCTGACCAAAATAAAATTAAAGTTTTTAAATAGAAAATGTTCTAAATCAAATGAGTATATTTCTTCCTAGTAGTTCCTTTAAGCATGCTTATTTAAATGATGTTGTTTTTTTTTTTTTTGGAATGTTTGTTGAAGTATTGTCTGTGGAGAGAATCAGCCATAGAAGAAATAAATCTTGTATATTTATAAAGATACAGCATTCTCTCTCCTTCCCTTCTCTGCCAGCTTAAGCTAACAGTTTCTGTGGTTGTTCAAAAAGGCCAGGAGGCCATTTGTGGAGGCAGAACCCAGAAGATTAAAAATAAAAGCAGGTCTATTTGTGGATTGCAAGATCCTTGGGTAGCTAGCAGAGGTTTGTTTGGCTGTTCTCTCTACAGGTGGATTAAAAGAAAGTGAGGAATTCATTGCACTTTCCTTTTTATCACTGCTCTGTACCTAACATAAAGCAAAAGCTCAATTCATAAATACTAATTAGGTATCTATGACATTGTACCTGGTGCTTATTAGAGCCTGGATCATTAATATTGGCTTTTCATTCACTTAAAGAAAAGCTAAAAATGATAAGCTTCTGTAGATTAATGGATAACTCAGGTTTCCTATATAGCCTAAAGCTTGGTCTTCTATTGGGGCCACCAACCTGTCCCAGTTTGCCCAGGACTTTTCTGGTTTTAGCACTAAGATTCATGCACCCCAGGGACCCTCTCAGACCCACGCTAACTGGGGATGGTTGGCCACTCTATCCAGGAGCCACCCAACTTTATAACAATGTGACTTCTCTTTGTTATAGTTTGACTCGGCTTCTCTAGCCAAGCCCATGAGCCCACGGCCTACCATGCTGGAGGGAGGCATCTGCTGGCCTGGCCATCAGACCTGCTGCTGAATGTCCTTGTCCTGCAGATGAACAAGATAGAGGACAAAAGAAATATAATTGCACAAAGGCAGGGCCCCAGAATTATAACATGGTTTTAATTTTCCCAGGAAAGCCTTGGGATCCTAGTTTACCCATCCACTCCTTTTAAAGAAAGACTGCTTTTCAGATTGAGTCATCTCTTCTGTTTTGCCCTACTATTTATAGAAAGACAAACCAACAAGTCTAAAATGACCCCCCTAAGAACAAAGTTTTATGCCAGGATATAAAGTGTTTGACCTGCTGGAAAACTTGTGCACCTAGAAAAGAAACCCCAGCCTTTATATCAACACAAAGAAGACTTATTTTTATTTTTATTTATTTTTGCATTCAGAGAGGAATGACGATGTCATCTGTGTCCTGGACACATCTTAATTTGTGGATTTTTTTCTTATTCAACTCTCTTAATTGGATGAAAGTTTGCTGCTGCTGATTTATGGATCTCCAGTTGTGCACAGCTGCTCTGCAGTAGTTTAACTTGGCAGATAGTATTAAACCCTTGAATTGTGTCATTTATTTGTATACGCATACAATAGCCTCCTTGTGCAGGTTCTTCAAAAATCCTTGCAGTCCTGGTTTGGACTGGGCATTTAAGGAGTCTCACAGAGTAGCGATTTTTCACCTTTTTCATCTCCTGGCCCACATAAAGTAATTACTAAAATTCTGCAGCACCCCAAAAAGTATATAATATTTTTTGCCAATTTGACAAAAAAAAATAGGTATAATTTTTGACTCATTCACACCAGATGGCTATTGTGTTAACTGTTGTCATTTTTTTTTTTAAATCTTACAAGCTAAGAGAAAAGAGGTCCGTGCCCCTGACTAAACAGTCAGGTATTGCATGTTTAAAATTCTTGCAGCACATGGATTGAAAATCGCTGTCATAGAGTGATTTATTCTTTTGGAAGGTTTTCCAAGTTTCCAGAATGAGATATCATTTTGTGCCACTGATAAGTTCCCGGGGGAATCAGAGAGACAGGCTAAAGTGGGAGGCTAGCAGAGCGAGAGGTCTCGAGCTTACGTTTGGGAACTCGTGTCAATGGTTGTTCGGGCCATGTAGGACAACTTCCTGCTGACAAGAGTCTCACGTCCAGTATGACACGCCACAGGGAAGCGGCTAAAAGAGCGGGGTGATCTGAGACAAGTCGTTGCAGTATAAATAACTTGAGAAGCTCTGTTGACAACAGAAAATCTAGCATTCGCAGCATTAACAACGCTATCTTCACAGTCAGAGGGCCCTGAGCTTGTCACTGTTGTCCTTTGTAGTCCAAGATGATACTGTTGACACTGTGGTTATCCCGTAGGCAAGTGTGGCTGAAAATACCAGAGTGTGACAGATGATAAGGCCTTTCTGTGGAGGGTACACCGAGAACCTTATTTTGGTTTGTGTCTCTGGGTTTCCCAGCATGTAGCTGACCTTGTCGAAAAGCCACATGTCTCTGCCTATAGCAGACCCAGATGTTCTGGTCCCAGCCTCTTGGCTCCAGCATCCCACGTATGTATGTCTGTCGCTTGAACATCCTTCCTCTGGGGTCTTGTGACGATTATACCTCCTCCTTGATCTGCTTCCTGTGTCCCCTGCCAAGCCTACCCCGTCAGGTGAGTGGCAGGCCTTTTCTCGGCAGTGGCCTGGGAGCAAATCACTACGAGGTGGGCCGTGTTTCTCAACTGCTTTGTTTATTCATGATTTTATTTTGCCCCTTGAAAACTGAGTGTTTTCAACTGGAAAGATCTTAGGGATTAAACGCATTTATTTTCCCCTTCCTCAGAAACAACAGACGAAATGCTTTTGGTGAAGGTGTGTGTTTCCTGGAGGTGGACACTTACATAGTTTGTAACTTTAAAGAAATGTTTGCACACCAGCCTGTACTCAAAAATTTTTTTTCTCTAACTTACTTTATTGTAAGACTACAGTGTATAATATGTATAACATACAACATAAGTGTTGATCGACTATTTAGTATGTTATCGGTAAGTTTTCCAGTCAAACAGTAGGCTATAAGTAGTTAAGTATTTGGGGAGTCAAAAGCTACACATTGTTTTTTGACTGTGCAGGGTATCCGTGCCGCTAACCCTTTTGTTGTTCAAGGGTCAACTGTATTTCAGGGTTATTCACTATATAAACTATAGAAAACGTAATCAGTATCTCCGCTTGCAAGGCGTGCAGAAACACGGGAGACCCATTGAGAACTGTCGCCCAGTTGATATGCGGCCGCGCATGCCAAGTGCTACATCAGGACCAGAAACACTAAACATTACAATCATTCTCCTTACAAATGAGGGGTGAGCGCTGGCGGCTTAGCGGTCTGGGGAAGCAGGTGGACTTTGCAGGGAAAAGAGGTGAGAGCTTCTCCTGCAGGCAGGCGCAGAGACAGGACTAAGAGGACGCATGCGCACACCTACAACAGGCCAATTTGGTTGAAAGGAAAGTTTTTTTAGAAAAGCTGTAGGGGGGTTGGGACTGGTCTCTACAGGGCCTGGAATGCCTAAGAACCTTCCCTACAGTAACGAGGAAGGACAGGATAGGGATTAGAGGAGACCACCAGAAGGTTATTGCAATGATCTGGGCATGAAGTATTGAATGCCTGAATTTTTTCCATATGGCAGGAAAACTTACCTGTATTTTTTCAATTTAGTTTTCTTTACTGTAGAGAACCAAAGCAAACTTTCGAGGTAACTTTGTATGTGTACGGATTGATTTATAGCATCATTAAATAAATCTGTTACCTTAAGTGGCACTTGCATAGCCGTGCTCATTCAGGAGGGTGCCATCCAAATGTGTGTAGTGCGGGATCCTCTCATGCATTTTGGGATCAGGCCATTCCCTGGAGGTGTAGGGGTCAGGTCTAAAGGACCCCCGGGGAGCCTTTCTGGCCAGGGTAAGGGAGGGCTTTGGTGTGGGGGCGGACTGATAGAAGTGAAGCCTGTTGTACATGGGCGATCAATTACAATTTCACCTCTCAAAGTGAGAAAACTAGTGCCCACCCCCCAAAAACACCCCAGGGTATTAACAAGCAAATGGCTTGAATTGGAGGGAGGCCCTTGATAAACTAAGTGCTAAAAATCCATGTCTTTAACCCTAAGATTATAGATTGAAATGTCCTGTTGTGGTTTCCTATTATTCTTATGTAATAGTCTTGGCTTCTTGACCTTGTTGTAAGAAACATGAGCAAGTCTCACACCTGCCTCTCTGCAAATGAATGAAGTGCCACCTTACATGTTCCCAGGCTCCCATCACCCTCCAGGGGCCTCCCACAGTGCTGGGTCCTCAGCAGTTCCATAGTGAGACCACTAGATCATCATCGAAGGCTTCACAGACCACCGTGTGAGCAAACTCCTACACATGTTTAACAGAGACCATGGCTGACGGGAGTCCAACTTTCTATATGAAGGGAGTATTTAAAACGCAGCTATTTCCAATAATTTATTATGTACATGCTCATAAACACATTACACTTGTCACGGAACATATACTTGCAGTAGGCCTTCTGGAAGGGAATAAATAACACTCACCTAATGAGAGGGCGGATGCTGTTTTGCAGAAGTCAAGTGCACCAAGTTCCCAGCATTGAGGGAGAGTCACAGTTTGCAGTCTTTTAATGAGAAGTCCCCTGACCATTGGCCACCTGTGGTGAATAAAGCCACTGACTGGGAATCACTGCCCTCGGAAAAAGAACAATATCCATCATTAAACTGTTCCCTGAAAGTGAGCCTGGAAGTTTTCACAGCCAGTGACCAGTGTGAGCTGTTGAGAACTGGAATGAATGTTGAGGGCTCATGCTGAAAAAAGCAATCTGTTATTAGGGGAAAAAACCATCCTAGTGCCAGATTATTGATGGAAAATGACCACACCCAATAGACTGTCTGATTTCAGACACCACACTTCAGGAGCAATACAACCCCAACAATATGATGCATTCGGAGGGGATACGCTCAACCAGATAGGTAAGGGGATACAACCATGCCACACTGGGAACAGACTGAAAAATAGGATGCTTGGGAGGAACCAATACCTGTCCTCAAATACTCTGAAGGTTGTTGAGAGGAAGGTCTTTCAGGAGAAGGGGAGGTGGAAACCAGTGATAAAGGGCAGAGACCACAAAAACAAATTTAAGCTGAAAAGGTCGGTAAGCAGGGAGCTCTTTTGAAGATAGAGTTCTTCAGAAATGGACTGGACAGAGTCCTCTGCTGTTGGAGACATCGAAGCTCTAACTCTGGGACTATAATGGAAGAATATTGCAGAAGGAGTCTACTGTCATCCAATGAATGACTTCAAGTTATTCTCAGCATTCTGTGATGCCACATTCAGGGAACTTGAACCTTGAAGCAGAGGAGCCTCTCGAAACCTTCATAACTTGACCGACAGTAAATACTGAATTAAAGTCTGTGTGGTAATGAAATTCACAGGCATGAAAAAAAAATATCCCAGAATATATTTTTATATCCAGTTGTAGATCATTGTGTGAGCTGATTTGGTCTCCATGAATCTGATGTTCTGATTGGGTCTCAAAAAAACAAAAAACAAACAAACAAAAAAACCCCCACATCATCCCGTGCTCTGCTCTTCCTCCTGGGAATTCCCTTTTCCAGTACCAGCATCTCATTGGTTGTCTGCCATCACCTAGAACATGCACATGTGTTCACATGCACATACAAATATTGCTATAATTCACACTTTGAGCTGCTTTATTATATTAATAAAACACACCCAACTTTTGTGTTATATAATGTGCACTCATTTGTAAACTTCTCTTATTGAAAATTACAGTTGCAGGTGGACACCCTGTATTTCCAGCAATGACAAGATAATAGGTGTATATGTTGACCAACTAAGAATATGTACAAAATTAGGTAGGACTTAGAGAAAGTAACTATAAGGTTTAGGAAAAAGTAGCAAGAGTAGAAAAGATTGTACTGCTACAGGGAGAAGTGAGAGGCTTGTGTTGGGTGTCTTAGCAGATAACTTCTCTTCCCTGTGCTTCATCAGGGCAGAGGTGAGGGACAGAGCTGGTGCCAGGGTCCCTGCCTCCAGGACTATCAGCTTGGAGGTTGGTCTTGCTTGCTTTACAGCCACAGTTGACCATGCATATCAGAGGGGCTAAGAAAGGGGCTCAGGGAGGCTCTTTTCTCCATCTCTACATCAGAGGCCAGAGAAGCATAGAGGAGAATCAGGAGCCAATGCATTTGTGTCCTTCCTACCAATGCTAGCATCTGAATGTGCCAAATGTGCCATTACCCATGTTGCTTAGCAACATCTCTGCAGAGGAAGGGGTAGCAGGTCAGAGAGGGCTCACCACTAAGCCCAGCCATGGCCGTGCAACTACAGAGGAATGAAAATGAGACCTCTTGTAGAAAAATGCAGCAAATTATGAAGACAGAGACACACAAATGTTCAGATGTTGATAATGCTTATGATGGCACAACAAAGAAAAGTGTTTCCCCACACTTCAGAAGACTTGGGGAGTGCAGCCAATTCCTTGTGTTTCTTTGCTATTATGGAAAAAAAAATCTATCTTTTGCTTTTGACTTGCGTTTGCCTTTGTTTTGCACAGAGAGTCAAAACATTGGGTAATCATCCTTAGTCATTAAAAGCATAATTGATCCTTGGGGCCCAGCCTGCAAACAGTCTTCCCACTGACTTGCCAGTGAGGTGTCTGTCCTTCCAGATCTGGCCTAGCAAGGCTTGCACTCAGCACTGAGATTTCTTGGAGATCTATAACTCGACATTCTTTTGTTAGTCCCCTTAATTCGGGTTTTATCTACAAGACCTTGCCATTTATACTATTTTAGGCGTACATACATCCTAAAACAGTAATCATAATCTTGTAGTAGATAAGGAGTCAGTGAAAGTTATATGTCCACTACACCTGGATAGTTTGATTCATAGGCTCATCCTGTGTTTGTGTCCTATTTTCCCTCTTGCTCCACCCCCCATCCCCCTTCACCTCTGGAATCCTCTCCCTGCCTCCCTGAAGGAATTCTTATTCCCTGAATGAAAACATTGCATTTGTATGAGGTCTGTCTATGTTTCTAAATACAGGTGTGGCTATGGGTTGCCCTGGATTCTAGAGTACCTAGCAGGGCATGAGAATGGGCACTAAGGACAGGCCTTTGCTGGGCTGTGAATGGAATGCCCTCTGAATTCCCTAAATGGGAATAGGAACCTCAAGATCCCTAACTGCCCTTAGAATGGCCAGGACTGACTGAGATGACCTGAACTCAGGGTTGAACATGCACCTAATAGGGCCATTAGGGGCCTGGGGTAAATCAGAGGGAGTCCAACCATTCTGACATTCTTTCAGGGGAATTTCAGTCCAGCCAATGAAAACAAAAATCAGATAATAACTGATTGTTCAGTCCTATACTTGTCTTATATAAATACTAGAGGCCCGGTGCATGAATTAGTGCATGGGTGGGGTCCCTCTGCCTGGCTGGCAATCAGGGCTGATTGGGGCTGGCCGGCTGGGGGCAAGACTGCAGGAGGTTGGCTGTGCGAGTGCACTGACCACAAGGGGCAGCTCCTGCATTGAGGGTTTGCCCCCCTGGTGGTCAGTGTATGTCATAGTGACCAGTCATTTGGTCAACTGGTTGTAATAATTGCTTAGGCTTTTATATACATAGATGATTCAAGTCACACATGCAATTTTAAATGTTTTAGTAGCCACACCTAAAACAGTGAAAAGAAATGGGTGAAATTAATTTTAATATTAATTAAAATGACACTAGCTTAGAGACAGGCCTACTTCCCTTTTTAACCTAATACAGCTAAAATAGTATCATTTCAATGTGTAACCAATATAAAATTATTCATGAGATATTTTACTTTTTTATACTAGGTCTTGAAAATGTGCTGTGTATTTTATACTTAGAGCATATGTCAACTCATACCAGCCATATTTCAAGTGCTCAATAACCACATGAGGCTATTGGCTACTATGTCAGTCAGTGAATATTTAAACAACGACTCAATCTCCTCAATAAAAATTATTAAGGATTACTAATCCATTGGCCTGGAGTCGTATGTATTCTATTCATAACTTTTCATTCAACCAACATTGTTTCAGATACTCAGGAGATGGCATCCCTGACCTTTATGAACAAGATCCCTGCTCTCCAGGAGTTTACATCCTAGTGTCTGACATAGGCAATAAGTTAGTAAAAAAACCAAAAGACTATATAATAATTGCTGCTTATAAGAAGTGATATGAAGAAAAAAATACAGAATATTAGACAAACATTTTTTAGGCTGTCTGCATTCTTGGCAAGGCTGAACTTACCCTTTGCCTTGACAGATTCTACACTCTGCACTGAGGAAGACACAAGTATTAGTCCTGGGGTAGAGATGGGGTTGAAGACCATTCCTGGATCCTGAGAGATACCACAAACTTTCATTCCCAGAATACAATCTCTCAATGAACAAAAGAACCACCAAATTAACCAGAAGTTGTGGTTGTAAAAAAAACACTACCAGAACAGTACTTTTTTTAAAAAAAAATGTTTTTATTTATTTCAGAGAGAAGAAGGGAGAGGGAGAGATAGATAGAAACATCAATGATGAGAGAGAATCATTGATCAGCTGCCTCCTGCATGCCTCCCCACCCCCCGGGGAATAAAACTGTGACCTCCTGGTTCATGGTTTATCACTCAACCACTGAGCCACACCAGCTGGGCAGAATAGTGTTTTTCTTTTGTCAAAGTATCTTTTTCAAAATCTTAAAAATAAATGAGTGGGCACACATCCCTTAGGATGACTCTTATTTTATTTTTTTTTCACATTTTTTTAAAAATATATTTTATTGATTTTTTTTACAGAGAGGAAGGGAGAGAGATAGATAGTTAGAAACATCGATGAGAGAGAAACATCGATCAGCTGCCTCCTGCACACCCCCTACTGGGGATGTGCCCGCAACCCAGGTACATGCCCTCGACCGGAATCGAACCTGGGACCTTTCGGTCCGCAGGCCGACGCTCTATCCACTGAGCCAAACCGGTTTCGGCAGGATGACTCTTATTTTAAAAAAGGAAAATATTAAATGTTGGTTGGGATATGGAGAAATTGGAAATCTCATGCATTGCTGGTAGAAAAATAAAATGGTGCAGCTGCTATGAAAAGCAATTTGGCAGTTTTTCAAAAAGTTGAACATGAAACTTCCATGTAATCCAGCAATTCCACTCTTAGGTATAAAAGAATTGAAAGCAGGAACCCTAGCAGATACTTGCAGACCAAAGTTAGAGAAGCAGTAGTTACAATAGCCAAAATATAGAAACAAACCAAAAGTGCATCAACAGATGAATGGTTTAGCAAAATGTGCTATATACATACAATGGAATAATATTCAGCCTTTAAAGGAATGAAGTTCACATACATGCTACAACATGGGTGAACCTTGAAAACATTATGCTAAGTGAAATATGCCAGACACAAAAGACAACAGTATATAATTCCATTTAAATGAAGTACCTAGACTATTCAAATTCATAAAGACAGAAAGTAGAATAGTGGTTTCCAGGGGCTGGAGGGAGACGAGAGTGGGGAGTTATTTAATGGGGACAGACTTTGAGTTTGGGTAGGTGAGAAAGATCTGGAAAAAGATAGTGCTGATGGCTGCACAACAATGTGAAAGCATTTAATGCCACTGAACTATACATCAAAAACAGTGAAAATAGTAAATGTTATGTAATATATATATATATATAATACACCACAATTCATATATGTGTGTTGGGCGGGGGGTGTATGTGTTCATAGACAGTACACACACTGTCCTGACCTTACTTTTCTTTCTCATTGGCCCATCTTCCTTTGAACAGTGAGGAAAATTTGCAATAGGGGAGACTTGTTGCTAGCTTAGAGGCAGGCTCTACTTCTCCTTGGTTTAAGGAACATTTGTGGATGAAATGACCAATCTTACTAATAAGTTTTTTAAAAAAGTGGGGGAGTAGAGACAGGTTTAAAAAAAAGAGGAGAAGGAGGAGGAAAGAGGAGCAGAAGAGGAGAAAAATCTTATAAAACTTGCAGTTACATGGAACACGTTTCTTTTTTATTTGGTATATAAACTTGTCCTAAGTAATGCACTCAAAGGCAAAATTCTCAAGCAGCCGTGCTGGGTTTGAAGTCATTTGTCAAGTTAACCATGATATATTTCCTTGCCTTGAATAGCGTCAGCTGGAATATGTTACATTCCATGCTAGTAAGGGAATCCAAATGAACAATTCCCAAAAAACCATTGTTCCGTCTACAGAGAGTGAAAACCTCCAAGTCCTTTCATTTACTGTTTACCACATTTTTCCATGATCTTCCAATTGGGGAGATATGGTCAAATGGGAAAATTAGGATTGGAACCTTACACGGAGTTTTGGAACCAACACTGTGTTGGGATGAGGGGAGGTAACGATTTCAATCAAAAAGCAATGCTGGGCTTGGTACAAGACGTTCACTTAAGCAGAATGGAAAAAATAATAAGTCAGACCTGATAAATAGTTGACACAATCTTTTAAAGTCCAAATGTTTAACTCAGTCTGTTTCCCAAGTACCTGAAATAAAATAGATGGTCTAATAATGTAATTTTAGCATTCAGCCATGTACTATTTGACAAAATAATGGAATTAATACCCCAAACTGCAAAAATGTAGTGAATTGTAAAACTGAATATCAACTAGAAGACTATAATATATTTCAAATGTAAAAGTTTATAATTCTGAAATGTTATTTTGTTCACTTACTTCTTTTGAAGTAAAACTTGCCAATATTCTACTTGACTCAACAAACTTGATGTAACCACCTTACCCATGAATATCCTCAAGAAAAAAAATGAACTTGGCTATAAACTATTTTCTCTAGTTTCTGAATATTATCAGGTATGAATTCTTCTCCCCTCTCTTCCAAATTTGGGCCTAATATTAATTAGTACAACAGGGGCATATGAATCTGTACATGAAAAGTCGGAAGCTGGAAATTTCTGGATCATCTGCATTAACAAAAAACTGCTCATGGAATATGCAATAAATTGAGGCAATATTTTTTAAAGAAAATGTATTTTTCTTAATTATAATTTATCAAGTTAATTTCCTCTATTCTTCCTTGTTTGGATGTCTACTGACAAAAGGTATTTTGTTATTGTACTAAAGAATCACATTATCTAGTATTTTGGCATTGGTCTAGAATCTGGACATCTCTTATCTTATGCAAATAGAATGACTAGAATTTAACATAATTGACTACTCAATGCACTAGAATAGAAGTGAACGAATCCACCCAGGAGACCAGCAAGCACAGACACAGAGCAGTTGATCCTTGACTTACTAACTGTGGCTTTTGGTTTCATGTGAATAGGAGGAGGATAGAAATGACTGAATTTATTGACAAAAATTATTAGTCACCCAAGACTAGATTCTTTGCCTTAGGATTGTTTTGGGAGAACTTTGCCAACAATTTAGGAAATATGATAACTTGGACATTTGCCTATAATTCTTTTAACCCCTCCCAGCTGGAGCTAACTACTGGCATGAACACACTCATGTTAAACTGGTCCTCTGATGTTTTGTATCTCTAGGCTGACTGAGTCTGCTTCCAATTCCATTTCACCTGAGTTCTAAAAGCTACATGTGTTCTGATAATCCAATGATGTTGAGTCACATTGAGTCAGTCAAGCCAGAAAGCTTTGGGAGTTGGTAGAGAACATTTTGAAATAATCTAAAAAGAACATGCTTTTTAATTATAAGAGGGTGGAGAGTGAGGAGATTTCTCCCCAAGTAATTGGACCCACATGGAAATGAGACTTTGCAAAAAATGGAATTATTAAAAAATACCGGTAGAATGATGTCTAATTGTTAAGTCAAACAGTGGCTCCCTACATATGTTAGCCTAAATAGGCCCACAAAATCCAGCCACTTATCCATTTGCTGATGAAAACCTTTGCTGCATGTTTACTATGTGCCAAGCACATGACAGGGTATTAGACAACACGTGGTGTGTAAGAGAAATAAAGAAGAAGTACCAGGTGGCCTTTCTCAGAGAGCCATTCTTAGAGGTGGCCCAACCAGACCTGCACAGCTGCCTGCTGCCAGCTAGTCTCTCTACCGCTGACATTTTCTCACAATCCAAAAGGAGGAGCCTGTGCTTCAGAATGGCCGTGGAAGGATTTCATTGATCATCCCTATTTGTATTGACCGGCATCGGAAAGAAATCTCGACAACGGGTAGTTTCGTACATTGATGATACAATGTATGGCTTGTAAGTAAACTTATCCCTATTTTGAAACCCACTGATAAAAACAAACGTTTTGGCCCTGGTCAGCGTGGCTCAACTGATTGGGCATGGTTCTATGCACCTAAAGGTCGCTGGTTTGATTACTGGTCCCCAATAAGGGGTGTGCAGGAGGTAGCTGATCAATGTTTCTATCTCTCTCTCTCACTCTCTCCTTTCCCCTCTCTCTAAAATCAATAAAAACATATTTACAAACAAACAAACTTTTTGCCTCTAAAGACACAGTGATATCAGAGTTCTAGAATTTATTCCAACAAGGGCCATCAAATCAGGGACTGAGCCTGATTCACCTTTGTATTTTCAGCACCCTGTGTTGCTCAGAGTAGGTGTTCAAAAATCTTGTTTTATCTAAAGTGAAAGGAGGCGAAACCTTCTGCATGGGAGTGTACATAGTAGAGGCTTAGAAGTCTCCCCAGCGCAGTGATTCATGTCCCTTAAAGTTAATTTTGCCACCGTGTATAAACAAAGTGTGCTCAGGGTATTTTTATTTCATTTAGTTTGGAAGTCACTCAAGGCAGAGTTCAGAATTAAGAAATTAGATACTATCTTGGATATTGGTGATGGGCCATAAAAAATAAATTAGCTCCTTTAAATAATATATATATATATATATATATATATATATATATATATATATATATAGTTAAAACCCTCAGGAATTATCCAGAGAAAAAATGGTGAAACAAATTTTTAAATACATTTCCTGTAATCCATTGAATCCTTTTAGAATTCAGACAATATACTTAATTGACTCAAAACTTTGTCATAAAAATAAAACTGCCAAAACAATAATATAAATAAATGTCAAATACTTCATTTTTTATGAATTTGTTTTTTTCAAAAGAAAATAGAGCCTCAGCCAATTTTTCCCTTCATAACCTTCCAACTGTGTAAAGCATTAAAATAATACATCCTATTTAAAAATTATTAGGAACCCATTAAATTGGCAAGTACTCAGGTTTCATGTAGTCAGGATCTTGCCTTGGTGAGAAGCAAATTCTATAAGCTCCCTACTGGAATTAGATATTTTTTGTATGTGAGAAACAGTTTTCTTATTACTGGAGGGGAAATATTGCATAAGTTAGAGAAAATAATAAATTTTTATCTGTTCAAGCCTTCTGTTAACATAAGACACCAACAAAACAACCCACAGGAAAGAAAAGGAAACCGTCCTCCCACTCATAGGTTCTCCCCGTCAGAGGAGTTAGATACACTGAGGGGAAGAATTCTTCTCCAGCTCCTTCAGTTTATGGCTGAATGAGGGAGGCTTATTTCTGCTGGCATTTTTGTTTACACCAGTGGTTCTCAACCTTCCTAATGCTACGACCCTTTCATACAGTTCCTCATGTTGTGGTTACCCCCAACCATAAACTTATTTTCATTGCTACTTCATAACTGTAATTTTGCTACTGTTATGAATCGTAATGTAAATATCTGATATGCAAGATGTATTTTCAGGAGTCGCGACCCGCAGGTTGAGAACCACTGGTTTATACAAAGACAGAGTCCACTATTAGGGGCACATACTGTCACATACCACAGGCTCTTTGTGTGTGTGTGTGTGTGTGTGTGTGTGTCTTCCGGGAGTCCTCTTCTGTTGGGAGTCGAGCAACTGACCCAGCTCAGGTAGAGAACCCAGACAGAGTTGGGGAGATATAGTATCTACCCCCTTTTCATCTTTTTTTCCCCTCTTCTGTTTTCCTCCCTTATCATTAGTAAGCACCTCCATATATGTTTACCAGGTGGCATGCATTATTGGTACAGAAGCTATATTGGGCATTTCTTATATGCAATCTACCATGCATGTCACAATTGTTATCATCAACACTGTGAAAAACAACAACAACAAAAAATCAGTCTTCTACCAAAGCAGATTAACCATTATCTGTGTTAAATGTACGTTGTGCTAACATTTGCTTATTAAGATGTTTTTGTTTTATATGACACTAGAGGCCCGGTGCATGGATTCGTGCACTGGTGGGGGTGTGTGTGGCCTGTGGGGATGGCCTGCTGTGGGAGTGCCACTCATCCCAGTCAGCCAAGTGGCACTCCCACTGTGGGAGCGCACTGACCACCAGGGGACAGCTCCTGTGTTGAGCGTCTGCCCCCTGGTTATCAGTGTGTGTCATAGTGACTGGTCAACAGGTCGTTCTACTGGGCTTTTATATATACAGACAGTCCTCAGGTTACGTCGGACTTGACGTACATCATTTCGTGGTTATATTGCCATCTCCCATTTATTTATAAAAAAAAAAATTCCGTCATTTCGATATAGGTGCATATGTGCTTTATGTTTTTTATTATTTATTTACCACAAGTAAAGGTCAGGAATTGTTATCTTTCTTTTACATACATTTTTTACTGTTTCACTTCATTACTTCTGTGTATGCGCTCCATGTGAGTGACGTAGGTGCTTATGTAGGTGGGTTCCGTCTTACAGCGAGAATCTCGTTATGTTGTGCCATAGGAACGGATCTCTGACGTAACCCAAGGACTTACTGTATAGATTAGAGAGATCATATGACCCATTTCTTTCTTTTTTATACAGTTCAATGAAATACCAGAAATCAGGGCCTTGATTTGTTATTTTTGAGCATTGTGGAGATTTTTAGAAACACAATCATGCTAACTAATAGCAATAGAATGTAAGTTTTACTTAATAGTTTTTAAAAGTTAGATGTGTTCATAGTTTAGTACAAAAAGGTAACTAAAATAGGTAAGTCTCAGTTTCTAGTAAAGACATTTTTAAAAATCCTCTGTGAGCAATAAACTTTAAATACATTCCCTCCCCCTACCTCAAAAAAGATGAAAGGATACAAGTTAGAATGGAATAAAGAAATTCTTAAAGAGGAAGGAAATTCTGACACATGCTACAACATGGATGAACCTTCAAGAGATTGTGCAAAGTGAAAGAAACCAGTCACAATAGACAAATACTGTACAATTTCCCTTATATGAGGTGCCTAGAGGAGCCAAACTGATAGAGACAGAAAATGGAATGGTGGTTGCCAGGGCCTGGGGGAAGGGAGGAATGGTTAGTGTTTAATGAGTACAGAATCTCAGTTTGGGAAGATGAAAAGTTCTGGAGATAGATGAGTGGTGATGGTCACACAACAATGTGAATGTACTTAATGCCAATAAAAAAATGACACTTCAAATGGTTAAAATGGTACATTTTATGTGACATATATTTTACGGCAATTAAACAAACAAAGCTCACTCAGTGGTGAAGGTAGCCTGATGTTGAAAGCAAGTCTTTTCTGTCCTTAGTACCAAAAAGGATTCCTCAGGCTGAGAGAAGGAGGAACCAGGGAAGCAAGAATGAGGCAGACAATGATGGGTTCCTGAGAAAGGGTCATGAACGCTGCTCTTGGGGAATGGGCAAAACCCTTCATAGATCTAAGCTTGGGGGAACTTGAACCTCACTTCCCAGGTAATGCCAGAGAATGACAAGAATTCTGAAGAGGGAAAATTATGGCTACTTGCTGTGTCTTGGCCATCCAGGTCTTAGCCTCACAAAATCCCCAGGCCCCAGTGGGTCTAAAGGCAGCGTGGTAAATTGCTATGTTCCCAAGAGTGGTAGGGAAGTGGCAGGAAGAGGCAAGGGAACTGAAGGGCAGGCAGATGAATCTGAAGGGACCTCACAAAGATTGAATTTATAACCAAGGACAACCCAGGTTGATGGGCCACTCAGTGTCCCCTGAGAGGACAGACAACATGGAGAACCAGCTGAGCCTGTCCAGTGCACTGGGTGCTGTGACCTCAAGGACAAAGTTCCTGAATTGACAGAATGAAGGCTCGAAATAATTGTAGTTGCATCATAAAGCTATATTTTTTGCACCCTGAATCTCTAGACTGATATCAAAAGCCATACTTATATTCCTTCCAACTCTAAAGCAGTGGCTCTCAACCTGTGGGTCACGACCCCTTTGGCGGTTGAACGACCCTTTCACAGGGTTCGCCTAAGACCATCTGCATATCAGATATTTACATTATGATTCATAACAGTAGCAACATTACAGTTATGAAGTAGCAACGAAAATAATTTTATGGTTGGGTCACAACATGAAAAACTGTATTTAAAGGACCAGAAGGTTGAGAACCACTGCAAAGTTTAGAGGGAGAGGAAGGAAGAGGGAGAGGGGAGAGAGAGAGAGAGAGAGAGAGAGAGAGAGAGAGAGAGAGAGAGAGACTTGAGAGAGAAAAATCTATTGGTTGCCTCCAGTATGCATGCTAACCAGGGATCAAACTCAAAAATCTGGCTATGCGCCCTGACCAGGAATCGACCTGGCGACCTTTCAGTGCATGGAATAACATTCAACCAATACAAAGCCATACTTACATTCCTTCCAACTCTCTAAAGCAGTGGTTCTCAACCTTGGCTGCACATTAGAATCACCTGGGAATCTTTTTAAAATCCTGATTTCTGGGCCTCATCCTCCGGAAATTCTGTTTCTTTGTTATGGGGTGGGGCCACAACATTAGTAACAAAGAAACAGAATTTCCGGAGGATGAGGCCCAGAAATCAGGATTTTAAAAAGATTCCCAGGTGATTCTAATGTGCAGCCAAGGTTGAGAACCACTGCCCTAAAGGCTATCCAGACATTTGGAGCCTTCATGATAACACCCCATGCTAATTTTCTACTTGTGTGAGAATTTCCATCCTTATCCACTTCAATTAGTATCACTGGGTGATGCCTTATCTATTGATTCTTTTTTAAAAAAATATGTTTAAAAAACATTATCGACTTTAGAGCTCAACCAACTGAGCCACATCAGCCAGGCATCTACTGATTCTTTATTTTCCTGGATCAGAAGGAAGACATTGGCTGTCCAAGCTCCATGAATTTGAAGTTGAAAATGGAAGCACTGCAAGTGAGTTTGCTCAAATGAACAAGCAGATAAAAGGATGGAAGCTTGGGACAGCCTCCTAAGGCTCTTCCAGTCAAGCTCCTTTCAACAAGAGGAATGAAAATCATTGTTCAATGCCAGTTACTCTCTTACTAGTATCTTACATCCCAAGCTTGCAACTCCCAGAGGAAGGAGAGACCCTGCTGCAATGAGCTGCTGAGTAAATCATTGCCTGGAAACACGTGATCCAAGCGTTGAGCTCTTCATAAAGATGTGGCTTATAGGTTTTTTTAGTAAAAGGGGAAAAAATATTCACAGCAACATGTTCTCCCCATCTTCCCTTCCCTATTAGGTGAAAGCTTTCCTTCTCTCATTCACCAGATATTTCCACAAGGTGTCGGGGTAGAGGTGCATCAATAGAACGCCTGCCACTGGAGAGCTGGGATAGGCTCCCCTTCCAAAGCAGCAGAGCCCACACAGAAGCAGCTTTCAATTGCAGGCGACAATTTTCTGTTCGGACATGAAAACAGGAAAGTGAGTTGAATGAATATGATTAAGCTCCTGGCCTGAGATGTTCTGCACGTGTGGCCTTGTTTTTTATTTTCTTTAAAGGAATGATTCTAATCCCCAGCGACTGTTTTGGCTCCCCTAAACACTTGAAAATTCAAGCTAATTAGAAAAACACAATTCGTACTTAATAAAGCTTTTATCTGCTGCTATTGATTTAATATGATTTTCCCAATGTTAATTTAAGGTTCCCAACACAGTCTCTTGTAATAAGCTCACATAGAATCCCAACCTTTCATGCCACTAATTCTACTGCAGATAAGTGTTCCCTGGGCTCTGCAGGCAAATCCTTGTAATCCTGGGAATGTGGTCCTTAAGAAACTAACCTCTTGTTGGAAAAAAAAAATAACCAGTCCTGGTCTTCATCACATTTCTATACTCTGCTGAGCCCAGGTTTGGGCAGTTTCCAATGTTCCTGTGTCTAGAGACTTCAGTTGCCTGAATATCCGTTTCCTTCACATGTCTGTTGGGGAGCATCTCACAGTTTTAGCTCTCCCTCTTGCTGGCCCTCGTGCCCTCTCTTTCCCCTCTCACCCTGGGAATTAAACGTATGTACTCCACATTCTCAGTAACACTGGCTTTTAAGCGAGACCACAGTCCAAAATAACAAATGAGATTTTAAACAATGTTTGAAGTGGGTACGAACCATGTTGTACATTTCAAGACTGATATTCTTGCAGAAGCCATTGTGGAAGATGACGAAAGGCAAATGAATTGCAGATGAGGGTGAAACAAAAACAAATGAAATAAAGAAAATGAACAGACACTGACGTAGAAATGATTTTCTATTCCTGATTAGGCTTGATACCACCATGTTTGGTTACTGTTGTGTTTTCACTCTCGGTCTTTTGGCCTTCTTAAAAAAGGAAACAAAGAAGTCACTTCAAGGCACCCACATTTCAGTTGTTATGTGGGGCATAATTAGTTCATGGTAGGAGCCTGGTAGCCACACCTACAGTAATAACTGTCTTCTTGTACACTGTGTGCTGCCCGGATCTCATTTCATTACTCATGACAATATGACATTCACTTCCACAGCACTCAACATTGCTTCATTTCTGAACTTAGCACGTAATAGTCATAAAATTAGATAGTGAATAAGAGCACCCAAACACAGCTGTGGGGACCCACTAAACTAAGTATGCATGACTACTATAAACCAGAATGGTACCCCAAATGACAAAGATATGAGCAGAGAATGAATAATTATCTAACGGCTTAATGCAGACATTGGTTTGTTTGCATAGTTTCAGGCTGAATATATACAGCTTGATGAAAGCTTTGAAAAGGTGAGTACAATTTGTCATGAAAATCAAAAGCGCAGATGACTTGCTAATTGACAAAGGGAAAATGCATCTTCCTGGTGAAACGTTGTGGTTGCCATCACCTCAATGCAGGGATCCAACTCGGCATCACCGAGAGTGGGCAACCAGGCCTAGTGTACTGCTGATGCCACTCACTGTGAAGTAGACAGTCTCACTTATGGAGTATTTTTCAAAATGTGTAACCTGAGTGTCCTCAAGGCTCTAGATCCAAAGGGTATACAGAAGATGGAGGAACAAGTTAAAGAACCATGAAAAAAGGATCCAAAAGTGGAGAATTGGGGCATTCTATAAGGCAGCTGGTCTGGCCTCTTAAAAAGTCAATACCATGGAAAAGGTTGCGTGTGTGTGTGTGTGTGTGTGTGTGCGCGCACACACGCACACTATTCTAAATTAAAAGAGATTGAAGACACCATACAGTTGACCCTTGAACAGTGTGAAGCTTCAATCCCTGGGCAGTTGAAAATCCATGTACAACTTTTGACTTCCCAATTACCCCTTGATATCTGCAGGGTACTGGTTCTAGGACCCCTTGCAGATACCAGTATCCATGATGGACAAGTGACTTATTTAAAATGGCATAGAACGATGCACAGAGGCAGCCTCAGCACCACAGATTCCCAACCTCAGGAAAATATTGTTTTGATCTGTGGTTGATTGAGTCCTTGGATGCAAAACCCGGGGATACAGCTACGATGTCACTAGGCAATAGGAACTTTTCAGCTGTTATAATATGACCACCATAATAACACCATAGTTCATGTGTGTTAGTGAAGAATTTTTGGGGGAGGGTGGGAGGGCAGGAGGGGGGTGGGTAAGAGATCAACCAAAGGACTTGTATGCATGCATATAAGCATAACCAATGGACATAAGACACTGGGAGGTAGGGGAGGCCAGGGGATTGTCAAGGGCAGGGGAAAAAAAAAAAGGAGACATATGTAATACTTTTTGTAATACTTTAAGCAATAAAAAATAAATAAATAAATTTTTAAAAAAAGGCCGAAACCGGTTTGGCTCAGTGGATAGAGCGTCGGCCTGCAGACTGAAAGGTCCCAGGTTCGATTCCGGTCAGGGGCATGTACCTGGGTTGCAGGCACATCCCCAGGGGGTGTGCAGGAGGCAGCTGATCGACGTTTCTCTCTCATTGATGTTTCTAACTCTCTATCTCTCTCCCTTCCTCTCTGTAAGAAATCAATAAAATATATTTTTTTAAAAAAAGAATTTTTTTAGTGTGGTAGATTAGATACGGGAATTGTAGCAACTCCCTTCTAAAGGTATTGACTATTTCCCCATCCCTGGATCTGGGCTGGCCTATGACTTGCTCTGACCAATAGAACAAAGGAAAAGAGATGTTATGTGACTTCCAAGGGTTGGCCTTGAACTTCTGCTCTCATTCTCTTGAAATGCTGCTCCCATCACGTAAATTAGCTCTGGCTCTCTTGCTGGAGAGAAGTGGCTCAGCTGGCAGCCAGCAACAACCACCGAACATGTGACGAAGGCTATCTTGGACCAGCTAGCCTCAGCTAAACTATCAAGTGGCTTAAGCAGCCTGCGTGATCCCAGAAAAACCAGCAGAAGAACCACCCAGCTGGGCCTTAGCATAAACTGCAGAATTGTGAGCAAATTCATGGTAGCTGTTCTAAGACACTAAGTTTTGGGATGGTTTGGTATGCTGTAATATCTAAATACTTCAAGAGGGTGTTTAGCTCTTATCTAATTCTCAAAAATAATGAATTACTGAATTTCAATTAGATTATTAAACATTTTGTTTCCTTGCTCATTGACTTTAGAGCAGCAGTTCTCAACCTGTGGGTTACGACCCTTTCACAGGGGTCACCTAAGACCATCGGAAAACACATATATAATTACATATTGTTTTTGTGATTAATCATTATGCTTTAATTATGTTCAATTTGTAACAATGAAATTGGGCGTCACCACAACATGAGGAACTGTATTAAAGGGTCTCAGCATTAGGAAGGTTGAGAACCACTGCTTTAGAGAAAGAGGAAGGGAGAGAAATAGCAAGAAACATACATGTAGAGAGAAACATCGATTGGTTGCCTCCCCTCCACACCCCTCCTGGGGATCAAATCCACAACATAGGTGTGTGCCCTGACCCGAAATTGAACCCAAAACCTTTTGGTGTATGGGATGATGCTTTGACCAACTGAACCACCCGGCCAGGGCTTGCCTCTACTCTCTTTATAAGCTATGTCATAGGTATGATTTAACTTAGCAAATCTTGCATTCCAAGTGCATTTTAAAGTAAATTCCAGAATTTTTAAACAGAAGAATCAGCATATTTTTGAATCCGTAGTTCAAAGACTTTTTCCACTTTCTTTTTGAAAAGGCACCTCTTTCATTCTCCATATTTTTTAAAGATTAAAGCAATTTCTTTGGAAAATTCTATTAATATTCTGCTTTGTTATAAGTTGTTTAAACTTCTTTAGGAGAGCTAACGTTTGTTCCTAAGTGATCGTACTCTTCAATTTTGCCTTACCAAACTTTGCCCCATGGTTTCTAATATAAAATGTAAAATAGAATCTAAGGGTGTGGCCACCTGTGACTTCCCCATTGACCTAATATTGGCAAACACCAGCACAGTCCTGCATGGATTTTTATACTTGCTTTTGTTTCCATCAGCCCTCTTCATCATCTAAATCCTTCTGGATTTAGTCTTTCTGACTTTTCGCACATATTATTGACAAACTATACTAGTTTTTCTAGATCACTTTTTACATTTTACATACACCATTTAAAACTATATCTGATCTCAGCAGACAACTTCCTGCATGAAGATATTAAACATTTTTAGCTACCTTTTTCCATTTTATTTTCTTCTTCCCCCCTCAACACCCTTGCCTTGGACCATGTACAATATTAGCATCAGAGTTTTATTTTGAGGAATTGCCCCTGCTTCTTTTTGGACTCTCAGACTGGCAGGTCAAAGCTTTTATAATTTCCTGAGATATTTTAAAACTCAAACTAACCGAGTGTGTGTCTGGCAGTGACCACATCCCTCTGGAATTTTCTGATGGCCAGGTGGCCCTCTTCCAGGATTCCTGTCACTTCTGATTTTCCATTTGGGGCCTCTGAGTTGGCCAGAATTAGAAGCAGGGTGTTAATCCTCTTCATCACTTCCTCTCCCTTCTGAAAGATGAAATTATCATGTTTGTTAGTGATTCCCAACCTGGCTGCACATTCAAATCACTTGGGGGCACTTAAAAAATGTCTGGGGCCCCAACCTGAGAGATTCTATTGTAATTAGAATGTGGAGTCTGCCTATCATTTTTATTTAAATTCTGGAATTACTCTAAGGTTCAGCCAGGGCTGAGAACTCTAATTGGGGCAAATCATGGTTTTATCAGATGTTCTAAGGTTAGAAATGAGACATCTGGAAGATGGCTGGATAAAGTCCCCATCATGAAGATTCTGAATACTTCTCTTCTCTAGTCCATTAAGTTTCTACGCACGCAATCTCATTCTTGCATGTCTAAACAGTATAATGACAATCAGAACCATGATATTACTTTGTGATTGCTGATATTAATCTCAACACAGCTCTAACATCTTTAAACGAGGTGAAGCTAGACAGCCAAAAAGTCCACTGAAAAGTTCAGAAGACAGTTTGGGACATTTGCTTTTCTGAAATTCCAAATAAAGATGAAGTACAATGCTCTCGATGGTTTTTCCTATTAGTAAAGAGAGTTCTTTGACAAAGGAAGTGAGTTTAAAATAAAAAAAAAAAAAAAACACCACACATTTTTCCCCTTCTTTGGTCAGTTTTCAGGATACAAATTCTGTGTTAGTCAAAAGGCAATTGAGATGTCAAATACATTAGATTTTTGGAAAACTCTCTCTCACCACACACTGCACACACTACACAGTGGGTTTTTGAAAACTTTAAATTCTAAGTGGTAATTATTATCACCAAGTATGCAAATGTAATTTTCCATGAAGCTATTGTTTTCTTTTCACAATGGAAATGGTTTTATTTCTCATTAGTGGCAGAGCTGATTTTGGTGTCACTCTCAGAAATAAACTAAGTGTCAGCCAGACTGGGATCTAGGACTGAGAGGCAGCCCTGGCCAGTGTGGCTCAGTTGGCTGGGCATCATCCCATCAATGAAGGGATGCTGGTTCTGATGGGGAAAATGAGACATTTTTGGGGTCTAGCAATCTGAACCTGTGCCATTAACCTAATGCACATTCTTATTAGTCTATAGTCTGGTCTCTGCCCCTTTAATTGTCTGGTCCTGCAAGACCTGTTTACTCCCATGTTAGAGAGGCCGTAAACTATCCCCAGACAGAGTTATCAGTGCTGGTGACAGGCCAGGCCTTTAGTTGTGGTCTTAAGGCCACAGCACATGGGGCTCTTTAAGAACTTGCAAAGGGGACCGGAAAAAACCCTTATTTGGGAGACAACGAACTGGAAAAAGTATAAATAGGAAAAGCTTCCTCCATGTGTTTGCCCAGAAATTTGAAAGACATTTTTCTCTGGGCCCGCACGTAATAGTAATAAAGTGTAACTCCATTTCTCTAAGCGTTGCTTGGTCTTCCTCCGATCTTCTGTAACAGTTCAATTCCCAATCAGGGCACATGCCCAGGCTGCAAGAAGCAACTGATCGATGTTCCACTCTCACATCAATGTTTCTTTTTTCTCCCTTCCTCTGGCTTTAAATATCAATAAGCTATCAGAAAAAAGAGAGTGAGGGGGCAAATCAACCCTGAAGTTATGTGACTTGGGCTGAACTTGTCTTTCAAAGGGTCTGCTGGGGCTACATCTTGGTCATCACAGCATATGCTGGGAATGGACAGATGTGATTATGCCATTTGGTAGGCACTGTTAGACACTACAGGCACGCAGGGAGGAGTCAGCCTCCTAGGAATTGGACATAACCATGGGAGAACAGGGATGCGTTTTCCTGAATGCTTACTCAAGAAATAAAAGTCAAATAGTGTTCTAAAACTCTGGCTCTAATCTGTTCTGAGTTAGCTGTGTAGAAACTGCTATCTGGGGACAGTAGAAGTCCAGAGGTATGCTCGGTAGGAATCTGAAAACAGACAACAGAAAGGATAAGCAACATTCTCATGTTGAAATACTGAAACTGCTTTCAATCACTCAAGTCCTTTTGGAATCACAGGCATTTTTTGTCAATAATCAGTTTTGCAAATGTCTTTTCTAAAGAAAGCACATGTAGAAAATGGTGTCAAATAACATTAAAGGGTGTGTTTTGAAACTGTGGACGCTATGAAAGCTAGTGTTGGTTCTCTCTCCAACTCTAACTCATGCCATCTTGAGCTGGGATTGCAGGAGCCTGAAAACAATGGATGGGAAGATGGTGGGATGGAAAAGAATGCCTGACCAAGCAAGACAGCTCACAGCAGAGTGAAGACAACAGATCCAAAATTTCCTAAAATTGGTAGACTTAATTTTCACTCCAGACTGAGAGTGATTTTAACGTCTCTTTCATTTTACTCAGACGGACATACTTAAACACACACAAATGTTTCACCATCCACTGCCAAATATCAACACTGAAAACAATGTATACTTTTGTTCTGTATCAGGGCAAAAAATGGCAGGTCCATGCACAAGTGTTTACAGAAGTGAAAAAAAAAATCAAGTTAGCCCAGCCAGCATGGCTCAGTGGTTGAGCATCGACCTATGGACCAGGAGGTCACGGTTCAATTCCTGGTCAGGGCACATGCCCAGGTTGCGGGCTCGATCCCCAGTGTTAGTGTGCTGGAGGCAGCCTATCAATGATTCTCTCTCATCATTGATGTTTTTCACTCCCTCTCCCTTCCTCTCTGAAATAGATAAAAATATTTTTAAAAAAATCAAATTACATTTCTGCTCCTACCAGAATTGTACAGTCTTTCTCAACAACTCTGTTGACTGTCCTGGAGAAAAGAGAAGATTACCACTGCTTCAAATTAAGGTCCACACATTAGCAGAGGAATCATTTGTTATGACTGATTAAGAACAGATTGGGTGTTCCTTCTATTAAAAATAAGTAAAAATGACCTTTGTTTTGTAAGTAGTTTTCCATATGAAAGCAAACATGTTCAGATATCAGGTGGACATCATGGATTGCTTTTTCCACCTTTTTCTTGAGTAGTGCAGGAAAAACCATATTTAGTATCTCTCATGTTTTGGCTTTGTGTGCAATACAATCAATCTCCTGATTTCATCCTAAACCGATAGGCAGGCCTTCTAACTTTGATTCAGTTCAACCAGGACTGCACAAATGACTGGGGATCAAAAGAAGACATTGTAGCTCTTCATTTCAACAGAGTCAATGTGAATGAATTTAAGAGTCCCATGCTCTACTGACTGAGCTAGCCGGGCATGGTGTGAATGAATTTAAAAGGTCAAATTTGATTTTGATAAAATGGGCTTGAGAAACAATACTATTTGGGTATAAGAGAGGTTAATGAGGAAAATGCAATCCCCACTTGAATGCCTTCGGAATGCAAAGCCACATTTATTGGCATGTGTGGTATCTGTAAAAGGTCCAAGGAATTTTGTTTTTGGTGTTTTGAATTGTTTATAATGTATTTTCTTTTTATTTTCATCTACTAACAATTCCCAGAAATGATGGAAATCAAAAGATGGAAAAATGTAAATGCATTTGGGTTCTAAGAAAATTACCAGTTGCAACATCAGCTCTAGCCACAGTTTATAAAGCAGGTGATTATGGGGACAATAAAGAAAAATGTTATTAAATCAGTAATGATCCCTTGAATCTTGCCAATTTCTGTGATAGCGCCTAAAAGTCTGACACCCCAAAATATTCCAGGCCAAATTGTGCAACAAAATTGCACTAATAATGATGTTCATTTGCAAGCATACAGCTTAGATATTCCAGGCTGCAGGACATGAAACACACTGGATAATTTCTTTGACGTTGTTAGGCTTTATTAAATCATTTAAATCAAAATAAAACAAATCTATTATTTTTAAATCAACCCTGGAAGTGTCACTAACTTTTCAATAGGCCAGTTTTTCATCACACTTTTAGGTTACTTTCTGGCACATTTCAGGGTCAGGAACTGCTTCATTAAGAACACTGTGTTTCAAAGCAACCCCGTTTCCCTCAGGCCCAGCAGCCAGAGCCCAGCCTGTGCTGGGAGCCACAGGCCATCGGTTAACAATGAGCCAGGCCCTCAGAGCAAGGGCTGTCTTGGCAGAAAGTCAGGCCTATTAATATTCAGGCCACAGTTCCCACTTATTATGGAATCGCCATCCTATTGCAGCAATGTGATAATAAATGGCTTTTACTTAATGATAATGGTTAGGATTACCATTGCTTAAACTTTTATTTCAATGCCTTGATCTGTTACTTGAATGCTTCCCCTAGGCTTCTAAATATGCAAGAATAAAAATGGGACAAAAATTAACCTTTTTATGGCCTCTTCTAATATTTTTACTTCTGGCAAGTTCTTTTAGCTACATAGAGTGACAAAATTCTACAGTAATAAAATCCCTTCAGAAACCTCTATTTCCCTCGCCTAAAGTTTTCAGGGGGTAGGGCCTCCTTCGGAGTAATTCGCACCCCATTCCGCCTCCCCAGGGACAGCAGCGATTTGATCGGCGTGTGTGAATGGAGAAACTGAGCATGCCCAGTCTACCTTTCAGACCAAACTGCCGCCAGGATGACAGGTGTCATTCATTAGGCCTATAGAATCTCAATCACTTCACAAAAGTAAACTAAAACAAAATTAATATTTTTTTAAAAAGTTCTAGCCACATGTCCATCCTGGATCCCAGCAGCCCTCCTCCACAGGCTTCACTCCGAGTCCAGGCTGGGGAACAGTCTCCATCTGCATCATTGCTGATGGATGTTTAGGACCAAAGAGCAAGGGCAGTCTTCCTACTCACACTTCCTTGGCCAAGGGCAGGGCCACAGCATGGGGGTGTCTACTCCTCCCCCCGTGAAGGGTGTCTTGCGTATGAACAAGGACATGGCTCCTAGAGCCATCAATTCCTTCTGGACAAAAATTAGTTCAGTGACATATATTCTGTCTTATTGAAAGGAGTTTTTAGGGATGAAATGGGCAGGTTCAGGAAATTTTAGAAATTAAGGGGTTCATGGAAAAAGCACAGGGCTTCAGAGCTGCAAAGGGTACATTTTCATAAGAAAAGGGAGCTGGGAGCAGCAGAAGGTACATTTCTATAGGATAAGGGAGCTAGGAGCAGCAGAAGGTACATTTCCATAGGATAAGGGAGCTGGGAGCAGCAGAAGGTACATTTCCATAGGATAAGGGAGCTGGGAGCAGCAAAAGGGATACATTTACAGAATAAAGGGAAGGAAGCCCCTCATTGAAAGAGGGAAGAAGAAAGCCCAGAGGGAATAGGGAAACAATAAGGGAGAAGGAGGGAACCTCACATATTTCATGTGAGGTTGAGTTTAGGAGTTGCTATAGTGACCAATCTAAGGGGGATAGTGACCAATCAGGGGGGATGTCAAGGCACAAAGATCTGCAGCCTTTATAAACCAAAGAGAAAAGGAACTCAGTGGGACTCTTTCCCCCTCCCCACGTGGGAGTCTGTGTTTGTTTCTCAGTAAATTTCCACCTTTTCCTCCGTGGTTTCATTCTTCAACTCCACTAGACAAAGAACCTGGGAACCATCCCACCCAGGGGAACTCCGTGCGTTCCAGTCCAATTTTCCCGTATCATAAACTCTGCTCAGGAAGAATTGATGAGCCAAAGGATCAGCTCCTGAATAATAGCTGCAGGTCTGGGATATTAAATGTGGGGTGGAGGTTTTGGGGAGGGAGGCAGGCAGGAGAGGCAGCCCGATTTTCTGCAGCTACAGCGTAGATCTGCACTGTCCATCCAGCTCTGGGTTCACAATGAGCAAAGCAGACTTGCCCAAGTAACTTGTTCCCCCTGGGGCTGCACAGTGAAAACTCACTCTCTTCCCTTAAGTAGGTTGTAGCCTCACTGGGGAGTGAATGTCCAGAAATTAGAGCACAATACAGGAAAATATACAATTGACTATCAAAATGGGCAAACAGACATGGAGCCCTAGCCAAAATTTTTGTCTGAACTCTCCCCAAAATTGCCTTTTCCCCTGCTTTGCTACAAAAACCCAAAAGGGAAGCCAGTGGAAGTGAGGCTTTGTAGTGAGCGGTAGGTAGGTGGAGACACGTGTGATCCAGTACGTTCAGCCTATGGTTTGTGGCTGGCAGGCAAGCTCTCCTGGATTGGACTCACCAGCCCCACATTTCTCCCAGCGGAGGATCATCATCTCACCCTCTGCCTACACTAATCCAGCCCTCAGGCACAAAGCACTCACACTCATTCCCTGTGCCAGCCAGGTGTCCTTACAGCAAACAAAACACTCTAGACCAGCGGTTTTCAACCTGTGAGTCGCGACCCTTTTGGGGGTCGAACAACCCTTTCACAGGGGTCGCCTAAGACGATCAGAAAACACATATATAATTACATTCTGTTTTTGTGATTAATCACTATGCTTTAATTATGTTCAATTTGTAACAATGAAATTGGGGGTCGCCACAACATGAGGAACTGTATTAAAGGGTCGCGGCATTAGGAAGGTTGAGAACCACTGCTCTAGACCTTTCAAGCTCGGACAGACTTCGTATGTTTTCAAGCGGAAGAGCTGGAGGAGTGGAGTCGGGCAGCCATCAGAGCCCCTGCACTCACAAGGCTGGCGACTAGTCAGTGGACCACCAATGCGGCCACCACCCGTACTCACGCCTTCCAGAGCCTTCTTGTGTACCTGCACAGCTGAAGAAAGTGAACACCTTCTTTTCTGCCTTTCAAATCACACGTGACTTCATCTCATTCTGAGATCCTAAACTTCGCTCTGAACTCCTGCTGCAGCGATGACTGGGAATGAGAGTTTTTACACTTCTTGGCCCTGCAACACAAGGCGGTGGGGAAACTGAGGCACGCTAAGTGCTGTGGACAATAACTAGCACAGCCCTCCTTCAGGCACTTGACCGTGAATCATTTTCCTTAGTGGCCCACCCAAGAATAAAGTGCCCCAGAACCTGTATGCTCTCAAGATGGAGAGTCCCAAAAACTAACCACTGAGAGATGGTGTTATGATCGAATCACCCTCCTCCAGGTCTGATACCCTGGAAGCCTTGAGTGTCAGGGTGTTGGCTGAGGGAGGAGCAGCGTTCATGGGATTAAGAAGGTCTTCAGGCCCGGAACTCAGGAGGGCTTTTATCTTGCCCTGCCAGTCACCTTCCCACTCCACACCCGTCTCAAGATTTTACAAGCAATGGTTCTCAAGTCTGGTTCCCGACCAGCAGTAGCAACAGCCCTTGGAAACCTGTTAGAAATGCAAATTCTCAAGCCCCACCCCAGACCTGGTGAGTCCAAAGGAGGGGTGGAGCCCAGCAATCTGTGTCTGATCAAGCCTCCAGGGACTCTGCTGCCCCTTAAATTCCAGAACAACTTCTGCAGGGAGCAAATATTGCTGGAACAATAGATAATGGGCAGGAATGCGCATTTGATTACTAGGGCTGAAAACAGA
Source organism: Myotis myotis (assembly GCF_014108235.1). Lineage (NCBI taxonomy): Eukaryota > Metazoa > Chordata > Mammalia > Chiroptera > Vespertilionidae > Myotis > Myotis myotis. The sequence continues at coordinate 72,094,605 of NW_023416368.1, forward strand.
ATAAGCCTCAGTACAGAGCTCTAGTCAGGCTAAGACGGAGCCTGCACCGAGGTCCATCTCCCCCAAAGTCCAAATCTGTACCTCATTTCCCTCTAGCTGACCACATGGTACAGGAACCCAAAACCCAGTCAGGGGAAGAGAAGGAAGGTCACTCCCCAGCTGGCTCTTGGTTGAGCCAACCACTTCTAATATCTGGGGTGGGAAAAAGGGAAGGCTGACATTCTTGGGGGCAGGTTCTAGTGGGTTCTCTTACCAGGAAATAGGAGAAAGTGCCAAAGAGAGTCATCACCTTTTAACACAAAATGTTAATGATGAGCCAAAGGATCAGCTAGTAACTATGGTTTAATCAGTGCTCTCTAGTAAATATGGTTTAATCAGTGTCCTAAAACTTGAACAATAAAAGTAGTATCTGCTCTTCTTAGATGGAGAGGAAGAAGAGAGATAGAAGCATTCCTGAACCCCAACATCAATTGCTGGGCTCCTGAATTGTTTCCCATGGTTCAAGACTGTTCTACTTTTCCCTGGTAAGATCATGAGTCCCCATTCCAAAATTTCTGACTCTGGCCAAACTCCCCCCACCCTCGACCCCAGCTTGAATAAGCAGGCTTCTGCTTTGGTCTTTGCTCCAGAGTTCTTATTCTCATGCCCTGCTGCCTGCCGCCAATCTTCTTGAAGCCCTGAGGCTTTCTGTCATTGTTTATTGCCAGTCCTCTCCCTGGGGCCTGAAACCTGATGTGATCTCTTATCCAGTATCAGTTTCATAACCAGGAAAGAAGCCACTGTACTGAGACTTTAATACCCACCTCCCAATCTCCTTTTCATTGAGGCTCATTTTCATCTTCAAGTCTATACACTCAATGTTGCTCAGTGGAGTACATCAGGGGGCACCTTGCACCCCAAACCCAAAGAGCATAACCCTGAAGGGAAGGAACCTTGTTAGAGAAATATGGATGTTTCTAAAACCACAGCTTTCAAACGTCATTTTAATGTAATCCATGGTAAGATATACATTTTTATATTGTGACCCAGGACTCATAAATGTCTGAATATACTTACTATCCTTCTGACATTTTCTATTCTTTTCTATTTCATTTAAAAAATGTTAGTGAGCCTGGCCGGTGCGGCTCAGTGGTTGAGCATCCACCTATGATCCAGGAGGTCAGGGTTCGATTCCTGGTCAGGGCACATGCCCAGGTTGTGGGCTCATTCCCCAGTGTGGGGCATGCAGGAGGTAGCTGATTAATGGTTCTCTCTCATCATTGATGTTCCTATCTCACCTTCTCCCTCTCTGAAATCAATAAAAATATATACTTTTTTAAATGGTAGTGAAATATCACATTCTTGATTACATGGGTTAGTAAAGGTTGATAACCTGCAGTATGAAAAACACTGCTCGAACGTGCACACTGTGATAAGCAAACCATGGGCACCATCAGAGCAGCCGCATTAACAGCACACTGTCGTCATTGCTAACGTTGCTGAGTGCTCTGTGTGTTTGACTGTATGTTACTGTCATTTCAATTAAAACCTTCCAACTGCTACAGGCCACAATACAAACTTTAATCTCTTAGCAGAAATTCTCTTAGTGAATTAAACAAACGTTACTTTTATTGAATTCATCTTCACTTCGTTTGGTGATGATTTGCAGCAGCACATGTGGATGGCTGCGTTTTCATCACCAGACCAGCAGTTATTTTCTAAGTTTCAACAAACATTTTTGTACAGGGAAGGTTGGTTTAAATCAGGTAAATCAATATGAGCGATATGATTGCATCATGGAGTCTCTCCCTTCTCTCTGTGAAATGACTGTAGTTCAAAGACTGTTAACATTTCAAGGATAAAAAATGAGGTTTTGAAAACGGAAACGTGTGCCTCCCGAATAGATTCAGACCCTCAGCTGTCACAGGAGGGAAGCCCTCCTTTCAGAGCTGGGAGGACTTCTGCCTCTTTTTAACCATGCACCTACTCTGTCACTTAGCATTAGGTAGGCCCCTGCACACGACATGGCACAGAGAGACCTGATCCCGTACCCACAGCCGTGCGCGCAGCAGGCGCGCGTGCCCTCTGGGCCCCACACTTCATCTGCAGCACAGACAGGTACAGGATGCTGGCAGATGGGAACCGGCCTTGACTTCTCCTCGCCGCCCCCCTCCCCCCAAATCAAAACCCACCGTGAGCACCGCGAAGAGCCCGCAAACCTCATGGATTTAATTATGTCAGTTCCCCAAGCTCCATGTGGCACACGGGACACCCCGTTTCCCTTCAGGCTGGCCGTCTTCCTGCGAGCGGTGAGGAAGAAGGGAAAAGCCAAGCTCCATTTCCCAAGGGCGGAGGGCGCAGAGCGAGAGCGAGGGCCGGGGACTGTGCTCGGCCTTCCACCCTGAACTCTGCTTTGCGCCGGCAGCGAGCTCCTCCCGCGCCCGCAGCGGCTGAGAGTTGGCGCCACCTGGCTTCTTCAAGAAGAACCAAAGGCTGGAGGTCGATGAGATTGAAGAGGAGCCCGCGCTCTCCTTTTTCCATCGCTGGCCGCCAGCGCCGGGGGTGGGGCGGGGGTGGGGGGCGGGGGTGACTTCCACCCAGCGCCTGATGTGTGATGGTCATGCACAGAGACTAGGAGAACAGGCTCTGAGCGTGCAACAAGGACTAGAAATAAATTCTGTGCTGAGCATGGTGAGTTTAAAAAAATCTACAAAGGGCAGGGCAGCCGGGCGGTTGGGTAGCGGGCAACAGTGCGCTGCTGGAGGCAGACAGGCAATTATCCTCCAGGGAATGGAAAACACCAGGGACTTCCGTCGCTACTGATGTTAGAGTAGCGGCCTCCCCATTTAAAGCAGGTGCAAAGTGCAGAAATAACTGTGGCAACTCAGAGCAGTATACTAGCAAATCAGCTCTTACGCATTGGTCAGCTCTGGCTCCTTTGCATCCATCACCTATTCTGCGCAAACTTCCTACACCAACCGGAGGGAGAAGAACGAAAACAGCAGAAAGAACACCCTAAGATTCCGACCTCCACTCGGTTGCAACATTGGCAAGGAGGCGGCTGTAAAGGGAATCCCCTATGCCTCGGTTTGTTCTCGTGCACAATGGGGAAAACATTGCCTTCAGTAACTGTTCCAAGGGACCATGTGAAAATAAAACGAAAGCCTGGTGGGGAAGTGCTTTCAGCATTACGGATTTACTAGGACGGTAGGGTAATAGTCGTAGTAAAAATGGTAATGGCCTATAATTACCTGCTCAGTGCTCTATAAATTTGCACCAAGTTTGTATTTGTGTGTGGACGTAATGAATTCACAGAGTGGCTGCTAATCGGAGACACTGCTACCAACTGCTTTATCTAGAAGTCATCAAACTAATTATTTACCCACCTACCTCAGCGTGCCTTTTAAAGGCTGGGATCTTGAGAAAGGCATGTTTGAAAACTGCTTTTCCAGGTAACCATGCAGGTGCACAAGCAGACACAGGGGTGCATAGAATACCAATGCATGAAGTGCATGTCTGAACATGTGTGCATGTGTGGTCAGTGTGGGTTTGCATTGATTATAGTGAAGACTCATGTACCGTGCCACACCGGTTACAGACTACTTTTGCACTGACTTTTCACTTACTCTTCACAATATTCGGGGCATTGTCACTCCCCATTTTACAGATGGATCACACTGAGACTCAGAAAACATAACCTTCCCAAAATCTTGATGATAAGAAGCTATAGAACCAAGGCCATTCATTCTAATTCTGGACCATTTTCATCTTCAGCATGCATGTGAGGAACACCTTCGGTGTGCCAGGTTTTAAAACATTGTGGCCACAAATATTAAAGACGTATTCGGCTGCCCTCAAGAACTCACACCTAGTGGAAGAGACAGAAATTACAATCCTGTAGGATATAAACTCTGCAAGCAGTCTGGGGCCTAGTGAAGGCTTCCAAGAAAAAGAGACAGCCAGGCTGGATCTTGCAGGACAAATAGAATGAAGTCCGATGGAGATGGAGAGAAGTTGTGTACCAGGCAGAAAGACATCACATGCAAAGACACGAAAGCAAAAGAAACTAGAGTGTGTTCAGTTTAGTTCAGCAGAGACAGAGCTTGGCGTGTGTGTGCAGGGAGTGGCAAGAAAGGAGACCATGAAGAGCATTATATGCTCAGCAGTTGGGTTTTCCTGGTCTATAGGGAGTGAATGAAAGATTTAAAGTAGGGAAGTGACATGATCCAATTGCATTATATAAAGATCGCTCCGGCTGCTGTGAGGACAGACTGGAGAGTAGTCCACCAGCAGTGGGAGAAATGATGGCATTTTGCAGGCCAAACTCAGTATCTGTCATTATTAAGGTAGGAAATGGATTAGGGAGAAGAGAGGATGGATTTGAAAGATATTTAGGAGGACCTGGTGACAATTGCCAGGTTATCAGCCTGAGTGCCTGATGGGCGATGGTCACTCACAGAGACTAGGAGAACAGACTGAGTGTGCAACAGGGACTAGAAATAAATTCTGTTTTGAGCATGGTGGGTTTTTTAAAAATATATATTTTATTGATTCCTTACAGAGAGAAAGGGAGAGGGACAGAGAGTTAGAAACATCGATTAGCCGCCTCCTGCACACACCCCGTCTGGGGATGTGCCCACAACCAAGGTACATGCCCTTGACCGGAATCGGACCTGCGACCCTTCAGTCCGCAGGCAGACGCTTTATCGACCGAGCCAAACCGGCTAGGGCGAGCAGGGTGAGTTTTAAAAATCTAAGTACAGCCCTAACCGGTTTGGCTCAGTAGATAGAGTATCAGCCTGCGGACTCAAGGGTCCCCGGTTCCATTCTGGTCAAGGGCATGTACCTTAGTTGCAGGCACATCCCCAGTAGGGGGTGTGCAAGAGGCAGCTGATCGATGTTTCTCTCTCATTGATGTTTCTAACTCTCTATCCCTCTCCCTTCCTCTCTGTAAAAAATCAATAAAATATATTTTAAAAAATAAATAAAAATTTAAGTACATCTACAAAGAAATGCCCTACAGTAGGGAGTTGGATATTCAGGTCTGGTACTCCAAGGAACACTGAATTGTAAAGAGATATGCCATCTACATCAACTGAAACCACAGAATAATTAATCATCATCATCATCATCATCACCATCATCATCGCTAACGTGCATCCAGTACTTACTATGTATCTGGCACTGTGTAAACCACTTTTAGTAGATTATCTCACTTAATCCTCACAATCCCGGGAAGTATTATGACTAAGAATTGCCCAGGAAGAGGTTTCTATGTGAGAAGAGAAAAGGTCTAAAACAGGACCCTGTGAATTAAGAAGAGTGGCAGGAGAGCTTTCTCTACCAGATTGCACAACTATAGTCCCAAAGAACAATTTACATAACCATGCAGCCTTAAAGGCAAAAGGCAACATGCCTACCTCCAGTTGGTTGAATTCTCAGCTCTAGTCTTGCTCCATTCCTGCCTAGGAGAACATTCTAGAGGGGCTGTCTGGGCTGCATAGCCCACTCCTACATGCCTAAGGTCCCTGCTGAGGGACACTCTTTCAGAACTGGTGCTTTGTAGGTTTATTTTTAGCCCCAAAGTCATCAAGGTGCCCCAGCTGGAAAGTGATAGAAGAAAAGACTGCTGCTGGGTAGAGGAACTTCCTGTCCCACTATACAGACAGGGAAAACATATCATGATTGTTGTTCTGAAACACCTTGGAGTCCAGACAGACAGCATCAATCAGGCTAGTCAAGGTCAACCAGGGCCAGGCGGGCAGGGGGAGAAAGTGCCCTAGACTTAATTTTCAACATGGTGACAGTGCCCCGAGTCATTTTCTCACATCAGAAAGGTGCTCCCCCAAAGTAAGAGCAGCTTTACTAACCTGCATTGAGTGGTGGACAATTCCTTAGTTAGCTCTTCTAACCTGCTCCCAATATTGATAATTTGGGAATTTGTTGTGTGAGGGGGAAGGTGAGTTGAATATTATCCTGAACATTGGCTTTACCTTCTTAATTAATTATTATTTTGCCTCTTTATTAAGTGTGACCAGGGATTTTTGTTTCTAACATTGAATTCAAGATTCTAAAAACAAATGAGCCTGGCCATTGTGGCTCAGTGGTTGAGTGTCGGTCTATGAACCAGGAGGTCACAGTTTGATTTCTGGGGCACAGGCCTGGGTCGCAGGCTTGATCCCCAGTGTGGGGCATGCAGGAAGCAGCTGATCAATGATTCTCTCTCATCATTGAAGTTTCTGTCTCTGTCTCCCTCTCCCTTCCTCTCTGAAATCAATAAAAATATATTTAAAAAATAAGTAAATAAATAAAAACAAATGAGACTTGTTGCTATATTCTTCATTAGAAGAGCCATCACCTTGTCCCAGTGATCGTTGAAGGTCTCACACAATAGAGCTGGTATGTTTACACAGGCAACACCCCAGTGAAATGGTACTGACTGTGTTTTGCTTTAAATGCCTCCTCCAAGACTATTATATTCTGGCACAGATATTCCTGATATAAATGAGAAAGTAGGATAGTTGGGGTGGTAGAAGGAGGTAACTGAAAGACTTGATCCATGCTCATGTAAAACTAGCACAAACACTGGTGGGTCCCACCTTTGCAGGAACTTCTTGGAGGAGTGTGGCACTGAGCAGGAAGCCCACCTGGGCTCCCCAACTGCATGACCCAGGAAATCAGCTCTCTGGGCTCCGGGGTGCTCATTTGTAGGATGAAGGGGCTGAAGCATCTCTAAAGTGTTTTGCAAGGTTATCATTCTCTGAGTACTTAATACAAGAATAAGCAGCATTCTAGTGTTGGCTCTGTCGCTTCTCCATCTGGTAAGGAAGGAGTTCATGGTATGTTGATACATATGCTTGCATCAGAAAATATGAGAACAGAAATTGGATTTGTGGACCAACAGATGACCTAGATTTACACATATATTATTATATACTAGAGGCCCAGTGCATGAAATTCATGCACGGGGTGGGGGGAAAGGGGGGGGGGTGTTCCTTCAGCCAGGCCTGCATCCTCTCCAATCTGGGATCCCTTGGGGGATGTCCGACTGTTGGACATCCCTCTTACAATCCGGGACCGCTGGCTCCTAACTGCTTGCCTGCCTACTGGCTTGATTGATGCCTAACCACTCCCCTGCCGGCCTGATGGCCTCCAACTGCCCTCCCCTGCCAGCCTCATGGCCCCCAACTGCCCTGCCCTGCCAGCCTGATTGCCCCTAACTGCCTCTGCCTTGGCCCCCACCACTGTGGCTTTGTCTGGAAGGAAGTCAGATGGTCAGAAGATGTCTAGTCTCCTGGTCTAATTAGCAGATTACCCTTTTATTAGTATAGATAATATATATACTATATATACATATTGACCTATATATGGGATGTGATCTAGAAAGAGAGAGAGAGAGAGAGAGAGAGAGAGAGATCCTGACTAGTCAAGAGATGCAATGGGTTGATGGCAAAGCCAGCTCTAAAGTCCAGATTTTCTAACTACTTGTCAGGTAATGTATCCACTGCTCTCTGTGTATAAATCATATAAGTCACCAGAACATTGGGAGATTTGATAAGATTGGTGTTTAATCATCTCCATGTGTCATGTGCTTCCTCCCCCCACCATCATCGATGCTGCATTTCAGAAAGCTGCGGGTTCTGGAGACCGCATGAATCTTCTTTTAAATGGGAGCCTCAAGAATTTACCACTGCCTTTAATACTAATCCTACATGTAAATTTGCAGAGGGATAACATCCTGGGATCATTTTTCAGAGGTGATGAAAGGAGTCCATTTAACGGAAGAAGCTAGAAGAGAGGAAATTATCCAGCTTGTCCTTCCACTGAGGGCAATCTGGGGTAGTGAGCCAAGCAGGCAGTGAGGATGGGATGAGGACACTCCCCACCCCCCGACCCCCCCATCTCAGCAGAGCTGTGTGCCCTGGGCAAGGGACTTTACCTCATTGGATCTTAGTTCATTTTCAGGGAAGTTCAGAAGTTGAATTAGATCACTTTAATGACTCCAAATATCCCTAGAGTTCATCTTGAGAAATTCCTAAGGCAAACTGCCTGAACTTTTAGCCAACTGTCCCCTGTGTCTCTCTACTGGGTAATTTAAAAAATCTGGGACAGTGATCTAGATAATAATGACAATAATAATAGTAACTAGCAACAGTTAATGTGGAAGAGAACTTTGCAACTGAATCTTGTTTAGACTGAAGTAAAAAAAAAAAAGTGCTTTGCAGGCTATTGCCTTCACTTAGTTCATTCAATTCTCATTCAGTAAAGATTGAAGTGCCACCTTATGTTCTGAGCTACAAGCTAAGGCCTGGGGATACAGCCAGTGTATCTGGACCACATGAAGCACTTACCAACAGGAAAATGTGCTTTTGCAGGTATAATGTCAAAAGCGACCCAGGGCCTCTGAATCGGATAATGCCTCAACTCTGCCACAGCTGGATCTCGGGTCCTGGGCAAGTCCTTGGGCCTGAATCTGCAACCACCCCATCTCCAAAGTCCCTTACTGGGCTCCATTCAGTTCCAGAAAGGCCTCCTCGAGCGCCTCTGAAACAGCCACCTACTGCCTCCTGTGAATGCAAGACGCGCTAGGTAACCCGAGCCCGTGGCTCCCTCCCATGTGGGGAGAAAAAAACCGGGTGTGTGCGTGGGGAGAGTGGGGGGCGGGGGCGGGCAGGGATGGGAGAGAGAGAGAGAGAGAGAGAGAGAGAGAGAGAGAGAGAGAGAGAGAGAGAGAAACATGTTTTGGCAGGCAAAGCCTTCGGAGACTACCATATGTGCTCCATATTGAGCAGCCCCTGGTCTTTGATGTTTTTTCTGAAACTGAAGACATTATTTTTTCTCCAACTGCGCCTAAGTACTACAGACACTAAAACAATGAGGCCCGAACGCGCGGACCTGGCTCTAAGTGCTTAATTCGTCCTGCACCCAAGCGCTTGCCACCGGTTAGCTCCCCGGTGGGCACCCTGGCCGGGGCAGGGCTGCCAGCCCCTCCTGGCCCAGCCCCCTTTCTGGGCCCGGGTTTGTCTGGATCCGAGAACGCCTTTTGCGCCAAGTTCGGAAGTAAGTACTTTCCCAAACGCTCGGCGAAAAAGTCCCCAGATGTTTCCTGTGTCACGGAAACGAGCCCAGGTTGGATCTGAAGCATTCTTACGACGGCGGGTCACGGGGCGCGCCCGGCGCCCGCGAGCCCGGCTCCCTGGCGAGCTGCGGGGCGCGCGCGCTCCCCCCGCCCCCCGTCACTCCCCGGGTTCGCGCCCACCCCGGCTCGCGGGCAAGAAGCCCGGCAAAGACGGACGCAAACGGGGGTGGGGTGGCTTTTTTATTATGTGCGGAATTATGAATCGCCATTGACGATCCCTAGTAAATTTACACTCTGATCCTCGGGGAGCTGATGAAATAGTCACTCCTGCGCCTGTACATTTCGCCTTCTCTTTGCCTCCCTCGACCCAGGGCCGACTGGACGGCGTCCTTAACTCGGGGTCCTGGGCCGGGGACAGCGAGACCCTGGCCTGGGCCCAGGAAGAACCCGGAGGCGGGAGATTCCCCACCGCCCGGCAGGAGGGTGGCGCGCACACGAGGCGTCGCAGAATGGGGCCCCTCAAAAGCGGGCGGGAAGGGCGCACCCCCGGAGGAGCTGCGTCCAGGCTCCCGCTGCTTCCGGGTCTCAGCGAGAGTTTCCGGGGTGCGCGCACGGCCGGTTTCGACGCCAATGGATAAGGACACCTCGCTAAGCGCAAGGTCCGTGCCAAAAGGGAACAATGATGACGGCGCGGATAATAGCGTCGGGGCGGGCGGCACCAGGACCCCCAGAGGGCACGTCAGCGCCTGCTCTCTGCCGGCCCAGAGAAGGGGGATCCTGCAGGAGCTCGGGATGCCCTGGGGTCCGCGAAGCTGCGGACCAGAGCGCCGCCGCCGCCGCCGCCGCCTCCAGCCCCGCCAGCGGTCACGGGCATCCAGAGTAAATCCACTGGGCGCACGGGGCACAGCCTTTCTGTCCTCTCGCCTCCTGCAGAGCCTCTGTGCTTGGTCATCCGAGATGAGACTGGACTCAGTCGAGAGGATTCCTCTCATCTGGACCCTGGAGGCTCAGGAAAGGAGCGCTGTGGGACAGAGGTCACAGTGTCGCCTTGGCTGTGTTAAATGGGCCATCTAGAGTGGGCTCCCTGGACCCCCAAGTGCGGGTTTTCCAGGAATTGGCACTGGGTTGAAAGTGGAAGTAGATTGCCCAGCTGGCGTGGCTCTGTGGTTGAGCATCAACCTATGAACCAGGAGATCACGGTTCTTTGATTCCATTCCTGGTCAGGACACGTCCCGGGTTGCAGGCTTGATCCCCAGTAGGGGGCGGGTGGGAGGTAACCAATGAATGATTCTCTCTCATCACTGAGGTTTCTATCTCTTTCCCTCTCCCTTCCTCTCTGAAGTCAACAAAAATATTTTTTTTAAAAAAACAAAGTGGGTGCAGATTTCCCTGAAGTAATCTCGTATAGGAGCCTGAAATTAACTGACTAGGCACAGGATACATGCCTGTGGGCCTGGACTTACAACCGCTCTCCAATAATTGCCCCCTTCCCGCACCCGCCCTGTCACCAGGACCTATTTTCTGGGCGCCTCCTGCGTTGTGGCCTCAGAACTTCAGCAGGCCCTTTAGGGAACACAGGGTCACTGGTTCAGGACCGGGAATTAGTACGTTAGTGGAAGAAAGGGACGACACCCATTAAAATTACTTCTTGTGCGACAGGGTGTTTTTTACTTGAAGGAATCAAAGGCACCTGGAGAAGAACAACCGTTGTACTTTGGGGCTCGGCTGCCTTTTTCTGACCCTTGCTCAACCTGGCTTTCCCCTGGGGAGGTTTGGAACGCCCCTGCGGGTGGGTGGGGAAACAGCCAGCCCAGGTAAGTATGGGAGCCACATGGTCTCACGAATGGAAACAAGGAAATCATCTCCAAACGCAACCAGACAGGTGGGGTTAGATGGAAGCTGAAAGGGAATAGGAAATCTATCAACCCCAAGGCAGCAGACTCGGAACGGTCGGTGAGGTGTGAGGAACAGTCAACATTTGGAGCCCTGGAGTCAGAAGAGTTTTGGCAGCTGTGGGAGAACTTCCTGGTCTGCAATAAAGTCCACGTGACTGAGGGGATGTTTCCATAATTCCGTTGCCTGGAGACCTTCCTCTCTCTACAAGTCTGCAAGCTGAAGAGAGTGTACTGGGTTCCAGGTGAATGGTGGTGCTGGCCAAATATGGGCCCGGGAAGGAGCCCTGGCAGCAGGGGACTGCTCACCTGGGGCCGGGCCAGTCCTGATCTCCCTGACTTGTCTCCCCAGCTCTCGCCTGCAAGGTGATAGAGAGGCCCCATTTTCAGGATGGGGAGTCCAGGATCCCCCCTTTCCAAGCCAAGAACCTGTCAGTTCCAGACCCTCCCCAAAGGGTTCAAACTCAACTTTTTTTTCCCTCTATCCATGTAAATCACCAAGCATCTTCCACAGCCTCCTGGCTCCGTCTGACCTCGCGTTTCTGGAATGCAATTTTCCATAATTAGGGCCTGACCACTGTGGAAATATATGCAAGATGTTTACTTTTCTTAGTGAAAAAAATTAAAGGAGCCTGGCTCCTACGGTGGGGTTCCCTTGGAAGCAGGGTGCGCATTGAAGAGGGGCCCTGATAACCTTGAACCCTTTTCCAACTGGGGGAGGGGAGGTGGAGAAGGCCTACAAGGCTCTCTAATGCTGCTTAAATCTCAGGCTTTATCCTGGCCAGGGATCCCGAAACCATGCAGGTGTTGCCTCTCGGTCCCTGTGGCCAGCTGGCCCTTGCGTGGTTGCACTCTCAGGCGCCTTAGACAGGCACGTGCGGATTCGCACCAGGCTGTGCTCCATGGGGGGGTTGCATTGGTTTCCGCTGGCTTTGAGGGACCACCCTCAAGGGCGGTTGAATGTGGGCTTCTCCGATGAGGGGCAGCAGGAGGGTAATAGAGTCCGCTCAAGAGCAAACGCAAAAACCCAGGATCAGACATTGATCGCCAGGGTTGGAGAAGGTAAACGCGGGCAAGTTGGAGGATACGCCAGTGAGACCCAGGGGGAAGGACTTGGAGTTCCCAGAGTCCAGGGGTCCTGGGAAGGTGGGGGGCTCTCGGCCTAGGAGGCCACAACTCACCGTGGGAAAGGGAGATGGCGGGCCCATCACATTTCCCGCATTTCTAGGAAGAAAATGCTGTGATTTTCCCGAAGAGGAGTAAATGCACAGAGGTGAGGATCACCAACGCTAGGAGAGGCACTTTCAAACTCCTCCTTGGGCAAACGTTCTTGTTTTGCAATCGCAAACTCAATGAAACCGAGATGATGGCTCACGATCACAAAGCCAGTATGACCAGAAGCCAGGACCTGGGTTTGGCTCCGAAGCTCAGTCAGCACTTGCCACTCAGTCTCCGACAAGCAGCTCAAGTGGGATCTTCGCGAGGTACCTAATTCTACACGAGTCGAGTCGCTGATCTGCCCCAGATCCTGACGGCTTTTGAAGAAGGTGTCATCCTTAGTAGAGGAGACACTTACCTTAAACCTGCTGCTGGGGAGAGGAAGTGAAAGAGGGGGTTGTAAGTCTTCTTAAGTACCCCAGGAGTGTGTTCTGTTTTACTTCCACCCTAAGCACAGTGTAGTCTCATTGTTTCAGGTAACTGCCTTCCAGCCCCACACAACTGTCAGCTCCGGAGCTCAGCGTCCACCTGCCAGCGCCTCTTTGCCCCGCCCGAGTGAATGCCAGAGAAGCAACTGGGGGTATTGTTAGCCTGTGCAATTCCCTGGTCGCAGCCATCACGGAGCCCAAACTACAATGGTTTTCTCATTTGGATCCATTTCTTTTGGTCTTGGCTTAAGAAATCATTACTAACCGTAATAAGCTCACTCTGGCCCAAGCGGCCTGGGATGGCGAGGAGCCCAGGGACTCTTATTTGTAGCAGGATGGGGCAAGGCACTCTTATTTGTAGCAGGATGGGGAAGGACCTCTACAGGACTTGCCCGAAACTCCCAAGGCTTTCCCATCCCTGCTACCTGTCCCTGTCCCCAGCTTTCCCTACCACTCACCAGTGGGAAGAGTCCTCAGGGGACCAGATCCACTGACGTGCTTGGGAATGTGCCCATCCCAAGCAAAGAGCCCAAGAAACTAAAGGAGGGAACTGGGCTATGGCAACCACATAGAGAAACCCAGTGAAGTGGAGACAAACATGCTTTTAGCTTTAGTTCTTGAAATTCCAGGCAGAAATCCAAATGCCCTTCAAATTTTGTGCACATTCATTCCCCTTTTTCTTTCCCTCTCTTCCTACAGTTTCTTGTTGTTTTTAATTTCTTGATTTTTAGAGTTTTCAGACCACCTGAGTCCCTGAAAAAAGAGGACATGTCACTCCCAAGTCGCCACCATCCTGGCCAGAGTAAGACCAGGTACAATTCAAATTGGTAACCTAATCCCATTGCCATGGCCTCCTGGGTTTCTCTAGTCAGCCTCTTCCACTTGGTGATGCCACCAGCCATAGTAGCAACAAACAAACAAACATGACAGCACAGCATGACAGAGGAGAAATACAGGAATAAAATGCTGATTTTGTAACTTGGTTCCTATTTGTCTGTCAGCATTGTCACTACTGAGTGAGATAATAAATAACTAAAACAATATTTTTGCGGACTTACTAGTTGGCTTTTAAGAAATTGCCAGAGCCCCTTCCTCTTCCACTACAATGACTGTAAAATGAATTACTATACCCTGGTAAGCTTAAAAATCTTATTAAATGACTCATTTAGCTACCTCCAGGTTTGGAATAGTGCTCCGGGGGCAATTAAGGTCCAGAGGACTTCAATTACTCCGAACTTCAGGAAATGCACCTGATACCCCCCCCCCCCCAGAAACCCCCTCCATGACCAAAGGGAACAAGAGTGCTCAACAGGGATGACTGTGGCTTCAGGGACTCTTTTAAATATATTTTTATTAATTTCAGAGAGGAAAGAAGAGGGAGAGAGAGATAGAACCATCACTGATGAGAGAGAATCACTGGCTGCTTCCTGAACGCTCCCCACTGGGGATTGAGCCTGCAACCTGGGCATGTGCCCTTGACTGGAATTGAACCTGGGACTCTTTAGTTCGTAGGTCGATGCTCTATCTACTGAGCAAAACTGGCTAGGGCATTAACACAATTTGCCCTTAATGCCACCTGGAGTGGGTGCCCTGGGCAGCTGACGGGCCCCCAAAGAGAAAGCTGTGGGGTTCCTCTCCCTAATTCTCCTTCTTGCTCAGGCTCAGCATCAGAAGGAAGAAGAAGGGGAAGGGGAGAGTAGATAGACAGCAGATGGGCTCTGGCTGGGAGGGTGCTTTTATAGGAGAGGAAATAGAAGAAAAACAAAAGGTTCCCCAAGGAACTCCACCTCCCAAACCACAATGGTCTCCCCCTTCAGGCTGCACACTCTCCTTACTTGATTTCTGGCTTTGCCTGCTCTATCTCATCTTTCTTAACTTCTGCAAATGCCTCAAATTCCAAATCTAAAGCATTTTCTCGAGCATGTAAGCAAGCAGCCACCACACAGCCTCTCTGTAGATAGAAGGAAAGCCCATGACACCAAGAAGCAGGGAGGTGGATGTGAACGTGAAAATGTTTGGGAGGTGGAGTTCCAGGGGTTTCATTCCAAGAGTGGACACAGGGATTTCCAGAGCCCCAAGTACATCCTCCCCAGTTTGGCCCTTTTGTTCATGGGACAAACTCTGGCCTGACAAGGAGAGAAATGCCTGAGGTGGCTCTTGGAAATCAGGAACCAAGTTAATCCCGTTCTAGTCCTTCAGGTTTCTAAGCCCCAGGCTTAAGGGGGAAGCTTTGGGCTCATTTTATATGTTAGTGGTATGAACAGAAATTCAAGTCCATTGAATCTGAGTGTAAGTCTTCTCAACCCTGCTGTGCTAGGGCAAGAAAAGTGACACGGAGGGACACATGTGTGGTATACTCTGAGCTCCTTTGGTTAAGAGAGTCCTGGTAACTTTGGCTCTCTCGTGGATATTTTTGAGGAATCAGTATAAAGGTTTTACAGCTTAATATGGTACCCAGAGCTACAAATTCTTAGAATCTGAATTCCCACGCCCCAAATCACCTTCTAGGAGTATATGTTAGAGGCTCATGGAAAGCAGCTCATGTCCTTCTTCAAGTTCCCCAGGAGATCTGTCCCAGGCTGAAGGACCCTTCCATGTGCCACCAACTGCCAGGATGGTTGCTAGAAGCACAGAATGGTAGTGAGGAGGTCTGGGGTTTGTACGCCCCGGCCAGGTTCCTCCTCTCTGCACCTCAGTTTCCTTGCAGCACACAGGGTTTAAAAATACCCTCTTTATAGTTTGTGAAGATTAAACAATATGCAGCCTGTAAAATGCTTGACACTTAATAGACTCTCATTAAAAGTTAGTTCCTTCCTCCATGTCCTGGAGGTAGGGAGCAGGCAGATTTTATTATTCCTCTTTTCTTGATGAAGAACTGAGGTGGGGTCCTGGGGGCGGGGGGGGGGGGGGGACTGCAAAGGACCACCCCTAACTTCCCCTGACTTCTCAGATTGAAGTCTCCCAGGACCACCCGCCTCAGTCCTGCTAAGGTGGCTCAGGGCTTTCTGTGCCTGTGGTGCACTGGAGGAGCCTGGGCACAGGCCTAGGCTAGGGCAAGGCCCCTGGTATCTAGTGCACCAATCCTGGCCCAGTCCACTGTCACTAGACTCTGAGAATCCATCCTGCTTTAGGTCCTGCCTGCCACAGGTTGGGGAGCAAGTGACAGCCAAAGAACAAGGGGACTCTTGGTTCAGAGTGGTGGCTTCCCTGGGCCTGCCTTAGCACTTTTTTTTCTCTGCTCTGAAGAGGTCATCATGCCTTTCCTGTTGCATGGCTCTAACTCTTCCCCACCCCCCGCCCCCCCTTATCCAGGTTTTCAGAGCTGCCACCTGTGGGCTAGAGGAAGTGTGTGTGTGTGGGGGGGGGGGGGGGCGGGTATTGCGCTCTGCTGCCTCAGAACCCCTTAGTGCCCAAATGCTACCTATTGGGTCTGGTGCTCCTGAAGGGAAGGCCAGAGGTGGTGCTTCTTATATAGGCCAGGCCTGACTCCTTGCTCAAGGCTTGGAGCAAGGCCTTGTTCTTTTAAAAATTGCCAATCTAGCCTCATAATTGCTAAAAGTCAGACAGTCCCCAGGTCATTTCCCCCCCACAACTGCCCCTCCACCCTCTTGAAGGGCCAGAGCTAAGACTTCCTCCACACCTGAGCACCCCCACCCGGCAGCCACGACCAGCACCACCTCACTGGGGTCTGCAGATGGGTCCCAGGAGAGAAGAGAAATAGGCTAACAACCCTGCACGAGGAGAAGCAGTCCTGGTCCCTGTCACCAGGAGAAGGCAGCCAATCTGGATCCGTGGCAAAAGGGGAGCTTGGCGCATGGAAGTATTTAGCAGGTTCAGTGCTATTGCTGCCTAACAGGGTGTGAAAAGTAATATGAATGTGAAATACTGTGGGAAAATGGAGAGTTTCCAAGCGGCCTCTCCCCTGCTTAGGCTGGAAGGCCCAGAGTCCCTGCTGCCCCCCTGCGTGGGGCCAGGAGTGTGCTAGTGACCTTGAACCAGAGAACCTGGGGGGGGGGGGGGCCTTTAGTGACTAGAGCAGGGGTCCTCAAACTTTTTAAAGAGGCGGCCAGTTCACTGTCCCTCAGACCACTGAAGGGCTGGACTATAGTTTAAAAAAAACTATGAACAAATTCCTATGCACACTGCACATATCTTGTTTTGAAGTAAAAAAGCAAAACGGGAACAAATACAATATTTGTATTTGCATGTGGCCCGCGGGGGCCGTAGTTTGAGGACCCCTGGACTAGAGGGTGAGGGGGGATGCACACATAGATGACAGGAGGGGGAGGGGGAGTCAAACTGGCAGCACAGGACCTCAGTAAGGTCCCGCTGGGTTCCCCTCCTGAGTGCCCAGGTTGACACCAGGTGGCTTCGTAGAATCTCATTCCTCACCTCCCCAACCCCAAATGTACAGAGAGACTTAGCGTTCAAAAATAGATAACGAGCATATTACAATTTAGATTGAAAACAAGATTTCACTGATTTTATGAAACAATCTATCAACCCACTGGGCTTTCTGCAGGCGATGGAAGTGGGGGTGAGGTGACAAGGTCCCAGTTGATGAAAATATCTGCAATCAATGCTAGATCGAGAGCACACAGACCCGACAAGCATTTCCACATTGAGCTGTGAGGCAAGGACACCTCCTCTTGGTCTAACAATAATGCCCCCCTCTTCCCTCCCCCCCCCCCCCCCCCCACACACACATAGGGATTCAGCCTTTTCCACCTCCAGGTTCTCAGCAATCCCTAATTGCCAAACCACAGGCCAACAACAGGGGGAGCCAGACCACAGGCAGCGCCCCCGCGCTAGGTTGGCCCAGGGGCAGGGCCCCATAGAAAGACATTAGAAAAGGCCTGGGGCCCGGGAAGGTTCCCCCCCCCCCCCCCCGTAAGTAAGTCGTAGAACTACCCTTTAACCCCCACCCCACTCAGCCCGGAGCCCAGTTCTGGCTGGTCTCCAGCTCTTCCAGATGCGAATGCGCTTTGTGGCCGCCAAGTGCTGACTTCGCACGCAGGGCCGGTCTGGCTGGAATAGCACTCGCGACCCAGGAGGCCGAGGTGCGAATGCCTGGCTTTGGGATAGGTGCCACTGCATCTGAGCTGCGCGTAGTCAGTTTCGAGAGGCTTGCGCCCACGCTCACATTCCAGGGCCTTGTGCGAAGCAGGAGAGCGGCCTCCCTCTTCAGGACATTCCCTTACATCGGGCTTCGGTGGAGCAGCCGGGCGATGGGTCTTGGTTGCAGATAGTGGTTTGGAAACAGACCGCGCAGCATATTACGTGTTCGAATCCACAAGTGCTAAGGAGTATGCAAGAATGGGTGGCCGCAGTCACCCTGGTTTTCTCAGGCAACTAGCTCAATCTTCTAGCCATAAATCAAAGCTCCTGGACCCGCTTTTGCGGTGGGCGCAGACGAAGGAGAAAGGGGTGGGGAGTGGGGGAGGTGTGCCTGTGTGTGCGTGTGCGTGTGTGTGTGTGTGTGTGTGTGTGTGAACGCGCGCGGGGGGAGTGGGGGGGGGCGAGATTCCACGCACGACCGCAGAAGCAAAGGCCGCCAGAGCGGAAGGGTGGGAGAGGACAGGGATCTGGGGGCCGCGTTCGCCTGAATAAAGCCCTCGCGAGTCTCCATCTTCTGGCCTCGAGGCCAGAGCCTGGAGAATCCTGCCCCGCGCTCCTCCTCCCTGGAAGCGCGAAGGACGGGAGCGCGGCTGGAGCTGCAGTGCGCGCTCGCAGCCCCGCACTGCGCCACCTTCCCGGGGCCCTGGCTCACTCTGGGGGCGCAGGCCGCCCTCCCCGGGCTCTGCGCGCGGCCGGCCTCACCGCCTTCCCCAATGAGCTCACTTCCTCCCCGCGCCCGCCCGCGGGCCCACCGGATCCCCCGCCTCGCCCCGAGGGACGCGGAGCGCGCGGGGTGCAGGGCCTTTCCGCGCCCAAGGACGCTTCTTAGGGCGACGTCCGGGAGCTGAGATTCCGCTGGGAGGAAAGGGGAAGTCGAAACCCATGAAAAGAGAGCAAGTGGCTTCTTTATCCGAGGCCCAACTCGGCGCGCGGGGCCGAGTGGATGGAGCCCGAGGCCCAGCCCGGAGGTTCATCCCGACCTCCTTGGAGTTGGGCCCAGCAGCCCCACGTCTCTCTCCTTCCTTCCTTCTCTCTTCCCCGCCCCCTGGCTCCCTTGTTTCTCCTTTAGTTTTCACATGTGTTTTAAAAATTCATATGTGGGCACGTTTAAAAAGCAATTTCGCATTTTAAAGTCGGCAGCAGCAGAGGGAGAATTACAAATAGGATTGGATTTAATTAGCTGGTAATGCTCCTCTCCTGCCCCCATAATTAAACAGAGATTCGAGTGGCGCTTCAGGGCCCACAAGTGATTATTACAAGCATATTTTACATTTACATTAAAATGCTGTCCCGGGGGTGTAATCCAAGGTCTGGCTCCGTTTATTCGCATTTCGAACCTGAGCGCTGAGGCCAGAGCACTGCTCCCCAGCCATGGAAGGATGGCTTGTGGGGGCTGTGGTTTAGTTTCCGCGGCTGATTTGTAATTTTGTCCGGTTCAGTTTCTGAGGAGCAAGGAAAGGCAGCTGATGGCTCCTGAGTCCCCTTTGTATTGGCCAAGGTGCCTTTGGCCTCAGACCCCACTGAGACCTACGCCAAAAAAAAAAAAAAAAAAAAAAAAAAAAAAAAAAAAAAAAAAAAAAAATTTAAGCTTGCATTTATGCAAAAATCTAGAGCCACTTTGGTGGTTCCCCATCAAACTCCGAGAGGCACACTCAGCTCCCACAGTGGACCCACTGGCTGCCTGCGGGTGGACTCCGTTTTCCTATAGGAATCCAGAAGCCGGGTTGGTGACCTCTCAATCTCTCTCCTGTCCAGTTCTTTTCTCCCCCATTTTCTCTATCCCTGATCTACCAATCTCCCTCCCTCTGCCATTCCCTGGGAATCCTAGCTAGTCCCCTAGCAGGGCCAGAACCTCTCTGGCCCAGGGACGTTTCCCCGCTGGATGCCATCACCTTGGGAACCCAGAGTTCTAGTTGCCCCCCCCATTCCAACTCCACCGCCTGACAGTTTCCAGGCTCTCCCCAAAGCGTGTGTCCCTGTTGTCACCAGATTCACTAGTGCTTTTGATGAGAGCTGCTTCCCTTTTGGAAACACATTTCCTCTCCCCAGGAGAGGAGAATCTATTCTCCTGGACTGGCTTAAACACATGCGGCCAAGTTGCTGTGAAAACATTAGCCTCTAATAGCAGTTTTGGAGTCCAGTAAAGACTTTCGGGAAATGGAGATAGGCCTCCCAGATTGTCATTTCTGGGGCTACCTCTCCTCCCCTTGGCCCCCTTCATCATTTTTTCCTTCAAAGCCTTTCTACCACAACCTCCTTTTTATTTATGCCCGTATCTTTCTTAAACAAAGGATCCCTGGGAATAAACTACCTGAGGAGAGGACCTCTCCACACCCCCCCACACACCCCCAACCAGTTTCATTAATTAGTGGCACATGCTGGCCAGGTACCAGGAGCATCTTTGACTCTTAATATTTTCACTCGGTGAAGGCATGGCTAGAACAGATGAACTCTAAAGACCAATTTCCACTCTTTAATACTTTTTAAGACAAAACTTCTCTTCTGAATGATTGAATATATGTTTCAGTAATGTTCTGTGCCAAGATGCAGAGGAGGAGGACATTTTAAACTTCTGATAGTGCCATCTCCCAGCTGGCTCCTCCCACAGCAGCCTTCCTTCCTGGGCACAGAAAGAGCCACTCTGGGTGGAGAGCACCGGGGGTAGGTCTCCTGAACACAGCCACCAACAAAGTCCACTTATGGTCACATGATTCATTAGGACCCTTAATCCTCATCTGACCCGGCTGATTCAAGCACCACCAGTGAAACCTCATAAAACCAGCTAAGAGACTGGCCAACATATGCTTGAATTAATTAGAGTTGTGTGGGCCTTTGGCTTCCAGTCTGATGAACAGCTCCAGGGCTGCAGAGGGCAGAGGGTTTGGGGTCCTTTTCACCTACCAAAGCTCTTTGGTCCTACCAGGGCATCAGTGGAACACCGTGGATGACCTGAAAACTAACCCCAACTCCCTTGGGGAGTGGATTAATCACAGTAACTAAGGCTAAAGCCTGGCAGCAGGTCTCTAAATGAACAGGCAAGAATCTGTTCAAAGGAGGAAAAGAAAAGGGAATGAGCAGTGAGCTTTTGTTGTTATTGTTGCACCCAGTATAATTATGAGAGAGAGCGGAGAGAAGCGCAAAGAGAAAGAAGAAAGATGTCTGTTTTTTTTTAATGTCTTTTAAAATTTTATTATTTTTAAATCTTTATTGTTGAAGGTATATGTATATGTCTGGTATTAATAGAAGGCATAAATACTTAGCAACCCTCTCCATGAGCGCGCGGGCACACACACACACACACACACACTCACACACACACTGTCATGGCTATAGTTTATCGAGAAGATGAAAATTCTTCCAAGCCATTTACAAGGATAAGGGAAGGCATGCTGGGAGGAGTGTGGGCTTGAGCTAATTTGGCAATGGCAATTCTGGCCAGGTACCAGGAAGTCACAGAACACCCCAGGCAACAGGACTGGCCCCATCACTGGCAGGGGGCCCTGTGGATAGTATTTTTCCTACAAGGCTTGTTCTCCATCCACGTATAACCCCTAGGTAGAGAATGGTCATAGTCAGTCACTGTCAGCGGGCAAGACCCCTTAGCCTCTGGGAGGGAGGAGCTGCACTGATGTAACTAAAGGTGCCACCTGCTCTGTAGAGGGTGCAATCAACTCTGGCTTTATCTCATCTTTTGTTGAATTATACAGGACAAAATGCCTGGGGTCTGTCAAGTCTATATACACTTACTTAATACACTGCAGAATTTATCTCAGTTGGTATATAATATGTGTGCATTTCCCAATCTCTCTCCCCTTCTTTTATAACCCATACAAAATATCTACAGGCTAGAACAGCTGTGGGCAAACTACGGCCCATTTGAAATGAATAAAACTAAAAAAAAAAAAAGACCGTACCCTTTTATGTAATGATGTTTACATTGAATTTATATTAGTTCACACAAACACTCCATCCATGCTTTTGTTCCGGCCCTCCGGTCCAGTTTAAGAACCTATTGTGGCCCTTGAGTCAAAAAGTTTGCCCACCCCTGGGCTAGAACATGGTAACACCTCTCTTACAATAGGCAGACATGTATTTGTTACTTATCTGGTGCATAATAATTTAGTCCTTTTAAATTTGAGTGTGTGTGTATGTGGGAGGGGGGGACACCGAAAATGAGGAATCCAGAATTTTATGACCTCCCTCTTTCTGCTTGCTTTTCTTCCTGCCCTTCTTCCCTTGTTCCATATCCTTAAACTCAGCCACAGAGAAAAGACATCCAGTTTGGAGTTTTAGGGATCCTTTGTTCTGCATGTGCCTCATCTTCTTTCTGGATATTTTTAATTATAATCAGAAGGCATCTCACACCCTGACCAGATTGTATTTGGTGTGAGCCTCTTGAAGTTCTTCAAAGCTTCCAGCACCCGCCCCCCAATCCCTCCAGATCAGCAGAACAGATGCAAGGAGAGTAATTTGCATCCTTCTAGATCCATAGGGATTATATTCCTATTTGCTTTTCCACGCACCAGGAAGCTCTGGAAGGATGTGCAAGAAATAAACTACAACAGGAGAAGCAAATGGACAGAAATTGAAAGACAAACTATTCACATGTACATTTCATATATTTTTGAACCCTGAGAATGTACTGCCTATTGATTAGAAATTAATATAATCAAGATCTATATGATGCTAACTAGCTTAGGCATAACATCACCTATGGAGGAGGAGGAACTAGAGGACATCTACTGAGACTATGGGATTGGAAATAGGTAATAAACCTCCTGTGTTGTTCAATGGGTCATAAATTGGTAATCTTACTAGAGAATAATATTTTTATGCAGAAGTATAAAGCCATAGGTAAGGCAAAATGCATGCTACTCAGATGCTCTCCTCCTACTCCCAGAGGGGAGTATTTGTCAGTTTAAAGCCATTTGCTCCTCCAGTTCAGTCAAGTCTGTGGGAAGAGACTTCCAAGAGTGGCCGAGCCCTCAGTCCTAAGGGGAAAGTCTAAGTGGAACACAACTGCAAAAGACGGATTGATGTTTCCTAATGGATGTTTGAAAATGAACAATGTCTTGTACGAGGAAGACAAGGCCCTTCCCTAGAAATGGCCGTCTCTCAGCCCACTCCACCTCCTTGCTATCTTACCCTTCTCAGGGTGGGCTGAACACTCTGCCTGAGGATGCCTGCCTCTTTCCTTAGGCTTTAGTCAGGTGCAAAAGTTCTTGTTGGGCAATTGTTACTCAGGAAACTTAATGTTTCAAGGCTAAATCAGAGAGAGAGAGAGATTGAGATTTAAAATTCCCTTAGTGATGTTAACTCGGAAACAAAGGAGATGGGAGATCAACTAAGCAAAGAGTTGAACAATAGACTCACTCTGCCCCAGGTTATTAAATGGCCCCTGGATGGGGAAAAAAAAAAAAAAAAAAAAAAAAAAGGCTTTAAGTTAGAACTGCTGAGTTCTTTCAAAAATATGCAAACAAACAACTCCACCCCACCAGGGGACGCAGCTCTTCAGCGCACACTAGTGTTTATGTCTCCTGCAGCTTTTCCTGTTGCATAGTCCCTGCTAGTAAACAACTGAAACCACTCTCATGGCAAAGGTCAAATTGCAAAATGAAAGAGACCGTTAAAACCCTGGTTTAAAAGTATGGTGCATAGAAAACCACACGGAGAATAACGTACGCTCTATCCACTTGTGTTAATAAACAAATCCTCCCCAGAACAAAAAATGGGATCGCCTCCCCCCCCCCCGCCCCCCCCCCCCAGGAAAGCAGGTGGTTACCTATGAGACTTCCAAGGAGGTACTCGGTTCGATTGCAAACTGGGAGAGATTTCAGAAGAGGGAACAGGAGAAAGAACGGGCCAATGGTTGCGAGACTCAAAAAGGCAGATCAGGAAGAAACGGTGGGGCAGGAGGAAAGGGAAAAGCGAAGGGAGTTAAAAAGCCCTTGGCTTCCCCAGCTGTTTGCTGAAGCTGGAACATATGGTGGCAGGGTTTTCAAAACATGATGAGGGATAGACAGTAAATTATTTTTCCCCCAAGCAATGCCTTCCCCCAAATGAAGAGATATCTTCCGGCTGAAGACCTTTTCTCCTTTCACAGGGAATGAGCGGAGCTCACTTAGAACCAATTCTCATCTTTTAGTAAAAATAACTAGAGTGATTGTGGAAGCAACAGAAGGGGTCAAGGTGTTTGTGCTAAAAAAAACTCCAAGATCGGGCCTGGCCTGGAGTGGGAATATCCAAACGGGTTCTTCATATTTCACGTTTTATAGAGTCTTTTCCCTAAAGGATATACTTTCATTAGGTCATAAATGCACCAACAGATGAGAGGGAAAGAGAAGTGAGTGGGGTGTGTGTGTGTGTGTGTGTGTGTGTGTGTGTGTGTGTGTGTCACACACACGAGTGCTGGAACCGAAAAGCCAGTAGGTGGGTTTGGCTGTGGCGGTGGGGGTGGAGCGGGCGGCGGGGTTGGGGTGGGGAGAGGGGAGTGGGTGCGCCTAGTTAGTGTTACCCGGGCAGAGGTCAGGGACAGGCGAGATGAGGCGGCCCTGGGCGCGGGCGAGGCTTCCTAGGGCTTCTGCTTTGCTTTCTTAGGTTCGATGTCTCCCATGGGTTCCACCGAAGTTCCTAACTGCCCAAAGTCAAAGCATTTACTTGCCCAAAGGCCACCAGGAGAAGTCGAGTGGGGTGGGAGAAACGTGTTTTTCCAAGAGAGTTTGTTAAAAATATAACTCAGGAAGTTTATTAGTTGGGGCCTCAGCCTAGGCAGCAGTTGGAAAAGGGTTGTCTGTGTCCTTTCATTTCCCGTTGGACCTGGATTCCTGAACCGGAGCGGCTGACCTCCCCCAACTCCCAAGAAGCGCGACTTGGTGCCCTCGGAGGTGCCCCGCTCGGGGCAGGAGAAGTCTTTGCAGACAGAGAATCGCCCTGTCACCTCGAGCCACGTCGGTTTCCTCTGAGCGCATTTTTCAAAGCGAGTCGGGAGTTACGCAACCGGCATCAATTAGCCTCCTGAATCGAGTCCCGGAGATTGTTTAAATCCGCGGCACTGATTTCACACTTAGGAGCCGGTAGCAGTTTTGAAAATACTGTAAAAACACCACCCGGATGATATATCGTCTGTCTAGGCCAGATTAGCAGGACACGCGCGCATACTCTCTGTTTAAATCACACCCCGAAACGCGGAGAAAATATTTCAATAGGGATCTACACGCGACAGAGCAAAACTGGAGCCGTAATTATTTCCCTCTTTGGATTTCCTGTTTCTACAGCGGGCATTGGTATCAAGGACGAGTCAGGTAACGTGAGCTACAAGGCGAGCGGGACGCTGTCGTTTAAACCCAATCGCAGTTCGTAGTTCAAGGAGAAGGGCCTTTAATTGACACCGCGTATGATTCCTCTGCTCCTCTCGCGCTGCCCCGGCAGGGACGCCCCCGGGAGTATTTATTTCCAGGGCTTTTGGAAACAAAACAACCAACCCGGTCGGCTGTGTGAGAGAGCGCTCCAAGACGGACTGCCGGAGAAAGGCTTTTTGACCCCGGTGCAAATTAGTCATATTGACAGACGCCGGGGGAAGGTAAATTACCCCGCGCGCTGACGTTACGCAGAAGCGCGCCCGATGGCGACTCCGCCGCGGCGCCGAGGGGGCCCGCAGGCTCCCAGTTCTCTCCCCCTGATTCCTCCAAAGCCCCACTTTGCTTCTCTGGGGCCTGAAATTTAAACGTGAAGGCGACGGAGAGAACTTGTTTGTTTTTAAGTGCTAGAGAGAAAAAGGGCAAGAGAAAACAAACAAACATACAAAAAGTGGAAGGAAAGAGAAATGTTGTGCGCCCTGGCGCGGGCGATCTGGAGGACCAGAGAGAAAACGCGCAAAGTCCGAAGGGGAGGGAGGGAGGGAGGGAGGGAGGAGGAAGGGCGGGAGAGGACCGCGCGGCTCCCGGCTCCCAGGTCCACTACTTGGGAGGTCCCGGCCCCAACCCAGGCCCGGCCAAACGTCCCCCGGGGAGGCTCGCGCTCGGGCGGGGTCACAATTACAACCTGGGCTCCAGGCAAGGACTTAAAAACCAAGTGGCGGGGACTGCAGTCTGGAAGCAAGGCCCTGCGGTCATCAGAGGGGGTCGGGCCCGTGCACAGGAACCTTTTACAAGGCATGTGGGTACAAGGGAAAAAAAAAAAAATCAAAATAAGCCACTTTCATCCAGCGTGGGCCGTGAAAATAAAAGCTGCCTTTTAGAGGGGGTGAGCGGGAGTTTTGAAATTCAGCGTGTGTTTTATTTTTATGTGGTTTTACCTGATAACCTAGGTAAAATTGTCAGGAAATTGTCAGGAAAATAACATTTTTTGGGGGCGAGGGCTGCCATAAGGGGTACACAGGTTTGTCCCAAATCGGCTTGTGTCCCAGGCCTGCAAGCAACTACGCATATCCGTATAGATCATTATACATCCGGGGGAGAACACTGGCCCGACCTGATTATATTGACATAAATTAAGATCTAGTGGTCCCACCTCTTTTCTGTATAAAACGGAGTCTTTAAAAACTGAGTCTGCGGAGAGGGCAGAAGGGAAAGCGTTGAAAGTGTGGCATCTGATTTTGCCAGCGGTTGGGCCCGAAGACTTCTCTAAGAGTAACGGCATGGGTGCAAAAAACCCGGGTCAGGGCGCAAAGACAGGCGAAAGGAAGGGTCCGAGAGCCGACCGGGCCCACCAGCTGGAGCCGGCGGTGCTCCCTTCACTCAGTGCCACGGCTGGGGAGGCGCCACGCCTTCCGGGACCTTGGGTCTGCGGTATTTGTAGCTCCCCTTTGGGTTCCTTACAGGCTCTTTTGCAAGCCCAAAGGAGGCTCTCTAAGCTGCCCTCCCTCGCAGGGTGGGTGTGGGAGTAGGTAGAGGCGGCTGCAAGGATATTTTGATGGCAAAATGGCTTATATTTACGTGAAAACAAAACTCAATCCCCCTTCCCCCCCCCCCCAGGCCAGTGGGAACACGCCAAGTACCACAGTTAAGAGGACCGAGGGGGTAGGGATGGGTGGGGTCTAGAAATCGGAACAGAATCTGGGTGCCGTGCACCTTCCTTTCTGCCTTTCAGCCCTTCTCTCCAGGCCACGCTGCTTCCTGGGAGCGGACTTGGGCACCCTTGGGAGTTGAGGGAAGGAGGGAGAAATCGCCGTAGCTTTCAAGGAGGCGGGGAAGCGAGACATTTGTTTATTTTTTAAAAAATAAAGGTTTAAAATAAGTCCAAGAGTTTCTGCAAAGGAGTTTCCAACCTGATGTGTGTCCAGGAATGCGAAACTTGGGACCCAAACTGGCAAATGTGTATTCTGTAGAAAGCTGGATGTCGCTGCGCCCCCGCTCACCTTGGATCTGCCCGAGTCCAGCTTCCTGGCTTGGGCCGCAGCAGGGACCTCCTCCGCTGCCCGCCCCCTACCCCCCAGTCGCCTTCCCTGACCAGGCTGGGCCGCTTCGGACAAAGCGATCTCAGCAAACAGCCCCTACCCCCCTCTTGGGTTCGGTACAGCCCCTCGAAGTTGCCGGAGCAGGCGGGACGGCGCTCCGCTGGGGAAAACAAGGAAGGTAAGCGGGAGCCAGGCCCGGATAGTTTGCTTCCGCACCCAGCACCCTATCACCACCACCACCACCAGCTCTCCCTACAGGAGTGTTTGGCTGGCCCTAAGGTCCACCCGAACGGCCTGGGGAGCTCCAAGTTGTCCCCAAGTCCCGGACGCCGCGCCCCTACCCACCGGATTGCCTTCGGGAGGGACCCCTCGGTGCTGTGTCCACGGAGAGGCATTGTGGCCCGGCGAACAGGAACCGCCAGGCCCGCCAGGTCTGCGCTCTTAGCAGCCGGGTAGCCCTGCGGGTCGAAGATGCTCAGAGGAGGAGGAAGTGCAGAGAAAAAAAAAAGAAGAGGAAGGGGAAAAAAAACAACCCTAACGTAGCGCACGAAAAACCAACTTTGGGGTTGGACCTTTTCAATTTCACACGAAGCGACCTGGAGTATCTGGAGAAGGTTTTTGAAGACGTTTAGGAGGGAGGGTGAGTTTTCTGCTGAGAAACTCAATCTGCCATACAGTAGCGGCCCCATCTGGGATCTGTCACTGCTGACAGCACCACAGGGCACAGCAGTGATCTTCTGCACAGCCTGCACTCCCCGAAATACCCTCCTTAATCAAAGGATGTCTGCGCGCCCGATCTCAGCGGAACGCGCCGGCGAATTCCAGCCCCGGCCCGCCCCCTCCCCACGGACACAGCCTCGGCCCCTCTCGATTTCCCAGCACATTAATTAAAAGCGGAAAAGGGACGGAGGCTGATGTCATTGCTCTCAGAAGATCATAAACGTAAGAGTCATCCTGTGAGGATCCCTGAAAATGACTTTAATGAATAATTTCAGAGACAGTTATGGCTTTGGGTGATTACTGAGGGAGAATATGAAAACCAGATTTGCAAAGCAAAGACGATGGTCAGGCGGCCTGGAGGCCACTTTTCCATTAAAACCACACCAGCTTTCCCTCAGGGCCAAGTTCTAGTTGCAGACTTAGGTTGCATTTTCTTCTTTAAAAATAAAAGCAACCAACAACCCCCCCCCCCACCCCCACCCATTACACACACGTTTCTGGCCTGATCCTACATACAAAACTGTCAGCTCAAGTCAACAACAACAACCCACTTTAAATAAATGGTAACCATGCCCTGGCCTCAGTGGCCATTGGCCTCCATCTTTTCACCAAGGAGGCCTTCATTTACTGCCATCTTGATTTAGAATGATGTCTCTCTCTCTCTCTCTCTCTCTCTTTTTTTTTGGCATCTTCTCAGCACTGTACGTGATGAAGGTTGAAAATTTTCTCTGCTGCTAAGTCCACTGTTTGTTCTAAATCCTTTCAGCTGGTGGAGCAGCAAACAAGCAGCAGCAAATGACTCTCCCCCTCACAGAAGAATCTGCAGGTCTCCCTAACTCTTTACTTCTTGTTCACCAATGGACTGAAAGGTGATCTGGTGCTACAAGACATGCTATTTGGAAACACTCCACCTGGTCACAGGGAAGCATCAGGTTGGGTCTAGTTGGCTCATGATTAGTTGTGCATTAAATATACTATTTGCAAACACTGTATTGTTAACGGGGGAGGGCTGGTGAGTACCCTGTTGTTTATATTAATGATCTAGCTGCCTGCAAGCCTGATACCTTTGCTTGGATTCTCTGAGCCCATGGTCCATGTTGATTTATTCCAACTAATTCAGGTAAAAGTGGATGTATGCTTCACACAAGAAAGTATTAGGGGCAAGAGCAATGAGGGGGTTTTTGTTGTTGTCAGTGTTGTTTGTTTGTTTTTGAGTGGTCTGAAAACTGCCTGTTTGCCTGAGCAGATGCTGTCATTAAGGAAGACCCTAGAGAAGCCACTTGCCAGCACTATGAGAAACTTCTTTGTGAAGCTATTGTCTGCCCTTCCCCCCTCAAGAAGCACAGATAGGTTCCTCCTCCTCCAATCAGTAAGGATTCAGCTGTCCAAAAGCCTCACTCTCTATTCCTGTCCCCCAAAGACTCTCCCCCAACCCCCACCCCCCAGCTCACTATTCCCTTCACCCTCCGCTGGAGATAGGGGTCGGTGGAAGGGGGAGCCAAACTCTCTCAAATGTGGCATTTTCACTGACTTAAGAGGAAATGATCCTCTTCCGTTCCAGATTACATGAAGACACTTTGGAATTTGGTGTATTGAGTGCCTTGAAGAATTGAGGAGGGGTGAACATTTGGGAACTTTTCTCAACTAGATTTCCTGTTTATGTTTGATAACCTTGCCTCGCCCCCCCCCCCCAAATAGATCTTCCTGTTACTAGGCTCAAATCATGGGCTAGGACTTCTTTTCACTCTAGCTAAATTCACTGTAGCCTCTGACTAAACACCCGGCTTAGACTTCGCAGCCTGTGTGCAAATAAATAGCATCTTCTGGATTTGCTTTGAGTCCCTGCATTGCCCAATTAAATCAAGTATAGGACTGAGCCTTGTAGACTTTAAATAATACAGGCCTTGCCCCCCCCCCCCCCATCCTTGATAAAGCCACCCCAAGTCGTTCAGTGTTTCACAATTGGGGTGTAGAAAGCACCCAAGGTGAGAAACCGGCTGCAGTGTGTAGCCTCAGGCTGTGGTTCCCAAATACCCTGGGGGAATTTTTCAAAATTGCAGACTTTGGGTCTCCTCCCTGATGTGCTGAATCAGAACTTCTGGTGAAGCCCTCACCGGTTTGGCTCAGTGGATAGAGCGTCCGTCTGCGGACTGAAGGGTCCCAGGTTCGATTCCTACCAAGGGCATGTACGTTGGTTGCGGGCACATCCCCAGTAGGGGGTGTGCAGAAGGCAGCTGATCAATGTTTCTCTCTCATCGATGTTTCTAACTCTCTATCCCTCTCCCTTCCTCTCTGTAAAAAATCAATAAAATATATTTTTTAAAAAAGAACTTCTGGTGAATGTGGAGTGAAATGAGGGCCGGATTTATAATGCTTTCAAGGTCTTTGCGGATTTGGGATAACGAGATAGGTGTGGGAAGCTCCAATGTAAAGGGTTCTGGAGTTGGATTCGTCCCAGCGATGAGGGCCGTGCCCCAAGGTGCCAGCGTTGGAGATCTGGGGGTCATCCTCCCGTCCAGGAATTAGATAAATATACCTAGTCGCTGCGCTGGGCTTTGAGATATAGTAAGGGACAAAGCTGCCACCACACAACCTTTCCCTTCCAGGTGTCAGTGTTTGCGTCAAGGACAACTCTGGAGGGGGAAGGGGCAGGAGGCAGGAGAGGGCAGAGCGCCTCTGCTCCTTAGATCCATCAGGTGTTCATAGCAGGTGCAAAGACTGGGGCTTGGAGAGAAGTCCCGTTGGGTAATTAGCCCTCCACCCCACTAGGCAGAAACTCTCATTATGTTGGCCTCAAGGGCTGTCGGGACCAAGCGGGCCCCAGTGCGCGGATGGGGTGGACCCTTAAAAGCAGCCTGGACCCCTAAGAGCCACCTCCTTCCCCGCCCCCGGTGGCTTGGGCACCTCAGCAATGGCCGCAGCCCTGTAGGAGGGCAGCACCCTGGCACCCAGAGAGCCGAAGCCCGCCCGCAGGTCAGGGCCGGATGTGGGAGGCTTTTCCAGGAGGAATGCAGCGGACCAGCGAGTTGGAACATCTAAAGCGGGGAGGAAGACAGTAGAAAAGCTGACCGGCCCTGCCTCACCTTAAACAAAGACAACAAAAACCGCTTCTGGCCTAAAAATACAAACGTCGAAAGTCCCTGTGCGCAGGCGAGCGGCGAGTTCCAGCTGCCGGCCTGGCCCGGGGAAGACTTGGCGGCGCGGCCGCCGCTTACACCCAGCTCGGCCGGGATGGCTCCGAGCCGTCTGCCCTGACGTCAGCGAGGCTCGGGCCCCGCCGCGGCGAGATAGGCTGCGCGGCCGGGCGCGGCGCTAATCACTCCCAGATGTCCCTAATAGCGGAGATAAAGACGGACGGAGCGGCCGGGAATAAATTTGTAATCAGGGTTCTACCATCTGATCATCAAAGCGGCCCAAATGCCGGGAGAATTTGAAGAGAATGTGTGTGTAGTGGGGAGGGAGGGGGGGGTCGTGTGTAGGGGAGAGGAGGGGGCGTGCCCCTCGGAGGGAACGGACTTGGCCGGGGTGGAGCGAGAGGCCCGGGAGAGAAGTCCAACTTCTGTGCGCGCGGCAGGCAGATACGCAGTGCACTTCAGCTCCGAGAGCCCGCTGGCCGTGGCCGCTGGGCTGTTACAGGCCAACGAGGCCGTGGCAGGCAGTTGCTGTGAGCGAAGCGCGCCTTGCGCAGCGGCTGGATGGTCAAGTGGCGAGTTCAGAGCTGTCCGGACCCCGGAAACATGGGATTCTTTTCCTCTCCTGGAGTTGCGCCCCCCCCTTCTCCTCCTCCCCTTTATACACAGTTAAAAAAATAATTTGTCCCCCTGTCCCTTTGAGGGTGGCTCCAGGGTCCTTCTCTCTTGGGGATCCGTGGGCCCCGACAGGCCAGGAGTCCTGTGCGTCCCGAGGACTCTGCAGCGCCCCCTCCTCGCACTGCAATCGATCGGGACATCAGGAGTTGGGTCTCATGGAGGGAATGGGTTCCCAGGCCAAAAGATCCAGAAAAGACAAGCAGTGCCCAGGTTCATTCTTCTACGAGCATAGTCACAGGCCTCCCTTCTAGATCATCTCCGGTTGATCCATCACCAGTCCCTTTTCCAAATCCAGGCAGGTGGGTGGAACAGGCAGGCAGGGAGGACGCCTGGCAACTGGGGAAGAGAGAATCGCTGGCCCCACGTGCAGCAGATACAGCGTTTCCATAAAGCAGCAAGAATAACTGAGAAGTTTCCTGCAATGTGCAGACCTGCAGTGCAAACGCAGTCCAGGCTATTGTGCTATGGTGGTATCCTTTGCCCAGTTTACTGCCCCCCCCCCACACTCACACACACACCTCAACCCCCCACAAGGGGCTCAGTTCGCTTCACAAAGGTAATCTCAGAAGCAGCTCACTGGCCCCTCTCTGATCCCTGTGGCTTTGCTCACTCTTACCCTCAGCACCCCTTCCTGCAGAATATGTGTGCACACAACATACTCACACTCCTGCTACCTTAACATCTGGGTGAGATATCAGCTTTGCGACCCTCACCACCACAGGGGACAGCCACAGAGGCCTAGGTGAGAGGAAGGGATTGAGCCACTCCCAAGTCTCACACATTTGCTTTCCTAGGGCCTGGGGAGGCTGCCAGGGCCACGACTGTACCCACCTTACTGTAGAGTTGACCAGGCTGCCTGGTCCTGCCACACCTGAGGAGGGCAGCCTAGGCCCACCCTTCCTAGGTGCCAGACCTACTGGCTATTCCACTTGGAGGCTGGAACTTCCCATTGGTCCCCAGAGAAGCCCACCCTCATTCCTCTCCCCCTCTCTCCCCTCCCCCCCATTTAGAAGGCAAGAAGAATCCCAAGTCATGCTGTCACCTTCATGACTTGACCTGAAAAAGCTCTTAAAGCTGCATCACTTTCCTGACTGGGGGCAAAAGTCCTGGAAAACTGAGATTGGGAGCAAGGAGTGTGTTTAGGTCCCACTCTCTTATGTTTTCCAAATTACTTCTCAAGAAGTTGAGAATGGGTTTGTAGGAAGGAACACACACACACACACACACACACACACACACACACACACACACACAGCAGCCAGGCCAGAGCCCTGCTGGTGCTCCAGGGTTATCAGGCGCTGGGACTGCGTGGCGGTCTGGGGCCGAACCCTGACAGCCAGATCTACCATCAATTTACCTTCCGCCGCCCCAGCTTCCCATTTAGCTTTTAACGTCAAATCCTGCATTTTTGTCGGCTCCGGCCTGTCTAGAGAGCTTGTGATTTCGCTGCAGGAGTGATTGCTTTTAACAAAATGGCAGCAACCACATTATCCGAGCAATTAAAACAGAGACCTTTTAGCCGTTTCACAAGGCAGGAGCTTGGAAACTTTTTTTTTTTTTTGAAGGAAAAAAGAAAAGGAGTTAAAAGAGATAGAAATGTGTTGAGGAGAAAAGCATGGAAGCGCTCAAGAAACGTTGGCCCGGCACACCGGTCACTTTCCTGGGATTGACAACGTGGGGCAGGGATGTTGGGAGGTTGGAGTGACGCGTAATCTGAGTGTCTTGCCTGCGGGAGTGTCCGGCCAGTTAGGGTGTGCATCCGGTTAGGGGTTTGGGGTCCCCGGGATGTCGGTTCTGCTGGATGTCTGGCTTTCGGGTTCCTGGAGGGTAGGAATGTCCAGGTGGTGGAGATGTGGGGTCTGGTGCTGCTGGGCCAGAGGAAGCAGCTCGGCAGGCAGGAGAGAGGAGGCGGGCAGCGCCTGGCCCAGGCCAGACAAAGACCGGTTTCTGGAGAGCGGGTTTACAAGCTTCTGTAGCAGGGAGCTGCCCCCGTAGCGCTGGTGCTGCCAGGGTCTTCTGGTTCTCCTCTGCTGGTGTTTAATAAACCAGGAGAAGTGTTAAACCAGCAGAAAGGCGTTAAGGCCCAGATGGCGAAGTAGACCAGCTACCCAAGCGCAGGCAGCATGCCTGGTGAAGAGAACGCCTCTCTGGCTCCTGTTTTGAAAACCTCACCGCCTCTCCGCTACGTTGGTAGACGTTTCCCACTGACCCCTAGGCTCTGGTTGGTGTCTTTCTCTTGAAGGGATTAAAGTAAAGACGCGAAAGGCGGCAGGAAGCAGGAGAGGGAGGGAGGCACTCGGTCAAACGGACAGGGATCCCGAGAGTAATAGAAAATCAGGGCGCGCCTCCCTCCGCCCCCCCCCCCCAGTGCTATAAACAAAGGCAAGTGTCTGTAAACACAGCCCCGCGCCCACCGCGGCGGCCCAGCGCCGGCTGACCCGAGGGGAGAAAGTTCAGATCGCTTTGGCCGAGTTGTTCTAACCCCTCGCCCTCGCGTCGTCAGCTGCCCGCAGAAGAGACCCGCAGAGGCGCTCGCGGCCGCTCCCGGCCCTTGCGAATTCGCCCGCTGCAGGCGGCGGGCTCCGAGTGGGCACCGGCCGGGCGTGGGAACCGCCGGGAGATCAGGGGAGCGTCTGCGCCCGAAGCCGAGGTGCGAACACCACCTCGAGGATGGGTTCCAAGATGGAAAGCCTCTGGCTAGCCTCCCTAACACCAGATTTATATAAGTGGCGTTTCATGAAACAAACCACTTTTTAATACGTTTCACCTTTCTTCCCTCCACCCCCCCCCCTCCTGAATCCCTCCCCTCCTCTCCCCCTCCCAGGCCGGCCCAGTCCTTTTAGGCACACCCGTCTCTCTGGTTCCTAAAGCGGCGATTCGGGATCTAGCCAAGCCCACGGGCAAAGGAGGCCTCAGGGACTTCCTTCCGGGTCGTGCTGGGACTTGGGGAGACCAAACCTCGGACGACGTGGGGGGTGGGGGTGGGAGCTGGTAGTCCCGAGAGGGAGCCGCTTGCTGGGCCGGCGTGTGGCCGGTAGGACTTCAGACACCGCGCAGTTAATATTGAATTCCCTGTAGCTCACTGTAAATCTAGCCCTCACTACGCACCCCTTTTAAATCCATGGTCGAGATTTCTTCCTTGATGTTACCTGAGTTCCTGATCACGGACTTCATCCCCGCCCCCACCAGGCCCTCCCTCTCCCCGCCAGCTCAGATGAGAATACACTCCCCTGCCCCCTCCAAACCACGCAAAGCCTCCTCTTTTTCCTTCTCTTTTTTAGACGGAAGCCCTATATTTTGAATTAAAGGCTTTAACGCCTGGGATTCTCCTCAAACCCCGTCCACCGGAAATGTGCTCCCCACACCAAAACTGAAGCCCTCACCCAATGGCTTCTGGTTGATTTTAGGAAAACAAGGACCCCTTTCCACCTTCTGGGGGAACCACCAGACCTTTCTCCAGCCCAGACTCTCCTCCTACAGACCACTCGGCGTTCTCCCGGAGGTTGGGGGGAGAGAGCCCGGGCACTTTGGCAGGATTTTCATCAAGGACCCTCTCTTGAAGGAACCTCCACGCCCTGGGGAGGAGGGATGCTCACGTTAATGACTCTTTCAAATAAAGTTAGAGGCAATCATAATTTAGTTTACTTCGGAATATTTTAAATATTATGAAAACAAATATAACAGTTTTGTTTTCAAAACTCTTTTGAGGTATCAACTATTAAAAGATTGGGGGTTTTGTAAAAAAAAAACACACAGTGGTTTATTGAATACTTACAACGTTTACACCTTCAATATTAATTAAATTCCACTTAGTTTTAGAGGACGGAAGTGCACATAACAAGTAGTTGTTGGAAACATCTTGGAATAGGGAACAACCACGCATGAAACGAGACAGCACTAGATACCGACCCCAACGGAAATGTTAGCGGCCCCGTTTTCTGCTTTGAAATAAAGCTTTATAATCCCCAGGAATATTTATATCCAAAGGCCAAGTATTAGAGATACACTTCACATACACACCAAGGTCCGCTGTCTTTTATCTGGAAGCGGTTGGGTAGGTGGGGAGGGGGCCACGCTGGTGTCTATACAGCCAGGAGGGAACATTCAAACACACAGAATCTACGAGACGACGGGATCCCTTACCACGCGGGAGTGTCCTCTTCATATTAAAATCTGGAATGCTTTTCTTCAAATATCCACTATTTTTTGGAGGGGGAGGTGGGGAGCGGATGCCTCATAGCGGGGCAAAGAGTGGGGAGGCAAATTGCACATAAATAAACCGGATGATTCCAAATGCAAGTAGTCCTCAGAGCCGAGCACGGAGAGCTTGCCCCTAGTCCTGGGTCTGCATCTGGCTCCTGGGCCCCAGCTCACTCACGCTCTCCTCCTCCTCCTCCTCCATCTCCTCCTTCTCCTCCTCCTCACTGCTTGAGTTCCAGGGCCCAGACGTGCTGCGGCCAGCCTGTCCGGCCTTTGGTTTTCTTGTCGTTGCTGCTCACTGTGCTTTTCAAGATTTCATTCTGGACAGAGGGGAGGCGAGGGGGAGAAAAGTGGAAAGAGAAATTCAGAGGGGAGACCTGGTTCCACATCACCCCCGCGCTCCCTGGGCTCAGAGAGACAATGAGACCGAGGAAGAGATGGGAAGTAAAATGGTTTTAAGTCGTCGTCCCTGCACAAGAGCTACGAAGACTGGCGCTGCCCTAGCTACCGCCCTAGCTACCGCACAGGCCGCCAAGCGCCTGCAATACTCAACTACCGAATCCGCACGTTTATAAACAACAACCCGTTTGCAAGTCGCTTATGGAGGAGCTGGGGGCCCTTAGCCGGGGTTGGCTAAATATGGTTTCCCTGTCTTCAATTGCAATCCCAGATCCATGCTCTCAGGAAGATGGGGAGAAGTGCCCTCACCCTGGCTTGGGCCTGTGGGCCCGAGGTTTTCTAGCCCCCAGCTCCGCTGTGCCTCTCCTCCAGGCCTCTGAAATCCCTGGTTATTCTAGAGGTCACTTGTTTATGCAGCGACTAGAGCGCCAAAGAAGAAACACTCTATTTTCCAGGCCCTTTTTGGCAAAAGCCCCGCTCTGAACCCCACCACCCTCAGGGCACTTGGTAGGAACTTGAGAAAACTAATTTTCAGTTATAATTTTGTGTTACGGTTAACAACAATAACAATGATCACAGTAATATTTACTATGTGTCTTAAAATATGCAGGGCAATGAAAAGAAAACAGAAATACCCATGAAATGTATTCATCTGATAAATTACGTTTTAACCTCATGGCGGAAGAGAAACTGGAGCTGCATTTTGAAGTTAAAAGTACTCATTGTATGTTTACCTTTACATCTTCCGGAGCACAGTAAGAACGACCATAAAACTCTCTTAGAAACAGTGGCAGCCTCCTTCTCAAGAGGTGGAAATGGAATCAATAGTGAAATAATTAGAACTGAGAGTTTGGGGGCGACCTTTTTCTTTTTAATATCTGAAAGCATCGGATTGGAGGCCAAATGAAGATTCTAAAGGACACGAAATGAGGTGTCCGGGCCAGGGCGATCGGAAGATCAATCGCGACCCTGAGTCTGCGAGGTCGGTCCTAAGTGCTTGGGGGAAGCAACGATAACCTGGAGGGAAGATCACCAGCGCCAAGCACCCCTCTTAACCTCCTCCTCTGGCTGACACCCTCCCCCACCGCAGCCCTCACACAACCCCGTGCAAACAACCTGGCTCAGGACGCAGCCGAAGAAAGCGGGATGCCATTGCTCAGCCCATTTGGAAAGAGACGGGGAGCACCGGTTCCCCGCAGCCCGCACCCCCACGGCCCCCTGCCCCCTGGTACTAACCAGCTCCTTCTTCCTCTTCTCTTCTTTCACATCTGTCTTCTTGATCTCCGCCTTGAAGGCCTCCGCCTCGCCGTTCTGGTCGTCCTTGGCCAGCAGGTCCATGAGGTAGGCGATGTAGCTGGTGGCCAGGCGCAGCGTCTTGATCTTGGAGAGTTTGGTGTCCGCAGGCACGTTGGGGATGCACTCGCGCAGTTCGGCGAAGGCGCTGTTGATGCTCTGAGTCCTGCGCCGCTCCTTGCGGTTAGCGGTGCCCCGGCGCTTCACCGGGCGCGGCCCCCCCAGGCCCGGGGGCCCGGCACCCGGCGGTACCCCCCCGTAATGGGAGTGGTCCAGGCCGGCGGCGCCGCTGGCATACTCCGGGCTGTAGGACAGGGCCATGCTGTAGTCGGGGGGCGACATCTCGGGGTGGCCGATGAGCCAGCCGTGGAAGTAGGGGTTCTCCTCGTGGCTGCAGCGGCTGGCGGCGGCGGCGGCAGCGGCGGCGGCGGCAGCGGCGAACGGATAGCCTTCATGGTGCACCACCGGGTGGTGGGGGAAGCCCCCTACCAGACTCATCTCGCCCTCCGCGCCCCTCCACGCGCCCCAGCGTGCGCGCAGCCCCGCAGCGCCCTCGACCCGGGCCCCTGCTTCGGCGCTGGGCGGCCTCCCCCACCCCCCACCCCCCAACCCCCGGGCGCCCGGGCCGGCCCGGCAGCCGCAGAGGGGGGTGCTGCAGCCCGGGCCCCGGCCCCCCGCCTGGCCGGCCGGGCCCGCCTCAGCAGCGCTGCGGCCGCCGGCTCCCCATGGGGCGCGGCGAGCTGGTCCCGGCACCGTGCGCCCTTGGCCGCCGCCGCCGCCGCCGGCTCCCGCCTCGCTCCACGGCCCGCGCGCCCGCTCCTGCTTCCCGAGCTGCTGCGGAGACGCCGAATCTTCCGGTGCTCATGCAAAAGTGCCCGGGCTCCCGCGAGGCTGCTCCGCGGAGTCGCCGGGCTCGGCGCCCCGGCCGCGCTCCTGGCACCGACGGTAACTTGGAGTCCGGGGACGAGTCCGAGCCGCCGGTGGAGGAGCCGGCCCGGCTCTGCAGGGAGGCGGCGGGGTCGACTGCTCAGCGCGAAGCTACCTCCGTGCGACCCTCCCCTTCCCGCCCCTTCCCCTCCCCCCACCAGCCGGATCTGGGTTCTTGGGCGCTTATTGTTTTAATGAAATTTTGGACGGTGGTGGTTGTGGTCCTGAATGTGATTTTAGCTGCGAGTTACGTGTCCTCGCTCCTCTCGGGCTCCCTCGGAGGGTTTTCAGAGAGGTCTCAGTGCATCCATTTTCTCAGACCCTCTCCTTCCTTCGGGGGAAAGACCTGGGGCCCTGCGGTCGCCTTGGAGCGGGAAGGCCTTCGGCTCCGGCTCTCAGAGGGGCTGCGCGGTGGCCGAGGGAGCTCCGGGCGGCGGCGGCGGCCGTTCCGGGCTGGACGCCGTAAGGGGAGTGCGCGGATTTTCCCGGCAGGATCTCCATGTACAGCTACATCTTTAGGGCCGCTCGGGTTAATATATGTCGTCAGAGGCCCCTCACGCCAATCCCGGGGCGGCGGGGGCGGCGCCTCGCGCTCTCCGCAATAAAACTTTTTGATGTTCTTCTTGCTAATTGCCGAGGTCCTCTTCCAGGATTGGCTGCCCCTTCATAACCATAAGATAATTAAAACGAGGGGGGGGGGCAGGGTTAAAAAAACTTTTTTATCAGCCAGAGGTTAATGCAAGTGTTTAACAGATGCTTCATTATTAAAATATTTTTTCCCCCCAACTCTCAAATATTGAAGAATCTCAGACCAGGTACAGTATCTCTTCGCTTTTTTCTTTTCTGCCTTTTTTTTTTTTAAAAGGTACGCAGATATTGCTTTTGGGAGTGCTTGGTGGCAGGTAATCGAGGCAAGGCATTCCGCAGGCCGACGGGTGCAGTTTTGTGCGGGGCGAGAGCAGACGGAGGCGGCGGGCTGCGGGGGCCCCCACAAAGGGGCGGCTGAGCCCAGGCGGACGCGGGGCGGCGGGGAAGGCTGGTGCGTGGACCTGGGCACCGGCTGGAGACTCCTGGCTGCGGTCCCTTCACTGACCCACCACCTTCACCCCGGCGCGGGCCGTTTGGTGTGGCTCCTGCGATCGTGGCTGCTTTGGGAGATCACGATGGAGACCCGCCGATTGTAAATCCTATCTCCATATTCTTCAGGGACACCAGCCCCTCCGAAGACCTTGGGCGATTTCAAAGCGCAGGCACCTCGATTCCCCGAATTTGTGGTGTAGCGGGTCCCGGTGTTCCCCTGTTTTAACTAGCCTGTTTGGTAAGTAACTGAATCTTTTTTACAGCGTGTTCAGAGCTTATTTTCCAGTTTTTATGAACAAACATATAAATATATCTCTACATTCCTG
The DNA here is from genome assembly GCF_014108235.1 of Myotis myotis. Taxonomy (NCBI): domain Eukaryota; kingdom Metazoa; phylum Chordata; class Mammalia; order Chiroptera; family Vespertilionidae; genus Myotis; species Myotis myotis. The sequence continues at coordinate 72,134,467 of NW_023416368.1, forward strand.
CCTCTCCCATAAAAGCGGGCATCTGTGGAAGGCAGGTTTAGTTCTCGGAGGGGAACCATTAAACACCAGTTTAAGAGGCAGGCCAGAAGGACGGCTCGTGGATGTTTAGATTGCTGGCCTTGGTGATCTTGAACGCATTATAACGGAAAATGGATCTCCACTTGGACGTCGCCGGCCTCGGGGCACCCAGGCCAGGGCGCCCCTGTGGCGTGAGCGTCTCTGAGAAGGATCAGAAGGATCGCAGGACGCTAGTCGGGTGAGGAGACGGTGGGACCAGACAGTGGCGGGAGCTGAAGTCATCCATCGGGCTTCGCCCAGAGCGGCCAGGGGAGGCTGATCTAGATAGATGAGGGTGGTAGATGAGGATTCTGTTCGAAGGAGTTCAGTTTGGGAAAGGATGTCAGCAGAAGCCCTCTGGCATCAATTTGAGGGACCAGAGGGCAGAGTGTGCAGAAGGAGGAGCAGTACACGGTGCTGGTCCTAACCAGGGTCGCCCAGGGGAGACCAATGACGACTCCACCTGGGTCATCCACCATCGTTGGAGGCAGGCCGCAAAGTGAGTCCCCAGGACTCCGGGAGGACAATCCTCTCCTGGCCCGCTGGGTGCGTTCTGTGGGGGTACATCATGCAGGGATGGAAGGCATGGTCAGGGCAAATGGAGAGCAGGGTTTGGGGGGTTGTCCAACTCCGTTACTGCCAAGGATTTGAGGCACAGAGCCCTGGGCAACAGCACTGAGAAATAAGTTTTAGGTTGGCTGCGGCAGGGCAGTAGGAGAGGGGAAGGAACTCAGAGAGGGATGTAGGCTGGGAGTCCATGCGAGGCCCGTTCAGTTCCCTCCCTGGGTCAGTTTCCTTGGCGGCCTGGCCCTGGTCAGAACGTCTTAAGGCAGAGAACAGGGAGTGGAGAGCAGCTGAAGCCAGATTCATTGGTAAGTGCCAGGGGCTTGGGTTTGGGCTGGGAACAAAATAGGGATCTAGAACTTAGAAGCTCCAACTTTGGTGGGTCTGCAATTTTGAACATAAGGAGAGTCCTTTTAAGACATTGTTCTTCTAAGAAAGAATATAGGTAGTGTGGTCTGGGTTCTGTTTACATTTTCACCGGGAGGCAAACCCTGAATGTGTAAATATTGGTAGTTCAATCCCCTGACATTTGATACATTAAAAAAAAAGTCTGTTTATAAAAACACATCTAGGCCTTGGGAGTATGTAGACAAAGTAAGATGGTTGCACCCTGGCCGGGAACAGATAAAATTCACGGAGAGTAGTTGGTAGTCTGCTTTCAGACCCAAAGGGAATTTGGGGAATTGAATGGAGGAGGAAGGGGCCCAGGAGAAGGCCGAGTTGGAGATTGGGATGCTGTGTCCATCAGAGGCCAGTGGCCTCCGTGGTGAAGGCTTCAGAACTGGCCTTGCCTTTCTCGTGATCTTTAATTGAAACAACACCAACAAAAATGAGCGAGTCCCTGCATGGTCCCAGATAGCATGGCAAGTGATAAAAAAAAAAAAGACGGACAACATGGGACAGAAAAAAGTCGTAAAAGATGCTAATCTGAGCATCAGTTCTTACTGACAGTGTCATTATCAGTTAATTAATGTGGTCCAAGGGTCTAGGGCTTCATTTATCTCAGAAAGCCAACCCCAGAGGCCACAGCCTTAGAAAGGCAGCGGCGTGGAGGCAGGGGACAGATGGGTGAACTCTGCTGTCTTTAACTGTCGTTACTGCCTCAGAGAAGCCAGACTAGCTGAGCGCCACTCTGAATTCTCAATCAAAGGCGGCCACGTTCCCGCTCAGTGCTCTCTTTGGCTCATTTTGCTCCAGGTGCAGTGGGATGCTGGGTTAGCTTGCTGTTTTGGAAAGCTGTGAGGCAAAGATGCCATCTCCAGTTCCCCCCCAGTTTGGGTACCCTGTGCCTTCCAGAGGCGGCAGTGATGAAAGTGATGGTAGTGGCAGTGATGGAGGGGGAAAGTAGAGGGGAAAAAGGGAAGGAGGGTGTAGCTCCAGGCTTAGATGTCAGCCTGGTGACCCCTCCCCAGGGCTGAACTAGTGTGGCCTCTGGGGCACTGCTCCCCAAAGGGCATATTTTCAGAGTACTCAGAGGGCCCTAGCTGCTGAGATGATGCTGGCGGGGGGGGGGGGGGGGGGGGGGGCAGCCCTACGGTGGGTGCCCACAGGAGGAATCCTGGCAAGGGCATTACTTCCTACTCCTTTTCCTAGGCTGGGGGGCTGCAACTTGTCTTTTACGGGGTCAGTTTGGAGACCCCTTTACAGGGGGGCCGCCCTGGTTTGGGGGGATGTTTGCGATTCTGTGTCCACGGTTTTTGTCGTAGTTGATGGTGTACTCACTGTGCTGCTCATGACATCTGCCTCCAACTAAACAGACAGAACCGGGTTCAAACATTTATTGTGCGCTCATGTCCCTGTCTCTCTCCCTTCACTCCCACCCCCTCCCCTGGAAAAGATTCAAAGAGCATGAGAGAGGCTGAGCACTCCCTTGCAAACATGTTGGTCTTGTGAGATACTTTAAAAATCAATCTGGTTTAAATGAAAAAAAATTTTTTTTAAACCTCAGTGTGTTTTAGGGAAAATACAGGTCTTTTCGAGGTCTTTATGATTCCAAAGGCAAGGGCAGTTTGTATCTTGTGTTTTGCTCATGAGAACTCAAAATAAACTGGACCTGAAACGAACCAGGCCAAAGGGCCATAAACACACATTTTATGTTTACGGGAATGATGGCTCAATTCCCTTCGTCCTTTTTCAAATCTCATTTTACCTTATTTCCCCAACTAACATAGAAGTCACTGAGCATTCCCTTTTATATCTACAATGAGTTTATATCAAATGACCCCCAGAAACCCACCAAACCCAGAAGGTGGCACAAGAAGCAACGTGTTCTTGAAGATGTAACCCAGTCCCACCTGCTCCCAGGACCCTGCTTCCTGTGACAGCGGATGGCTCTGCATTCCTGTCTGTACTAGGGTGGGATGGAGTCATCGTACATGCTAACCACTTAGTTTCAGAAACCTTAGGACATCTAGAACAAGACACATTGCCTGAGTGCCGGCAAGGGTTTCTCTGGAACTGGGGTTTTGTAGGCCCTCGCTTCCTTGTTTTCCTTTTCGGAAACAGTTGTCTACAGACCTGGCAAGTGACAGTGGCTCCAGCAATGAAGTGCCGCTTGCAGTACACATCTACAAAGCAGAACCAAATTCCATCGGACTTTTGTATCTGCTTCAGACATGAAGGGTGAGGAAAGCTTCCCTTGGGCTCTTATGAGGTTTTATTTCTTCTGAGCATTTTCTTTTTTTGTATTTTGGGGTGGGGGGAGGGTATTTGAAGAGTGGGCCCTGTTCTCCCCTTTTCCCCATCCAGAGCGGTTCTGTGGAGATGGGGGCGGGGAGGGGCTGATCCAGCTGCAGTGATGACTGTGAAGGGGCTGATTGCTTATGACTCCTTCAGTCCGATGATGATTAAGAAACATCCCAGTCAGTGGACACAATTGGGACTTGCCTGTTGCCTGTATATCTTCCCTTCCCCCTTTCTTGCCCCTCCTCCCCTCCACTTGGTCCCTCTTCTCCCCTGTCTCCTTCCCTCCCTTCTAATTTGCCCTCTAGCGAAGTTTGGGCTGACAAGGTTTTTGATGTTACTGACTGGTTCATCCTAACTCCTCTAAGAAACACCCCCCCGTTTTTTTTTAAATTGAGATATAACTGACATGCAACATTGTTGTAAGTTTAAGGTATACAACATGTATGCAAAATATTAATATCCAAGATGACTGGCATTGGGAATTTCCATTTCCTCCAAATAATCAATGACTAGCTCTCCATGCTAACTGGAAGATAGTCAGCTGGTCTGACGGGTTTGCACTGATAAGGGAGAACGAGGTACTTTGTTAGGTATCCAGGTCTGTAAAGCTAAAATACTTATTCAGACTAAAGGGGACAAAAGATAGTGTACGTGAAAGGGCCTCACAAGAGGCAGTATACATGGGAGGTGTTATTAATGTTATTACAGGGGTCCTAAGAGGTCCTGTAAATCTGATCTTTGCTACTTTGCAGTAAAATATAGTTTACATCCCACAGGATTTATGTTAACTACTCATCCACATTCTTGTTTCAAGCAAACTGTATACACGCCAGCAATATTTTCTTCCAAGCCGGGAGGAAATCATTCAACATTCAGAGGAGGAAGTAATTGCAAGTTTGCATACATGCTCTGTGGAAACAGTAAGTAATTAACTTCAACTAGTCCTAAATACAGTCTGGGGTGCAGAATAAAATACAAAAGCAAACAGCAACTTAAAACGTGGGGCTTTGGACAAACCATTTATGTGACTGAAGGGTCTGTTTGTGACTTGAGGGCCAGGCCATGCCCACTTCTAACTGCAGTATTGCTCGCATTCCTGGAAGTCCTGTTCTGAAACCTCCTTTGCAAACTCACATAGAGGGATTGCTTTTGCCTTAGCAATTCCTTCCAAACCTTTTCTGCTTTCTTCTAGGGCCTTTGCATGTAGTCCAGGGACGTGAGCCAGGATGGTTAGGTTTCAGGTTAACAAAAAGAAACACTTTTATTGTCAATATTAATGGCAAACCTCGATCTTTACAAGGCTTGGGTTTAGCAGCGTGAGCAGATCAAAAGCAGCTTGGCTTGATTTCTCAATATTCTCTGGAGCTTAGACAATTAACTGCAATTTTGCTCCAAACGAAACAACGCACAAAAGTTAGTTACAGAAATGTGACAGCTAGTCTTTCAGCAGAGATTTTTACCTGTGCACACCGTGTCAGAGTCTAATAAATTTGCCCACTGAACCCGAGTTGAGTTTTGAAGGAAACCTCCTTAAAGTGTGTGAGCCGAGTGTCTTCATTTGCAATATCAGGAGCCTGTTTCAGTGTGTGCATTCCACACTCGCCTTTCTGGCCGGGTGAGGATCCGGCAGACTGAGGTCTCCCTGGTAATTTGGGTACACCGAGTCTCCAGTTAATGATAGATAATCAGCCTCTGGGTCATTCGGTCATTCTCTTATTACAAACCCCTCCTGCTCTCTCTGATCTCCTTTCAAACTAAATTTCACACAAATAAAGCAAGACAGGGACAAGTTCTTGAGAGAGAGAGAGAGAGAGAGAGAGAGAGAGAGAGAGAGAGAGAGAAAAAAGAGAGAGAAGTATTAGAAACTCCTGATACAGAACTCTAAACAAGGAAAGGCAAACTAAAAGAGGATAGGAAAGGACATCTTATCAAAATGAACATGTTGTGTACAAAACATGAAAAGGAAAGGCTCTGGTTTTTGTTCAAGTGACAGAAAATTAAAATAAAAATAATTGCAGGCAGAAAAGTTATAAACAGAGAAGGCAGGATGCTTGCGGGAAATGCGCAGCACTGGGAGGCTAATTTGTTGTTACAGATTATATATCTGCCCCGTGATTGGAGAGGGGCGACTTTGTTCCATTTTCCAGCAGAGAATGGTTTTCTTTGAATACTTGTGTGAATGCCCACTTACGTTAACACAGGCCAAAACCTCGAGGAACAAAACGTGGAATTGCATTCTGCTTGCAAAGCATCCAACTTCAAAGAAGAAAAGCAGAATTCCATTCAGAACACGTTTGGAGGCTTCTCTAAATCGGTGTGGCGGGTGCTTTTTTGTTTTGCTAACAGAAGGCACAGATCACTCTTGGGGGAGTCCAACCGTAACCAGGCCTCCCCTATCCCCTCCCCACCCACCCGCCTCCTGGGGTCTTCCTTCTTCCAGTCTACATCTGCCTCTGACTCCAGAAAGACAAACTTCAGATTGGCTAAGCTGCATTTCTGACCAGATCCCTCTGGGGAGGCACTGGCTTGTGTGGCTCTAGTACAGCGGTTCTCAGCCTGTGGGTTGTGACCCCTTTGGCGGTTGAACGACCCTTTCCCAGGGGTCGCCTAAGACCATCCTGCATATCAGATATTTATATTACCATTCATAACAGTAGCAACATTACAGTTATGAAGTAGCAACGAAAATCATTTTATGGTTGGGTCACAACATGAGGAACTGTATTTAAAGGGCCAGAAGGTTGAGAACCACTGCTAGGAGTTCTGAGGAGCGCCCCCCCCCCCCCCCCCATGCATGTTTCCACCGCTGTCCTTGACAGTCTCCCTTGGCCCCAGCCCAGGGCTCTGGAAGGGTCTAAGTCTAGCCCTAAGGCTGCTGTCGACAAGCCCTAATCTGCAGAGAGACTGGAATTTAGGCTCAGGGTTTGATCAACTCAGTTCTCAAGTTAGAGGAGCAAGCAGGAGGTGGCAGCAGGTGCTCTCTGACACCCCTTGCCTCCTCAGCATAGCTAGCATACAACCCCCCCGCCCCCCGTGGTGTTTCTTCTACCCCCACCCCTCAAATGCCTTCCATCCAGGAATCCTTTCCAGGTATAGCTTCCCTTCTCTCTCTTCCACCAACTCAATCTTTTTTCTTTTGAACTCCTTTCTGGTGCCCCTGCTTTGGTTTCTCTAGTAGATCTCTGGGCACTTCCTGTGACTATGGGTTCGTGGGGAGCCCATTCAACGCCTTGAGCCCTGTAGTAAGTGCTTAAACGGCTTGTGTAAAAGGGGTGACTTAGAGCCGTCAGGTGAATCCCGCCTATCCCGGTAGCAGTCGGGTTGGTTTTTATTTTGAAAGCGACTCGAGCTAGAGGAGGAGTTGATCGTGGCCCATTAGGGAACCGGCCTTTCTCTCTAACTCGTCGGGAGACCCAGGGAAGCCTTCCTCCCATCCATCGCACCGGCATCGGGTCTGCGGCAGCCAGCTTTGGATCCGGGAGGGGGTGCCCTTTCTCGACCTCCTGGGGCCCGGGAGTCGGAGCGGGCACGGAGGGCTCTGGGCTCCCCACGGAGGGGCGCCTCGGTCTTTCTGAGCCTTAGTTTCCCCATCTGAACAATGGGGGGTAATGAGCCCGGCCTCGAGGGTGTTTAGGGAAGATGAACCGATTTCTGGTTGCGCGTAGCAAGTATTTATGTATCTCCTCTGCCTCTCCGGTTTCTCGCCCTCTCTTCCAGGAGCCCGAGGACGCAGCCAGACAACTGCGGGCCGGGCCGGGTCGCCTCCCCGGGGATCGCAAGGCCTCAGCCCTCGAAGGACAGTGTGCGCCCCAGACTGAGATGCGGGGCTGCAGCCACGGCCCGGGACTGTTAGGGTGCAGGGGGCGCCACCCCGCACTTAGGCCTCTGCGTTGGCTGCTGGGCCGCTCCTGGTTAAAGTCTCCTTTTGATGCCACCGCCGCCCAGGAGGCCGGTTCTCCGCCACTCAGGCCCAGGCGGGTCGCCGCTGCCGGGCGGGAGGGACCTCCCCCAGCGGCCCCCGGCGGATCCCGGAGGACTGTTCGGTGGAGGCGGGCAGCAAGGGGTTAACCGCGTCCCTCCCCCACCGCGCCCTGCACGCGGGGCGAAGGCCGCCGCCTCCCTCCCGAGGTCTCATTAGGGGAACCCTCACCGCTATTTTCAACATTTCCTCAATCAAGTGCCTTTAAATAGAGCTGCACAAATAAATTGGCGGCAAAAGCGTAGATCTTGTCACGACTGCGACCAATCCCAATATTTCAGCCGTGTTTGCTTTGCAATTACGGGTTGGCTGGTGGCAGCGGTGCCACCGGGGCCAAGCTGCAGCCGCCCGGCTTCTCCTCGGCTCCCCGGGCGGGTGCGGGCGGCCGGCGGCCCGGGGAGCCCCCGCGGGGGAACCGGGCGGCTCCGGGGGAGGGGCCGCGAGGGGGCGCGGGCGGCCGAGCTTCCCTCCGCCGCGCGCAAAGGGCGCGCAGGGCGCTGGCCGAGGAATCGGACCCTGCAGGTTCCCGCCGGAGCCGCGGAGGCAGCTTCACCAACAATAAAGCCAGCAGCACGCACGTGGCCATCGCGTCGCGTCCTTCCTGACCCTTTCCCTCCTCTCCCCGCTCTTCCCTCCCCGAGACCCGCTGCTCCGGTGTTTGTTAGCGGTTCCTGGACTTTCCTCCCCCCCCCTCGCTGTTAAACTGCTAGCATGATTTGTTACATTTTCCATAGCTGCTTATTCTTGTTTGACTTGGGGAACAAAGTCACTTTAAATCCTCGGCAGGAAGAGCGAAGCTCCGAGCCGGTTGGAAGGACTCCCGCGGGCGCGTGGCCGCCCCGGCCCCCCGCCCCCCGGCACCCACGCGGCGGCGCTTCCGCGCGAATCCGCCGCCGGACGCGGGCGGTCCCCGCGCAGCACAGTAGTTCGCTGCAATCAGGTCCTAAGCCTTGTATTTCACAGACAATTACATCTTGGCGGCTGTTGAACAAAAATGTAATATTTACTCTGCGCTACACCGAGGAGCACTTTTAAAGTCGCAAAACAAAATACTACATTTCAAAAAAGAAAATATGCTAATAAATCTCTTTTTATGGATTCTCTCTGCATAAATGGAAACAACGTGATTTAAATCCTCCGTACTCTGGCCCCCTCCGCCCCCCTCCCTCCTTTCAGGCACAGCTGAAGTTAGACAGATACTGTCTTTTAACACACATTCTACATGTCTGGGGGGAGGCACCCACATTTGTTACATTCAATTTAGTTTCCAAACTTTCACACCCACCCAGACCCACAGAGCCGCATGCAGCAAGGATTATGAATTCATTAGCTCTGGGATGTGAAGTCTATTTTCACAGGGATTCGAAAAAGATGGCATGACTTGGGTAATTAATTTATAACTTCATGTAACTTTCTAAATGGCTACCCATTTTCCTCTCAGGTGGGCTTCTGAAGGAGGTGGGAAAGTTGAGGCAAAGAAATAGTTTCATGAAACTCTGGGGTACATATTAAAATATGTTTATTATTTAAAAATGGATAAAGTATGGACCTGTATTTGTTTGCTGGTGATCATAAAATAAATTCATAGCCATTCTTGCTAATTAACAATCTTTTTTATGCTTAAAAATAAATCCTCTTGGACTATATCTTTATTCTTCCGGATCACCCTCCTATTGAAATATTTGGTCCTCAATTTTATTTATAGTAAACCTCAGAGATGATGGTTTCCTAAAACTGTGCAATGACAAAGCCACAGAATAGTATTTCAAGTCCAGAAGTCATGCATACCCACGTACATCTCCCATAGAGTTTTCTAGCTGATGGCTTTAGTATTTCAAGAAATAGGAAACAGTAGCTAGAAAGGGTACCATTTCCTAAAAATTCTCTCTTTACAAAAAAAACTTGGTCTGGCATATTATTCCATGCACAAATTATAATATTAGTTTCATGTGTGTTAATCTGTTTAGTATTAAAACTGCTGGAGTGTCTTAACCACTAACATGTTTTACTACACTGCTTTCAAATGGGTGATCTCAGATAATTATGAAGATTTTGATGTTAATCCCACATTAAGTGAACAACTATGAAAATAACCTTAAAGCATTATTATTCTTATATAAATGCCAGCAAATACAATTGTAGAGGGAACACGATTACTTTTTATCTGACATTATCCTATAAGGATATGGCTACATTTATTTCTTTTAAGATCGGGGCAGTTTTTAATTATTTTTTTAACAGATTTTTTTTCTTCAAAACAGCATTTGCAAAGCCTATAAACCACAGCAACTTTTGTACTGACAGATACAGATTTTTCCTACATTGCTATTAATTAGCCTCTTTGCAAACTCACTAAAATAGAATAATATACACAAATATCAAAATGTAGAGAATAATTATTAGGTCTACATATTTATTAAGCTAAACCAATGTTATTAAAATTAAAAACATGTGCTTGGCATATAAATGTTTCTTTAAGAATTCTTTTTTTTGGATGCACAGTTATTATTTTTAAAGCCAACTGAGATTTTCAAGTTCTGATTTTCCACTCTAAACAGGCATTGCATTGTTTTAAACAGTAGCTCCTGGAGCAGTACCACCCTTAGTATTTTAGACTTCCAAACAACAATTGGAATTGGATAAATGCTTTCAGCTGCGGGCACTTTCCTAATACCTTTGTAGGTAATAGGATTCCCTGTTTGTGCTGGGTGACAAATGGACAGTGCACGGGACAGACTGCCTACTCTTTGCAGAATCTACAAGCAATTGGAGTTTTCTGTAAGACTGCTTGGGGTTCATCTAAAAAAAATCTGTTTCAGAGAATATATTCAGAGAATATAAGCGAGTGCCTTTTCTAACTATATTTATGAAATAATGGCTTAAGAGAGGGATGTGAAATATAAGAGAGGAGGAATGTGGAGACCAAAAAAAAAAAAAAAAATCTGAAAAAGAAAGTTTTCTCAGGCAGGATCTGGCTCTTTGTCTATAAGTAGGAGAGTGATGAGTTGCAGCCACATCAGGGAATATATTTTGTTGTTGTTGTTGTTTTCTTCAGTGCTTTTAAAGTAGATTTTTCACCTGAGAAGCGCAATTAAGACAATATATGTGAATTCTTACATAGCTTCCTTGATTTTCAATATCGGGTCCACCATGCCATTGTTCTTTCTAAATGAATGAATGCAGTAACAGTTGGTGTCGAAAGTCTTGACTTTTTTTTAAACTTGTGTTAAATTGGGATAATAAAGTACAGCATATATCCACAAGATGGCTTTCATAAACTCCAATTAGCTGAGAAACAAGTTGGAGGGGGGTGGGGGGTAACTTTTTCAGGAAGAAGCTAGGAAACTGGTTAGGAATCTGGGAGAAATAAAGCAAGAAACTGGCCCCTTACATTCCCAGTAATTCTGCTTTTCCAACATTGTTAAGTTCTTTGCTTCCTGTGCTATTCAAGTAAAAATGTCAGCAATGAAATTATAGAATCTACTCAAGTGACTATTTTTGCTTTATCATAATATATCTGCTTTATTATAATATACATATATGTACATTATATTGGGGCTTTTGAAGGTGTAGTTATTTGTTGAATATTTCTTTTTTCAGATAGTGATATTTAATGAAGTGTTTATAAATATCAATCTAAAGGTTCATCAAATATACAATAGTCATGGTTACAAAGGGGCACTTGAACCTGTGTGGTGCGAGCTGCGCTCTGTAAACTGTAAGTGCTTTTAAAGCCATGACCTAGGTATTCGTAATGAGGACATCTGAGAAGAGAAACTCAAGGGTCCTCAATGTACACAGGCAAGGCCACCTCATCATATGGGGGAACTTGCCTTAGAATCATTTCTCTATTGAAAATGCCATCTCTCGCCCTAGCCGGTTTGGCTCAGTGGATAGAGTGTTGGCCTATGGACTGATGAGTCACAAGTTCGATTCCAGTCAAGGGCACATGACTGGGTTTCGGGCTCAATCCCCTGTGGGGTGTGCAGGAGGCAGCCGATCAATGATTCTCTCTCCTCATTGATGTTTCTATCTCTCTCCCTCTACCTTCCTCTCTAAAATCAATAAGAAAAGAAAAAAAGAAGAAAAGAAAATGCCATCTCTCAGTCTCCTCCCAAAACTTCCGCTAGCTGTATTTTACTAAAACGTCTCAGAATTAAGAGTGGCTGCAACTCACTGGGCTTTTCTCTCCTTAAATACCTTACTATTAGATGACTGAAGAGTTCACTCAGTTGTCCTTGCACTTTATGTGCTCCTTGTTAATTGCCTTAAGATGTGGCAATAATTGGATCATGAACTGAATTTTTCTCATTGCCTTGGAGTTTTAACTTACAACCCCAGATTCGTCTGAGTAAATAGTAAGCCAAATACATTTTATTGGATTATTAATTAGGCCCTGCTTCATGTCAGTAAGGGTTTAAAGTAGTTGTCTGAAGAATTAAGGTTATTTTTTTTCAAATTTGTTTGTAAAAAAATAATTCCTGTAAATGTAATTTTGCAATTTATTTTGATGTTTATTACGAGATCAATGATGTCTTTTGGTAAACATTTTTACCCCAAGATGAGGCAAAATCTCATTTGGAATGCGACAAATTTTTGAAGGTCATTTTGAGCATGTTGTAAAGACATTTTAATGATACACAGAAATGAAACTATTACCCATGGAAAGCAGCATAATATAGTGATTAAGGGCAAAGTCACTGGGGTCAAAGACACAGTTTTGCATCCTTTTTTAAAAAATATATTTTATTGATTTTTTACAGAGAGGAAGGGAGAGAGATAGAGAGTTAGAAACATCGATGAGAGAGCAACATCGATCAGCTGCCTCCTACACATCTCCTACTGGGGATGTGCCCGCAACCCAGGTACATGCCCTTGACCGGAATCGAACCCGGGACCTTTCAGTCCGCAGGCCGACGGCGCTCTATCCACTGAGCCAAACCGGTTTCGGCCAGTTTTGCATCTTGACTACACTTATTAGCATGTGGTCTTGGGAAAATTATTTAACCATTTTCTGCTTCACTTACCACATCTGGGAAAGGTGGATGATAATTTTAGACTCTGTCACAGGGTATGATGAACACTTGGTGAGATGATTCACCAGAGGTTCCGAGGAGAAGGGCTGGCATAGAGCAGGTGCTCAGTAAGCCCCGGCTCCTCTCTTCGGCATAGCTCTGCCAGGTTAAGAGGCACACAGTGACCTTCCTGAGAGCCATAAGTAAGTGTGGGGATGTTGACAGCCTACGGACATGGAGCTCTGTATGTGGAGTCTGCATTGGCACCCAGCCCTCAAGGCTGACAAGGTGAAGGCAATGGCTTCTGGCAGAGGTTCTAGAAAGGTATGTGGAAATGGTCCTAGTGATAGCAACCCACCAGGCTGCCTGAGGTTCGTGCCATCTTTTCCACGTGTGGCATGGTCAGTTGGTGCCTGACGCAAAGGTCTAAACTGGGGGAGATGATGCTTTACATCAGTGGTTCTCAACCTTCTGGCCCTTTAAATACAGTTCTTCATGCTGTGACCCAACCATAAAATGATTTTCGTTGCTACTTCATAACTGTAATGTTGCTACTGTTATGAATCGTAATGTAAATATCTGATATGCAGGATGGTCTTAGGCGGACCCTGGGAAAAGGTCGTTTGACCGCCAAAGGGGTCGCGACCCACAGGTTGAGAACTGCTGCTTTAAATAAATGGACTAGCCTAGGTCAATGGTGCCTAAGATTTTTTTTTTTTCATTTCTTAATACTAAGTGTCAGATGTGATTTATATTTACTAAGAAGGTGGCTTATCTGGCCACGGCCACCACTAGAGGTTCAGGGGATTTTCATGCCGGAGTGCCCCACAGTCAAGCAACTTCAAATATTATGAGCCTTTAAAGAGAGGAAAAACATGTTTTTAATGTCAGATATTTCTAAATTTAAATGCCACAGCTGAAAATCTGTGCACTTTAAACATCTTTTACATGTAAAATCTACTCTTCCAAGTAAAGAACTAGATTAAAGGAATAATGTTTATAAAGAGAATAGGATAAAATAAGTAATAAATGCTAATTCCTTTCCTCCATGTCTCTCCATTTGATCCTTACACGTCCTTTTTTATTTTTTATTTTATTTTATTTTTTTAAAAATATATTTTATTGATTTTTTACGGAGAGGAAGGGAGAGAGACAGAGAGTTAGAAACATCGATGAGAGAGAAACATCGATCAGCTGCCTCCTGCACATCTCCTACTGGGGATGTGCCCGCAACCCAGGTACATGCCCTTGACCAGAATCAAACCTGGGACCTTTCAGTCCGCAGGCCGACGCTCTATCCACTGAGCCAAACCGGTTTCGGCACATGTCCTTTTTTAAATATCTTGCTATTTTAAAACAAGTGCTTATTGATTTTTAGAGAGAAATGAAGGGAGTGAGAGACATCAATTTTTTTTTCACTTATTTATGCATTCATTAGTTGATTCTTTTTAAAGCAGGTTACACTACTTCTAAAAAATATTTTTTATTGATTTCAGAGAGGAAGGGAGAGGGAGAGAGAGATAGAAATATCAGTAATGGGAGAGAATCATTGATCATCTGCCTCCTGCATGCTCCCACCAGGGGTCAAGCCTGCAATCCTGGCAGGTGCCCCAACAGGGAATTGAACCTGTGACCGTTTGGTTTCTGGGTAGACCCTCAACTGCTAAGCAACACCAGCCAGGCTTAACTTACTTTTAAAAGTATATATATTTTTGTCTGAAATGAGGGGAGACAGATTACACATGTAATGTAAAAAATACATATTTTAAAATAATGTTAAAATAACAAAACATATTACATTTGAAAGTCATGCTGCCAGTTTTTGTCTCAAATTGGATCTCTGGCTTTCGCTAAAAACCAACCATGACATACCAAATGCAGTCGAAGATGTGGATGAACTGGATCACTCATATTTGGCTGGTGGGAATGTACAATGGGACAGCTAGTCTGGAGGATAGTTTGACAGTTTTTTTCTTTTTAAAAAATATATATGTTTAAAAATGTTTTATTAATTTTTTAGAGAGATAGAGAAAGGAAGAGGGAAAGAGAGAGAAACGTTGATGTGAGAGAGAAACATTGGGATCAAATCTGCAACCCGGGCATGTGGTCTGATTGGGAATGAACTGTGACCCTTTGGTGCATTGGGCGATGCTCAACCAACTGAACCACATCAGCCAGGGCAATAGTTTCTAAAAGAAATAAATATGCAACTACCTTATGACTCAGCAATTGAACTTCCGAGCATTTATTTAGATAAATGAAGACTTAAGTTCACGCAGAAATGTGTATCAATATTTATAACAGATTTATTCATAATAGCCTCCATCTGGAAACAACTCAGATGTCCTTCAATGGATAAACAAACTGTTACCCACTCTGCTAACAGTTAAGCATGAACTGTTAATCAGAGTACATTTGTCCCATGGAATATACCCAACAATAAAAAGGAATAAATTATTAATAAACACAGTAACCTGAATAAATCTCCAGAGAAATACGCTGGGTGGAAAAGCTAACCCCAAAAGGATACATGTGTATACAATATTTGAAACGACAAAATTACAGAAACGGAGAAAATGGTCACTAGAGGTTAAGGATCGGTGGGGGTGGAAGGGAAATGAGTGTGCTATAAAAGGGCAATAAGAGGGGGTGGGGGGGGGTGGGAAGAGATGAACCAAAGAATATATGCATAACCCATGGACACAGACATAATGTGAAGGCCTAGGGAAGGTGGGAGCAGGGTGGAGGGAGGCAAAAAGTGTGTGTGGGGGGCTGGGGACACCTGTAATAGAGTCAACAATATTAAAGGAAGAGTACACACACACACACACACACACACACACACACACACACACACACACAAGGGCAACAAGAGGGATCCTTGCGGTGACAGAAATGTTCTGTATCTTAATCTGTAGTAATGTCAATATCCTGATTGTGATACTGTACTGTAATTTTGCAAGATGTTATTGTTGGGATGAACTAGGTAAAGGGTGCATGGAATCTTTGTTATTTCTAACAGCAATTACCTCAACATAAAAAGCTTAATAGACCAGTCACTGCCCCGCAGTGACTTCTAGAACTGTCGGGAAAATAGAGGCGGAGTGGGATTGAGACTGGGAGTCGTAAACCTTGAGAATGATTTTCAGCACACCACTCAAACTCTTCGGAAGGCCTTCCTTCTGATTTTTATTAGGAACTGTAATGCATATTTACTGGGAATTTTGGGAATTCAAAAATTCCCACATCTCTGTCATAGGACTTCACCACTTTGCAAACCACAAGGATTTTTCAATTCATCAGCTGATGGCTTTACATGTCGGAAGATAAAACTAGATTGCATTGCAATTTGTTTTTTTTTTTTTTTTTAAATATATTTTATTGATTTTTTACAGAGAGGAAGGGAAAGGGATAGAGAGTTAGAAACATCGATGGGAGAGAAACATCGATCAGCCGCCTCCTGCACATCTCCCACTGGGGATGTGCCCGCAACCCAGGTACATGCCCTTGACCGGAATCGAACCTGGGACCCTTCAGCCCGCAGGCCGACGCTCTATCCACTGAGCCAAACCGGTTTCGGCTGCAATTTGTTTTTAAAGTCAATCAGAGAAGAGTTTTTATCATCCTTGTCTTTTTCTTTATTTTCCTTTTTTTGTCCTTATGCTATTTGAACCCATATATCCCCATGTTCTACTGTTTAATCTAAAAAACAACAAAACAAAAACCCCACGAGGTGCATTTTGTAGACAGAATTGCTAATGTTATTCTTCAAACGAGGGATAGAAAGTTATAGTAATTCTCCACACAGAGCCACACACTTGCAGAATGCTTGGCTAACAAGTGGAATTAAACGCATCTATTGACGAACTGTTGAGAAGATAAAGCCACAGCAATATGACGGAGGGTTTGTCTCGCTTTTCCAGGCCACCAGCGCAGTCACAGGGCCCTCTGCACACACCTGACAGCCCCGGAGAGTGATTTAGTCACTGTAGAGGAGCTGCCGTCATGACAAATAGGGGTTAAATTGTGAGAATTTTAGGACATATTTTGGGGAAGGATTAAATAAATCAGGGGACTTGCTGACAGCAAATAGTATCTTTGAGTGGCTGATTTGAAACACAGAATCAGAGAATTGAGATGAATGCCAGGTGGCCGTTGGGAGCTGGGAAAAGTCTCAATGAGTTGGCTGCCTTAAGTCTAGGCTTCATTTCAGCATCATTAAATAGCCTATAAGTGATGACTTATTAATTATCTCCTTAAGAAAAAGATTATGCTACATACAATGGTGGCATTAAGGTATGTTCATCTAAGAAATATTATTTGTAGTTTATTTAAATGATTTCCCTCATAGTAGGGTTAGAAGGGCTTAAAACTGCTTCTTTATAACCTTTCCCATTCCTACCACTCTTTGTGTTACTAGAACACATCTTTTCCAAGGAACTTAAAGTGCATTAACTTTTTATGTCAGAATGAAAAATAACTTTTATTCTAATAATGCACTTAAACTCTTATTCTCTTAAAATAGTGAGCAATAAACTTTATTTAAGGATGCCATTGTTGGATGTTAAAATGAAGCCCTTTTAACTCAACTAGCTCTCTCACAGTGGAATGAGAGATGGCAGGACAGGCCATTGGTACCAGACAGCCTGAAAACGATTTGTAGCACACGCGGGCATTTCCAGCTGCTTACCAGAAGGACTTGCCATGGAGGGCAGAGGCTGTGAAACAGGTGAACGCTGGGGAACAAACATTTCCAGTCCCATGTCTACTTAGGAGAATTTAGTATGACTGGTCTGTCTCCCTTTATAGTTTTTCCAGACCGAGTAGACAAAGAAAAACCAGTAACAACAACAAAACAATTAAAATCCCTAAACTAACAACAATACAACAAAAACTTTAATACGAATCCAAACAAAAATTGGGCTTTTATGAGGTTGACTTGAGGTCAGGAAAAGAATGATAAACTTTTGAGAGGAAGAAAGAAATCATCAAAGCCAAGAGAAGCTCAAAGTGGAGTTTAATAGGAGCTATCATATTGCGCCCAAGCCTTGACCAGTTCGATGCAGCTGCTTCATTTTAAGATGTTCCAGTCTCCGTCCCCCTCACACAACCCTCCGCAGCGACGGCAGGCACACAGCCAGGCACTCGAACCGTTCTTGATAATCGTAACCCCTCAGAGAGTTGCTGCAGGGGCAGTGCAAATGGAAATGATGAAATCCAATCTAGCCTTTAGCTGAATCATTGTCTGAGGTTAAGCCCAGTGAACAGCGAGCACTATCTGGAGTCTCCTTGTACCTGTCAAAATTGCACGGATGGCATTTTGAACGTGTGGGAAAGTTATTTTTTATGTTTAATATCAACAGACCTTGTTACAGTACCTCGGACACCACTTACTTAATACGTAAGGGCAAGAGTGGAGATAAGCTTTTCACTCCGGAGGATCCTTTTGAACGTTGCAATAATTCATTTTATTGAGTGGTGTGCTTTGTCTTTTCATTCACAAAGGGAGCACGATTTATTATACTAGTAGGAGTGAGCATTTTCACAGACCTCTAGGATGCTGCTAAAAGTTGGTCAAGGCCCTGCTTCACTCTGCACCAGGAATTAAAGGTAATGATAATAATAATAATAAATACTGGTACATATTCTGTGCCAAACACTGATCTAAGTACATTTCCCATATTAACTCATTTATTTTTCCTAATTATTGACTAAGATATAGTTATTATTCCTATTTTATGGACAAGAAACTGAAGCCCCAAGAAGTTACCAGCCTCACACACCTAATGAGCAACAGGCAGAAACGAAACCCATGCAGACTGACCCTCGGATTTGTTCTCTTATCCACTATTGTTCAATCATTTGCCACATATTTATTGAGCATCTGGTATACAATAGGCTTTGGGCTTTTTGTAGGCAATACTTTAGTGAATCTAGTATATGTCTCTGCCTTTTTTGAGCTTATGGCCCATTAGGCATAAAGGCTAATGACTTATTGTGTGAAGAGCTTGAGGCTGTGAGAGGTATTAGTCCATGTTTGTATGGCATGTTGATTTTGATATAGCTCCTTAATGAAAGTGGGTAGCCCGGCTCCTTCTCACACAGCCTTGGTTGTCTTCTTCCTTCTGCTCCCCATCCAAGTGGGTAGAAAGGTTGGCTCACTTCAATGTCAGGCTCCTCAGGTCACAGGCTAGGTGGGCAGGCTCTCTTCCTGGATATGATTGTGCCAGTAACAATGGCAGTAGCGGTGGGAGTTGGGCCCAGGGGCTCTTAGAATGCATTGATGTTTGCTTTGTTTTGATGTATAGCCATACACCTCTGGAATATGATTCCGGGTTCACCAACTCAGGGATGGCCTCCAAAGAGGAGTTAGGAGATAGCCCCATACAAAGGAAAGTCTAAACTAGTTCTTCTAACAATATATTCACATCTATTATCTTTGATCTCTGCCTAACCAATTCTGCCTGAATCTTTTGGGAACCTTAAGACTATTCCTCCTGGGATGCAAGCTCAAAATTAAATGGAATCAACTCATGAGGTAGATCTGAGCCTATCTTTAAAAATTTTTAAGTACAAAGAGCTAACATTGTTGCTGTGGTAGTAGATATCTTGAATGACTCATTCAAGGTAGTTCACTTAGTCCAATTTAATGAAGTCCTATGTCCTTCCTGTACTGAGGGAAACACAGGTGACACATATTGAGGCAGTATTTCCAGCCCAAGAGCGAGAACCTTGGGCAAATTTTCTCAATGGCTCCTGTAGATCTGTGGGTGACTCATCTTGCTCTCTCAGGTGCAAGGAGGCAAAAGTCTGAGCCTAGTTTTTGAGATTTTTATCTTGAATTCCATTTGGGAATCTCACCTACGTACAACCCTTTGTGATTATGGGTTGAGTACCCAAGTTCAGGTGATTCATTCATTCGTGACTAGTACATGCAAAACAGAATAAATCAAACGAGATCCTAGAGATCATTGATTTTCTTAAAAATTTTAAAATTTAGATTCATGAGTTTTTAGGATAAAAAGGAAATAAGTCATAGATTTTTCAAGAAACAATGATTTATTATGCTCTGGAGGAGAATATTGAATTCTAAAACATACTGATATCTGTAAACACATTTTGTAATGAGACAATATAATTTTTATGAGAACATATATAACCATGAACACTGAGATCCAGCCTCTTTTGAATTCATAAAATAAGTCAGAATTTTATTCATACTAATTATAATGGGAGTGACATATGTGTATAGAGGTAGTCTGTGGTTGAAGGACCAGCTGATTAGGAGCTGTGTTCTGTGGTTTTTGCCACTTGTGTGTGATTAAACCCTACAGAATAGAGTCTGTCCCCATGTATTTGGTTTATAGAAAACTAGTAACATGATATGGAATTAATGATCCAGTTTCTCAAAAGGGGAGACTATTGGCCTAACACCTTCCTAAGTTGTAGCTGTCAACATGTTTAGTTTGGTTCTAATGGGAGCTAGGCTGGAGAAAGGAAAAGTTTGGTAGGAAAAGTTATGTGATATTAATAAGAACCACATTCTGTTTGATGTTCTCTCAAATTATATGTGCTTTATCTTACTAAAAATTGAACCATTCAAAAATAATAAATCTTTCTTTCCTATGGCCCACAAGTGATCAACATTTTGGATGATCAAAAAAATTTTGTCCTAAAGATATCCCCACTTTTAGTTCAGCTTTATTTGCTGGTGCTGATTTATAGCTGAAAGCATCACTTCATATTTTTTCCAAGCATCAAAGTCATAATGTGTTTTACAAATACTCAAAAGTACTTAAAATCCATGAACCTCTGTATTCCTTTTTTTAAAAAAATTCTTCTATAAGAATGTATTCAAATTGGTTAAACAGATGGCTTTCTATTTTTGAAGAAAAAAAAAAAGCTAAGAATATTTCACCTCAAGATGGAGAACTTGTAGGTTAAATTTCATTCTGGAGTGCACTTTTACAACCAGGTAATTAACCTTTGAAAATGAGGGTATTTGAAGGAAACAAGGAGAATCTTAAGATGATTTCATTAACATTGGTTTGGGCTTGTCAGAGCAGAGATGCTCCAGAAGGTTAGTAATGAAAGACTGAAATATTTTACAACTATGTTTTCTCTCTTTATTACAATAATTGTAGGAGATAAATACTTTAAAAAGTGTTTCTTTATAACAGTGGGACTTGGCACAAACATTTTTGGTGAGAGAATGGAGGTATCAATGTAAATTACTCATTTTTTAAACAGTCATGTTTGTTGGGTGCTTACCATGTGTGGAAGTTTCTTCAATGCTTGTAAAGGGATACAGCAAATTATAACATGTAGAATCTGCCCTTTAAGCTTATAATTTAACTAGAGGCCTGGTGCATAAAATTTGTGCACGGGGTGGGGGGAGGGGGAGGTCCCTCAGCCTGGCCTGCACCCTCTCGCAATCCGGGACATCCCTCTCGCAATCTGGGACCGCTGGCTCCTAACTGCTCACCTGTCTGCCTGCCTGATTGCTCCTAACCACTCACCTGCCTGCCTGATTGCCCCTAACCACTCTGCCTGCCTGCCTGATTGCTCCTAACCACTCACCTGCCTGCCTGAT
Source organism: Myotis myotis (assembly GCF_014108235.1). Classification (NCBI taxonomy): domain Eukaryota; kingdom Metazoa; phylum Chordata; class Mammalia; order Chiroptera; family Vespertilionidae; genus Myotis; species Myotis myotis. The sequence goes on from NW_023416368.1 coordinate 72,155,360, forward strand.
TGCCCCTAACCACTCTGCCTGCCTGCCTGATTGCTCCTAACCACTCTGCCTGCCTGACCACCCCTAACTGCTTGCCTGCCTGGCTGATAGCCCCTAACCGCCTCTGCCTCAGCCTCTGTTGCAGCTGGTTCATCCAGAATGATGTCTGGAAGATCGTTCAGCTATCTGGTCTAATTAGTACATTACGCTTTTATTATTATAGATTAGGCTGAGAGGGAATGGATTAATGAAAAGTTAAAAGGAAAAAAAATAAGGAATAATAGCAGGAATGTTGAGGTAGTCCATGATTGTCACCTGAGACATTGTGCTAATAACACTAAGTTAAAAAAGAGATCATTATGGCATGAATAATAAACAGTGCCTCTCCTTATAACTTACACTCGCTTTGAGAGACAAACCAATTTTGGAAATGCAGAATTTGGGTACGTGAAGGCAGAAGAATTACCCTAGAAGGGAGAAGAATTCTATTTTGGAGCCAGACAGATCTGGGTTCAAATCTTGATTCCATTGTCCTATAATCTTAGGAGATTATTCAGCTTTTCTGAACATTATGTGGAAAATGGGTATAGTAACACCTACTTTATTATTTTTCAGGATTAAATAAAATAACGTGTATAACGTGAAATATAGTAATCACTCAATAAATGTTAATCCCCTTAGTTGGAGAGAACACCTAGACAAACATGGAATAAGGAGAGAGCTGACCATGTCTATGGGGCAATGAGAAGATTATTATGAGTCTTGGCATGAAGGATTTAGTAAGAAAAGTGAGATAATCTGAAAAGATACATTGGAATCAGAATCAGTCATTCACTTTCTCATTCAATAGTTTATTGAGTTCCTTTTATGTGGGAAGTCCTCTCCTAGGCATGAGGATGCAAAGACTAAGAAGACTTGGCCTCGAATTTCTGTTGGATGCCAAATAAGGAGTTGCAACTTTACGCTGAGGGAAATTTTAATTTTCAAGAAGGGAGGAGCTTGAAAGTAGTATTTTTTGATGGTTAACTAAAATATATTTATCTTGACCCAAGATATGAGTGCAGTTGTCATTTCCTAGTGCCTGCAATCCTATTGACCAGGATTCTGTTATAGCTCATTCCTATGATGGAGAGTCCACTCAAATGAGTGAAGAGGAAGAGTTTATTGGTGGAACTTCATCTCATCCCTAGAAATAAAACCTTAGCACTGAAACTGCTCATATTGCACTTGTGTTTAAACTTCTCACCTAATCTGGGATTTTCTACATTTAGTGAGTATTGTATTAGGCACACAGTCATGTGACCCTTAGAACTTGGCACCAGAGTAACTATTTATTCAAGGCTAAGGAGAAATTTAAGAAACTAGACTTTAGTGACTTCCTCCATAATTGAGTGTCCTATGAATGGAAGTCTCCTTCTTGTTAATAATCTCTGTAACCAAAAATTCTGTGACAAAAACAAAACGCACACACACACACACAAAACAAGACACACACAAAAAAAATCCCAAAGCAAAAAAAAACCACGAATACCTAACCAAAAGTTGTAGATTGACTTCTTATCTCTACTTACCCTTTTAGCCCAAGGCTTAGTAGAATACAGATCAAATGAGATATGGAATCTGTTGCTGGAATCTTCTAATACATTCTGGTTAACTACTAATTTCAATGGCTAATTGCTTTATTTCAGGGTTGGTACCATATTGAAATTTGCTACCAAACTGAAATAAAATTCCTTTTAAGGTGATCATGGTTGGTGCTCAGCTTGGAAAATGTCACTGGGGCATAGGATGCAAGATATACCAAATATATAACTGCTAACACCCTCCTTTAATACTTAAGCACCAGCTTTATGTCCACTGTTATACATTATTTTATACCTGGCTTTGACACCCACACACAGACATCTTTCTACATATCATTCAATAGATACTTTTTGTGTATGTGGCTGTTTAGCTCAGGTGGTCAGGGTATTGAGCTAATGAGAACAAGGTCACAGGTTCAATCTTCGTGTGGGCCAGCAAGGTTTGCTTTGTTCAGTGGTCACAGACCTGGTCCAGCCAGCTGTCTAGCATATGTCTGCCCCAGGTCATAAGAGGACATGGCAGGAGTGTGTGTATGGACAAGAGCAAATCCATCACCACCATTAGAGAAAGCCAAGCCAAGCACGTGTCCTACTAATGGGGGTCAATAATGTCTCATTTAAATGAGGTTGACATTTTAATACCTTCTGCTGAGAGGGCCTTTTGAACACCAAGTTTAAACATTGTTGCTTTTTTTTTTTTTTTTGGTGTGAATTCATTTCTACTAAATGGAAGGCTGTTCAAGATCTCAGATGATTACAGATTTCCAAATCTAGAGTAATGATTTAAACATTTAAAAAGTTGACTTAGAATTAAAAAGGAAATCTCAGTATGGCTATTCAGTTACCTTCCCTTTTTCTTAAAGCCTGTTTAAGCCAGTGAAATAAGAAAATAATCAATTCCTCAGAGAGTGATTGATAATCATCACCTTCATTTAAGAAAGCATTGTTATTAAACTTCCTGATAATTAGGCCATTAAAAGGTTAGCAAAAAGCAGGTAAAATTAATTCTGTGTTATTCAACTTTTTGGCCATCATCCATCCCATCTTTCATTTCTAGGCAAACATGTCCCTAAAATTACTTCATTATTTAACATCGTGTCTTGTTAGATTTCAAACTGGATAAAAAATACACTCCATTCCAAAGTGCTCTGCTGTAGCTGGGTCTTTGTGAGCCTTGAAAAGGCATTTGATACAGAAGAGGGGAGGGCAGAGCACAGAAGGGAAATTTGACAAGAGAAGGATAAAGAATGATATATTGGGAATTCTTTTAAAATCTACTTATTAAATAAACATTACAACTATGATAATGCAATGTTATATTAAAATATAGAATACATTAACATATAAAAATATATTTTTTGACTAGGTAATACCTTTACAAGGTTAAAAACAAAAAAAAATAAAATGATATAGTATGAAAAGTTTTTCTACTTCCCTTGTCTTTTATGTACCCAATTCTATCTCCCTTGTATGGCCATTTTTATTAGTTTCTTATGTACTCATTGTGCAAATATATCTTAAACTCTCCCCTCTTTTTATGCAAAAATTAACACATTATAAACATTGTTATTAATCTTGCCTTTTTTAACAGTATGTTTGAGAGCCCTTTCCATATATATGAAGAGTAGCTTTATTCCTCCCATAATTGTGTATTATTCCACTGAATGGATGTCCTATAATTTATTTATCCATTTACCTATCGGTGGTCCTTTATAGAGTTTCTAATATTTTCTATTACAGACAACAAAGTAATAAATTATTTTGGGGAATGTATTACATAGAAAGCATTCTCATTCTCTTTTAAACACATATCATGACATTAAATGAATATATCATTATTTACCCAGATCCCTATTGGTAGACATTGAGTTTCCACTGTTTTATTTTTATAGACAATGTTGTAATAAGTGTATTATCTTATACATGTGCAAGTAAATATGTAGAATTAATACCCAAAAGTCAGGTTTTTAGTAAAAATAGAAATTTTAATGAAATAAAAGTCATAAACATTTATCATCACATTATACAATTAAATATTTTCATTTTCCGAGTTACCTTTATGGGTTAGTCATTTGTCTAGCTGTAGAATATAAATTATTTTATTTTTTACACTTGACATTATAATATAGACTTTAAAGGATATGGATTCTTAAGCTATAGCAAGGATTAAAAGTCTGAGGGAAATCTGACAAAGAAGTAGCTTTAGTGAAGTGTGATGGGGTTATTAATGTCCTTAGGCACCGTCAGAGCCATAGAACTCATATAAAATTAGGAAAGCCCAGCTCTAGTCGGTTTGGCTCAGTGGATAGAGCATTGGCCTGTGGACTGAAGGGTCCTGGGTTTGACTCCAGTCAAGGGCGCATGCCCCGGTTGTGGGTTGATCCCCAGTAAGGGGTGTGTAGGAGGCAGCTGATCAATGATTCTCTCTAATCATTGATGTTTCTATCTCCCTCTCCCTCTCCCTCTCCCTTCCCCTCTTGAAAATATCCTATATAATAAAAGCCTAATATGCTAAGTATCTGACTGTTCGTTTGATCGTTCGACCAGTCGTTATGACGAACACTGACCACCAGGGGGCAGACGCTCCAACCAGTAGGTTAGCTTGCTGCTGGGGTCCAGCCGATTGGGACTGGGCGAGACGTGCCAGACACACCCTGGAGCCCTCCCATAGTTCCTCCCTGGCCCTGATTGTGCACCAGTGGGATCCCTCAGCCTGGCCTGCACCCTCTCGCAATCTGGGACCCCTTGGGGGATGTCAGAGAGCTGTTTTCGGCCCAATCCCTGCAGGCCAGGCCGAGGGACTCCGTTGGTGCACGAATCCATGCACTGGGCCTCTAGTGTATATATATATATATATAATAAAGTTAGGAAAGCCTGGGCAGCTGACTTAATATTATAGAAAATGACTCACATGAGAAGTGTGAGCCCATGATAAATGCATAAGTGGACTGTTAGTTATGAGTAATATTTTTTAGTGTGGATAATTTTCAAATACTATTAGCTTTGAGAAAAAAAGTAAGAAAAACCCTTCCATCACTGAGTTAGATTTTATAAGAACACAAGTTAATGCTAACAATGATTAATACTAACATGTACAATTTGAGAAATTTGTTACACCCAGGTAATTTTATTTATACCCAATTAAGAGCAATACTAAGAATTCTAACAGTTATTTTTAAACAAAGAAGCAATTTATGGAAGCAATAAGTAGAAAATAAGGTTAAAATTTAGAGAATGTCACCAGAGAGCACTTTCTTTAGTAGTTGTCAACCTGTTTTACACATTGACAGCATAATGTTGTAGTTAACATTGTTGTTGGACATCTCTTGTTATGTGTGATGAATAGGCATTTTCCTTTAAAGAAAGGACATTTAAGTGAGTCACAGATGGAAGTCTGGGTTAAGGTGGGACACATTAAGACCTGGGTTATTTTGGGGCTATAGCAATGGGATTTACTCTGGAGTGTTCATTCATTCATTCATTCATTCATTCATTCATTCATTCATAAATCCATTCATTCAACTCTGATCCATCCATTCCTTGCCAGATTTAATATTTACTTGGCTCCTAGTGTGCTAACTATTGTGTTATAACTCTGGAAAATATAAAAAGTACAAAGTATGGATTATACCTTAACAGTCTTGTAAGGAGATTAAGAAATTCATGGTAAGCACCTCAAGAATGATAGAAAGTGCTATTGCAGCTCCACAGAGGAGGACATTACTTTCAACAGGAAAGAGAGTGGCATTGGTCCTGAAGGATAAGACAATTGGAGTAGCAAGAACCCAACTTAATAGATTTTACTGAAAGTTTATTAAAAATCTACATTGACTGGTTCAATTGTCAGAAACTGATGAAATAAACTGCTTGCCCTGCCAGATGCCCACCTTTCCCTGAGGGTTAGGGGCGGTACCTCACACACTTGCGTAGCCTGGTTCCATGTTGTCCACCGGGGCTGGGTAGACTGTTGGGCAAAGGATTTTGGCATTTCTCCAGATGCACACAAGAGGCAGACTGCCTCAGCTATAGCTCATGATCCAAAGGCTCTTTATTTCATGGTTGATTAAAAAAATGTTTTAATTGATTGATTTTTAGGGAGACAGATAAGGGAGGGAGGGAGAGAAAGAAAGAAAGATCGATTTTTTTGTTCCGTTTATGAATGTATTCATTGGTTGATTCTTGTATGTGCCCTGACTGAGGCTTGAACCCCCAACCTTGACATATAGGGTCGACACTCTAACCAACTGAGCTACTCTGCCAGGGCCCATGGCTGATTTTTTATTTTCTCTCTTTTAGCATGTATTTTGGTGAGGTTAGCTACCACCTTCTCAGGCAGTCCCAAGCTTAGCTAACTCACTAAGTGGCGTTAGCATATTTGACAGGTACAAGTTGAGGCAAGGCAGCGCAGTACGAGGCTGCCTAGGCATGCCCTTTATGCAACCTCTTTAAAATATCTATTCTGACCCTTATTGCTAAGTCATCATGGCTGCACTGGGAACAGTTGTCCTGCCACAGGATAACTGTGGAAAGGGATTTTTAATTAATTCATTAATTTTTATTAATTTCGGAGAGAGAGGGAGGGAGGGAGAGAGAAGAGAGAGAGACATTGATTGGTTGCCTCCCACACACATCCTTACCCGGGATGGAACCTGAAACCTGGGCATGTGCCCTGACTTGGAATTGAAACCACAACTGTTTGGCGAATAGGGATGATGCTTCAACCAACTGAGTCACACATGCCAGAGCACTGTGGAAAGGATTTTTGATGAATTTGGACCTAGGATGGGGCACAGGAGAAAATAAAAACTATTCTAAGTGAAAGGAACAGGACAAACAAAGGTGTGCACACAGGAAATTGCCAAGTGGTGAGGGGTGGGGAACAGAGCTCAGCGTAGCTGAACTAGGGAATTTGAATGGGAACGGTGGATCTTGGGCTCCTGTTTTCAGCTTGCTGCTCTAATCATGACACATGTATTACAGGGTGTCCCCCCAAAATGTGTGCACACTTTAACAGCTGATAGCTTAATTTTGAAAATGAAATGTATTTTAATAAACACTACCTTTATAATGATTCAGAGTGCATGTATACATTTTTGGGGACACTCTCTATATATACATATATGCATTTGTAAGTAACTATTTAAAATGTACATATTGCATTTGTAATGTATGAATTATGAATATTAAAATTGACACTGAAGTGAGAGTAATGTATTTAATTAAAGTTAATTGGATTTGTTGGTCTATCACTAAGAGAAGGACAATAGTGTATATTTTAATTGATTTCAGAGAGAAAGGGAGAGGGAGAGAGAGATAGAAACATCAATGATGAGATAGAATCATTGATTGACTGTATCCTACACGCCCCACACTGGGGATTGAGCAGGCAATCTGGGCATGTGCCCTGACTGGGAGTCAAACCGTGACCTCCTGGTTCATAGGTGGATGCTCAACCATTGAACCATGCCCAGCCGGACATATATGGACTTTTTCTATGCCATGTTAGTGACTAAAAATAACTTTACAGGTTGCTTTATTTAGTCCTTGATTTGGCAATTTGGTAATTTTTTAGTGTTTTTGTTCTTGCTGCAAATGATGTATTAGAAAAATTGCTAAACATGTTTGATGCAAGTTGAGTAGCTAAAGTGGTACTCAGTACTTACTAATCTTGAACTTTATAAATCAGTTTCTCATCCTCAGAGGAATTTTTTCAAAGATGTTGTTTCCTGTACAATTATTGCCTCCTTTGATCTCACTCAACATTTGGTCTTTTAGATAAGGGAGACCAATAATTCCTTAGCTATAACTTCAGCAACACAGATAACTATCATGCATTGTGTGACATGCTATTCATTATTCAGTTATGAATAACCACCATGGTCCTATATTAAATGTTTTACAGCTCATCTCTTCATGGCTCGCTGAATTAATATAACACTTATGACTATTTTTGTGTCCAGGAGGGATCAAATAACTCTATATAAAATAAATTAAAACATTGCAAGGCATCTAAGAAGAAGAAAATATCATAGTGGAGTAAATTTCCATATGTACTTAGTTGCTTTATTTTATTCTATCCAGTAAAGGGGCCTCCTTTCTTTGATGTATCTAATAATTCTAGTTATTGCCTTCTGGGTAAACTAGATGAATATGCAGAAGCAAGAGTCAGTCTTCAGAAATCTCATGATCAGCATTTACTAGTACATCCCCCTTCTTTACCCATTTTATAGTGCACCGTTGAATTATTTGCCTGGCATAGAGACCTCTTTGGAATGTAATAGAAAACAAAAGTTTGGTTCAGGATCTGGTCCCAGACTTAAGGACAATCTTCCTACAGTTTTCAGTGCAACCAAATAAAGAGTTGGCAATCTGGAGATGGCTAAGAAGAGCAGTTTCCTAATTTTGAGTTTTTGGCAAGCTGGAATTCCACCTGCTAAAAGTGAACAGTGTAGAGATTGTTATCCAGTGGGTACGTTTGCAACTTTCTGTTTGGTGCTCAATAAAGCAGACTGTATTACTGTGCTGGAAAAATTTAACTTGCTGTTCATTGGAGTATTAATCTATCAAAATATTCCCTGGACCTATTTTACACACGAACAAAAGAGCTATTATACATTTACCATCAGAAAGTTCTTTAGTTCATGTTGGTATTTTTAATTCCTTAATTGAATGGTTTTACTTCCTAGCTTAATGTAGACATTATTTTCAGATTATTAGTGAACTAAAAAAAAGTTAATTTGTAAGTTGAATCGGATTTTTGTTACAAACTGAAAAGCCTTTGTGTAGTCCAAGAACATTAGTTTTCCAGGACCCTGATTCTTCCTGCCACCACTCTCCTGTACTCCCTCTGCCCTCATACGAGCCTTCCTCATTCTCCTCTTCAGTAAAGCAGCTCCTCGGTCAAATAGTATATACCCACTCTTTAGAAGCAACTGATTCCCAAGCATTTTAGGAAGATTGCACATGTGTACTGTGATAGAAGAGGAGAAGAAGTGATGAGAACATACAGTTTCCTGGCATGGATAGCAGCATAAAAGTCTGGTCACTTTACAACATAAAATTGAACTCAAGCTCCAAAGACTTTTATGTTATTTTTTTCCTAAAAAATCATTTTGAGATGATAATACATAGTAAGTTCTTTCCTAATTTAGCATGAAAATCCAGAACAAAAGATTACTTTAAAAAATCATGTCGGGGATGTATTTTTCTCTCTCTTCTTTTTGTATAAAAGTTGTAGCAAAATTTAAACTTTGAAACAAATTTTTTAAAAATGGTAAGCAAGCAAACAAACAAAAAACCTGGTATGGACTAATTCACCTTAAAAACATAAAATAAGAGTTGTTTGGATTCTGTTGTTCTTCCTTGCTCTTTCTAAAATTTAACTTGGTTTGTGTTTGTGTGTGTGTGGGGAGGGGGGTTGTTAGTACTCATGAACTATTAAAAACAAGATAGTTTAAGGAAAGGAATGACCATGGTGAAGAAGACCTTTTCTACACAAGCAAAGTAGAGGTCATTTAATAATTATCAGCTGAATTTGGATATATAGAATGACATGATGGCTGATTTGGAGACCAAATTTTAATTTCTTCGATAGCAAACTTTAGAATGCACATATAAATCTTTACTTCATCTATGTAGAACTAACCTAAAGTGTCTAGACATAGGACGCTACCAGTATTAGCAACCTGAACCTACCTAGGCAAGGTTTTGTCAGAACAAAATTCTGTACTTAATGATCTTTTCATTAAGTCCCTTCTTTGCAACTGCCCACATGGGCTGCTTGCCTTGTTGAGCTGTCAGCATGGTGAAGTGAAAAGAGTAAGAGAATCTAAGGGCGCCAATTCAGAGTCGAATAGCTGTGGGACTGTGAGAAAGTCATGTAGCTTCTCTGAGACACAGTTGTTTCCTCTAAGGCTGTTGTGAGGAAAAGGACTGATTATGTGAAAGTGCCTAATAATGTACCTAATACATAGTAGGTCCTCTGTACATTTTTATGTTCACAGCATATGAAATACTAGTTATGATTGATTAAACATTTATCTATATTTCACAATGTGGCATCAGTCTTATAGTATTTTGGGGTCATCTCATTAATAGTCAATGTAGTCCAACAACAGGCATCTATATTATCATTTTTTTGTGTTATCTGATCTTGCTCACACGAGGAAAGAAATAACAGACAGTACATCGCTTATAAAACGTAGTGGCTGCCCTGAGTGTTTTCTTTCTGGAGATCTTAATATGGGTCTAATTTCTTGTCTTGTAGTGGCTATTGGTTCAAATGTTTTTATTGTGGACTCTCAGGGGCCTCACGGGAGCCTTCCCACACATGACACATCCACACACTCTGCAGAACAACTAGAAGCTCATTTATTTTCTAAATTATAGTAACTATCAAAGGCCTGGGAGATGGAGAGGGTTGGAGTAGAGAGATGGCTGCTTCCCTCAGCTCACCTGGCTTGCCCTTGTCTGCCATTCCCCTCAGAGAGCCTGAAGAGGCCCACAGTACGCTTTCTGTGAACTTCTCTGATGCCCCCTGTGTCCTCTTTGTAGTAAGAAAGTCTCCACCTTCCATTTGAAAACCACCCTGTGGTTTGTCCAAAGTTCTAACGAGGAAAGGGCTATGTCAAGGGCGGATGCTGCTCTCATTTGGAGGTTGTTCAAGGTATTGAATGCCACTGGGCGTCCTAGTTGAGGTTGGGTCCTCACAATCTACAGCTCCTAGAGCTTTAGAACTCCAAGTCCCTGGTGGGCAATACTTTAAGAGATAAAGTTTTGTGGCTTTGAGGTTTTTTGCCTTATACCTCTCAGCAAGCCACTCTATTTACATAATTGCCTGGAATTAGGTAACCCTTCCATGTTATGAGACCTTTAGTCATATTCTTGTTATTTAGAACTAGAGGCCCGGTGCACAAAATTCCTTCACGGGGGTAGGGGGTCCCCTCAGCCCAGCCTGCACCCTCTCCAATCTGGGACCCCTTGGGGGATGTCTGACTTCCTCAGGATCGGGCCTAAATCGGCAGGCGGACATCCCTCTCAATCCTGTACCACTGGCTCCTAATTGCTCACCTGCTTGACTGCCTGGCCGCCCACCCAATTGCCCCTCACTGCCTTTGTGTGCCAGCCTGATCGCCCTTAACTGTCCCTTCTGCTGGCCTGGTCACCCCTAACTGCCCCCTCGCTGCCAGCCAGGTTGCCCCCAACTGCCCCCTCCCTGCCAGCCTGGTCACTCCTAACTGCCCTCCCTGCTGGCCTGGTCACCCCTAACTGCATCCACCTGCCGGCCTGGTTGCCCCAACTGCCTCACCTGCCAGCCTGGTCACCCCCAACTGCCCCCCCTCTGCTGGCCTGGTCACCCTTAACTGACCCCCTGCCAGCCAGGTCACCCCCGAATGCCCCCCCTGCTGGCCTGGTCACCCCTACCTGTCCCCCTGCTGGCCTGGTGGCCCCCATGCAGCCTGCTGTTCAGTTGTTTGGTTGTCCCTCACTAACCCCCCTGCCGGCCTGGTAGTAGGCAGCCATCTTGTGAGGGTGCGAGGGTTAATTTGTATATTACCTCTTTATTATATAGGATAGGCCAGTGGTCAGCAAACTCATTAGTCAACAGAGCCAAATATCAAAAGTACAATGACTGAAATTTCTTTTGGGAGCCAACTTTTTTAAACTTAAACTATATAGGTAGGTACATTGTTACTAACTTAATTAGGGTACTCTTTTTTTTTTTTTTTTTTAAAGCATGTTTTTGTTTTTTAAATATATTTTATTGATTTTTTACAGAGAGGAAGGGAGAGAGATAGAGAGTTAGAAACATCGATGAGAGAGAAACGTCAATCAGCTGCCTCCTGCACATCTCCTACTGGGGATGTGCCCGCAACCCAGGTACATGCCCTTGACTGGAATCGAACCTGGGACCTTTCAGTCCGCTGGCCGACGCTCTATCCACTGAGCCAAACCGGTTTCGGCAATTAGGGTACTCTTAAGCTGGCCTTTGCTAAAAATGTCCTCAATCTGATTGAGGTACCTTTGCTGAGGTCGACCCCTTCCAACTCTCCCATCCACACTCGTCTTGTATACTTGTTTCGCCCAGGCTGAAAACCAACTTCTGCGCATGGGCCACGAAGTTTCAATCGCACTGTACGTGTGCGCCCGCATGTGGTATTTTGTGGAAGGGCCACACTCAAGGGGCCAAAGCGCTGCATGTGGCTTGCGAGCCACGGTTTGCTGACCACTGGGATAGGCACAGTAATAACACCCACAAAGCACTGTGAGCTTTAAGTGAGATGAGATGCTGTGTCTATTGCACTTACAGGTGCTCAAATACATGTGTGCTACTGCTATTAACCACAAAGACAAGTTCTCATAAGGATTGGAAGCACTGCAGAATCATATCCCTTCTCTTAGTTAAGCAAAGACAAACGATGCTGATGGAGACTCAGGATGAGCTCCGCATTCCAGTTCTGCTGCTCGCTGCCTTCTGCATGGTGGGTCCTACCTACACTTCTTCTGTGTTTGAGTCACTACTGGTTTCAACACTTGCAGGGAGCTGTGGTTGGGAGGAGGTGGCTGAGAAGGGCAGGGTTTTCTTCGCTGGTTTCTCAATGAGCTATAACTCTTTCAGATTCACTGCTCACATATGGCCTCCAACCAGTCCGGCAGTTTGCATCCATGATGCAGCCTGGGAAAGGTAGGGTCTGGAAAACTCATAAAAGTAGACTCCAGGGAAAAAGGAAAATCAATCTTCTCTTGCTTTGGACCAAGTTGATGAGAATCATTCTCCCTGAGTCTCCATAAATTGGGACAAGGCTTAGGACACTAATCCTACTGTAATACTATTTGAAGACGAACACTGACATTTGTGACATTTAAATAGCAGTTCAGGCCTGCTATTAAACCAGGGCCTCCAACTGTCTGACCTTTGCTCTTGTGTACTATTACCCTTGGTCCAGTGCATGCAAATGTATTTATTAACACATTTCAACTTTCCGGTGACACATGCTTATATTTGGTTTTGCTAGATACATTGCTTTATGTGAACTGCATTGAATCAAACACAAAATTTATTTTAAAACGTTTGAATGTGACATATTCTAAGGCGCTCTCTCTCTCTCTCTCTCTCTCTCTCTCTCTCTCTCTCTCTCTCTCTCTCCCCTCAGTTTGTTTTTATAGAGTTAAAGTTAAGCAAAAAGTTGAGGCAATTATTCAGAATCCTTCCCATGGGTGGAAGAAAGTATATTTCTTCAACTACAGTTATCTAGAGAAATCCAAAGCCATTGATTCATTCAACAAAATTTCTTAAATGCTTTTTATGTATTGCATACAGTGTTAGATTCAAAATAAGGGAGAAGTGGACTCTGCCATTAGAGAACTATGCGATTTTATGGTCTTGCACACATAGTTCTGCACCTTAATTTATGTGCACCTGACCTTAGTCTTTGCTCCCCTGCGTGGGCAAAATCTTTGCTGGTTTCAAAAGAGCTGATTCCCATTTAATTCAAGTCATGTTAACTAATGAATTAGAGACAAAAGGCTCTGGATGTTTTCCACTCAGATATGATATTTTTAAAAGGCAGGGTTGGTGTTAAAGTCAGGGGTGACTTCTTAATCTCTTCAATATTTTCCTAAATAGAAGAAAATGCTTCCTGTGATATTCTTTATCATCCCATACCATTTCATGAGCATCAATAAATCTGCTCCACATCTGATGAAAAATCGAGTAGGGTTGCTTTAGTATCAGGGTATTTCAAGGCCTGAGATTTGAGTTTGGCTTTCTGTTAATTTGGTTCCAGCCTGGTTGGCACCTGATAGAGCTAAGCTGGGTTCTGGCAATTTCTGGATGTGTGAAATTCAGCGAGATGCTTAACTTCAGAAGCCTTGGTTTCCTCATTGATAAAATGGGTTAATGGTCCTTACCTTGCTGAATTGTTGGGAGGATTAGAGAAAATAATTCTGGGAAGATAAGGAACACAGAGCCTGGCACACCTCGGCTCCTGTTCTGCTCCCCATGCTTTAGAGAGCCCTTCGCCCCATTCTGGCCCCCTTGCAGCTCTGCAAGCCTTCCCCTTCTTGGCCAGTGGTTCTAAACTGGGAATGATTTTTGTCCCCAAGGAGACATTTTGCAATGTCAGGAGGCTGTTTTGGTTGTTACGACTTTGGGGGAGGGGCAATGATGCTTGCATTTAGTAGACAGAGGCTAGTGATGCTGCTGCACACCCTATAGCACACAGGAAAACCTCCTCTTCCCCCTGCAACAAAGTGTCAATAGTCCTGAGGTTGAAAAACCCTTCTCTGCCCGATTGGCATGGCTCAGTTGTTGAGTGTCGACCTGTGAACCAGGAGGTCACGGTTCGATTTCCAATCAGGGCACATGCCCGGGTTGTGGGCTCCATCCCCAGTGTGGGGCATGCAGGAGGTGGCCGATCAAGGATTTCCTCTCATCGTTGATGTTTCTATCTCTCTCTCCCTCTCCCTTCCTCTCTGAAATAAATAAAAATATATTAAAAAACACCATATAAAAGAAAAACCCTTCTTTGGAAAAGATCTCTGGGTTCCATTAGATACCCCAGTGCCTTCTAAGAAAGTTTCTTGTTTGCTTAGGCTGGATTGAGTTGGCTTCTCTTCTGTGTAACCACAAGGATCTTGACTAAGATGCCATCTTTCAAGTCCCTCCTTTGGTAACTTTCCTGAACTCCTGGTGCCTTATTTGCATCAAGTCTGGCTTTGTTCTCGAGTGCACTGACTGGCAGTGCAGGGATGGAATCCATCGCTGGATGCCACATCTTGCCTGTCAACAGGACACTTCCTTTATCACTTGCAGGTGGGGAGTGACTCACCCTATCTCCTTTTAGTTGTAAGGAACAGGACCATTCAGGTCACATCCTTGCATATGATGTGCTCTATTCTCTAGGAATTTGCAGTTAAAAGCTATGTCTACATGCTTCCAAAGATCCAGGTAAAACTCCCCAAGTCAATGGATGATTGCATTGGGGACCTTTATGTACAATGGATAAGAAAACAAATTTTCACCCGGACACATGCAGTTATTAGATGTAAGCTCGAATGCACATCGTTTCAGAAAAACTGGTAGGAGACGACTCAAGTGAATATCAAGAGGCTAGCTCAGATTTGTGGATTAGAGTATGTCTGCATATGTGTGAGTGGGTGTGGGATGTGAGTGAGTGTGAACCTGCCATTTTCCAAGAATTTTATGTATGTTTTCTCATTCAATCTGTACTATAATCACAGATAGTAGGTGTTATTATTTCTGTTTTCACAGATAGGAAAACTACAGCCCCTGTCAATGGTGAAGGTGAAGTATGAATTCAGGTCTCTCTGATTCCAAAGGTATGACGGAGGTAGTAAGGAACTCAAGTTGGCACATATAGAAACCGGTGGTTTTCTTATAGAAGAGAAATGTTGGGGATGACTTTTTTTTTTTTTTTTTAAAAGTCAGTTTGTGTCATGCAGAATAAAAAGATAATAAGAAATCACTTAAAGGAGACATATGTACTACTATTTGTACTACTTACTTTAAACAATAAAAAAGTCCCCCTCTCCCCCCCATAGAAATCACTTAGAAATTCTGTTATGTTAGTTAACAATTATAGCCTACAGACTTATCTGAGACATTTTTTTTCTTTCTGTTAATCTGAGGACGTAAGACATTTTCCATGACTCTCTGTTGATTCATTAATACAGCCTATATTTTTTAAAAAAGGTAAAAAAAGTCAAAATGGCTTTAAGGAATAGTGTAGTTAAGACAACTAATTAACTGGATTGCTCACTCTCCTTCTGTCCTTGTTGATATTCTTTTGGTTTCTTCTCTGTGGTTTGTCCATCTTCTCATTTTTATCCAGACTACTTGATCAGTGTTAACTAATTTATTTGGATATGTTTCTGAAGTTTTCTTATGTACAGACTCAGGAGGGTTGTCTAGCTAATCTGATCATCTATGCTAATATTATTGTTGAGATGACTAAAAAAAAAAAAGTAAGCAAATTCCAAATATCAATTCCTTGACCTCCTACACATTCTATTTTCATGTTTCCAGGCTTAGCCTGGCCATAATTTTAAACTCAACAGCGAAGCTAATGATAGACCTATGCATAAGAAAGATGTTTAGAGTAAGTCTGCCATAATACGGAGAATTCTATGGCAACAGTTTCAGGCTTAATTTTGTTTATTCCCCAAATTCCCAATCTAATGGGCATATCCAGGGTCTTGTCAAATCGGGAAGTTTTACTATGATTTTTAAGAAATTAGATATTGTCTTCAAAATTACTTTGCCATGTGTTTTAATCAATAACTAGCAACATTTAAAGTCTTATAAATTCTACCAGTTATAGGAGGAAAGAAAAGGACTCATTATAGACCCATGTTCACAGTTAAGAAAAAAAATGATGAATCTTTTCATCACTCAGCAGCATGGGGATGCTCCAAATATATGGTATTCCCCCCGCCCCCCGGGAGTTATTTATTGGCCAGAGGGGAGGGTGGACAGAACTTCTTTTGAAGTTAAACATCTTGCTTGGATGAGCAGATATGTTGCATCAAATCAAAGTAATAAAAAGACAAAATGCTTTATTAAATCTTCTTTATCACTATATTGTGCTCCAGTGGGATGATCTAATTAAAGACACAGTTGAGCCTCTTTTCATCTGAAGAGGAGTTCAGAGGCTTTCGTTATTAAAAGGTTTACGCAGAAACAAGCACATTGCTGTATTGGTTCCAAGTTTCTCTGTGGTGTCTCCTCCCTGTTTGCTCTAATTGTTATGGAGGTCTTGGCCGCCACTTCATGCCTGGATACTAATTAGTCCTTTTTATCTTCAAAGTACCTGGAAGGCACTAACATGATTAATATTCATAATACCATTCTGAAGAAGGCACTGGACATGCTGTGTTCTTCTGGCAGATATAGAAGCAAAAGAAAAGAATTTTAAGTGGCATTTACTTGAACGCCGAGGAACACGGCTTGCTGGTTCTGAGCTTCCACATTTTAAACGGACCCCTTACCTCTGTGCCTTTCCCTGCACATTCCTGTCAGATGCCGCCAATTCATTTCACATAACATGAGACTTCTTCAAGTAACCAAGGTAGTCACCATCCCCGTCATCAGGAAAATGTATACAAATTAGAGAAAACTCAATTAGTGCTTGCCCTGCAGTTGGGTTCTCTCTAGGGCCTCTTGATTTAACAAGCAATCACAAAGTACTGAATCGTGTTTAGTATAATTCCTGAATAATATCATTCTTGCATAGAACTTCCTTTAGCTTGGACTAAATTGATCCAAAACTAGCAGCTGCACATATATTGTATGGGCTGGCCAATTTGTTTCCCCCCTTTTTTTTTTTTTTTTTAAATTTGTAATTCTTGTGATGAGGTTTTGTGCTCTTTAGATCATCACAGACCCTCTCCTCTTTTCTGCTTTACGTGGCAGGTTCTGTGTAATTTATGGTGCCCGGCTAACTGCTGAAAGCATTTGAGTTTACTGACTAAATGGAGAAGGGAAGCATTATCTCATTTCCCCAAACCAAGGCAAAATTGGTAAATAGGCAAAATTGGTAAATTTTTGAGTTTCTTTGACATCATGTCTCTCCTGTCCAAAAATGATCTCTCCCGCTGTCAAATTCTTATTTTAAATTTCATTTAGCATTCTCAGAGGGAAGTAATGCAATAAAAGACTCCACACTGAATTGTAAATGACTGACATCAGCTGGATATTTTTCCCCTCTAGTGTTCCTGGGAGTTTAAAAGACAATGGTAACCACGCCTTCATCTGTGGTGTCTGCCAAGCCAGTGGATTTTTTTGGGGGGGTGGGGGGGGGGTGGGGAGAGGGGGGTTTACATCATGTCATGATTGGAATCTCTCAAGTCACATTACATAGTTGTGATTATTGGCTTTTACATCGTGGGGTATAAGGCCAGTTCTACCTCAAAGCCTGTTTTTCCAAAATTCAGGTTTCTATATCACCATCTGGAAAACTGGAAGAAATGAACAAGCCAATGTTAAAAAGTAAACCTAAAACATTGTTTATTTACTTAGGCTTCTCTTTGTATTCCAGAGAGATTGGGAAGAGAATCTTCTGAGGTAGCAACACAGAGAAAGCTCAGCACGCCCTCTTCATGTTTTTATTTCCATTCTGAATTTGATGCTGACCTGCATGGCTCTGGGAGTTTCAGGCCCAGATGGAGAGGAGATTTGCAGCCATGATGAATGACCTTGGTCAGATAACAGAAACTATTAGCAAGAAATGTGAAACATTCCGGTTGTGACTTATTCCAGAATGGACCTGCAGGCCTGAGAGGTGAGAGCACAGAACACAGCTTACTGTCTGTGCCATGCCCTCTGTAGCTTTGGGGTCCATGTTAACTTGACCTTGGTTGAGTTAGCTCAACCTAAGTCTTAAAGGCCCAGGCAGCGCAAAAGCAATTCACTTTCTGGGACATGGGCAGGGCATCTCAGTCAATTTCTTTGGGCCTTCCATTTTTAATTTTTATAGGTTTTCAGCTTTAGCCTAACAATAATTTGTGATCAAGGTTAAATTAAAGTTTATTTTACTTTTGCTGACATTTTCACAACGAATTTGAACTTAGGTCTCTTGTTGGAGAAATATTTACAAAGAAATAACATCAAATTGCACGGTATAAATGCCATGCCATTCAACTATGTAAATAGCAGCTGAGATGTTTAATTGAAATAAAACACCGGTAAAATGTAAACATTTTTGTTCCAGTTGCTCTGAGTGTAGGCGTCAATGGCACAAATGAACGTAATAACTGATGGTGGGAGTTGGAGTTTGTAACAGGGTCCAATAACTCCAGGGTGTCTGGAAACCTTTTTAGTAATTGCTGTTTTCTTCAATACTGTTCAGTCTTCTTCTCAAAATACAGACATTTGTTGCCATAAAGGTTGGCTGTTTGATACTCCCTCCACTAGCACTTCAATGTACAATTCAATGTACCACCAGGGATTTGATTTCTTCACTCATTAAGCTCTTCCATGGCTGTATATTAGATATCTCTTCAGATGTTTCATTGTCTCAGACCACTAAGAGTACACCTGGCACTCAAAAGCATCACATTTTTAGTGCTTTGAATTTTCTTATCTATTTATGTAGCTGTAACTCTGTGTTTTACGGATCAACCTCTGTACCTCCCAAAAACCTTGACAAGAGTCATATCTTGACAAGAGTAATATTGGAGGAAATACATACACTTAGTTATGGTGAAAGGGATGTGTAAGTACCTTGGAGAGAATTGTCTAAATATATTTACTTTTTTGGAAAGGGGTCCTCTATTCCAGATTTATGAGTTCTACTATAAGAGTATGAAATTGTAACGCCATTTGATCCAAAATTGGAGCGAGGTAGAGGATTATTTAATTGATCCCATCCAATGGCATATTTTATCTTTAAATTACATTAATGGAAGAACTTCTATCACCTTTCTTGAAAAATCTGTAACCAGAGAGGAATTATAACTTAACAATTAAGAGCATAGACTCTAGAGCCAGATCTATTGCATTACCTAAGAAACCTTAAGGCAAGTTACTTAATTGTCCTACCCCTACGTGTTCTCATCTGTAACATGGGTATAACTATAATACCTAGATCATTGGGCTGTTGGAGGAATGAAGTGAAGGAACATATGTGAAGCAATTAGAATAATGCCTGGCACAGTTAGTGTGATATGAATGTAGCTATTATTTATTTAGCTAGTAAACATTTATTAAGAGCTTTTATTATTTAGCATCTTTTGATATGCATCAACTTTATATTATTACTAGAGGCCCGGTGCACAAAAATTTGTGCACTCAGGGTGGAGGGGGGGTCCCTCAGCCCGGCCTGTGCCCTCTCGCAGTCTGGGACCCCTCAGGAGATAACGACCTGCTGGCTTAGGCCTGCTCCCGGGTGGCAGAGGGCAGGCCCAATCCCTAGGTGCAGCCCCTGGCCAGGCTCAGAGCAGGGCGGATTGGGGAGTTGGGGTGCCACCCCCTGTCATGCACAGAGCAGGGCGGATTGGGAGGTTGCGATGCCACTCTCAGTCATGCTCAGGGTAGGGCCGATTGGGGGGTTGGGGCACCGTCCCCTGTCACACTCAAGGCAGGGTCGATGGGGAGGTTGCGGCGCCACCCCCTGTCACGCACAGAGCAGGGCCAATCAGGGGGTTGGGGCGCTGCCCCCGTCATACACAGAGCAGGGCCCATCAGGGGGTTGGGGCACCACCCTCTATCACCCACAGAGCAGGGCCGACCAGGGGGTTGGGGTGCCGCCACTGTCACACTCAGGGCAGGGTCGATGGGGAGGTTATGGCTTTACCCCGTCACACACAGAGCAGGGCCCGTGGGGGGGTGGGGGGTGGGGAGCTCCCCCCTATCAGGCACAGAGCAGGGCTGCTCAGGGGGTTGTGGCCCCGTCCCCTGTCACTCACAGAGCCGCAGTGCGATCAGGGGGTTTGGGCGCTGCCCCCTGTCATGCTGATCCCGGTGCTGGGAGGCATATTACCCTTTTACTATATAGGGTAGAGGCCTGGTGCATGGGTGGGGCCGGCTGGTTTTCCCTGAAGGGTGTCCTGGATCAGGGTGGGGGTCCCACTGGGGTGCCTGGCCAGTCTGGGTGAGGGGCTGAGGGCTGTTTTCAGGCTGGGGGTGACTGAAGCTCCCAACTGCTCCTTTCTTTCTTTCTTTTTTTTTATTCTGGGCCAGCTTTACCTTGAGGCTTGGCTCCAGCTCTTAGGCCTCCGGGCGGATGAAAGTAGGTTTCTGGCCTTTGCTTACAATGTTGCGAATCTGCTGGCTGAAGTCCGGCGGTATTTGTTACAATGTTTCTTAAACTGCCCGCTCAGAGCAGCTGCCGCGGGGACGTTGGTTTCCTCCGTCACTGAGGCAAGCAAGCCTCATGTTAGTTTCAAGCTGCCTGGCTGCCGGCCGCCATCTTGGCTGACAGTTAATTTGCATATCTCGCTGATTAGCCAATGAAAAGGGTAGTGGTCATATGCCAATTACCATGTTTCTCTTTTATTAGTGTAGATTATCTTATATGGGGAACAATTGTCTTATTTTACTGATTTATTTTATTTTATTACTTTTCAACTTTACTGATGTATGATTGACAAATAAAAATTGTATATATTTAGGTTGCACAGTGTGATTTTTAAAAGTTGTACTATAGCCTGATATTTAATATGCGTATAAATTGTGAAGTGACGACCACAATCAAGTTAATTAACACATCCGTTACCTCACATAGTTACCATATTTTTTTGTGGTGCAAATATATAAGATCTACTCTCTCAGCAAATTTCCAACATACAATACAGTATTATTAACTATACTCACCATGCTATATATTAGAGCCCCAGAACTTATTCATCTTATAACTGAAAATTTATACCCTTTGATCAATATCTCATTTCTGCCACCTTCCAGAGAAACAATTCTTTAAAGAAGTAAACTTGATTGCAGATTCTCCCTGCTTCATTCCCCATGCTGAGGATCAGTTTTTGAATATTTAAAAATCTGATGAAAATGTGCTCATATCTGGTAAAATTCTTAGTATGAACACCTTTTAAAAATTTTTAAAAGGTAACAAATATGCAATAAAGTGTTTTTTCACCTTTTAAAAAGTTGATCTTTATTTTATTCAAGTGGTAAACATATCCCAAAGAGTAAAGTTCCATGTTGGATTTCATTTTTACTACCATTTAGTGAAATATTTATGTGCAAATACTGCTTTTACATTTCATATTTGTACAAAGAAAATACAGCTATGAGCTATGAGAGAAGTCACCTAGAGTAAAAAATGAGTAAGATGTGATTCAATCTCACTAAAAACTGCAATTCAATTTGGAAACACTCTTTTTAATTGAGAGTGGCTGATTCTTGTTTTTTAGCAAAAAGGTCAATGATCTCAGAATAGATTGTTTTGCTCTCTCTATTACAGTCAGTCGGGTCTCTCTATGATCGAAGTCAGACAGATCCCAGGAACCCTTTTATAACCTTACATGCTGCAGCAAAGACATGGGTGTGAAGCACACCTATTTGGTTTCCCGTCCAAGCATTAAATATCTAAAGCTCAAAGTGAACTTCATCAGGAATAGAAAACTATTTCCCAAATTCAAAGGCTTAAAAAACACACACACACAAGTGGAATCAGCACATTTATAGCAAGCCTTTGTCATTTGTGTATATGTGTGTGTGTGATTCCATTATCCAACTTCCCTATTAGTAGTCCCTGGTCCCTTTTGGTGAGGCTGCACAACTACTAAAGGGTACAGACCCTCCCTCTCTTCCCCAAGGAAGTAGTGTGATTTAGGTTTGGGCCATCAGACATAAGTCTCTGGGACTGAATCTTGAGCAACTGGGTAAGTGGGCAAGGGATGGATGGAGGGTATGTTCCCTGGCAGCAGAGGCAGTGGGTATAGAGCAGCCTGCTCAGCCTGCCCACTGCTCTGGTTCTGGCTGCCCAGCTCTGTTGGACCCCTGGATTCCTGGCCATTCTCCCAGCCTGATCGTCCAGACTCCCACCAATTCTAAAGCCTCCATATACTTCTGTTCAATTCTCTTCATCACCTTTTTGTGTCATGATAATCAGATTCAGTTTCTATTTTTTTGCAAAAAGAACTACCATTGATGCAACAACTTCTAAAGCCTGGGTAGAAATAAATGCTAACATCTTACACTGAATTATCAATGCACCCAATGGCAATTTACCTTTGAGAGTGACTTACCTTTAAATAATGTTTGATTTGAAGCTATTAGCTATGGTGAAACTGTCTCAATTATATGCTTCCGTAGGATTGCACCAATAATAATTTGCCCAAATGCATTTGTAGGTTGGGGATGGCATACGTGGTAACTTGGATGTGTATTTTAGTGTTTTTGCTGCGATTTCGGGATTAAAAATTTGACATTCTTGGAATGAGCTAAACTAATGTCTTGGGGAGGTATGGGAAGGTAAATCAACAGTCACGTAATTGGTTTCAATACTGTGCTTTCCAAAAGTGAAATGTCTGCAATGGTGTTATTAGCTGAGATATCGTAGATAGTTTTACATGTCAGGAACAATTAACACGTGTCCTGCGGGTCTGATTACTAGCGTTAAGGAAGTTCTGCTCTGCATAAACCCCAAAGCAAAGCCTCTAGGAAAGTTAAAGGTCCCCGTTCTACCATTAAAATGGGAAAGTAATGTGCCTTTTTTTTGATTGACTATAAACTTTGACTTGTGGGACTTTGTTCTTAAAGGTGAAAACAAACATGAGTAGAAGACAAGCTGTTTTCCTTAAACATTCTTAAACCTTTAGTTGAAACCATTTATCAGAAAATGTCTTAATATAAAACTAAATCAATATTGCCTTACAGTGACCATAGGAAAAAACAAGTTAAAAGTGGATATTTTCCTTCAAATACAGCACGAAAGAAATTTTATATGTTTAGGCCCCTGCCCAGAAGGGTGATAAATTTGAGATTTGATATGTGAAATCATTGTAGAATAGCAAAAGGAGTTGGCTTTATACACGATTTTAGGAGTAATTAAATGATTGAAAGTAAATTTATGAGACATCCTGATTATTACATATCATAGATGCTTGCAATACAAAGTAATTAGGTGAGATGCACATGCACACAGTAAATTAAAAGCTTACTGGTAGTGTCCAATAATATGCATATCCTCAATTACATGTGAATGGAGATTTGGTAGAGTTGAGTCATAAACCTGGCCTTCTGCTCCCAGTTTTTTCACTAACCAACTAAGCCTGAAGCCAATTTACCTCAAAGGTAATGTGAAGAACATGGACTCATGGAGTTCAAGCTTCCTATTAGCTGTAAAACTCTACAGTCCTAAAATTATGTTTATTTTATGCATCTATTTTTTAAATATTTTTATTGATTTCAGAGAGGAAGGGAGAGGGAGAGAGAAACATCAATAATGAGAATCATTGACAGGCTGCCTTGCCTCCTGCACGCCCCCTACTGGGGATCGAGCCTGCATCCGAGGCATGTACCCTTGACTGGAATTGAACCCGGGACCCTTCAGACTGCAGGACTATGCTCTATCCACTGAGCCAGACCGGCTAGGGCATGTTTATTTTTTTAAGTTGTTTGATTATTTCTCTTCTTCAGGATGAAGGAGAAGAGAAAAGAAATATAAACATTGCTTTTGTTCCCAGTAGCAACCATCACCCAAGACAAAGATTTGAGTCTCTTTATACCACAGGGAAATCCTGTGTCATAACGGAAAGGGCTGGACTCGGAGGCTGTAACTGCCTCTGTCACAAACAGCCCGTGGCCCTGGGCACATTATGCAGCGTCTGTGGGCCTCTGATCTTCCAAAGAGGAGATAAGGTGGGCCTTCAACATTCTTTCCAGTTCTTCTATTCTTCTATTCAAAGCAAGCAACGCTTTAGGTACAAGTAATGCTCCGATTTGCCTACTAATCTGAGGTTGCCTTTAGTCTGCCTAAAACATTATCAACCCAAGTTGCAAAGTGTAGATAGCTCCAAAATTGAGATGAGGGTTGCCATTTTAAATGACAACAGGTGAATTTGGGACTTTTCCCTTGAACAAAGGAAAGAAAAAGAGCTAGGCACATGGTCAGGAAAACTGCGAAGTTGTAGGGAGATAGAGAGATTAGACATTTTTCTATCAAAGGCAAGAGAGTTGTAAGAGGAAAGTGAAAAAAAAATAAAAGAGAGAGAGAGAGAGAGCACAAGGGAAGAAATGGGGGAGGCAGAAGGAAATAGAATAAGTGCAGCCCCCCTTGGGCCCAGCGTCTTTGAAGTGGCGCCAGAACCACAGCAAAGGGATTATGGGATAGGGGGTCAAAAGAAAAAGTAGAGGGAGACCTTTTGTTCAGAGGTTCAGAGTTGTGTGTCGAAGCGCTTTATCAGAGTAAAATGCCCTGCGCGTTTCCAGAGAGGAGTAAACCATGTGCAACTTTCCCAAGGTCCTCACGCAAGAAGAGTTCTATCTGTGCTTTAAAACCTACAAAAAGATATTCTGCAGCTAGAAGCTCGGTTTTAATTAGAGATAACAACGAGCTACCGAAAAGGTCTGGTGTTTCATATTTAAAATTATTCACAACAAACGGGTTGTATTTTTACTTGGGGGCCCCAGGGGTGGGCGAGGAAAGCAGCTGATAGCGATCGCGAGAGCCTTTGAATAGCTCACCAGGCTCTGCACTGTTTCTACAAGTTCAGTGCCACGGAGCACCGTAAATTATGAACGAGAAGAAGGATCCTTGCTCTTCCTAGGCATTCTGCTTCCTAAGCCTTTCCTGCCAAAGATCAAAACTGGGGTAACTTCACGTTTGCTTTGGCAAAACCTGCTTTCTTATTCAGATAGCTGAGAAGACTATGGTGTAAAATCAGCCAAGGTTATTATGGAAGCCTGAGGAAAGTGTAGGAGATGGTAGTGCAAGTGGGATTTCCTTCAACAAGTAGCCAAAGTGGTTCAAATCAGTTAGTTCCAGGGATATATATATATATATATATATATATATATATATATATATATCTACTTTATATGTATATACTTTAAATAAGAAAGCCACACATTTTCCTCTATGCTTGGCAGGTTTCTTTGTGTGAAAGTGATGTGGCCAAGTCTTGATTTGTGCAGTCCTGCAGCCTCTCTGATGATTAAGGGGCTCACAGGAAACCTCCACCTCTGACTGTTGAACTTGCCAGGACTTTTAAAAGCCAGGCTGATAAAATCTGTAAATTCATCACATCGGCAGCAGTGGAAGACATTCCTCCAGTCTGTTTCTGAAACTCTTTGGGTCTGTGCTTCTGTGAAGCCAGTCACTGATGACAAATATCACATAGAACGATCAAGTGGTAACTAACCTCCACCTATTTCCTTGAAGGTTAAGACCAGAGGATCGGAATAAAAAGTAGCAGGATCCTTGCTCTGATCCTTTCCTGACTTTTCCCAAACCCACAACGCAGAGGGCAGGGTGCAGGTTGGGGAGTAAACTGTTCTACACTCTAGGCCTCGCTGAGGAGCACAGGTGCCTTGGAGTTTGCAGGCACAGAAAGGGATAAGCACACACCACTTTAGGCAGCTAATATTTGACTTGACTGTGCATTTATTTTTTAATATAATTTGCAAGTATTTTTATCCATTTAATATGTTGCCTTTTTAAAATATATTTTTATTGATTTTTTACAGAGAGGAAGGGAGAGGGATAGAGAGTTAGAAACATCCATCAGCTGCCTCCTGCATACCCCCTACTGGGGATGTGCCCGCAACTAAGGTACTTGCCGTTGACCAGAATTGAACCTGGGACCCTTCAGTCCGCAGGCCGACGCTCTATCCACTGAGCCAAACGGGTTAGGGCTGTGCATTTATTTTTAATGAGCTTATCAAAACACTGATCTGCAAAGAAGACTTAAGAGCACAGAAGTAATAAATTATAAGATAATTGCAAAATGCTGAGATGCAAATTTCTCTTGTTTGATGTATACATTTTTTTATTCTCTCGTTTTTCTGGGTTCTTGAAGTTCAGTTGCTATAAAACAATTGATTTAACGCCATCTCAGGATTATGAGAACTGTCTACTCTGTGAAAGAGGATTACATTTCCTCCTCTTTTCATTGTTGGTCAAAATTTCAGATAGAATGCAAATATATACATACATATGTCTATAATGAAAAGCAAACTGCATATTATAGGATGGATGGTTAGTTGTCCTTGTATAACGAAATATCATTCCCTGAAAAGGCAGGTCAAGTAATGGTAGACTTTGTAATAGCTGTGGGTACCTTGAGCACGTCTCAAATCAATAATGACAGAGGTAGCCTGATAGCAATTTATGGGCCACAGTCCTCAAGGGAAACATATTTCAAACCATAACTTCATCTAAACTGTTTATCGGCTAAGCTTGCTCAAATGTATGAAGTGTCAAAAAGTTTCTTTGACATTAGGCTTGTTATTGTCCTTTGATTTATGTACCTAAGCAAAACGTAGTAAATAAAAAGATTGTTTGGTGGTTTGGTATTTTAAGGAAATGATTAGAAACATTTGCCAATGCTACTCATTTGATATGTTTTTTTCCTTTCCAAATGAAAAAAAAAGTGTTTCCGTCTTGTGAATGACTTCACAGTAAAGGAACCTTAAACAATCATTATAGTAAGCAGAAATGCCGATGACCTTGCTATGAAATATTCGGAAAACTCTGAACTAAATGTATAATGTTCGTATAAACCATTTGTCTCTCTTCTTGAATTTTGATGCCCTGGAGTTCACAGTATGTTCCTTTTATAATCTCAGGGAACCTTTGAGATGGTAAATCTGACTTACTAAAAACATGACCATCATATCTTGTTTTTTTTTTTTTTCCTTTTTTTTCCTTTTTTTGGTGGAAACACTTACATGGAAAATACAAAAGATTATTGTCTTGAAAAGCATCCTTGAAATTCTTGGGTATACATAGGCATTTTTATTTGCTTAGGAATAGAAATAATGATTTTTATTTTATTTTTGATGATGGAATATTATAGAGGTATAAAATGCACGAAAAGGCAAATTATGAGACATATCCTTTGAACCATATTTCATTTAAATATTTTAGTCCAGGATGTTACATTTTGTTTTAATTTGAAGCTTTCCATTCTGATAATTATTTAACCAGGTTTTCATATTAGGCAACTCTATGGGCAGAATGATCCTAAGATCATTTGACATACATATTTATTTAAAAAACACACACCTAAATATAAGATTATAAAAGTTGGTCAAGGATTCCAAAGGGTTGCATTATAAATTTTAAAAGATTAATTTAAAAATTGGTATAAAAGGAATTCATTCACATATTGAAGGGAAACAAGGAACACAATTTTAATTCAAGGTTGCTCAAATGAGGACCATTTCTGTTTCCAACATATCTTTTTCTGGGAGGTTAACTATTAAGTTGATGGGCACCATAAAAAAAGTCACAAAGGAGGACAAATGAGTACACAGATATCTCTACCAGCATTGTTCACTTGTTAGCGAATCTGTTTCCTTGAAAACAGGATACAGTGAATCTGTGTATATTTAATGGAAAGTGGCCACATTTACTGGAGATTTAGGAGCAAACACTCCCTGATGGAGTCAGAAATTCTGATCTGCTATCCTTCAAAGAAGGACTGTTTCCTAGGCTGGCCAATATTCCTATGGAGCAACCTATGCCTATTGATAAGTTATCGAATTCCTCTCCGGAATCAGCTGGTCAGGAAGGATACAGAGGGGAGGGAGGGGAAGGGAGAGGGAACTGTGATAGTGGCTTTGTCTGATCGCCAAGGTAGGGAGGGGGTGGAGAATTGAGAAAGGAAGACGAAGAGAGGTGAAAGATAGGAAAGGGAGGGAAGGGGGGCACGGGAAGAAGGGAAAGAAATCAAACAGAAACAAAGCAAAACAAAGCAGGGAGATGATAGCTAGATAGAAAAAAGCATCACTGTAATGGGACCTCATTCCAGACCTGCAGGCACTGTAGAATGGGGATTTTAAACCTGGATTTCATAGACTTCCCCAACTCTCTGAGCCCACTGAAACTGTATGCATATATTGTGGATATGTTTATGTGCTTTTTTTTTCTTCTTTTTTTCTTTTTTTTTCTGGAGAAGGTGTGTTTTTCTGGATCTGATTCTACAAGGGATTCCAAGCCAAGAATCAATAAATCTTAAGAACGACTACTTTAGTGGAATTGTACACATACAGTAAAGACATGGTCTTTTAAGGAGTCTTTGAATGCTTGGGATTAGTGGTAGATTGTTGGAGAATATTACTTTCTAGTATTAAAAGTAGTGTAATCTGAGAAGACCATTCTTTCAGGCCTTTAGAACACCAGCTATTTAGACAAATGCCAGAGATTAACCATTTGCATTGAATTAAGTCAACATTCTTCAAATCGGGTGTCTTGGGAGAGTGGAGAAATAGTGTGGTACTGGGAAGAGAGTTTTAATTTTTTTTAAAAAATATATCTTATTGATTTTTTACAGAGAGGAAGGGAGAGGGATAGAGAGTTAGAAACATCGGATGAGAGAGAAACATTGATCAGCTGCCTCCTGCACACTCCCCACTGGGGATGTGTCCACAACCAAGGTACATGCCCTTGACTGGAATTGAACCTGGGACCCCTCAGTCCGCAGGCCAATGCTCTATCCACTGAGCCAAACTAGCTAGGGCGAGAGTTTTAATTTTGAGCGAGATATTTCTGGGATGCAGATACTATCTGTAGTGCACACTGTTAGTATGAAATGGAACACGTAACATTTCCTTCTTAACTCTGTATCCTCCCTGACAAATGAAGATGATGAGGATGACTTTCATAGAGCTGTTGTAGAGATGAACAGAAATGCTATCCTGGCTTACATTTATTGGGTGCTTAAATATCTTCCATGCCCTAAGATAAACATTTTGTATGCTTTATGCAATTGAATCTTCCCAACGGTTTTATGAGATTGCTATTATGTTTAGTTTCATTTTACAGATGGGGAAACTGAGGCATAGAAAGTTTGCTCAAGGTCATGAAAGTAAGAAATGGTGGAGCCAGTATGTGAACACAGGCCACGTGACTCCAGAGCCCAGACTTTTGATCCTTTAGACCTGGTGCGGTAGCTGATGAGCTGCTGCTGACAATGACAGAAGACATCCTGCTCCTTCCATGGATCGGGTACCATGACACTGCTCACACTGACGCTGCTCCTGCTTCTGAAATATGTGTTGTTATCTTATTTCCCTCCATACTGAACTTTATAGTATTCTTTCCCTGCTTGTTCTTCCCTTCTTCCCTTCCAGGTGACTTCCTGGGTTCTTCTGGTCTGTTATTCTTGGGAAGAAAGGATGACAAGAATCTTGATTTCAGTTTCAGAAGAAAATGAAGTTTCCATCACACACTCAAGGTTGTTTCCTAGGAGCTTCATCTCCCCAGATACCTGGTTGTCTATCAGAATGAATGCTTATGTTTAGAAAGAGTTATCTCAACAAGATAGACTCCCACCTACGCTACACACCATAAAAAAACAACAACCCTGGAGACGTAACCCCATTCTTTTTTTTTTTTTTAGCTAAGCTACTGCACCTGGATGATTATAATACTAGAGGCCTGGTGCACAAAATTTGTGCACAGAGGCGGGGGGTGGGGGTTGTCCCTCAGCCCAGCCTGCACCCTTTCACAATCTAGGCCTGGCTGGTGATCAGGGCCTATTGGGGCTTTCCTTCCCATGGCTACCAGCAGCTGGCCCTGCCCCCGCCGCTGCCACTGCTTGCCATCTGTGCGGCGCTGCTCCTCCCACTTCCCCACCACCAGTTGCCTTGCTCTGTGGGTGACAGTCATGGGGTATGATCACTTGGCTGGCCTGGGCCTTCCTCTGTGTGGCAATCGCTGGCCAGCCCCGCACAACCGCCACAGCATCGCTGGCTGGTGGCCTGGGCCTCCCTCTGCGGGGCAATCATGGGGTGATGGTGGGGCCCGCCCAACCAATTGCATCACACCTGCCTCGGCTGGCCTGGTGCCAGTGTGTGTCATAGTATGGTCGTCCAGAAGGTCATCCAGATGGTCTTTCTGCTGTTGGGTCATTTGGTCAATTTGCATATTATGCTTTTATTATTATAGATATACTTTACATTCAAAGAAGGTTCAGAACTTTTTAAAAAAATGTTTTTCTTTTTCCTGAGGGATTTGGGTATTCATTGATGTGTTAAGTGTAAGTAAATCCTAGAAAAGCACACATATAAAAATGTAAGTTTCTTTTTTGGATAATCAAACTTCCTCTCTTTTTTGTTCTTTCTTAGTGCTGTAAATCAACAAGATGGCCAGCATTGGTATGAAGAGAGTCTTATTATCCAGATTTTTAGGCAATTTGAAAAGATATGTGCCTGTTGAAATAGAGCCTTTTTTTTCCTTCGAGGAGAGAATGTTTTTCAGGAAGAGCAAGGACACATATGGAAGGCCTTAGCTTATCTTTAGTGCTGTATACACCCTTTTTGGACTCCACGGAAAGGCCACTGAATGGGATTAGGCCCTAGAGATAGCATGTCAGTCATCATGAGGGATGAGCGAGAGAATCCTTTAATTTTTTCCCTTTGGGTCACATGTAAGAAACGATTTACCATCATTGATGAGTGTGATTAACAATGAGATAGGATATAGTTTTTTCTTCCATTGATGTACTAAAAAATAAAACTGCTATCTTCTCTCTTGAAGATTTAAATGAAGCTCTGGGGAGTAAAAAATGGTTTGGCAGACATCTTAAAGGAATTTTCTATTTCTATGCTCTACGCTAAGGTCTAATTCCTCAACTCTCTGTATTGCCCTGGTTCAATCAAATAGTGATCTTAGTAATTTTATTTTTGCTAAAGGTCAGGTCAAGGTGCCAGTCATATTTTGATTTAAAAAAATCAAAAAACTTTGTTTCCACAGAGTGTTTAAATTGCTGTATTATTTCCCCTCCGTACCCTCACAGCCTTAGTACTTGTTGGCACAGTTGGATTTTTTTTTTTTTTGAGGGTGGTTTTAGTTTCTTTCCAGAGACCCCTTTAGCAGTCATCATTTCTGTCTGGGTGACTCAGACCCATCCAGGACTAGAAAGATTTACTCAGCTTTCCGCTAGGGCTCCTATGGAAGTGGTCTGGGAAGGTGAGGATAGTCAGCTCAGGGAAAGAGAAAGTAATATTTTCATTCTCACTTTTCCACTGAAGGGTTGTGACAGGCTCCCCAACACCCTTGTAGGTAGCAAGTCCTACTTTTTTTTGTTTTGTTTTGCTTGAAGGACAAAAAAAACACATGCTGTTCCCTAGATTTTTGTCATTACAATTGCTGGCCTTGTTTTGTTTGTTGATAAGAATATAGTAGTATTTTGTGCCTTGGGTGCTTTTAATTTACCAAAGGGGCATTATATTGTATATCTTATTCTGTTTCTAACTTATTTTGCCTTAGCAGTATGAAAGAGAGAATTCTTATGCATGTAACTTTCTGGATTGTGCAAGAATTTTTGCCAGTTCTATACACAGGGACGGGATTTCTGGGTAAAGTGAATATGCATCCTTCCTTTCACTGTCAGCTAGATTGCTCTCCAGGCTGGCTTCACCAATTTGTACTCACCCCTGGTGCCAGGGTTCTCATTTCCCAGTGTCTTCAGCACTTAATTGTTTTCTTTTTTCCCACCTTCCATTAGAAAGAGTGAATTTTTTTACTGACAACCACTAACTTATTAAAACACTTATTTTTTCCTATTAGTTTCTTAGATTTATTAATATCTATATTTTCATCTATCCCCAAATATAAAATACTTTAACACCTATTTACTTTTTTTAAAAAAAATATTGATTTTTTACAGAAAGGAAGGGAGAAAGACAGAGAGCCAGAAACATCGATGAGAGAGAAACATTGATCAGCTGCCTCCTGCACATCTCCTACTGGGGATGTGCCCGCAACCCAGCACATGCCCCTGACCAGAATTGAACCTGGGACCCCTCAGTCCGCAGGCCGATGCTCTATCCACTGAGCCAAACCGGTTTCGGCAACAACTATTTACTTTGCTATCTTCTTTCCCTGGGAACATTTTAGAAATTCAAATTCATCACTACCTCAGACCTGCTGAATCAGAAACTCTGGGAATAAGGCTGAGTTACCTGTGTGTTTTTTTGTTTGTTTGTTTGTTTGTTTTTTAATGCACACATATCAGGTTCCTCAAAAATTTATTTATTTTATTTTTTAATGAAAATCTTTACTTTTGAAAACTGAATTTATTGGGCTCACACTGGTTCACAAAACTATACAGGGTTTAAGTGTACAACTCAATAAAACATCATCTGGACACTGCATTGTGCTCACATCATCCCAAGCAAAGTCTCTTTCTGTCCCCATTCCCCTTCCAACTTGCCCACCTCCACCAACCCCCACATCCCCTTTTCCTCTGGCTAATGCCACTCTGTTGTTTGTGTCTTTGTGATATATACATAATTTTTAATTTTTTTTGCTTTATCCCTTCACCTTGTTTCATCCAGTTCCCCTATTCCCCTCTGGGGAATCCTTGGGATTTTAAAATAAGTAAAATAAAGGCTCCCTTGCCTATTTCTTTTTCCAAATATAATTTTGTTCATTTCTAAACATCACCTTCTAAGTCCAAGGAAATAATTGTTCTTCACTACCTTCCAAAGCTTTTTGGTCTTCAAATCAGAAAATAAATTCTTATTAGGAAAGGAGTCTCAACATCACTTTACTTATAAATGAGCTGTTTGTCAGAAGCAATTTTTCTTAGTAGGTGTACTATGTCTTCCCAGTTTGAAACACAGCATGAATAAGTCTTCTCTGAGGCTCCGGAAAGCTAAGAGTGAGGTTTCCTGACCTGTTGCTCCCTCAACATCTTCTCTCACTCTCCTCCAGCAGCAGCAGCAGCAATGGGCTACCACTGCTTTTCCCTGGTGCCTGGTGGAACCTTAATTCCTTCCTGTCAGCACATCCCTAGGCCACTCTCATAGCTAGGATAAGGACTGGATAAGCAGTTGAACTTCTGGGTAGTTTTCCAAATGAAATTCAACCTCTAGACCTTTTGGGGTTTACCCAGTCTTCCTCACTACTCTAAGATGAGTTTGGAATGAATTTTTACTTAATGGATTCTATTTGTGGGTGGGAGAGGTAATGATTGCATTGCTCACAGTCATGAGCATAACTTCAAATAAGGGAAAAGAGCAGAGCAGGAATGTGAGAATAGATGTGATCCCGGGAAGGTGTGCCTGAGGAGGTGTGGGAGATTCTGATCGGCTGTTGAATGGAGATAGTGTATCTCACGTGACAGAAGTCACCTCCTGACATTAGACTTGTGTGTGAGTGGTGATTTCAAGAATAATAGAGCTGACGAAGAAATATGAAAGGCATTGCTTTGTGATATAGGAAAATGAATATGAAACATTCAGGACGAATTACTGTACGCTGATTAGCTGGGAGCATGGCAGTGAAACATTACAAATAAAAGTTGTTGGACTAACACCTTAAGTAGGACTGTGCCTCCTGCTGGTTTGTTGCACGGAATTTTCTTTTGGGAAAATCCTACTGAACTATGTGATGTGACTCTGGTTCTGGACTCTAAATGTTATAAGGATGGAAAGAAAACTACTTCAAAATACCAAGACATTTAAAAATGTTCATTTTAGCGCAGCTACTTCCCATTAAAAGAAATAATTTCACTTCTAATTTCCCAGCTTACTGCTTTCAAAACAGGCCCAGGACCATGGTAAAGCCAGTGTGAAGCCCCGGGCATGGCCCTACTACATACCACATGCTTTATTTAATAAGCAGTTCGGCACCAGGTGTGTGTGCAAACATGCTGCCCTTCCATATACTTATTATGGTAAATAATGAAGAGAATACATTAAAATTGGGCAATGATAATCCTTTGCACTAAGTCTATTCTTTGGGGTGAAACTTGTCTCCCATAACAGAAAAAATGTTATCACCCACACCTCCTTGAACAACAAACAATTATATAAGAACATAACTTATTCAATCATTAAAGTTACCAAGGTGTATAAAGTTAAATCTTATCCTCATGAAGGTTATGGCCTAGTCAGGAATATAAGGCAGATAAGAGGGTGTGATAAGTTGTTATAGACGGTAGCGTAAGCTAAGTGCCAAATGTGTGACACTGATGAGCTGTGCTCCAGGAAGACCAGGTGGCATTAGGGATAAACAATGGGCCCTGAACCAAGGCTTGAACGGAGGGTAGACCTATGAGCAGAGTAGTGGGTTAGAGCATTCGGGTGGTGGGGCAGATTTTGGTTTTGTTTGCAATTATTCACCCCTTTTCTTCTCTCTAATAGGATTATATTAGCTGCTAGCTGAGGTGTGATTTGCAATGTGTGCTTGCAAGGGGAGCTTTAATGTTGGACTTGCCCATGTGACTTGTTCGGACAATGAAATATGAATGAATCCTGACATATGCCACATCAAAGCCGAAATGTGACTGCATGCTTCGCTTCTGTTCTCTGCCAGGACTACAGCATGTCCTAGACAGTGGTAGCTTCTCTGGCATGGATTCCAGAGTGAAGTGACACACAGAGCAGAGCTGGAGCCTGGAGCAGGGCTGACGCTCATTACAAACCTACGTATAATGTGAATGAGAAATAAATATTTGTTGTTGTAATTCATTGAGATGTGAGGGCTTGTTTGTTATTGCAGCACAACTGTAGATCAATAAAAGGAGGACACACAACTTGAGAAATGTGTGGAGACAGAAAACCACATGCATGATGGGCAATGAAAAAATCTACTTTGAGCTAGTCAAAGGATTCATAAAAGAGAGAAATTATAAAAGCAAAGATATTGAGCCAATTCATGGGAAGCCATGAATTGCAGAGCAAGAACAGTGGCCTTATTGTATAGGCATTGGAAAAGCACTGAAGATTTTGAGTGCAGGAACAAAGGAACAAAGAGAGAATTTTAGGAATATTTGTCCAATGATAGTGTCAGGATGAAGTGGAAAGTGAAAAAGAAACCAGCTAAATGTAGCATGTTCTTTTTTTTTTCTTAAAATCATTCAATTTAGAGACCCTATTTTACAAATAAGGCCCAGAAAGGTAAAGTAAATTACTAGGTCACTTAGTAATAATATAGTAGTAGAGGCTTTTGATAGTTATTTCTATGTCCCATTGACTAATACATACCCTACCACCCTAGCTCTCAAATCCCTAAATAAGCAAAAGGAATATTTCTGACATCATGACCAGATATAATATAATCAGAGATTTCTCAAACTTATCCTATATAATAAAAGCATAATATGCAAATCAACTGAACGGCAGAACCACTGGTCGGTGTGAGGCGGGGCCGGCAAGCAGGTGGCACCAGGCCAGCCAAGGCGTGTGCCAGTGGGCAGAGAAGGGGATGGTGATCAGGAGAGGGAGTGATGACCAGCAGTGGCAGAGGGGCAATCGGGAGGGCAGGGCTGGCTGGCCATCCCCTGATCAGACTGCCTGGTTAACTCCTGCAGAGGGAGGCCAGACTGTGGCTTAGGCCCGCTTCCCATCAGTTGGACATCCCCTGAGGGCTCCTGGACGGCAAGAGGGTGTAGGCTGGGCTGAAGAACCGCCCCCCCCACCCCCCCGTGAGTGCACAAATTTTTGTACACTGGGCCTCTAGTACATATATAAACAAACATGCTCACACATACATCTATAATAATAAAAGGGTAATATGCTAATTAGACTGGACGTCCTTCTGGATGTCATTCCGGATGTTCTTCCTGACAAAGCTGGGGCCAGAGGGAAGCCAGCCTGGGTCCCAGGTGCCTGCAGGTGGCCAGAGGGAGGCCAGTCAGGGTCCCAGGTGCCAGAGGGAACCCAGTGCTGGCAGCCAGGGGAAGGAAGGCCTACTCTTTTTTTAAAAAAATACATTTTATCGATTTTTTACAGAGAGGAAGGGAGAGCGATAGAGAGTTAGAAACATCAATGAGAGAGAAACATCAATCAGCTGACTCCTGCACACCTCCTACTGGGGATGTGCCTGCATCCAAGGTACATGCCCTTGACCGGAATCGAACCTGGGACCTTCCAGTCCACAGGCTGATGCTCTATCCACTGAGCCAAACCAGTTAGGGCAGGAAGGCCTACTCTTGCATGAATTTCATGCATCGGTCCTCTAGTATGTATATATGTAAATATCTAACAAGAATCTGTTGGAATGTCAACCTGTTTAGATACTGCTTTAAAAAATAATATTGAATTTACTGGGGTGACATTGGTTAATAAAATTATATAGGTTTCAAGTACATAATTCTACAATACATCATCTGTATATTGTATTGTGTGTTTACCACCCAAAGTCAAGTCTCCCCCATCACCATGTATCCCTGCTTTAGTGTCTTCTACCAGAAGCAGTATGTTCTTCAACGTGTACTTTAAAATGTTTCTGAAGAGAAATTCATTATTTTGTTGGAAGAGGATGGCATTCATTATTTCCACAGATAAAAATGCAAAGGAAATTTAATGGGCAAAACAACTCGGGGGTAAAAAAACAAGCAAACCTGGTAACACAGATGTTTTCCTAGGCCAGGGAAGCAGAACAACCTGCTATGATCCTTCTCAAGCTGGTGCTTCACGTAACTACACTAACCCCTGAGGCCCAAGGCTTCCAGGCTGACACAATTCAAATCTGTCCCTTCTCTTTGTACATCTGTCCCAACTGACATGTGATCTTTCCTTTTGTCTGCAGATTCATCGTGAATGTTCTGCTCATTGTGGTACGGATCCTGTGAAACCACGAAGGGGAAGAGAAGTATTTAAGGCACAGCAAACACATAGGCTTGTACCATTCATATCTAAGCAGGACAATTTTAAAAAATAGAGTCGATGAACTCTCTTGCATTTTTCCAGATTATGTGTTCTTTGGGGGAAAAAACCAACAACTCATGCAAACAACAACACAGAGCTAAGAAGATCATCTAAATGTTACAATCCTCACCAAGCCCAGTGAATTTGTTCCACTTCTAATTCCTCAATAGCATTTCCTTGGTTTCAGTGGGATGTTTTTACTCACCCTGACCATAGTGTTTACTGCAAATCTCATAAAGCCTCCATGTTACTGTTGTTCTGCACGTCTCCTGCTTTGTGAATGACAAGCTTTATGAATCGGGAGTATCTGTGCGCATGGCATTTACTTAAAAAGGGAAAATCCTTTTAAACAGCCGCAGCTACAGAAATTCAATTTCGTTTACTTTGGAGGAAATGAGAAACTTGAATTGTAGGTGTGGAGTCTTACAATCTCTCAGTCTGATAAAAGCATGGTTGGGGGAGGGTGGGAAACGCATGGAATTGCTTCAGCCAAAATTATTTTTGTGAGCACATTTCCAAACTCGCGATGATGTTTTGATAAGAAAAATCCCTTTCTCCACAAGTTCTCAGGTCCTGCTCATTGGCCCCTCACCCCCAGTTCTGGAACCTCTGTCAGGCTGTTCTGTGGCTCTCAGTTCTTGGTGATATGTTTTCAATTTGAGTCAACTTGATGAGAGAAAAATTACTAAAAAGTGGGAATGAGCTGTGAGGTGACTAGGGTTTTCCTATCAAAGTGGAGGTATTTTTAAAAGCATTTATTATTTCAAACTAAAACATTTATAGAAAGCCATGAGTGTGAAGTGTATGGTTACCAGTTGTGGCTTGCCGTATTGAAAAATTCAAGTTCATAGGAAATATTTACAGAGGCTCTGGCTAGCAAGTAGTATGTACATGGGAATAATTTGGCCCAGAAGACATGTCAGTTTAAAACAATAGTTTAGTAATGTAGTTAGTAACAGGCAATTAGGATTCATAAATGTCGCTATGATTGAGACATAATTTGGGATCTTCAATGAAAATAATTTTGTTATTAACAGGAAAGAACCAGAATGCCACATGTCTATGTCTTACATATGGCATGAATGTCAGAAGAGAAAAAAAATTACCCCTCCATTTTCAATATTTTATAGGCTGTGATATAATATGGTTATTTTTTTCTGTGTTGGAAAGGATGAATATCATTTTTGGCACATTTGTTTTACAGTAAAAAAGTATTTAGCTTACAAGGGTAACAAGCCTGGTTTTGACTATGGATTCAAGAAATGCTGTACAGCTCAGTTTACTTTTTTAGGAAAGGTCAGTTTTGTGTGGCATTCTATAGGAATTTGTTTGGAACATCTAAAATTTTCTTGTCTTGTGAATTCTGGAGGTCTGAGGGAAATACATTTAATCATATTGGGTGAGAACATTCCTTCTTGTGTGAGCTCTTAGTAAGCTCACGATGTTTTTGAACACTCAATTATATGTCATGGAATTCATTTCACAACAATACATACGGTGCATTGCTGAAAAAAAAGCAGGCTACAATAGTATTTATGGTATATGAATTTGTGTGTGCGTGTGTGTGTGTGTGTAAAAAGAAAGATATCTTGATGGATATTAATAGTTAACCTTGGGTGGTGGGTTATTAGTTTCTTTGTGCAGTTTTTTAGAGTGCTTGATTTTCTTTGGTTATTATGAAATGTGCCATACATTTTTAAAAAGATGAATATTATAATGAATGCCCACTGTCTAGGTAAAAAAAAAAAAAAAAAAGAAAAAAAAAGAATATTACTTTATTCTAGAAGCCAAGCCTCCCTTCTGCCCCTACCTTTTTCATGGGTGTAATTAATTCCCTGAATTTTGTGCTAAAAATTTCTTTGCTTTCCTATATGGATTAGCTACCTACGAATACATCCATAAGCTCTACATGGTTTTATTTTGATTGTGGTGAGCTTGAAATACATAGAATCATACTGGATATGCTCTTCTGTGACTTGTTTTTGTTCATTATGTTTTTGAGATTCCTCCATGTTGATGCGTGCTATTAATCTTTTCTTTGTGAGTGGATAATATTCTTTCAGCACGCGCGCGCACACACACACACACACACACACACACACACACACAAACAAAACAGGCTATAATTGCTTCTATTAAAGACTTAAATGTTAGACCCAAAACCATAAAAATCCTAGCCGAAAGCAGGCAGTAAAATCTCAGGCATTTCTCATAGCAATATTTTTCTTTTTTTTTTTTAATTAAAAAATTTAATTTTGACATTATTTCAGGAGTCTTCCTTCCCTACCCTTTGTCCACCTCCACCCACCCCTGCCTCTCCCTCCCTTGCTCTTCACCTCACTATTGTTGCCTCAGGCAAGGGAAACAAAAGAAAAAATAAATAAATGGGACTACATCAAACTAAAAAGTTTTTGCACAGCAAAGGAAATCATAAACAAAAACAAAAGACAACCCACTGAATATAAGAACATATTCACCAATCGTACATCTGATAAGGGGTTAATACCCAAAATTTATAAAGAACTTATAAAATTCAACACCAAATAAACAATTTAATTAAAAAATGGGCAAAGAACCTGAATAGACACTTCTCTAAAGAGGCCAATAGACATATAAAAAGTTGCTCAACATCACTAATCATCAAAGAAATGCAAATTAAAACCACAATGAGGTATCACCTCACACCTGTCAGAATGACTATCTTCAACAAATCAACAAACAAGAAGTGTTGGTGAGGATGTGCAAAAAAAGGGGGCCCTTGTGCACTGTTGGTGGGAATATAGATTGGTGCAGCCACTGTGGAAAGCAGTATGGAATTAACTCAAAAAGTTAAAAATAGAACTGCCTCATGGCCCAGTGATTCCACTTTTGGGAATACATCTGAAGAAACCCAAAACATTAATTTGAAAGAATATACACACCCTCTGTTCATTGTGGCGTTATTTTTAATAGCCAAGATTTGGAAGCAGCCCCGTTCAGCAGCCCAGTAGATGAGTGGGTAAAATAGCTGTGGTACATTTACACAAAGTAATACTACTCAGGCATAAAAAAAGCAGGAAATCTTACCTTTTGCAACACATGGATAGACCTGGAGACTCTTACACTAAGTGAAATAAGCCAGTAGGAGAAAGACAAGTTTTATATGATTTCATGTATATGTGGAATCTAAACAGCAAAATAAATGAACAAACAAAATAGGAACAGACTCATAGATACAGAGTGCAGATTGAGAGCTGTCAGAGGGAAGGAGGGTTGAGGGGCTGGGTGGAAAAGTTAAAGGGATTAAGCAAAGAAAACGAAAACTCCTAGACACAGAAAAGAGGATGGTGATGACAGAGGGGATAGGGGAGATGGGGGAGGTTAGACAAGGGTAAAGGGGGATACATGGTGATGGAAGGAGACTTGACTTGGGGTGGTGAACACACAATACAATATACAGATGATGTATTATAGAATTGTACACCTGAAACCTATATAATTTTATTAACCAATCTCACCCCAGTAAATTAAATAACATTTTTTTAAAAAGAAAGAAAACACCACATTTACATTAAAATATATACATGCTGGAGGAGTGCTAAAATAACGATGCTTTTGTGAATTGAACATTTTTTTTCCAGCTCTCATATGTTCACATGTAGATGGTGTCGACAGCTGCCTACAGAATGTGATTTTAGGGATCAGCGACTGAACACCATTACAGAGAAATACCTCCCTTTCCTGCCTCTGCTGGGCAGCCTCTGTGCCTGAAATTCAATCATTCTTTCCTTGGACTTTAGGAAGTATCTCTCAAAAGGAAAACTGTCATTTACCATCTAACATGAATTAGTTTTGTCAGTGAGCAGCTTTAGTATATAGAAGGCAATGAGCATGTCAGAGGAAAGGGACAGTTCTAGGCCTGGAGAGGTTTGAGGACAGGCTTTGGTGGGATGATTAAATGAAGGGCTCTGGGCATCCCAAAGGCAATTGAGGACAGAGTCAGGAGCCAATACCACGTGTGGGAGAGACAGAGAGAGGAGGTGGGAAGGTAAAATTTTATCCTTTGTATAATACTGCCTGTAGGTGGTGACAAGCACTTTTTAAGTACCTAGTATATAGGCTCCATGTTAGGCACTCTCAATTAAAAATATAGCTAAGACCCAGTCCCTGTTTTTAAAGAACTCCCAGTCTGATAGAAAAATCAGATACATCAACAACCTTTGTATCATGTCCCAGGTGGCAACTGGGAGAGCACAGAAGGAATGGTGACTGACTTCCTGGGAGTCTTCAACCAGGAGGCCATGCTGTGGTGGTATTTGAAGGGAGGATGAGCCTGGTGGACAAAGAAAGGGGCTACTCCTACTCAAGGGGAGGACATTTACAGAGGCAAGGAGATATGGGAGCACACACACCAGGAAACTGCTCATGCATAAGGCTGGAGGGTAGCGTCCATCCTACACCACCACAGTGTAAAGTCTGACCACGTCATCCACCTATTTGAAATCATTCACGCCTTCCCTGCATGGCACATATTTTCACTTGGCCTCAGTCCACCTCTCCTACCATGCTTTTCACATTATGTTCCTTAAATGACTCTCTGAATCACACTTTCCTCGCCTATAAAAATAGAGAACGTGTGAATGCTTCGGCAGCACATAGACTAAAATTGGAACAATACAGAGATTAGCATGGCCCCTGCACAAGGATGACATGCAAAATTCTTGAAGCATTCCATATTTTTATTAAGAAGTGCAAATTGGCCTGACTGGTGTGGCTCAGTGGTTGAGCATTGACCTATGAACCTGGAGGTCACGGTTTAATTCCCGGTCAGGGCATGTGCCTGGGTTGTGGGCTCCATCCCCACTGTGGGGCGTGCAGGAGGCAGTTGATCAATGATTCTCTCTCATCATTGATATTTCTATCTCTCTCTCCATTTCCCTTCCTCTCTGAAATCAATAAAAATATATTTTAAAAAGACGTGCAAATTGGTAGTTACAAAATAGTTATGAGGATGTAAAGTACAGAATAGGGAATATAGTAAATAATATTGTGATAACTATGTATGGTGGGTACTGAAAATATTGGGTGGGGGGAGCGGGGAGAACACTTTGTAAAGTATATGATTGTCTAAGCACTATGCTATACACCTAAACCCAATACAAAATAATTTTGAAAGTAAACTGTATAAATTGAAAAATAAAAATAAAGAGAACTATATCAGGTTACCTAA
Source organism: Myotis myotis (assembly GCF_014108235.1). NCBI lineage: Eukaryota > Metazoa > Chordata > Mammalia > Chiroptera > Vespertilionidae > Myotis > Myotis myotis. The sequence continues at coordinate 72,197,436 of NW_023416368.1, forward strand.
ACGCAGCTCCCTGCATTTTTCAAAGGTAGCCTAATGACAGCCACCCAAGCTTGCTATCTGGTGAATGAGTATTTCATTTAAGAAAGGGAGAATTTCTCATCATTACTACACTTGAATTATAGAGCTCCAGAAACATACCAGTTCTTGTAAATGTGGATGACCTCTCCATGAAGGCCCAAGTGTAGGAGTCCATGAGAACACCAATTCATCACTTATCATCTGTTTCAATTCCTACCGTGAGCCAGACACTAAACAACCATTATGTCATGTTATTAATCTATTGGAAAATAATTTAGCCTTGCTTGTAAAATATACCTATAGTATACACTTTTGTTTATATTTATCTTAAATTGTATAATTATTTCAAAAGTGTTTCAAAACTACCTCAAGGCCACATTCAAGGTGTGCTTTGATTGTACTTTGCTGCTTTTTCTTCTGTTTAGAAAAAGTACAAATAGAGTACAAGAATCATATCTTACCAAAGCAAACTGATACGTTGTCATTTGAAAAAAATGTTTTAAGTTGGAAATCATCAACCATAAAGAAAAAACTATCAAATTATAAGAAACAAATAGATCTGTTATCTGGAAATAAATAGACTTGCGGAGCAACTCAATTAAATGTGTTTTACCAAGTAGTTACTGGCACCTCTATTAGGCACTGGAGAGGGCACCACGCTTTCCATGAAACAAACCTTCTGCCCTTGGCAGCCTTGAGTGTAGCATGACTCTGTGCACTCTACTGAAGATGAGAATTTAGAAAATGGAGAATTTCTCATCTCCTCCCTTCCCCAACTTGCAAAAGCAACCACCCTTTAATTTAACTCTGCTGTATGAAATTCATACAAAGCTCATCAGACCTGTAATTGATCCAGAACAGGCAGTGAGGAAGTAAAGTAGCGATCAGCACGGGCAGATTGAACTCCAAATGTTAGTCTGTACTTCACTCCAGAAACTGACAGTGCACGTAACGCACCTTTCCCTCTGACACTTTGTTCTTGCGTGCACAGGCTCGATGTTATCGATCTAGAATATCTGAGCTCCCAAGAAAAATTCCTCTGAGAGTTTTGCATATGGCCCTCAGACACCATTCTCTTTCCCATTCCTAACCCCTCTTGGATCTCTCACTAAAGGAAGACTGCTGAATTGGTGCCAGATTTGACTGGTCCTGATAATCTATACAATCCTGAAGTCTGGTTCTTAACCTCTGCAGTGCACTATCACTTTAGATAGGTGTAAACTTAGCTTATACATTCTGGGGAAATATTTAAATGGAGCCTCTCTCTTCATCTGTTTTTATTTCTTGACACTGTGTTGAAAAACAGTGTTCTTTCCTATCTGCGATTATGTCTTGCACCCTTATATCCTACATGCCTTACATTTGCATACTTAATTGCCTTTTAAAGAAGATCCTTATAAGTAAAATTAAACCATTTTTTCAAAGCATTACAATCATCCTCTTATTTATCCTTTCCTAGGTTCTTAAATATGATGTTGTAAATCCCACATATCATCCATGCCTCAAAACTTACTTTCTCATTAGAAAAAGAAAACCACAGAAATTCCAGTGTTGTTTTAGACAGCTGTATTATGTTGAGATGACTTCGGTCTGGAAGGTGTTCATTCTACTAGACACTTCTGGAAACAAATATTTTAGCTTGATTTATGGTACTGGAATAATTACTGTTATTTTACGGATTCCACATACTTCCATTGGAGGAGCAACATTTGGAAAGCATCTCCCAATTGTCTAGGCACCATTCCCTGTACTGAATTATTTCAATTTAATTAAACCAGGTGGTACTTTGTGTCAACAAATTTTGGATAATGCTTGTAAATGGACTTGGAGGTGAAAAGTACAATTTAGCAGGACATGTTACTGATATGATGCCATCTGCCCGGAGACATGAAGTAACCTACAAGCACATTCTTTACACAGTTTTATGTAGATCTAATCACTATGGTATTTCGACATAATCTGGGTGGCACCTTTTCTCTCCATAACCATGTGAAACTTTGGGACTTTTAAGGAAGAACCCAAGTTGTTTCATACTGACTTCCTTTCTCCCTCTCTCAGCTCCTAGATTTGTCTGTTGAATGAACAGACAAACTTCGTTACTCAGCATCTAGGAGTTGAAGAGTGTGGTGACATTGCCTGCTCAATGCACATTTGACTGGAATTTCCACTTCTGCCTTTGGAAGGAGATGGAGAAAAGAAGGTGAGATTTGAGGCATGCAGTTAATAGATTCAGCAAAGCTTACTTAGTTCAATAATTGACAAATTATTATTGACTAATAGTCTACCTTATTCTTTAAAATAAGATGAAAAGTATGCGTGAATAGAAAGTCGAGACGAAATATAATGTGAAGGTCAAAGGTGGAGAGAATTAGAACAGAACAATTCAGACCAATGTGAGTAAAGCCCAGTTGAGTTCGGTTCTGAACCTCCTGTGGCAAACATGTAAAGTGAAACAAACGTAATTGGTAAAGTCTAAATTTAATTCCCTGAAAAGAAACCATGCAAACATTTCAGTATACACCCCCCCCCCCTTATTTTGAACACTAAAAGTCACAATGGATCAGACACAGATTTTTAAAGTCCATCTTCTTTTCTGCCACAGATTACATAACTAAATGTATTATTCTATTATCTTAAACTAGGAGCCCAGTGCATAATTCGAAATCGCGCAGAGCCAACCACTCCCTCTCCAGCCCTTGAAGCAGCCATGGCTATCAGGCCCTCCCCCAGCGCAGGCACACGGAGGCCCCTGCGGCCCACCTCTGACGCTGCGCATGCAAACTCCTGTCCGGTTGACCCGTTATGGCGTCCTGGTTAATTAGCATATTTCTCTATTTTTATATATATAGATGGTAGGGGGAGGGGGATTCCTCTTACAATGTGTCAATTAAAATCTGGGCTATAATTAACTCACTTGGTAGAATCTGGATAGTTCATTCTTATTCCACTTACCAGTGTAAGGACCAACTCCAGTGATGCTGTTTAGAACTACTTGGGAATACTCATCTTCTTCTCTGGACTCCCTTCTGCATATTCCTGTCCCTAGGTCATTATTCAGTCTGCGATCTTTGCCTCAAATATAACTGTTAGAAATTGTGAAAGGTCTGATATTTTTCCCTATTATTTTTACAATTTTAGTTTATTTATTTCTCTTTTTAATTTTAATGTTTTTAAAAAATTTAAAAATATATTTTTATTGATTTCAGAGAAGAAGGGAAAGGGAGAGAGAGAGAAACATCAATGCTGAGAGAGAATCATTGATCGGCTGCTTCTTGCACTTCCCACAGTAGAGATCAAACCCACAACTCGGGCATGTGCTCTGACCAGGATTCAAACCGTGACCTTTTGGTTCATAGGTTGATGCTCAACCACTGAGTTATGCCAGCTGGGCTAATCTTTATTCTTTTTTTAAAAATTTTGGAATACTACTCACTGAAATAAAGAAGGAAATCTTATCTTTTGTGACGGCATGGATGGACCTGGACAGTATTATGCTAAGTGAAATAAGCCAGTCAGAGAAAGACAAGTACCATGATTTCACTCATATATGGAATCTAATGAACAAAATAAACCAAGAAAGTGGAGACAGACTATGGATATAGAGAACGGACTGACAGCTCAGAGGGGTGGGGATTGGAGGCTGGATGAGAAGGGTGAAGCAAAGAAAAAAAAAGAGAAAGACTCATGGACACAGACAACAGTATGGTGATAGCCAGAGGGAAGGGGCTGTGGGGGGAAGGTAAAGAGGGTAAAGGAAGGATAAACAGTGATGGAAGGAGACTTGACTTGGGCAGATAAACACACAATACAATATACAGATGATTTATTGTAGAATTGTATACTGGAGGTCTATATAATTTTATTAACCAATGTCACCCCAATAAGTGCCATTTTACCCTATTTGGTAGGCTAACAAGGTAGCTTGCCTTAGTTTCATGACTCATAGTAATAGCAGTAGCCAGAGTATTAACATTTGTGCCAATATCTTGAGCTCTATTTCCTGCAAGGCTACATAAATAGGTGATACCTGCACAATCAATGGTTGCATTATAGGAGGGGAACCCTGAGCTTAAGGAACCTGGATATTTTAGAATGGCCAGTTAGCATACCTATTCCTTCAGTCTGGAGGACTTTATCTCTGTCTTCCAGGTGGTCAGCTCTACAATCACCCTTGGAAAGATAGTTTGGAACAATGGCAGCTAGTGTCTCAGCTTACCAGGAAAGCAGAAATGTGACAGACCCATGGAGAATCTTCCAACAGTACCCCCACTCCTTTATATCTATTTAAATACTAGCCATCCTGAAAATCAAATTTTTAAGTGTACCTTCTTTCAGCCTTCTGGGTGCCTACATTTTAGAAAAATCTTATCTCTTTCTCTGAATTTTCATTGCAATTGGAGCCTCCACCAAGATTTTATTATTATCTTCTAATATATACCTCCCTGTTTCTCATGCTTTCATATGAGTCAATATATTTGTCTCAGGGAGAAGCTAAGGTCTTTGAGGGCAGAAACCACTTTGGAGTTTACTTTGCATCCATAATAGTATTCAAGACTGTAGATCAGGGGTCCTCAAACTTTTTAAACAGGGGGTCAGTTCAATGTCCCTCAGACCATTGGAGGGCCGGACTATAGTTTAAAAAAAACTATGAACAAATTCCTATGCACACTGCACATATCTTATTTTGAAGTAAAAAAACAAAATGAGAACAAATATAATATTTGTATTAGCATGTGGCCCGTGGGCCATAGTTTGAGGACCCCTGCTGTAGATGGTAGTAGAAAATCCTTTATAATAAAAGAGGAAATGCAAATTAACCATCCCTCCACTACGCTTAAGCCACACCCACAAGCCAATCAGGAGCGAGTATGCAAATTAACCCAACTAAGATGGTGGCAGCCATGGAGCTGGAGCGAGCAGGAGGCTTGGGTTGCCCCTGGCGATGGAGGAAGCCAAGCTTCCTGCCTGCCCTGGCTGGCCCTGGGCTATGCTCAAGGCTACAAAGTTTCAATTATAGAAGATAAATAAATCCCAGGAAAAAGAAAAAAAAGAAGAGGCTGGGAGCTTGGGTCACCGGGGGGCGTGGCCAGCCTGAAAATAGCCATCAGCCCCTCACCCAGGCTGGCCAGGCACCCCAGAGGGACTCCCCCACCCTAAAGGGGCTGTGGGCAGCCTGAAAATGGCCCTCAGCCCCTCACCCAGGCTGGCCACACCCCCATGGGTTGAGGGTCCCCACTGTGGGGCTTGACCAACCTGCAAACAGCCATCAGCCCCTCACCCAGGCTGGCCAGGCACCCCAGCAGGGACCTCCACCCTGAAGGGAGTGTGGCCAGCCTGAAAATGGCCCTCAGCCCTTCACCCAGGCTGGCCCCCCTGATCTGGGACACTCTTCAGGGCAAACCAGCTGGCCCCCACCCATTCACTAGGCCTCTCTCCTATATAATAAAAGGGTAATATGCAAATTGACCCTAACATCAGAACAACTTGGAATGACTGGTCACTATGACACACATTGACCACCAGGGGCAGACACTCAATGCAGGAGCTGCCCCCTGGTGGTCAGTGCACTCCCACAGGGGGAGCAGCTGCTCAGCCAAAAGCCAGGCTCACAGCTGGCGAGCACAGTGGTGGTGGCGGGAGCTCCTCCCGCTTCTGTGGCAGCACTAAGGAGCAGCGAGCTGAGTGGTAAGGAGCAAGCAGGTGGGTGTTAAGGATGAGGGACCCCGGACTGCGAGAGAGTGCAGGCTAGGCTGAGGGACACCCCCAGTACACAAATTTTGTGCATCGGGCCTCTAGTATATATATATATAAGAGCATGAGAAAAAGCCATGGTTGGAAAGGTTGTCCATGGTAACAAAATGATAAATAATTGCCCATAATTTCCAATTTGTCTTTATATAGTGACCAGAGAAACAATTCCTAACTAGGAGTCTGAAAGTTTTTATGATTTCATAGCTGTAGCATGCCAGGATTCTACAACCAAATCTCAGCTTGACTTTACTGGAGTTTAATCTTGGTGTTTAAGTGACTTGTGTTGATTTATTTTTGATTAAACATAGGGGATGAAAGAACACTCATAAGACAAGGCTGGCTCTGTTTTTGTTTATTGAGAAGTTTTTGGATAAACAGGACCATGTGATGTGCAGAAGAAAGGTGACAACAGGGTGGAAGACAAAATTCTGAGATAGCATGTTCCATGTAGATCATTAATCAAGCAACAAGTTCATAGTTAGTGAAAATTAACTAGTTATCTGCACTGTTCAAGTCTTTTCATCCTGGCTTCTGGTACCGAAGCAGAGAATGAGACCAGCAGGTGTACTCAAAATAATTTGGCAAACTAAGTTAATATTTTTCTTTTTGTCTGCATATCTCTCTAAGAAAGAACAAGTTGCATTTTAAAATGGAAGTAGAAGTCTCCCTTACAGAACAATACAGATGTGTGACTGCACCACATATTCACTAAGTGAGTCTGGTAAAACTATGAGTTTGTTGAGTCTCTTATCAGTAAGTGTAGAAAATAAAACCCACTTCTAGGGATATTTGAGAATTAAGTGAGATAATATATGCCAAGCTCTCAGTGCAGGGTCTGGCACATACAGCTGGGCCCCCAAACAGTAGTTTTTGTTATTATTAAATTCACTTCTCAGGATGATTCAAGGAGAAAAAAGTGAGGAGGTGATTGAAGAAGATCTAAAAAAAAAAAAAAAAAAAAAATCAGGGTTGGAGAAGCGATGAACAAGAGGGACCCAAAGGATTTTTTAGGGCAGTGAAACTAGTCATATGGTACTATAATGGGGGACACATGTAATTATACATTTACCCAAATCCATAGCATATACAACACCAAGCGTGACCCCTAATGTAGACTATAGATGTTGCGTGATTCTGATGTGTCCATGGAGGTTCATCGATAATAACAAATGTGGCACTCTGGTGGGGAATGGGGGATGGGGGCGGCTGTGTATGTGTGAGGCCCAGGAGTATACAGCAGATCTCTGTACCTTTCCGTTTTTTTTCTGTGAACCTAAAACTGCTCTGAAAAATAAGGTCTATATATATTTTAAAAAGAAAAGATCTCTTTGAGGCCTTCCCAAACAGGAAATAACCCCAGGGACCTGGGCAGGTTTTCACTATAAGGCAGGGCACCCACCCGGTCCCAGAAGTGGAGGGAAAAAGCTCACTGCTCCTCAGTGGTTTTTCCTCATCAGTGATGAGTTAAATAAAGAATTTAATGTCCAGGGCCATGGAAACAATAAAAACATATTTGTAAACATATCAACCGTTGTGAATTTTCCATGCTAGAGGTAGAGGACTTGTATAATTACCCGTGATGGACTCTAGAGGCTTTGCCTGAATTTCAAGTTGGCTTCCCTATGTTCTTGCTTGCTTTTTAGGTATTTCCATTATAAAGTATAAAATCGAAATTATAATGCAGGGAGTAATAATTTCTTTGTCAAATTGAAATAAGGTAATTGGTAGCTTTCCAAGATCGTCTGAAGGGGGTGAGTTCCATTTATGCGATCTAAATCCATTGGTTAAACGTGCGGGGATTAACATCTGTTAAAAGAATTGTGCTTGGCACGCAGGTGTTTCAATATTTGCATTTAGTATGTGTTTCAGAAACAAGCCTCTGAGAAAAACATTTATGTCACAATCTGGTGGTTTTATTGTCTAAATCTGTCAGGACAGTCATTTTGTTACTCGGACTTTGTGACCCTCTTGCAAGCCATAAACTCTTTAACGAAGTGAGTATATGGAGAAAGATGACAGACTTTCAAACTTCAGGGAAAGAGTATTATATGAGAAGAATCAATGTTTCCCCCCGAGACTGTGCCTAATATGTGAACAGCAAAAACAATTACATTGGTGATTTCAGGAAGTCCAATAAATTCCATTGCACAGCCCCACTTCTGAAATATTACATCACTCAGCAAAAGCTTAGGCTCATATATTAGCTGAAATGAAGTAATCATGAATTAATTACCATCAGCCTGGCTTTGTGAATGGAGAGCAGAGGTAGGGCTCTGGTTTCAGCGCAGTCAGAGCCTTGCAGTCTGGCTGTGCCTGCAGTTTAAGTCAGTCTCATTTGTGCCCATATGTGGAGGGCACTTCGGATCTACTCAGATCTGCAGTCCTTGTGATCATCTCCCATTGTGGCCATTGAATTAACCATTCCGTAATTGACATTGCTACAATAACTTGTGTTCTTCTGGTTGTGTTGTGTTGTGTTTTGTTTTGTTTTGTAGGTAAAGCTTGGGGAAATAAATGCAACATTTCTCCAGGAATTTTTGGTTTGAAATGAGGAAGAAAATGAGGACTCAAATGGTTTCACACACTGCCCGATTATACCTCTGGAAAATTAAAACTGGGTAAAAGCTGAATTATTAGTGATTTCAGCTTTATAAAAACGACACGCATGGCTAGGATAGCACATGGTGGCTGGCTTGGGCTCAATGAGGTTGTAAGTGCCTGAAATGTCTTTTGGGGACGTGACTATCCAATTAGAAATAGTGTTTTGTGTTTAAATAGCAATTAGCTTTTGATGTTAATATCTGCCACGTAGCTTGTTCTCACACAATTACTTTGCTTTTGGACTTGGTTCCTAAGTCGTGGTTATTTCAGGCCACTCTGGAAATTCACCGGGAAATTTCAGTTGCTGCAGATTTCAGCTACCTTGTTGTTTCAGGCTGTCCCTGAGCACAGGGTAGGGTGGGGATGGAGGTGTGGGACTGTATTTAAAGTTGTGTCTGATGGATTCTGGAAGAGTCTTGCACTTCTCCGGGACTACAACAGCCATCTACTGTGTTCCCTTCCCTGAATGCTAACACTTGTAATGGCTGTAGCCAGTCCCATAAACTCTTATCTGCATCTCTGAGTTTGGCAGCAAAGGTTGGGGTCCTTCTATTCTCCTTTTTCCCCATGGGATGAATCCCTCTGAGGAGACCCCTCTTGTTTTAGAGCTGCCCTGGGCTGAGGACTGGGGTGACACAGGTAAAATGCTTCCGAATGCTTTTGTAGGCAGACATCTGTGGTTTCTGAACTCCACAGGACTTCTGCCACTTCTTTACTGTGGTCCCAATTCTACCCAGAGCTACTTTTGTCCGGTGTTAGTTGTTTATTTATTGTTTTTGCTGTGTTTGTGGAGGAGACAAGTATTAGGACCTCCTAGTCTGCCATCCTGCTTACAACAGTCTCCAACATGGTGTTTTTTATCTACTTATTATTTTTATTAATATATTTTTTTATTGATTTCAGAGAAGAAGGGAGAGGGAGAGATAGAAATATCAGTGATGAGAGAGAATTATTGATTGACTGCTTCCCCCCCCACCCCCCCTCCCGCCCGGAGATGGAGCCCGCAACCCTGGCATGTGCTCTGACCGGGAATCAAACCACGACCTCCTGCTTCACTCAACCACTGAGCCATGCCGGCCGGGTACATGGTGCTTTTTAAGCTCAGCAAGACATTGTAGAAATCCTTCTATCTATAATAATAAAAGCGTAATATGCTAATTAGACCAGACATCCTTCCGGACAAAGCTGGGGCTGCAAGGGAAGCCCAGGTCCCTGGTGTCAGAGGGAAGCCAGTGCTGGTAGCCGGGGGAAGGAAGGCCTACTCTTGCACGAATTTCACGCATCGGGCCTCTACTAGGATTATATTAAGATCTGGCTCATTCTCTTTAGTGGCAGCATTATATTAACATGCCATAATTATAATCAGTCCCCCATTGATGGATATTTAAGTTGTTTTTATCTTTTGGTATTACAAACAAAACTGCAGTGAACAATCATGTACAGATTATTTTGCTCATATGCAAACATATCTGTAGAAGAATTTCCTACATGTGAAATTGTTAGATCAAAAGGCACATGCATCTTGTAGTTTATATAATAGACCAAATTACCTTCCATAAAGGTTATATATATATCAATATTGCTCCCATCAGCAATGTATTTTCACACACCTTCACTAGCAAAACATATGAAACTTTAGAACTTTTTGTCAACAAGTGAAAAAAATAATTTTATAGTAATTTAAAATAGTTTTAATTTGCAGTTCCTACATTATGAAGATGAATAACTTTTAATATGTTTTAAAACATTTACATTTACTGTTTTATGACCTCAATGGTTTTATTATTTGCCTGTTTTCATGTTGGGTTTCTTATATGTTTTTTATTGACTTACAGGAGCTATTAAAATATTAATTATCCCTTTGTGATGTGAAAATACTTTATCCCAATTTCTTTTTTGTCTTTTGACTTTCTTCACAGCATTTTTTGCTGATTATAATTTTTTTTATGTAGTCAAATATGTCACTTTTTTCTCTTACAGCTTTAGGGGTTTGTGTTAGAGCTTCCTCACTGCAAGATGATCTTAACAATTTCAATTTTCTGCTAGTATTTTTTTTTTACTTCAATTTTTTTGTTTGTTTGTTTTTTGGTAATTTCTGAAGGATCTTTTGCAGAGATGGCCATTTTCTCTGCAAATAGAGGCAGTTTATTTCTTTCCAGTTTGGATACCTTTTATTTTTGTTACTTGCCTTATTGAACTGGCTTAGACTTCCAGCCAGATAGTGAATAAATAAGAGGGGACATCATTGTCCTTTTCCTGGTCTTAAGGGAAGAGCTTTGAGTCTTTCTCATTAAAAATGATACTAGCTGTAAGTTTTCTGTAGATACCCTCTTTCAAGTTGAGCAAGTTCATTTCAGGTCCTGCATTGCTAAGAGTTTTTAGCAGATTTGCTTATTTCATTTTGTCTAGTCTTCTTTCTACATTTGTTGAGATGATCATATGATTTTTACTTTTTAGTCTGTTAATGTGGTGAATTACATTGATTGATTTTGGAATGTTCGACCAACGTTGTTTTCCTAGAATGAATCCTATTTAGCCATGTTGTAATATCCATTTTACATATTGTTGGATTTGATTTGCTAAAATTTTGTTTAAAGTTTTTCATTTATGTGCATGTGGGATATTGGTCTATGGTTTTCTTTTCTTATAATGTCTGTCTTGTTTTCATATCAGATAACTTCTGGCCTTGTGGAAATAGCTGGAAAAGTCTTTCCTCTTCAATATCCTGGAACAGTTTGTGTAGATTTGGTTGAATTCTCCAGTGAAACCTCTGGGGCTCAATACATAGGCTATGTCAATAGTCCTCAAGGGATGGGCCTACATGAGAGTGATGTAAGCACATTGACAGTTGAGAATATGACGATATCACTGCTCCTTATTTTAAGGGTAAGGAGTGACTGAGATGGAAATCAGGTCAATGAAAAAAAGGTGGGTAGGGACTCCAATTGAATATCACACTTCATCTACTATTTCTGGTGCATCCTAGATGATTAGTCATTTTTATTACATTACATAATAACACCTTACCCTTGAATAGCACATTTTAATGTAATTCACATCATCTCTATTTTAAAGATGAGGAAAATAGATGGGTGAAATTACTTTATTTACTTTTTTGGGAAGTTAGTATACTTTACTCCTAGCCTAAAAGGATGTAGGAACTTCTGAAGAACAGACAAGGGACCATATCTCTAAATATGTCTGAACCAGAGAACTGATGGAGGGAAGTACACTTTTTTTTTAATTAAATATAGTTCTTTATTGATTTCATAGAGGAAGGGAGAAGAAGAGAGAGACAGAAACATCAATGATGAGAGAGAATCATTGATGAGAGAGAATCATTGATCAGCTGCCTCCTGCATGCCCCCTACTGGGGACTGAGCTGGCAACCCAGGCGTGTGCCCTTGGCCAGTATTGATCCTGGGACCCTTCACTCTGCAGGCTGACGCTTTATCCAATGAGCCAGCCAGCGAAGGCCTGACCTTACACTTTTATGCTTTATGCACTGAAATGAATTTGCTGAGGTTCTTTAACATTTATTTTATAATATACTAGAGGCCCAGTGCATGAGATTCGTGCACGGGTAGTGTCCCTAATGGCTGCTGGCCAGGACCTCCCTTCCCCTGGCTGCCTGCTGCCACCGCCAGCCTGGGCCTTCCTTCCCGTGGTTGACCAGGCAGCCCCGCCCCCTGGTCAAACTCCTGGTGGAGGGGACAATTTGCATATTAGGCTTTTGTTATATACTCTTGCTCCTTTCAGGGCTTCAAATGTTGCTGCATTTTTGGTCATACTTTTGGGGCCTGGGCCCCCTCTCACCAGTCTCAGTGTTTAGAGTATCAGAGTAGTGACCAACAAATCCCACCTTGTTTAATCGTGTGAATTCTAGTTTTCTTAGATCCATTTCAGTGAAGTTGTTAAGCAGGCACAGTTCTTTCACACATTTATTTCTGAGAAAATGCCATTAAGGAAAACACTGCAGAGTCACAGTTCCACCAGCTCTCCAATAATTTGTATATTGTGTGACCTACCACATGCTGCTTTTGCAGATTTACACCTTCAGTGGAAACTTGCTCACTGAAGACCTCAGGAAAGAGGGAGGGGAGAGGGCGAGGGAGAGAGAGACTGTTTTTAGCTTCACTTCTAAGTCAGGGCAGAGAAGTAACAATCACAGACGTTCTATTCCTGATGTTCATGTCTGGGTGATGAGGCCTGTCAGGCTGCTAAGTCCTTCAGGATTTCGGTGACCTTTCTTTTAAGTTATAACCTACAGATTGAATGCACTTAAGAAAAATTCCAGAAAAAAGTTATTTCTAATGAGTTTTTTGTTGTGGTGGTGGTGGTGGTGGTGATGAGGGATGTGTGTTATTGATCTTATAATAGTAATAATGACTTCAACCCAGGTTTTCTAAGAAAATTAATGACTGCCCCAGGTTAATGGCCTTCAGCCAATCTCCCAGTCAGCCATTAATCCCCAGGAAATGCCCTCAGCCTTGATCATTATTGTGTAAATAATACAAAAGTGGGTATAGTTCTCTTGTCAGATGGGAAACATACATTGCCCTTGTTCTCTCTGGGACTCCCTTTATGACAATAAAAATAACCTATTAGGGGGGAAAAGCAGCAATTTTGCTCCCAAGACAAATAAATACTCTTGTTTAAACAAAATTATTAAACAAATTATTAAACAAACTTGAACTCTGTATGTTTGAGTAAGAAATAATGGAAGACTCTAAGCTCAGAATTCGTAGACAGCTGTAGTTAGAGCTATGAGTGACATAAAATGTAGAGCCAAATATCGAATTGAGAGTAAATGCAATTACTGTCATATTAGATATTTCAAGTCAAAATCAGGGTTAAATAAACACAGAATTGACTACTTTCACAGTTGCAAACAAAAGAGGGTAGAAATTTACTTTTAAAATTAGGACTTTATATTCTAATAAAAAGGGCTTAAGTGACTACCTTTTTAAAGTTTTCAAGTAAATATTATGTTGTATAGGGATATTTTTCTTATCTTCAAATATCAAAGGATTTTTATAGCTCTTTCCGTGGCTTATTTTGCATGCCGGGATCTTCAAGAAGGCAAAGAGTTAAATAAAAAACACGTGCAGGAAATTAGTGTAGCAGTCGCCCTTGCCGGCCAAAGGGGATGCTGCTGAGGTGGAAAGGCCTTGGAGGGGATTTTCCTACTTTGAACAGGCATGTGCATGCGTAACATCAGCCACGTCCCGAATTCAGGGGTAGAACTTTACACTAAGTAGGCTCTCAATACACGTTTTCATAATGAATGAATGTACAGGTTAAATATCTTATAATTTTACTTGTCAATTGTACCTCATAAGGCTGAAAACAAACTTAAAAAAAAAAAATGCTCCTCCTTGTCCTCAGAGTTCCCCGAATAATGGGTAGGTTAACTTTCTCTTTGGTACAGTTTGCAAGTGATTTCTGCTAGATTTGCATTTATCTTTTTTCTTTTACATATGTTCTTTTTTTGAACAACTATCCATTTCTCACAATACTATTTATTAAAAAGTTCATCTTATCCTTACAGATGTGAGATGCGATTTCACTTATAGTCTAAATTTCCATATGTAGTTGGATTTATTTTTAAAGTTTCTGTTGTATTAACCTATGTGGTTATATGCCATGTTTTGATTCCTAGGAGAGCTAACCACTTCCCCCTTGGTCCTTTTTTATAAGGGGCTTATCAGTTAATTTTGCATCTACTTAACATATTTATAAAGGATTTAGAGCCAACTTGTCCAAATATGTATAAAAATGACATTTATACATATGTTTAAATGCGGTGCAGCAGCAATCGGCCAGCCCACCCGGCCTCCATCCGGGCATCCCGTGTGTGACCCGACCTGGGTCAGTGCCCCAACCCCCGGATCGGCCCTGCTGTGTGCACGACCCGGGGAGGTGGGGCAGGCACCGAGGGATCGGGCCTGCCATCTGCCACCCAGGGAGCGGGCATAAGCCAGCAGGTGGTTATCTCCCGAGGGGTCCCAGACTATGAGAGGGCACAAGTGGGGCTGAGGGACACCCCCCACCCCTCCTCCCCCGCCAGTGCACAAATTTTTGTGCACCTGGCCTCTAGTATAATATAAATATTAAGTAGGAAGATACTTGACAACCTTTTGTTGTTGTTGCTTTTTGTTTTCTGTTTTGGTTGAGTCATCCTAGCGAAGAGCAAGGGCTGTCATCCTTTTGTTCAATTTCACTTTGGTCGCCCTGACCAGTTTGGCTCAGTGGATAGAGCGTTGGCCTGCGGACTGAAGGGTCCTGGGTTTGATTCTGGTCAGGGGCATGTGCCTTGGTTGCGGGCACATCCCCGGTGCGGGGTGTGCAGGAGGTGGCTGATCGATGTTTCTCTCTCATTGATGTTTCTAGCTCTCTGTCCCTCTCCCTTCCTCTCTGTAAAGAATCAATAAAATATATTAAAAAAAAATAAATAAATAAAAAATAAAATTTCACTTTGGTCTTTCAGGATTTTGGTTATGCTACTTGTATTAGTTTTGTACATACTATTAATTTACAAAATGTTTACTTTTATGTTTTGTTGATTTTTCCCCCTGTCATTGTATCTTCTGACTAGTTATTATTTATGGCGATAGATTTCTGCATAATTTTACATCTTGCTAACTTATGAAATTATTTCATTTATTATCATTTTTGCATTGATCCAGATATTCCAAGTAAAGTACTCTACCATGTACAGATAGAGATAATTTTACTTCTTTTCCAATTCTCTTATCTCTAATTAGTTTCTCTTGTTTCACTGTGTTAGCTAATAAGTCCAATTCTGTGTTAAACAATTAAAAAAAAATAGCAGATATCTTTATCTTGTTCTGGATTTTAGTGGAATTGCTTTCAGTGTTTACTGGTAAGTAATATGCTGGCTTTAGAATTGAGATAAATATATTTTATCAATTTTTAAAAATGTGTGGTTTTCTAATGTCAATAGTCAAATAATTTTTTAGACCTTTTACAATGGTGGTTATACTAATGTATTCTTAATCTTGAACCACTTTTGGATTCATGTAATACCTTACTTGGTCACAATATATTAATTTTTAAGGTACTGTTGGATTCTATTTCCAAATATTTTATTTATGATTTTTTTTGCCTCAATAATCCAAAGTGAGATTGGTATCTGTTTTTCTTTACTATAATATTTTATTGGGTTTATACATCGATACTATATTTCCTTTGTAATAAAATTTTTGGAAAGTGTTGTCTGAGCTTGGAAAAATTTAAGTAGCATTGTAGTATCTAGTCTTTGAAGGTTTGGCTCAATTCCCCTGTGAAACCATCTACACATGGTAATTTTTTAAAAATCATTCACCATTTTATTCAAGAACTATTTATTTAGCTCCCACTATAAACCATATTCTAGTCATAGTGGTGAAGAAGAAAAAAAAACATTCAAAATTGGTTACACATGGTAATTTTTGAGGGCTAGTTTCCCATTTCTCCTATAAAAATTGATCCAAGATTTAAAAAAGAAAAGAAATCTGTGTTTGGGTCTGTGACAGAGTAATAAGCCCTATAGATAGCCATGTCCTTATCCCCTGTGAGTATGGTATATTACATGGGACAAAGGATGTTGCAGATGTGATGGAGAATAAGGACCTTGAGATGGGGAGAGTATCCTTGACTGTTTCAACCTTTGAAAACATAAAAGTGAATCACTTGTTCCTGCTGGGTCAGAGAGATGCCACGTGAGAGGGACTTGACCTGAACCCACTGTTGCTGGCTTTCAAGATGCAGTAAGGGACCATGAGCCAAGGAATGTGGTTGACTTCTGGAAGCATGAACGACCCTCAGCTGATAATCATAAGAAAACAGAGACCTTGCTCAGACAGCCACAGGAAATGAATTGTGACAACACACAAAGGAACAGGAAATAAATTCTTCTCTAGAACCTCCAGAAAAGGAAGCAGTCCTTGATTTTTAGTTCAGCGAGACCCACATTAGATTTCTTGCCAGAAGCTGGTCCATCCTTGCTGCTTGACACGGTTGCTGCAGGGAAGAAACATCTGCACAGCATATGTCTTGGGGGACCTGGCGTATATGGCATACTGTTCTTGATGTGTTTGCTCCCCTTCTTGGCGCTATGTGTTTTAACCAAGGTCACCTCTCCGAGAAAGGTTGTTTCCCCAGGTAGGGATTTCCCCCTGAAGTTAGGGAGGGAATAAAATCCCTTAACTAAGTGCCAGGCGGGTAGTTAATTACTTTAACTACAAACAATCATGCTTAAGCTACATAATCTTTACTCCCTGGAATGGAGATAAGAAATGCCCTAACCTTTGGAATAGAAATTGACAGGATTAAAATCAACTGGTATAAATACAGATGTAACAAGACAATAAAAGACAGAACCTGGCGACTGAACCTGGCTGGAGAACCTAGCTAGAGAACATGGCAAGAGAACCCGGACAGAACTTGGCTGGAGATCCTGGCTGGAGAACCTAGACAGAACTTGGCTGGAGATCCTACACAGAACCTGGCTACAGAACCTGGCTAGAGCCTGGCTAGAGAACCTGGCTATGATGATCACCTAAACGCTGCCTCCGTGTCATTCCTTCTTCACCAACTCCGTCCACACCTTTGGGGACCCCTGGACCTGCTGGGGTTGGACCCCAGCAATTTCTGACATACAGAAGTATAAAATAACAGATTTGTGTTGTTTTAAGCCACTAAGTTTGTGATTATTTTTTATGGCAGCTATAGAAAACTAGTACTTATCTGGAGAGAGAGGGTCAAATTTGAAAACTGCATGTTATAGGTAATTCACTATTTTATCAAGGTTTTCAAATTTATTGTCATAGAATTATGCAATAAGGAATCTTAGAATTTTCAAAGTTTCACTTATTTATTTCCCCTTTGTCAGTTATTATTTTGTGTACAGGTACTTTTTCTTAAAGTGAGTTAGCTTGTTTTTGCTTATGGCTATTTTTAGGTCATTTGAAACAGCAGTCTTGTATGAGAAGGCAAAAGGCCTTATCTTTATCTGATTTTTGCCGCTAGATTGGTACCATTTATCTCAGGGTCATTTTTGAGAAGATTGGACCAGTCTTATCTCCTGCTAAGTCTGCCTAAAAGAAAAATCTTATAATTTCCTGGGACTCATTTCTCTTGCAAGAATGCTAATTTTGGCAAGAAAAAAATCAACTCTCACCGATATGATTCCCAGCCCCCCAGTTAGTCTCACTCATAGGGCCTATTTGCAATTTCTAGGTACCAAACCCTGTATTTGTAAAGTATATCATTTATTAACAATATAAAGAATAAAATAACAGTGACTTTCAAAAAGTAAAAGTGTATTTGTGTGTCTTGTAATAATTCAGGCATAAAGTACCCGGGGTTATAATTTGGTAATGCTATTGTCACTTCCTGCTCTGTCCTGCCAGTTTGCTCTGGCCTGCGTGGTTGTGTGTGGCTTACACTACTGTTTCCATGTTTCAGCCCCAAACGCACACCAGCTCTGCTTACATCTAGTTGGGCAGAATTTGGGCACATTTACATTTCTACCCATAAGGGAGACTGGGAAATGTAGTGTTTATTCTCAGTGTCCATTTGTCCAGATAAAGGGTAGAGATCATCTTATAAAGGCAGGCGGGGAGGATGATAGTGAGGCAAACTGCTAGCATGTGCCTTATGCAAAAGAAGTTTCTGTGCATTTCAAGGCTTAAAAATGTCCTCTACAATAAGTATTTATAATGAGAGAAACTTAAGCTAGCATTTCTTTCTATAGTTTTTTAGTTCCCCTTCCCTAATGGAAATAGCCCTTTCATCATATATTTTATACATGATAATGATCATTGTTTTAAAAATTCAGCCAACAAGAGAGAAAGGAAATATCCAAAATTTCTGCACATGAAGAAAAAGTACCATCAACCTAAAAAAAATTGAGGTTACATTGGTTTATAACATTATAGTTTCAGCTATATAATCTGTATACATTACTATTCTACTTTTGGGTAATTATCTGAAGAATACCATTAACATTTTGATGAGTATTGCTTGATGTATCTTTTAAAAAAACATAAACATATACCCAAATATTTTATCAAAAGATGATCATATAATAATGCTGCTTTTAGTGGGGAAACGTTTTAAAAATGCAGTTTTCTTTTTGTTCATCTCCTCCTGCCAACTGAATAAACCCAAGTATACTTGTTAGCAACTTGGTATGTATCTTCATTTACTTTAATTTATAATTATATAATTACATTCATATATTTACATATATCATACACTTTTATAGTTATACATATATTAAAATATTTTCATATTGTTTGGTTTAGAAAAATGGGATAATATACTATACTAGAGGCCCAGTGCATGAAATTCGTGCATGGGAGTGGGGGGTCCCTCAGCCCAGCCTGCACCCTCTCTCAATCTGGGACCCCTCGGGGGATGTCTGACTGCCAGTTTAGGCATGATCCTGCCCAGATATCCCTCTTCCAATCTTGGACCACTGGCTCCTAACCGCTCACCTGCCTGCCTGCCTGATCGCCCCTAACCATTCTGCCTTGGTCCCCGCTGTCGTGGCTTTGTCCGGAATGATGCCCGGAAGGCCGTTTGACTGTCCGGTCTAATTAGCATATTACACTATTATTATTATAGAAGATATTTTTTTGCCTCTTACCTATAATAGCATATTGTGGAAATATTAAGCTTAAAATTTTTGGCAGTCAATTTAGAAAAAGTTGATTGCAAACTTTTCCAGATCTATCTGAATCTCTACAGGGTATATGCAACTGTCCATTTCAAGCTCTAATTCTAGTCCTGTGAATTTGAAATGGGTGAACCTACTACCTAAACATTAAGAGAAATAATTGTGTCATAATTACGACTAATGGTAATCTCTTAATGTAAAAAGCATAACCTTTGATTAAGTCAAGCATGGAAAGCATTGACTGTGTTAACGTAATTGATTGTGTTAAACATTAAAACCACTCCTCTCCAGTGTAAAAGTCTCTAAGCAGTGTAAAGGGTGCTTAGCGAGAACAGTAGGGTGAGACTAGATATATTAAAAATATTATTATTAATGTATTTATTATATATTTATCCTATCTATTTACAATCTGAAACCTTACATAACCATTTCTTTTATGCTGTAATGTTAGCCCCAAAATATTACAGCTTGATTAACTCATGCCAGTCCCAACTTTTAAAATCTATTCAAATATCCCACTCATATTTTTACATAGGCACTGCATATTTATTTGTGGTCACAACTGGAAACATTTATTTAATATAAAAAGAGACACAAACTCATTTTAAGTTCCTGTTAGAAATTCAAAGTGCATGATTGCTGTAGCTATATGTAAATAACACACATATTATGGATGCCAAAATCAAATATATGTATTTGGTTGTAGTAGATAATGTTTCCCTCATGGTATCACATTTCCCTTAAATCTTCAGGAGTCTGTAGGCTGCTATATAAAGGTCTGAGTGCTAGGTGAATTTTTTAAATATAAAGATGTACAAAATTGTAGCTACTTGTTTCTATGTGATAGAGACAGAAACTGTGAAATATATTTGGTTGTTCTTGTGGCATTTTAAACAAGCAAAAAAAAATATTAGACTGCCTATAAAGAAACTGTATTTATAAGTTTTATTATTAAATCTGCCACAGCTTTGCTGACTAATAAAATGGAAAATGTGTGCTTTTATAGGTTTATAAAAAGGCAAGCTATAGTTCCATGAAAAATATCTTAAACCGATTGAATACAGGTGGCTACTTGTTTAGACTTTGAAGATGTAAAGGCTTAGTATAGATGTCTGAAAAAGGTAATATGGCACAATAAAAAAAAAATCTTCCTTTCTTTGCTCATCAATCCTTTGGGTATTCCATGTCAAATAAACGCTACAACAATTTATAGTAAAAGTACACAGTGGAAGTGCCAACGTTAACACTCCTTAGGACTGGAGAGCTGCCAGATTTTTCACACCAATATTTAATGTGAACTAAAATGTCTTTTTCATGGAAGTGTGAGAAGGAGCTCGCTTTCCTATATTTGGCAACGCGCTTACGTGAAGTATAAAGTCAAATGCCCGCGATGTTCTCTTTATTTCAGCCATGATAAATCGTGTTCATTTGTTTAAGTGCATGTGGCAGCTTTAGTGTTCCAACTATAAATTTTGGTTGACTTCTATTGACATGCTGTATTAAACTTAAGAAAAACAAATTACACTTCACCCGTTTTAATTGACTAAATGTGTCAAAAACACAGTAAGTATAACACGAAAGGTCAGAGCCGTAGTCTACACTGTAATGGGTGTCATGGCAGGGATCCAACTTTTCTTGTACATTTCATTTTTCATGAAGTTTTAGGACAAGGCATACGTTTAACATTCACTTCCACTTCTCATTTGTACTTCAAAGTTTATCATAGGCTGTGTGACTACCAAGAACACTTTTCTCCGGTGTATTTAAGTTCTCTTCTCATGGACGTGCGTGCCCTGAGAACAACCGATGTTCTCCTGTAAACAGGGCCTTGAGAATGGATTTTGGCATGCTGAAGAACAAAATCCTGATTTATAGATCACGGTAATGCTCCCTGGAAAAGACCTGGTTTACATACATCGTCCTTGCTTCCGTGACCGAACCAACAACCATGTGGTCAGGTGCCGATGACACTTGGCACACTGGATCCCCTGGGGATCTGATGAGAGTGACCAGTTTTAATTCTTTTGCTTTCTGTTCAATGTTTTATATAAATCTTTATTCCTTCTGTAATTTATTTGCTTGAGGCCTGATGATTAAATAATGTAAAGCTCCCTCTCACCTCTCTTTTTCTCCAGAGTTGCCTCTTGGTGTGGTATCTTTCCATCTCCTTTGTCAAAAGTAGCTCCTTTTCCAGCATGCACACGTTAGTTTCCAGGGTGAATTTATGTCTGGAAAAACTAAAAATGGGGCAGGTGTTTGCCAAGTGTTATGTTTTGTATTGGAGAAAACAGGAATTCTAAATCTTAAGGTTTATTCCATTTTCATCACTACTTGTAAGAATCTTATTCCTTAGTACATATTTTACTAATAAGAAACCACAATTTTTATGTTGGCAGCAGTGGGAGACTCTCATTGTCTGTTTGCTCTGATCAATAGGAAGGAAGAATAACAGTCATCGTTACTCAAGAAGCTCAGAGACTGCCTGCTGGAGCCTAATCAGGGGTTTTGATTCTCCTTAAAGAAAGATACTATCTCATTCCACTCCCCTCCCCCCTACCCCAGGAGCTCTCTACTATCATGAAGATTCTCTAAGAGTGAGTCTGATTCTAAATTCTGGATTGGCAAACTTTCTGTAAAGGGCCAGATAGGAAAACTTTTAAGCCTTGACGACCAGATGTTCTCTGTCACAGTTGCTCAACTCTGCCATCGACAGCACAACCATTGACATTATGTAAACGAATGCGTGTGCCTTTGTTTCAATAAATATTTATGGACAATGAAATTTGAATATCATATAAATTTCACATGTCATGAAATAGTCATCTCCTAACTTTCCCCCAACCATTTAAAAATGTAAACAACATTCTTTGCTCGGGGGCTGGACAAAAACAGTGGGCAGGATGAATTTGGCTAGAGGTCCTTAGTATGCCAACCCCTCCTCTAAACTAATATCATTTGTAAAGGCCCAAGAAATTTAGAATGGGGAAGTGTTCTCTAAAAAAATAATGTGCTAGTTTCTTCTTACGTGCAGCATTCTCTTACATACCAGGGTAGTTTCCCTTTCTTCCCTGATTTTTTGGTCAGGTGATAAATATGTTGGCATTCGGAGTCTAATCTGATGGGAATTGGGCATAGCAAACACGGCTGATGCCCTGCTTGTATCTTAGAACTCACCATTTCTAAGCCCATCCACTCTCTGCTTTGTGCAGCACACATGTGAGGCTCCATGCAAAGCTTTCTGTCATTTGGCCTGTGAGTAGGGCACGCTGGGAGTGCTGAGGCATGAAGGTCCCTTGGCAGTCGCTCTTGGTCAATGACTGGTAGAGTTGGAGGGTAAGTACCTCCAGCTTAGCATATCTCTGAGGCATATTTTACATTGACTCCCTGGGCTCCTCAATGGGATTGGAGCTCCAGCTGCTAACAGCTGTAACCTGCTCAGAAACATACCCTTTATTGGCCAATTTCTTTCTCTGTTTCACTTCCCTCCTTCTCTCCTGGTGTTTCTTAGGATTATCTCCCAAATAAAGCACTTGCTTATTAGATTTTCAAGATATGGCATATTCTTAAATTAAAAAAAAACCCCAGCCTTTTGTAAATAATGAAAGGCACTGGCCTAAGTTGTAAATTGTAAGCCCTTGCTTTCTCCCTTTGCATTTAGGCAGAGCTTGCCTCCTGTCTTTTGACTATGGTGGGCTTTTCTCTTCCTCTTTCGTCTTCAGCCAAGGGGCAGACCCCCACAGCTATTGGCCATCTGCATGATTGCTACATGAGGAGCATTCCAAGAAGTGGTGTGACATCTCTCCTCAGGTCACACTGATTATTGTGCTTCGTATAGTATGACACATGGCACATGATACTAGGTTAGAGGGGACATTGTACATCCTCCCCTACATCCTCCATATCCATCCTGTAAACATATAAAAGGCTATCTCTGTGACAGCTCAATCTCTATTTCCTATGGTTAAGTGTAGAGTTGGGATGAATTAAAATCATATGGTCTTTTTGAAATTCAAATCTTTGATAAATTTCACCCTCCATCTGATAAGGGGTTAATATCCAAAATTTATAGAGAACTCATACTATGTACTCAACACCAAAAGAACAAACAATCCAATTAAAAAATGGTCAGAGAACCGCAATAGATACTTCTCTAAAGAGGACATCCAGATGGCCAAAAGACATATGAAAAGATGCTCAATGTCACCAATTGTCAGAGAAATTTGAGTTAAAACCACAATGAACTATCACCTCACACCAGTCAGAATGGCTGTCATCAATAAATCAACAAATGGCAAGTGTTGAACCCTTTGCATTGTTGTTGGGAATGCAGATTGGGGCAGCCAATATGTAAAACAGTATGAAGTTACTTCAAAACATTAAAAATGGAGCTGCCTTATGTCCAAGTGATCCCATTTATGGGTATTTAACAAAGGAAATCCAAAATACTAATTTAAAAGCATATATGCACCACTATGCTTATTGCAGCATTATTTACAACAGCCAAGATATGGAAACAATCCAAGTCTCCACCAATAGATGAGTGGGTAAAAAAAAACTGGTGGTACATATATATATACAATGGAATATTACTTGGTCATAAAAAGAATGAAATCTTATCATTTGCAACAGGGTAGTATGCTAAGTGAAATAAGTCAGTCAGAAAATGGAAAATACCATATGATTTCACTTATATGTGGAATCTAAGAACAAAATGAATAAAACAACAACATTGAAACAGACTCATAGACACAGAGAACAGAGTGATGGTTGCCAGAGAGAAGAGGATTTGGGGGACTGGGTGAAAAAAGTGAAGATATTGAGAAGTACAAATTGAGAGTAACAAAATAGTTATGGAGATATAAAGTACAGCATAGGGCGTATAGTCAATAATATTGTAATAACTATATATGGTGCCAGGTGGGTACCAGAAATATTGGGGGGAACTCTTTGTAAAGTACATGATTGTCTAATCACTATGCCAGTGATGGCGAACCTATGACACGTGTGTCAGAGGTGACATGCGAACTCATTTTTTTGGTTGATTTTTCTTTGTTAAATGGCATTTAAGTATATAAAATAAATATCAAAAATATAAGTCTTTGTTTTACTATGGTTGCAAATATCAAAAAATTTCTATATGTGACACGGCACCAGAGTTAAGTTAGGGTTTTTCAAAATGCTGACACTCCGAGCTCAAAAGGTTCGCCATCACTGCACTATGCTATAATCCTAAAACTAATACAAAATAATGTTGAATATAAACTGTAATTGGAAAGTAAAACAAAACAAAAACATACTGAGAATTAGGAATACATTAGTAATCCTTGAGATCCAGGATTCATTAAAATTGAATTATGACATTACAGAATTTTAAAATGATCTATATTTGGAAGTTAAATTATGACAGATTATAGTCTTACAACAAATCACTACTGTCACATGAAGACAAGATAAATTTGAAGACAAATTAATATAGACAACTATATTCTGTTTAAAGATTTAGGTGCCAAATAGTGCTGTTAACACTCTATACAAAATTCCTGTTACTTCAAAACATTAAAAATGGAGCTGCCCAATGAGTTTTCAAGTTTCCTACTGCTCATCTGAATAATCTTTCAAGATAAAGTTTTTAACCTTATGAATAGGTGTCCACCACCCCAAGTTCACTGCCAATGTCACTCCATCATTCCTTGGGATTCTCAGTTGCACTTCATCATATATCATCACCTTTGAGCCTGCTCTGGGCACCCCATTTCACACGTCATCACTTCTTGCATTCTTTGTGAATGCTCCGCTCCGTTACCGAATTTGTCTCCATTATCCACTATTCATTATTTTCAGACCAAATATAAATTAGTCACACTTTATTGGTATCTAGATTAGTTTCTCCTAATTTATCAAAACAGGAGCTACTCATCTGCACATTATCAAAAAGGAATAAGTTTTCTATGATAAAGTGTGGCCAAGAAGGTATTATCTGCTAGTATATAGTTTCTGGGCTTTATTCCTCTCTATATTGATTCTATAAACCCAAGCAGGCAGCTCATTACCAGGTGTCTTTGTCACATTAACCTGGAAGAAATGAAAATACTTGCTGACTGCCCTGTTGAGGTGTCAGCATTATGAGTTGGTCATGTTGCTCTTGGTGATGTCCAGCTGAGCAGGTTATGACTTTGACTATATTTCAGAGTAGTGAGTGTCATATTTTTCGGTCACCTTCGTTACCTTAAACAGCTAACCAGTCTCCTTCATTTGGATGGACCAATCCAGACTGAAGGTGAACTAATCTGGATCATCTGAAAGAAGATTTATATACAAAATCAAAAGTACTGTTATTGTTTTACTACTGGTTTAAGTAGATTTTCCTGAGTGAATTATTTCCTCAAGTTTTCTTTTTGTTTTGTTTTGTTAATCATCAATAGAGATATTTTCCCCCCATTGATTTTAGGGAGAGTGGGAGACAGGGAGGGAAAAGGAGAGAGAGAGACACACACACATCAATGTCAGAGAGACACATTGATTGGTTGCCTCCCACATGCACCCCGACTGGGGCTGGGGATCAAACCTGCGACCCAGGTACGTGACCTTAATTGGTTCTTGAACCAGCAACCCTTTGATGTGCGGGGCGGTATTCTAATCACTGAACCACACCAGCCAGGGCTATTTCTTCAAATTTTCTAATGCATAGTTGCCAATAATACACTTTATTATATAATAGCAAACATAATATTTTTATTCATAGTCATTACATTTTGTCCATTCAGATTCTCATGTATTGTATGTGAACATAATATTTTTATTCATAGTCATTACATTTTGTCCATTCAGATTCTCATGTATTGTATGTGTAATTTCCCATCTTTGTTAGTATAATGATCTCAAATTAAGGTTTTTCCATCACTCAGTGTCTTAATCTGCTTGGGCTGCTATAACAAAATACTACATCACGACTTAAGCATTTTTCAAAGCCCCACAGTCATTCTACAAAAGTCCACTGTCTTCCAAGAAGGGACCAAAATATCATCTATACTTATTATTTGTTCGGCAAATATTTGAGTCCATTTAATGTGCTAGGCATGGGTGATGGAGATATAAAGATAAGAGACATGGATACATGGTACAGACTGACAGATGTCAGAGGGGAGGTGGGTGAGGCAGACTGGATAAAAGAAGGTGAAGATATTAGCTAAAGAGCATATATGCATAGCCCATGGACACAGGCAACAGTGTGGTGAGGGCCGCAGGGAGGGGAAGGAGGGGTCCGGGTAGAGGTAGGCAAAAGGGAATAGGAAATAGGAGACATCTGTAACTGTGTCAACAATTGAAAGAAAAGGTAAATAAGACACTATTCCCTCTCATGGATGGGGCTACATAGAAATAGTGAAAGTAGTAGTAGTATAAATAATAATAGTTATCATTTATTGAACATGTAAAGTATGACCACTACTGAAATGCAAATATCCCTAACACAATGCTTCTGCCAAGTATTATTTGCTCTGGTTTGCAACAAAGAAACAGACCCAGACCAGTTAATTAACTTGTCTGAGTCACCAGAGAGCAAATGGAGAATTTAGATTGAAACCTTATTCTGATCCCAAGGTCACCATTTTGAAAATACCTGGGTCAAATCATATAGATCATTTAGGAAATTACAAGTAGTTTAGATTTCATTCTGAAGGTGATTGAAAGCTACTAACTCTAAACAGGATATGGCATTCCAGGATTTGGGTTTTAAAGATAAACTTTCGACGATGGTATGGAGAATGGCATGGATGGGGGATGATGCTTGAGGCAAAAGAACACTGCAGAAGTTAAGGTGGAAGACAATGAAGTCCTAATGAAGACATGGCAGTGAGAATGGAAAGAAAGTGAATGAATTTAAGATATACTCAAGAGGAAGTAGGTGCAAGGATAAGTCAACGACAACATCCAAAGTTTTTACTTGAGAAACCAATTAGAAGATGGTGCCATTTTGTGAATAGGAAATACAGAAAAAGGAGATGAGATTAGTTTAAAAATTGCATTAAAAATAGTACAAACTCATC
Source organism: Myotis myotis (assembly GCF_014108235.1). Taxonomy (NCBI): domain Eukaryota; kingdom Metazoa; phylum Chordata; class Mammalia; order Chiroptera; family Vespertilionidae; genus Myotis; species Myotis myotis. The sequence goes on from NW_023416368.1 coordinate 72,224,538, forward strand.
ATAAAAATTAGAGCAGTACAGGAAGGCAAAAAGTAAATGTTAAATATTATCCCAAATCTTAGAATATCAAAATATTTAATATCAACTTTTGGTATACTTAATTCTGAGCATACTTCTATAGGAAAATATATAGACAGAAAGACAGATAACTTATAGGATTTAATCAAAGTTAAGACATATATTATATGTCAATAGTGATTCTGGTTTTATAACTACACATTACATCTCTAAACCATATCTTATGGGTTCAAGTTCAGTTTTTAATGTGCTGAATTTGAAGCATTTATGGGACACCCATATGGACTTGTCCTTTAGTTAGATGCACTTGTGGTCTTGGAGCCACAGTGAGAGGAGGGCTAGAGATGTTGATTTAGGAAATGTTATTGTACAGGTAGAAGCTGAAACCCTAAAGAGGTACAACTGGGTTAGCATGCAGAATGCATGAGGCCGGAGGACAGACAGAGCCTTGGAGGGTACTCGGGTATTTGAAAAGTGGGAGAAGTAGGAGATGAGTCTTCAAAAGTATTTAACTAGGTAGAAGAAAAACAAAGAGATATGTTATTATAAAAGAGAGGAGAGAAAAGGGCCTGAAAAAGTTGTCCATATTGTCAAGAGTCATGGAACAATCACGTTAAGACAGGGTGGGCAATTATCCATTGGCTATAGCAATTTAGGAATAGCATGAACAGCAATTTGGTCTCATCAAGAACAGTTTTTGTAGAGTGAAGCAGAAAAACTAAATTACAGTGAGCGAAGAAGTGGGAAGCAAAGACTATTCTTAATAAATTTGGTGGTGAGGGTCAGAGAAAGCTAAGGAAATTGGGCAAAAGACACACAAGGTTTAGAGAAAGCTTGTTTTTCACATGGGAGAGGCTAGAATATATTACATAGAGTGAGTAAAATCCAAAAGAGAGGAAGAAGCTGAACCAAAGGGGAAAGCAGAGCTGATTGGTGGAGCAGGGACTTGAGGAGGTCAAAGATGGGTTGCACAACTAGCTTTGGGCGGGAGGCAAAATATCTCATTCTCTGTGATAGAGCTGGTGTAGGTGTGTAGATATACTTACACAGCAAAACAGGGCTTTAAGAGTTTTTCCTAAATGATTTGTGTTAAGAAGAGAATAAGATAGTCTGCTGCAAATAATATAGATGGGGTTTGAAAAAGGAGTTGGAGAAAGAGTAAATGTAAATAGTGAAGTTATTTGCAGTAATGAGGAAAGTGCAGACTAGAGATACATAAAGGACTGCTGATTGGCTCCAAGGAGTTGGAAAACATATTTCTCCCTGGTGCCAGGTTTCGTGGCTGTGTGATTTTCCCCACGGAACTGAGATGTAGAAGTGGAGTAGATCAATGGTTAGATTGATTGAAGGATTTTCAATCCTTATGCTTTGGAAGGGAGACTGACAGTCAAGGCAAATAGATGTTAATGAGAGAATATTTGAAGGGGTAGGCCACGAGACTTAGTCCAGACACAAGAGAGAAAGGGAGGGAGGAAAGGCAGGCCCTCTGAGGTTGACTGCAGATATCAGTGAAAGTAAGAGAGTGAGGAATCTGTGAAGAGCAGAAGTTGTGACTGGGATGTGATGTTTTTGATTTAAGAGATGGAATGCTTTCCATTGAAATGAGACATTTAAAACAGCCAACAGCAATTTGCATATTTTTCCTGAGGGGAACACAGTAACTGAGAATTCCACTGTTGAATGCAAACACACCAGCTGTGGTAGGCACACAACCAGAACTACATGTCTGCATAGTGAAGACAACAGCTTTCTTCCAGGCTATCAGTTCTACAGAAAACAGTCCTCTTAGGGTTAGAGAGATCGAGTTCCATGTGGGGTGATGGAGATGGAATGAAGGTCCATCAGCCTAAATCTACTGCAGCTAATCTCAAACTCATTTTTACTTTCAAACTAAAGCGATTGTGTGAAATGATTTTTTGAGCACCTTCATTATTATATTATTTGATAAGCATTGTAATCTCTGCCCCATTAGACTGTGCTTTCATCTGTGGCATGGGTTGCATCTTATTTACCTTTGTACCCCCAGTGCTTAGCAGCGTCAGTAATGTAAACAGAGAGAAGCAGGAGCACCTCATCAACTTACTACATTTTGAGCAACTGACTGTCCTTTTTGATCACTGCTTTCCATATTTGACTTACTCCCCAAAGACAAACATGGCACATAGTAGGTGCATAATAAGTATTTATTGTCAATTGATTATAAAATAGCACCCGTCCTTGCTTGTAGGATTTTGGATATTGCTTTGTTGTTGTTTATGTAAACTGCATTTATAGAGCTATATTTAGACAGACTTGTTTACTTTTCTTAGTTCTGACAAGTTGTTTGAAAATGTACTTTCGAAATACTGCTTATGCATCTTGTTGAAGGTACTTATCACACAATTCTGATGATGATAGAATGGTTTCAACAGTAGTGTAATATCTCTATACATTGCATAGATTCTATTAGAGATCTAGGATGCTTTCCGATTAGTGGATGTTCACTGAGAACTCTCCTGAAAATGTGGTACCCACTGTCTACAAGCACAAATCTACTTAACAAAGTGGAAGATTGAGCCCCTAGCTTAGTTCTCTCTCTCTCTCTCTCTCTCTCTCTCTCTCTCTCTCTCTCTCTCTCTCTCTCTTTCTTTCTTTTTTCTTGACTGGCTCTCTATCAGACAGTGTCATTGGATAATTGCTCAAACAGCTCAAGTGTGGTTTGGGTAAATCAGCAAGGCTGGGGAATCATTTGCCTGACATAAGATGGAAAAAATTTTGCCATTTAAAAAAGGTGAAAAAGTCATTTTAATCACAGGAACACTTGTGTACTGGAAACTGGAATGACTAGCTTCTTTCAGGCGCACAGTAAATGTCAGAACTTTTTAGGATGTTTGGCTGCAACCTGTGCCATAGTCTTCAAGATTCTCTGTTCCATTCTCACTTTTAAGGGGTACTGCTCTTGTCATCTTTGACAAGAAGTGGTCAACTTCCCTTCCCTTCCCTTCCCTTCCCTTCCCTTCCCTTCCCTTCCCTTCCCTTCCCTTCCCTTCCCTTCCCTTCCCTTCCCTTCCCTTCCCTTCCCTCCCCTCCCCTCCCCTCCCCTCCCCTCCCCCCCCCCCCCCCCCCCCCCCCTCCCCTCCCCTCCCCTCCCCTTCCCTTCCCTTCCCTCCCCTCCCCTCCCCTCCCCTCCCTTCCCCTCCCCTCCCCTCCCTTCCCCTCCCCTCCCTTCCCTTCCCTTCCCTTCCCTTCCCTTCCCTTCCCTTCCCTTCCCTTCCCTTCCCTTCCCTTCCCTTCCCTTCCCTTTCTTACTATCTATCATCCCTCCCCTCCCTTCCCTTCCTTCCTATCTATCACCTATCACCCACAGAAGTTTGGAATATTTAGCCCTTAGAATCAGTGATGATGAACCTATGACACACGTGTCAGAGGTGACACGTGAACTCATTTTTTTGGTTGATTTTTCTTTGTTAAATGGCATTTAAATATATAAAATAAATATCAAAAATATAAGTCTTTGTTTTACTATGGTTGCAAATATCAAAAAATTTCTATATGTGACACGGCACCAGAGTTAAGTTAGGGTTTTTCAAAATGCTGACACGCCGAGCTCAAAAGGTTCACCATCACTGCCCTAGATGTTTCTTATAAATAGTCATAAAATTCCACTTAACACAAAAAGAGACTATGAGGCTGTAAACATTAATTAAATTGTGAACCCAAGTGAAAGCATTTCTATATTAAATGGCCATCAGAAATAACCACATTCTAGTAAGAGCAGCTTAAATCTTGATTTTTGGCTACAGAATTATAAATCCTAATAAGGGAAGAGGCTCAGGCTTAGGGATGAGACAACGCCATTTGTAACAAACCAAGACAAACTGTTTCTCTGAAATGTGGGTCAAAACATCATTGTTGGTTTCTTGAAAATGCCATCAATGCAGGTAGATCACTTTAAACTTATAAGTAGTACACAGAAGGAATAGTCTCATGGAAAAGAAATATAAATCTAGAGCACTTTAATTAGTTGTTTTCACCTTTGACTCAAGAATCAATATTTACATGGTGAGATATATTTTTTATAAAATGTCACAAAGTAAAACTGTCAGTGTCAATTAAAATTTTCTCAATTTCTGAAGCAACTGCTTGCTTCCTTTTTTGAAGTTAAAGGCTTTTCAAGAAAGATTAAAATAAGTATGCAGTCCCAGCCAGTTGTTACTGTAATCCTTCTGAAAGATTAGCCAGTAACAATTGTTTTAACTCCTGATTGCTCATATTGTTGACAAGACTTTTCCAAATCCTCCTGGGAATAAAACACAGGAAAAGGGGGACATAATGCCTGTTGTTCCTACAATTCATTTAGACAATCTGCTTTCCTTTCCTCAGATTTGATTCACACACATTTTCCTGATGTGTCAGAAATCTGGGCACTCCTCATGGCTCTGGCTTTACCTCTGAGTGAATTATTTTTGGGTCAATTTTCCCCATGTCTGCTCCTGGATTTTCATTTGAATCAAAAGCAAGCTTTGAATTCACTTTTGATGTTGCCAACCACAGGTTTCGAATAACCCACCTCTTCTCGAACTCTTCTCTCTTTCCTCGCCCAAGGAACCTATTTTTAAAAAATATATTTTTTATTGATTTCAGAGAGGAAGGGAGGAGAGATAGAAACATCAATAATAAGAGAGAATCATTGGTTGGCTGCCTCCTGCACACCCCCTACTGGGGATCGAGCCCACAACCCAGGCATGGCCCTTGATTGGAATCAAACCCAGGACCCTTCAGTCCGCAGGCCGATGCTCTATCCACTAAGCCAAACCGGTGAGGGCCAACCTAAGTTTTTAAAGTAAGCTGCTGAAGTGAAGAGGCTTATCTGTCTACCTAGGTGTTAGGTGAAGTAGACAATAATGAAGGAAGAAACTAGTTGCTCGATTTGTTGGAGCAGTAAGTTAATTAAGTAAAAATATTTTATCCTCACCTATTATTAAGGGGACCCTTATTTTTTCTTATACCATCGATGAGGAAACTGAGGTGTACACAGGTTAAGCAATCTGCTCGGATCACACAGTTAGGCACCAGCGGCACAGAGACCTGACCTCAGGTCTGTGCCATTTTGAGGACTGTTTATCTCTCTCTCTCTTTATTATTATTGATTTTAGAAAGGGAGGGAGAGGAAGAGGGAGATAGAAACATCAATGATGAGAATCATTGATTGGCTGCCTCCTGCATACCCCCCACTGGGGATTGTGCCTGCAACCGGGCATGTGTCCTTGGCCGAAGTCAACCCCGGACCCTTCAGTCTGCAGGCCCACCCTCTATCCACTGAGACAAACCATCTAGGGCAGGACGGTTTATCTCTCTCTTTTTTTTTTTTTTTAATATATTTTATTGATTTTCTACAGAAAGGAAGGGAGAGAGACAGAGAGTTAGAAACATCGATGAGAGAGAAACATCGATCAGCTGCCTCCTGCACATCTCCCACTGGGGATATGCCCGCAACCCAGGTACATGCCCTTGACCGGAATCGAACCCGGGACCCCCCAGTCCGCAGGCCGACGCTCTATCCACTGAGCCAAACCGGTTTTGGCATATCTCTTAACTACTGTATTACACCAACCCATCCAACTGTTTAGAAGCATCTGCAATAGATAATACAAATAACTTTTTTATGGGAACAACTCAAAGCTCAGCTTATATGAATGTTGGGTCTGTAGTCCTGCCATGTTTAGTACTTACAATGATGTCCAAATGCCTTTGTTGTGTCCAGAGAGACAAGTATTGGTTCCCAGGGGTGGGATGTGGGCGGTGGGGTGGGGAAGAGTAAACTCTGGAAAACCAATTTATATTTAAAAGAGCCCAAAGAGATTGATGTATAAAATGGAAGTTCAAATTATGTCTGTAAAGAGAAATATATACCTATAGAATTACAAATTTGAAAATTTGATCGTTTGGAGAGAGTTTTCCTTTTAAGTAGGTAGATTTTTTAAAGAGATCCATGAATATATTAGAAAGTTCCTATAATCAGAAAAAAATGTTCCTGCTGGATTTTTTTTTTTAAAAAAACTGCGGTAGCTGAGTGATTGTTATAGGCTGAATTGTATCTCCCGAAATCCACGGCATCTCAGAATGTGACTGTACGTGGAGACAGGACCTTTAAAGAGGTAATTAATGTAAACTAAGGTCATAGGGGTGGGCACTGGTCCAATATGCCTGGCGTCCTTGTAAGAAGAGATTAGGACACAGACCTGTGCTCGCACAGAGGAAAGACCGCGTGGGGCTCAATGAGAAGGTGGCCCTGTGTGAGCCAACGGGAGGCCTCCGAGGAGACCAAATCTGTGTACACCTTGACGCTGGGCTTCCAGCCTCCAGAACTGTGAGGAAACAAACTTCTGTTGTTCAAACCATTCAGTCTGTTATGACAGCTCTAGCAAGCTTACACAATTAAAATATTTCATTGTAGAAGTATTTCCATTTCACTAATCAATATTGGTTATGAAAATTCAGAGTTTCCTCTCTAAACAGTCCTGAGATATTCTGAATGAATTTTAATCTATTTCCTAGATTCTGTCTTTATCTGTCCTTTGCATTTTCTTCACTAATAAACCATATTATTTCTTATTACCTTGATTAGATCTGGTAAAATTCTAGATCAGCACTGAACAAGTAAAACACAATGTGAACCATTAAAGTTCACATTATTAAAGTTTCTAGAGCCACATTAAAAAATGAAAAGAAAAACAGGTGAGTTTAATTTTAATAATATATTACATATATTAATATACTAGAGGTCCAGTGCACGAAAATTTGTGCATGGCGGCGGGGAGGGGGGTCCTTCAGCCTGGCCTGTGCCCTCTCACAGTCTGGGAGGCCCCCCTGCATCGCCCCTCCACTGCTGCTGCTCTCTGTAGCTCCCATCACCATCCCCTCCCTCTGCCCGCTGGCACACGCCAGCCACCCTGGCCCTGCCCACGGGTCATTCAGCTGTTTGGTCAATTTGCATATTATGCTTTTATTATATAGGATACTGTCTTATAGATAAATATTGTATATGACATGTCCAAAGTAGGATAATTTCAACATGTAGTCAATATAAAGTTATTAATGAGAAAATTTTCATATTAAGTCTTCAAACCATAACGTTTATTTTATTTGTAGAGCAAATAGCATTTTGGCCCAGTCACATTTCAGATGTTCCACAATTAGTACAGCTGGTGAATGGGATGGCTTCAGACCTATTGTAGAGAATTTATTTATTTATTTAGAGTGTGGGCTTTGAGACAGACCAGGGCGCATATCTGTCTTCTCCCTTTTACATGCTCTGGGCAAGTGTTTAGCTACTGTGAGCTTAGTTCTACTTCTTTACCCATAAAATAGAAATGAATAATGCCTATTTTTATGTTGGTACATACATGAAAAGTAGAGACTCTTTTTATCTCTCTCTCTATAAATATCTATCTATCTATCATCTATCTATGAAACTGAAGAATACTAGTATTGTGGGTATACCATAAATGCTAGCTGCTATTAGTATCCTCTTTTATGCTTTTAATTTTTTAAAAATATTTTTTTTATTGATTTCAGAGAGGAAAATAGAGGGAGAGAGAGATAGAAACATCAATGATGAGAGAGAATTTTTGATCGGCTGCCTCTTGCATGCCTCCTACTGGGGATCAAACTGGAAGCCAGGCATGTGCTCTTTCCAGGAATCAAACGGTGACCTCTTGGTTCATAGGTCAATGCTCAACCAGTGAGCTATGCCGGCAGGGCTAAATTTTTAAATTGAATTTATTGGGGTGGCATTGGTTCACAAAATTATATAGGTTTCAGATGTACAATTCTATAATACATCATCTGTATATTGTATTGTGTGTTCACCACCTCAAGTCAATTCTCCTTCCATTTCTATTTATTGCAGAGAATTTAAAAGACATCTTCCTCCATCAGTACTGTATTTGCACATCTTTTTAAGGCAGCACGTCTGCAGATGGCTGAGGTTACCTGTAGTATGTTCATTATTTGAAGTTTCAATTTAAAACATGATATGCTTTTAACCGAGAGCATAAACTTTATTAGCTCAGTGTCATTGTAAGTACAGATTCTTGATCGACAAAGAGATAGTCACTACTAAAGTTTCAACCAGGTAAAATTTTCTACCAGAACCATTCCATTTTCTTCAATAGATATTTATGAATTTCCTGCTACATGCAAGGCACGAAGAGGGAAATATGTGTAAGATAATTTATTTTCAAGTTGAATTATCTTAAATATTGAAAATCTCTAAAATGACAAAATGCTTTCATTTATTGGTTTGTTACTATGTACTGACATATGTAATCTCATTTATCCTTTAACTAGAGGCCTGATGCACAAAATTCATGCAAGAATAGGCCTTTCTTCCCCCTGCTGCCGGCACTGGCTTCCCTCTGGCAACTGGGACCTGGGCAGCCCCGGCTTCATCCAGAAGGTCCTCTGGAAGAATGTCTGGTCTAATTAGCATATTACACTTTTAATATTATAGATAATCTTATGAGCTTTATAAAAATGAGAAAATTGAAGCTTATAGATTTTAAGCAAATTTCCCAAGATCACATTGTTCAAAATTGGTAGTGGTGAAATCTCTCATCCATGTTTGTTTGATTTTAAAGGATTTGTACTACAGTTTATTCAATTTTGCAGAAACCATTAAGCCTAGTTCTCAAGAGTATGGATTTTGGAGTAGGCCAGACTCAAGTTCAAGTTCCAGCTTTTCTACTTACTAGTCTATCCTTTTTTTTTTTTTTTTTTCCCCTTACTTATATTCTAGAAGCATGTCTTCTCATTTAGAAAACGGGCATTGTGATGCTTCCTATCTCTTAGGGTTGTATAAGGACTGAGTGAGCTAATTTAGGAAAAGCACATCGTGCAAGGCTTATACTAATGACTCACCGTTGTGAGCTGCTTGTTCTTTTTTATCATAAGCAGTGATGGGCCTGGTGTATTTGAACGCTTTCAATTTACAGGAATTTTTTTGACTACTTAATATAGCAGAATACATTTTTTATACATTAAATATGATTAAGCAGAGAAGCCTGAAGTACTTTTCCATAATTAACTCCGCAAACCATATTCAAGAATGAGAACAGCTTTCAGAAGCAGATCTGACATTCACCAACAGCTACAGGAGAGGACAGCGCTGATGTCTTTTCTACCTAGGAACGAACAGTTTTATCCTTCAGAGGGGTGACCTTGATTTCTCTCTGAAAGATACCTGAATTCTAGCCAATGCTGCCTTCGGATCTGACACACCACCTGACCCATTGAAAAGGAGATAGACGAATAAGGTTTTTCGAAGGTCACATCTAAGCCATTCAAAGTCCCGTCCCCCCCCCCCCCCCCCCCCCAGCGCTCCCCATGGCTTTGCTATGGCTGAAGATTGCATTAAGGCAATTGGAACAAAATATAAATGAACCAATGAACAGAACAGAAATAGAGAAAGAAAGAGGAAAAAAGAAAAGAGCTTCTGTCTAGGGTTCAAATGCTCCCACTCGTCAGTTAGTCTTAACCCTTTTGATAATTACATTATGTGCAGCAGCAAAGAAACTAAAGGGGATAAAGGTCTTAGGAGTTATATTGATAAACTATGTGTGGTGCTCAAAAATGGCATGGAATATCTTGTTCAAGCTGTAAAAATATATTAGCATGTCATGTTATCTTCATAAATTCTTCTCACACATAGGGTGGGTGGAGTCCCCAAATCCCAAGGCACATTACCAATTCGGCTGGTCACTGCAATTCATCAATTGTTTTGTCACATATTTGCAGGCTCACAGTTGGGACTGAGGTATTATGATTCTAGAGGGTTTGATAATAGGTGAATTATTAGCTGTTGGGGACAGATTTGTTTCTGAGCCTTTCTGTGGCCGTCTCTTATATAGGAAGGCAATCATTCTCATGGAATGTGCCCCCTCAGACTTAAAGAGATTTCGAATATAGCTTGTAATTTTTTTCCTAGTAAAATTTCATTAGTGGTTAATTATGACTGGTAGAGCTTTCCGGAAGTTCACCAAGTGTGTTGAGAGTTCAAACATGTCAAATTTTAAACAATCTCCTGAAGGGACGACTCTGTGTAATCTATGCCACCGTGTTTACACACATTGTGTACAGTCCGTCTATGTGTTATTGCATGTTGAACTTGTGAGTTTAACCTTTTTGGAAAATAAAATCTTTTAGAATTTATTTTTTCGTAGGCTGAGCAATTTTATTCTTTGTTTTTTTGAGTATTTGTCTAGTGCTGTATGATTTTGGGGGAGAAATAATTCATTCCAAGGAATCTTTAAATAGCATCAAACTTTGATAAAGATGCAAGAAGTTAAATGTTTTTTGTGGGTGTTGAAAATCAGGCCAAATATACCCATAGTGTACTTAATCCTAGTCATTCCTAGCTAGAAACTTACCAAAGAAGCCAAATCATATCTATGGCAGATTAAGCATTATCCATTTCTCTTCTAAAGGTGCACATTTATGGAAACAGAGAGGAGATAAAACATGTAAATAATGTAATAAACTTCTCAATAAATTCTTCTCAAAATTTCAAGTTTCTACTAGAGAAGGGTAACTTGACATTAAAATAGGTACTTTGGTCCATAAATTGTCATTAACTCCAAAATTAACTTGCCTATTAAAATATTATTAATTGCTTGTATTTTTTTCCAGTGAGGGAGGGAGGATATGCAAATAAGGAAAGGTGTCCAAATAGCCAATACAAAATACAGTTATATTAAATAATTAATTAAACACATTATTTAATTATTAAGCACATAAATAAAAATCAGATAAACACAAGATTTACATTATGCTGAATTTAAAGTTTTTGCTAGGACTACAACTCTGTAAGAACTGTGTGCTGTTTTCCTGGAGACTGGGTTTGCAATTTCCTAACTGGAAAATATAGAAGGAGAAATGACAAAAATTTAAAAATGGAAAAAATGGTCACCTTGGCAACAGAACTTCCAAATGGAGTTCATGTACAGCAAACATTTTAGAAACCGGGGTAGATTTAAAATATTACTAAAGAGTTTTTGCTGTGTTGGGATGGAAACATTTTTGGGGGTGAGGGACATTTCTGTCTCATCAAGGAATTATCTGGCTGAATTATCTAGGATGCGATTCAGAGCCTGAAAAAAATTGATTCTATGCTATAAAGGGCTCATAATTAAAATGGGGTATGTCATGGACACTATATACCCACCCAGAAATTATATGAGTTGTTTCTGATAAGTTGCTGTGATCCCCTCTGTCAGCCCTAAATGCCACTTTAGAGAGCCTTAACCTAGGGCAGACTCAGTTCTAGATGTTCTAGTATAAAGTGCATTATGGAGGATACAAAAGAAATCTAAGCCATAGACTCAATATTCTAGGAATTTATAGTCTATTTTGGGAAAGTAGCACTCACTCATAGGAGTAGAGAGAGGGAGAAGACCAGTGTGGCCTTGAGGTACTAGGGAATGATTTCACAGAGAGAGGAAATTATCAGGGAGGTCGATAACGTACATAGGCTTATGCTGGGAGCTGGATAGATGTGGAGGTTGAGATACATCTGGCACGAGGAGTTAGATAGCCCTTCTTCCTCTTCTTTATTTGTTTAACTCAGTCACTCACTGAACACATGTTTCACCATGGGCCAGGGGCCTCGCTAAAGTGCTGAGAACAAAGAACATAGTTACTGCCTTCGTGAAGTTTAAGGTCTACAGGGCAGCAGGCACTAAACAAATGGTGGTGAGCTGTAGTAAAGAAAAGCAAGGTGCCATGAGAAAGATTATGGGCTGGGAAATGCAGATCTGAAGAAGGAAGATTTAAGCTGAGATTCAAAGGATATGCTTATCTCTCTATAAAAAACCCTAATGTGCAAATAGACCAAACAGTGGAACAACCAAACAACCAAACAATTGAACAACCGGTCGCTATGATGTGCGCTGACCACCAGGGGGCGTGCGCGGAACATGGCGGGCGTCAGCAGCAGGTGGCAGAACATGAAACATGGCTGGCGTCAGCCACGGCAGGATGGTGGAGCAGGTGAGCAGGGGCGCCAGACCAAGGCGGGGTGCCCGTTGCTGTCATCGGGACAAGCCTCTGGTGGTTACTGAAAATTCTTTGCCCCCGTGTACCACTGTCCCACTTGGTGCTCATACCTGCTGCCAGTGCTGGCCCCACTTGCACCCGCTGCTGGTACTGTCAGTGGGTGGGAGCGGCAGCTGCCAGACCTGATCGCCCCTCAGGTCTTCTCCACCTCCCTCTGCTCCTGAGGGGCGAGTGGGGCTGGCCGCTGCCTCTTGCAACTGCTGCCAGCGCTGGTCCCACTCGCACCCGCAGCCTGTGCCAGAGCTGCCGCTTGCACCTGCTGCTGGTGCCCAGTGCTGGTCCCAAACGCTCGGCGCAGTCAGTGGATGTGAGCAGAGGCTGCTAGCCCTGATTGTCCCTGAGGGCTTCTCCACCTCCCTTGGCTCCTGAGGGGTGATTGGGGCAGCAGCTGCCACTTGCACCCACTGACGGTGCTGACCCCCTCGCACCTGCTGCTGGCGCTGGCCCCAATGGTTCAGTGCCATCAGTGGGTGCAAGCGGGGCTGGTGCCATTAGCACATGGGAGCAGCAGGAGCAGGGCTGCTGGCAGACAGGTGACTGGGGTCTGCAGTGGGAAGGGCTGGGTAGGGGCATAGAGGATGGGCTGAGACCCGCCCCTGTGCCCACCGCATCCTTGTGGCCCACAGTTCCTTTCAAGGTGCACGAATTCGTGCACTGGGCCCCTAGTTAAAATATAAAGACACACATACGATATACTAAAATCATATGGAATTCTCTACCAAATTGCTCTTTCATAATTATGTGTCTGTTAAATAAAATAAATATTTAGGACATGCTCATTTAATTCAGCAAGTGTATCAGTCAGAAGCCCAGCAAGAATTAGATGCTGCCTGCAAAATTAAGAACTTGGGCTTAATAAGTTTTATAAAGTGGTGGTGACAGTGTAAGGAAATGACAAGGGCTGTCACAATCTCTAGACTCAAGGGACAAGGCAGCAGGCATGGTTACCAAAAGTCAGAAGGACAAAGTAGGAGAGAGAGAGAGGCAGTATTGCCTTGGGAAGAGTTGAGGGACATACAGCCTGAAGTGCCCTCCCAATTTGGGAGTCAGGGGGATAAATTTTCAGATCTCACTCTCCTTTTCCTTGTCTCCCGATGGAACACCCCTTTGGCTCTACCCAATTAGAAGTCAGAGGGTGATGTGTTCCACACAGGCCAGACTCCCAGTGCAGAAATCACTGTCTGGAAGGTGGAGCATAGATCTTGGGGGGAAACAGACAATATCCCACATACCAAGTCTATTCAAAGCACCTACTCTGGGCAAAAGAGATGTGGGAGGCAAAAGAAATGAAAGCCTAGTGAAAATATTGGTAAGATTTGTTTTGTTTTAACTCATGTATGGTAGGAGTGGTGTGATCTGACAGAATAAAAAAAAATATGGCTGCCTCGATACTATGCTAGTAGCCCTTTCTTCTAAGATTTCTCCTATTTGGTAATTCACACTTGGCTCCTAGTGGCTGTGTTTTCTCCACGCTGTATGTTATGGCAGTGTCACGGGGAGTGCCGCAGCCAGAAATAATCTCACAACCGGGCATGCACAGCCAGACTTACGCAGGCACGTACAACACCTTCTCACAACGCCATGCTGTCTTGAGAAGATGGCTCTGCTCTTTCTTAGTGTGGCTTTGCAATTTCTTTTCTCAGCAAGGCTGGGGATGTAGAAACGAGGGGAGACGGAAACTGAAGTGTGCTGGCAATACTAGCTGACGTTTGAACACTGGGATTCCTGTTCAGAGGAAGGAATGGCTGTATTTACCAAATAACCCCAACTCCCCTTTCTGCCTTCGTTTCAAATTCTGCAGGAATAAGACAGCTCGGAAAATTTACGAGCCATAACTCGCTCTTCGTTACTTGGTCACAGGGTAAGCAATGAGCACCCACGCCTAAGGGTCACCTGCGGGTCTGGACATCTTTGTAATTTTATAGGGAAGTTCATTGGCTGCAGGAGGAGTGATGAGGTGCTGAGAGGCCACGCAGTCACCAGGGAGGCTGCTAAATAGTTTTGTTAATAATAAGGATATACTTGTGTACAGAGGTCTTCAGTTACAACATTTTCCCCAAACGTGAGAATCTAAGTTAATTCTTACAGTGGCCCCATGAGTTGGGTAGGGCAGGCCTCACGGACTCCCAATTCAGATGAGAAATTGAGTCTCAGAGGCCAACTGACCTGCCAGGGTCCCGGTGGCTGAGAAGTAGCAGAGGTTCTGGAAACTAATGCCAATTTTCAAAAAAAGTTTCCAAAGGATTTCAGAGCAGAGAATATCTAGGCCTCTTACTGTTCTCAGAAAATTTGAGTGTGGGGATAATCAAGAGATTCTTTTTCACTGAGTTTTGTTTGTAAATTTGTCCAATGAAATAAACAACTGTGGTTGGATGTAAAATTATACTCTGAAATAATTTTCAAATACCACTTTCCTTGTTTTTCCCCCCTACACAGAATACTAGTAGCAGGACTGGAAGCTATTTGAGGACAGTATCCATCCTGTGTCTTTCTTCTATGTCGCAAGTGCTTGGTAAAATGAGGACTCACTGTGGTGTTTTGAATAAAAGAGTTCCATGACCTGACTTAGAGTTTTAAAATGGCTCCTTAGGCCACTACGTTGAGAACAGACATAGGGGTAAGTTAAAAGCAGGGGAATACACTTATGAAGTGATTGCACTCATCAAAGTGAGGGATGAGGACAGTGTTTTGGACAAAAGTGGTTGCAGAGGAGGCGGTAACACATATTGAACTTGGATATATTTTGAAAGCAGAGCCAACAGGATTTCCTGGCCGTTCAGACATGGGTTCTGAGAGAAAGAGAGGAGAGGATTAACACAAGTGTTCTGGCCTTAGCAACTGGAAGGAAGGAGGTGCCATCAATGAAAATGGGGAAGAATGAGGTGACGCCATTTGGAGGGAAGATCAAGAGTTCAGTTTTGGAAATGTTGAGCTTGAGGTGCCTATTACACATCTGTCTTAGTTTTTTCCCCCCCTGTGTAACGAATTACCAGAAGTGTGGTGGCTTAAAATAACACCCATGTATGAGTTCACAGTTCTGTAGGTCAGAAGTCATGGCTGGGTTCTCAGTTCAGGTTTCTCAAGGCTGAAGTCCAAGTGTCCATCAGGGGTCTTGCCTGCAGGCTGTGGGGAACAATACGCTTCTAGGCTCATTTAAGTTGTTAGCAGGATTCAGTTTCTTGTGGTTGTAGGACTGAGATCCTTGTTTCTTGCTGACAGTCAGGTGCGAGCCATTCTCAGCATCTAGAGGCCACTCTGAGGTCCTTGCTCCAAGGCCTGTTCCATTGTCTACAATGGAACGCGTCCTTATTTCCTTAGGCTGAATTTGTCTCTCTGACTCACTTTTCTGAGACGAAATGAAGAAAACACTGTTTTTAAAGGGCTCATGTGATTAGGTCAGGCCCACCTGGACATGTAGTCATGGATATGCAGTCTTACCATGAATAATATTATATAGCTTTTCTTCTTTCCATGGGTTTGCTTTGTTTTTCACTTGCTAGTACCTTACCATAGATACTTAGTTCATCAATTTTGAGACTTTCAACATTTTTCTGTAGCTGTTAGTGTAGTAAGATCAGAAAAAGAAATTAGAGGCATAAGGAGAAATAATACTGTCATTATTTATAGATAGCTATATAGAAACTATAAGAATATTTAAGTAAATTATTGAAGATAAGAAAGGTATACACTGATTCAATTAGACTGCTTAAGAAGAAAACAAGGGAATAGTGAATGTGGGATTCAGTGGGGAGGCAGGAGGTGAGAGAGGAGACTATATGGCTAGATGTAAATTGTTATCAGGGTGCTAGCTTATGTTTTTAATGATGATTTCTTGAATGCTTATCACATTATTAAAAATTCTAACTAAATAATAAGGCAACTAAATAAAGGTAAGCCAAGCCTGGACCAATAATGAATGTATGTTATGAATTAAGAATTTTGATTACTCTAATTCTGTGTATGTTAAGCACAAATGGAAAAATAAAAATATATATTTACAGTTACTATGTGTTTATCACTTTACTATATATGAAATGCTTTCACACCTATACCTAATCTCAATAAACAATTAAAATATCTAATTTAATTCTCACAATGATTCTGTGAAGTAGAGCTTTACCCTCAATTTCCAGTAAATTGAGATCCAGGAATATTAAATAACTGCCACATTGCTCACAGGTAGCATTATTAGAACTTGAGCCCAGGTGTTATCCTAAACTTCACACCAAACATTATGTATAACAATGTTTTCCAAATCGGTCCAACTCTACTGCCTGAGCAGTCATGCACTTATTAGCTGTATCATTGATTTAGATACAATTTTTGTAGAACAGATCACATTCAGCTTAGCACAGTATTACACGTCATTAAAAAAATTTTAGTGCATGTTGTTTTTTTTCTCTCCAGTCAGTGTCTGAGATGTCTGCCGACAGGCAGTCATGCCTTTTGTATTGGGAGCAATACTTTTTGTTGAATGAAACATCTTATTCATTCATTCAACCATCACTTAATCATCATTCACTGTAAGCCAGAGGCTGTGCTAAACACTGACATATGAGAATTCATTTTTTATTTATTAATTTAACACACATTTGTGTTTACCATTTGCCAGGTGCTTGAGATACAGATATAAATAAATTACATTTCTAGTTTCATGGACCTTACATCTTAGTAGGGAAAGCAGATAATAAAGAAATAAATAACAAATATGCATATATTATCAAGTAGTGACGAGGGCTATGAGGACAATAAAGCAAAGTAAAGCGATAGGGGTAATAGAGTGTGAGTGTGGGGGTATTTGAGAGGATGATCGTGAGAAAAGGTCATTTTAAGGAGATGGCATTGGAGTAGTGACTTGAGTGAAGTGAAGGGATGAACCAACATCTGAGAGAAGAGAGTCCTTGGCAGGGGGAAGAAAAAGTCCAAAAGCCTGAGAAGGAGATGCCCTTAGCATAATAACCCAACACTGCAAGAAAGTAAACTGTGGCTCGAAGGCCCTGAGTGACAGGGAGGGCTCAGTGGAGATGGGGTCAGAGGGAGGCAGGCGATTGAATTCCATATGCGATGGGAAGACAATAGAAGGTTTTGAATGGGGAACTACATGGTCTGATTTATGGTGAACAAGACAATTAAAAAGACCCTAAAATGCACTAAAGAAATGTAAAATCTGTTATTCAAAATTCCTCTATACAAACATTCACAGATGGTTTTATTAAACTATAACATTAAAAAGAGAAATTTACTAAAATTTAAAAAATTCCCCTCTATGTGTATGGTCTATGTAGGGTGTATATACAGTATACTAGTATGAGGTTAATTGTGGGAAATGGCAAATAGCAAATTTAAATGGAAAATTATAGTCCTAAAAGTTATAAAGATGAGGAATGTAGCATTTATGAACTGATAACTCATATCCAAGAAATGCAATTTATTCATTTGAGAAACAAAACCTTGACTGTTATTTTTACTTCCATATTTTTATATCTAAAAATATTAAGATATGTTTTAAAATATTTTATGTAAGATTATAAATTACTATTATTTGAATTGTAGGTCCAAAGAATATTTTAAAAATATTTGTATCAAAGTCTGTCTCATATAAAGGCATAGTGCTTGGTCAGTGGATCTGAAGTGCCGTGAAATAGAAACATAATATGATCTTAGGTATTAAAGAAAGCTCCTTTCCCCCTTTATAAGATCTTAGTGCTGTAATTAAGGGACCTGGGTTTGTGATATTAATTTTGATGCTAGTGTGACAGGCAGTTTTGAGCAAGATGAAAATAATCATGGTAACAATTCCTGTAAATTGAGTGCTCATGTCAGGCCCTGTGTGAGCTACACGCTTTATGTTGGTGTTTTCTTGCCAGAGTCTGAACCAAATGAGAGAGGAAACAAAACGGGTTGGATGGCAATCCAAATATCACCTTCACGACTAATGAAGCCATTATCAGACAATGTGGCAATGGCAGCCTTCCACATGCTCAGTCATGGAAACCTGTTTTTCATCCAGCCGTCAGCCACGATGGTTGACTGTAGGATTTTCCAAATGAAGGACCATTTAAGGTGAATAGATAGAGCGGAAGTTGGTTGTCCTGTGGGCAGCGGCTCCCGGGATAAAGGGAGAGAAAGGGTATGGGCTGTACAGCTCTATCTCCTCCAAAGTCATAATCAGGGGTATTTAGGGAAATTCACTCTTCACTGAAACTGTGGAATTGGGGGAGAATTGTTCTTCATAGACAGGTATGCATTAGCTCATTCTCACAGAAACCCTGTAGAGTAGGTATTATTACAACAATTTTATAGACACAGAAAGAAAGACACAGAGAAGTGAAATAAGTCTCCAAGGCCGCACAGTGAGGCTGCGGTGGAAGCCGCCTTGAACCCAGGCAGTCTGGCACTAGAGTTCACGTTCTCAGCCACCATGCCCTCGGCTTCTTTCATCTTTTTGAGTGAGCTTTCTTATCTGGAAAATAAAGGGGTTCCACTAGAAAAATCTCTAAAATTCCCTTTCAACTTTAAATAGCTGTAATATGACTTGAGGTTTATTGTAGAAATATCTGGGTATGTAAAATATTTTAAACTCCTCAGGCAAGGGATAATATGGAACAATGTTATCCCCAACCTAAAATATTATTTTGATGAAAAGTCCTAGTGGGTAATTGTAACCCAATTCTCTTTTTCAATGTGGAAAACTGAACAGTTTAAAAAGGAACAGACAGACGGAATTTCGCTAACGCGTCCAAGAAGGAAATATGATTTCACATGCATATTATACGCAAGTTTATGAATGCAGTCATAGTGTCTGGAATCTAGGTAGGAAACTATGATGAAAATCAGTGAAGTAAAATATCAAAATAAAACATTGCATGACAACTCCTAATGGGGTGCAATGTGGCAACTTTAATAAAACCACTTGGGAGTCTTAACAGGAGGCCTAAGTGGCTGACGGGTTCTGAATTTCCCTGGCGATATTCATACACCACAAAATAAGTGTTCGCTGGCAATAACTCAAAAAGCGACATGCTTCACATGCCTCTGGCGAGATTCTGGAGCGTGATCACCAACAGTTAATTGTGACGTTCTACATGGTGTCGAATGAAGTACACCCTGGGTTATAATTTCCTAAGAACTTATTTGGCCCTAGCTGGCTTGGCTCAGTGGATAGAGCGTTGGCCTGCGGACTGAAGGGTCCCGGGTTCGATTCCAGCCAAGGGCACGTGCCTGGGTTGCGGGCTTGATCCCCAGTGGGGGTGTGCAGGAGGCAGCCAATCAGTGATTCTCTCTCATCATTCATGTTTCTCTCTCTCTCTCTCTCCTTCTGCCTTCCTCTCTGAAATCAATAAAGAAATATATATTTAAAAAAAAAAAAAAAAAAAAAAAAAAGAACTTATTTGGAGCAAACATCCTATGGGGATAGTATGTTTCATTGAAGATTAAAAAAAAAAAATCCTTGAATTAATAAGCTTCTAAAACTGGCTCAATATAAGGTCTACTTATGCAATTAATAGTTCAAGTAACTTCATTTTTTTTCCTGTTTTTTTTTTTTTTTAATATTTGGTCATTTTATAACATCAATGTTTTTGTTTTGTTTTGTTTAAATGTATCTTTATTGTTCAAAGTATTACAGATATCCCCTTTGTTTTCCCCCCATTGACCCTCTCCTGTTTGTTTTTTTAATCCTCACCGGAGGCTATTTTTTCCATTGATTTCTAGACAGAATAATGGAAGGGAGGGAGAAGGGGAAGAGAGAGAGAAACATTGATTGGTTGCCTCCCACCTTCGCTCCTACCAGGACTGGGAAACCTGCAATTGAGGTATATGCCCTTGATGAGGAATCCAACCTGGGACTCTGTAGTCCTCAGGCCGAAGCTGTAACCACTGAAAAACCAACCAGGGCAAAATCACTTCAATTTTTATGTCAAATTAATTTGGTAGTTGGCAAGGGTCAAATACCTTTATTCAATGCAATACATTTAAATTCTAGTTGATGAGTTTTATTCTCTTCAACAAAAATATTCAAAAGAATGGCATCGCCTTTCCTAATTAAATAGTATATCTTTGATGAGTGTGACTTTAAAAAATAAGTATTTCTTTTCTTTAGGGTATTATGTCTAACTACAGCTCTAATTCTCAGCTCATACCCACCAGTTTCTTTAGTAGAAATTTTTTTTTTCTTTTCAGAATTCTGCTTTCATCTCAGGGGTTGATTGTGAAGATATTTTTCTTTTTGGTTAAAAAGAGATTTTATTTGCTTGCTGAAACTTCATGTGTACTTGCTCTTTCCAAAGTGTGTGTGTATGTGTGTTTTAAACTATAACTGAAATTATTTCTTGAAAAATTATGGCATAAATGGGATGTTATGATCTTGATTTCCATAAAGAGCCTAAACATGATTTCTTAATGAACAATTTCATCGATGTTATAAATTTCCTCTAATAATATGTTTATTTTATTGACTACCATCTCAACGTAGAGAACATGAATTAGTAAGAAGCAGAGCTGACTTGCTAAAAAGGTAAATGCCAAAGCCAAGGATGCTGAAACAAAGTGGTGTAAGAAAGTAAATAGAAAAACCACCAGATTTTTTTCTTTATTGCACCATTACAAAGTGTAATAAAGTCTCTAAACCTGTAGCAAAAAGTAAACCAAAACTGCATTATTTGACTTCTAATTAAATTAAGTTGATGACTTATTACGAACAAACAAATAGCAAGTAGTACATATGAATGCCTAAATGATTGATAAGTATTCAAATAACTCTAATAATGTCCAGGGTTTAATGACCACAGAGATGCCAGGAGAGGCGATGGCTGTCTCAATAATGAGATTTTATTTGCCGCTTATTTTGAGAACAGTGACTTGGACCTCTTGTGAAATACTCTCTTCTGATTTCTCCAACTATAAATAGCTTGCTTTGGGTCTGATGGCTTCTAATCAGTGAATAATGATTGCTGACTGGGCCTCAGTTATCAACAGCAACAGCAGCATTTAATCCTCTTAACAACCTAGTGAAGTAAGGATTATAATTACCTTCCTGTTATCCACACGCAAACCAACACTCAGAAAGTTTAGGTCACTGGCCAAAGACCATCAAACAAGCGAATATAATGGATAGCTATGGTGCTCCCGCTATGTTCTAGGCACTGTGCTGGTTTTGAGGGCTAAACAGAATAGAAGACAGTTTATGTTCTCAATTCCTGGGTCGCCTTCTGGGAAAACAGGTGAATTCCCAGGCAACTACCATATAGAAGGCTAAGAAATAATATCTGAAATACTGCATTGGAGTGCGTGAAATATGGAACACATCCATAGGGCGCGAGGGAAGACTTCTGCAGGCAGAAAGTAACAGAGCAGGATGAGTTTGCTTTCTGTGTGTACCTTGCTAGTGAAGGTAGTCTGTGTTCATCTTTACTCTTTCAGCTCTCCAAGGCTTTCGTTCTGTGTAACCATTATAGCTTACCACGATGCCACGTGGGAAACGACTCTCTTTTGCATATGTAATGCTAGAATAGACCTTATATTTATTTTCACGGCTGTGTTTAGGAGGGTAATTATTTATTGTATCAAAGAAAGTCTAGACTTGAGAAAAACACTGGATGATTTTCTAGATACATGAAATCCACAGCCAGTTGTTTATAAGATCAGGTTACTATTTGTAAACTCTCAATTGTAATATGTTTTAGCTGCTGAAAAGTGTTTTGTCATTTTGAAATGTTTTAACATTTAGAAGTTCAGCATCACATGGGCCTTCCAGCCATGTGTGTGATTACACGAATGTATAGTGTTGGCGGAACCATCTGCAGAGCTGACTAGATTTGAGAATGAAATGCATGACATACTCGGTCAGATCTGGATGCTGATGCTCTGAGCTGTGGGAGTAGAGCACCAGGATGTTGTCTGCCCCACATCTCTTTTCTAGAAACTGCTCCTCCCTTCTAAATTCACATGGTTGCCATAGGTGTTTATCATTGTGACCATCGATTGGTTCAGAGTGGGAAGAAGATCCAAGCTGGATTATCCCATTATTTGGCTTCACTGATTAGGCCTGGCTAGTCAAAGTCCATTCTGTTTCCAGCCCAAATGTGGACTGTAATTCAATTCTGGCATTAACTACCTGGAGTTAGTAGTGGGCTCCACAGGTGAAGGGCTCAGTCCTCTAAGACTGCCCTCACTTCAGACACCTGCTGCAGTGGGGTCCCCAGGTCACCCACACTTTTGACTCACCCACTATAAGTTGGGGGGTTTCTATGGCTCCCTCAATTTCCATAATTTGATAGAACTCATAATTACAGTTTTATTATAAAGACACCACTCAGGAACAGCCAAGTGAAAAGTTGTATAGGGCAAGATCTGGGAGGGTCTCTAGACCTTGCTTTCTCCTCATGGAGTCTGGGGCCCCCTCTCTTGGCATCTCAAGGTATTCCCCAATCAGGAAAAGCCTTGCTGTCCAGAGTTCTTGTTGGGGTTTCATTAAGTAGGCATGACTAATGAAATCATTGGCCATGTAATTGCACTCAATCTCCGGCCCTCATCTCTTCTCTGGAGGTTCAGTGGCTGAAAATTCCAACTTTCTAGTCAGGTCCCTGGTCTCTCTGGTGCCAAACTTATATTCTGAAGCTATCTAGGCACCCACCACAAATACTTTCATTAACATAATATTTATCATTCAAGAAATCTCAATGGCTTTTGAAGTTCTATGGCAAGCTCTAGGAACAGGGACCAGAAATGTTCTTTATTATACCAGGGAGTCCACCGTTGGAAATTCTGTCAATGGAACTGAGTAAGAGAATTCAATCTCTTTATATTCCTGTAGTGTGATATGTAAAACTTAGGGTTGTTGACTGGCATGTTTCCCAGAAAGACATTGGCCCATATGGAGAGAGAAAAAGAAATAGTTTGAGTAACAAAAATAATAGTCTATTTAAATTTAGATTCCAAAATTAAAATGTTTTAATAAACTCAATGTGAAACTTATTTCAATGAGTACTTTTAAAAGATCACAAGTTGTGAGGCTTTTAATTTGAAAGTGGATATTATCCCAGAAGACTTTCCTTAGGATATAATTCTGTTTCAAGATTTCTCACCATTACACATTATACTCTTAAAATTCCAATGCATTGAAAAAGAAGTCAAATAATACTAACACATGCTAAGACCCTCTAGATAAATTTATCCTTATTAAAGTCTAGCAAGATCAAATCAATGCAACAGACATGTTTTTCTATCTTGTCTCAGTGTGTGCATGTGCAAATGTGTGTTTTCTGTGCTAATGCAGACGTAGCAAAAAGTATTTATTTATTTATGAGGATGCTTAAGATTTACTCTCCTAACAACTTATAAGTATACCAGAGGCCCAGTGCATAAAATTCATGCACAGGTAAGGTCCCTAGGCCTGGCCGGCAATCAGGGCTGATCAGGGCCTTCCTTCATTCTGCACCGCCGCCTGGTGGTCAGCACACATCATAGCGAGAGGTCGAACTCCCAGCGGTCAAACTCCCGAGGGGACAATTTTCATATTAGCCTTTTATAATATAGGATAATGCAGTATTATTAACTATAGTCACCATGCTGTACATTAGATTCTCAGAACTTATTCATTTTATAACTGGAAGCTTGTACCCTTTGGCAAAAATCTGCCCATTTTCCCTACCCCCTAACCCCTGGTGACCCCTATGCTAACATCTGTTTTTAAAAGTTTGACTTTTTTTCTCTCTCCATAATTCTTTATTGTTGAAAGTATTGTATATGTCCCCCCTTCGCATTGACTTCCTCCAGCCCGCCTCTGCCTCCTCCCCTCCTGCCCCAGGCCCTCACTGCCCCATTGTCTCAGCCATTGGCCATGCATATATTTATACAATGTTCTTGATTGATTACTTCCCAGACACCCACCCTCCCCCACCTCTCCTTTGAGATTCCATACTCTGTTCCTTGACTCCATGTCTCTGGATCCACTCTGTTCATCAGTTTATTTTGTTACTTAGATTCTGCATATGAGTAAGATCATGTGATACTTGTATTTTTTTGACTGACTTATTTCATTTAGCATGATACCCTCCAAGGCCCTCCATGCTGTCTCAAAGGGTCAGAGATTCTTCTTTTTTACTGTTGCATAGTATTCCAAGGTATAACTGTACCACGGCTTTTTTCTCCACTCCTCTACTGATGGGCACTTGGGCTGTTCCAGATCTTAGATAATATAAATTGTGTTGCCATGAACATAGGGGTGCATTTTTTCTGATTGGTGTTTCGATTTTCTTAGGATATATTCCTAGAAGTGGGATCATTGGATCAAATTCCAGTTCCATTTTTAATTTTTTGAGGAAACTTCATACTGTTTTCCATAACACCAGTTATGCACCAGTCTGCATCCCCAACAGCAGTGAACTAGGGTTCCCTTTTCTCCACATCCTCGCTACATAACATCTGCAAACAGGACATTATAAATTCTTTATTTAAAGAAGATTTAATGAAAATGAACAAGTAAATTATTCTTGACTGGAGAATAATCCACGACTGGAACTGGTCAGATAAAGCTTCGGCATTGTCAAATGCTCATTGAATGATACCGTAACTTTGATCAAAACTATAAAAATGAAAGGCAAAATTATTCATATCAACTTTAAAATTCAGAGACAGTAAATCTCATTCTGGCACGCTTGATAGAAGTTTCAAAAACTATATTTATAAAATCTTCAAGTTGGCTAAGAAAGTAGAAATCTCTGGAATTTTACTCTGTTTATTGGATGAGGATTCTGGAAAATGGCGGTCATATCCTGACGCGAATGAAAACGTTTCTAGCAGGGCACAATCTGATTCAAATCAATGATTCTGTTTTCCATTGGGTAAACATGGCAGAAAAAAATTACATTTCCTTGTTTTATAGAGTTTATTTTTTTAAGAGCAGCTATAAATTCACAGCACGACTGAGGGGGAAGGTGCAGAGAGTTCCCATGTACCTCCTGCCTCCTCACACGCATAGCCGCCTCCATTATCAGCACCCAGAACAGAGTGTGCATTTGCTACAATAAATGAAATGACGCTGACACATCCTTGCTGCCTGAACACCAAAGTCAGGGCTTACTCTTGGTATTGTACGTTTCATGGGGTTGAACAAATTTTAGTGACATGTATCCATCATTATAGTATCAGGAAGAGTAGTTTCATTGCCCTAAAAATTCTGTGCTCCAAATATCTTATTAAAAGCCCATATTCTTTTAAATTTGAAAAGAAGCTTTTATTCTAAGTGTAAAGACAAAATGTCTGGTTACTACTGTTATATATTTCTTTTTTTAAATAATTTTTATTTCTTAAAGTATTACAAAGAGTATTACATATGTCCCCTCCCCCCCCCCTTGACAATCCCCCAGCCCCTACCCCCCAGTGTCCTGTGTCCATTGGTTAATCTTATATGCATGCATATAAGTCCTTCGGTTGATCTCTTAATCCCCCCCAAACCCTCCCCAGGCTTCCCACTGTAGTTTGACAGTCTGTTCAATGTTGCTCTGCCTCTGCATCTACCCCTGTTCATCAGTCTATACTGGTCCCCATTATCTTTCCCAACCTCACTGGAGCAGTCTCAACCTCACTGGGGCCGTCTCAGCCTCACCGGGGCTGTTTCAACCTCACCGGGGCCGTTTCAACCTCACTGGGCCTGTCCCGACCTCATCGGGGCCGCTTCAACCTCACCAGGGCCGTCCCTACCAGTTATATATTTCTTAACCAATGATCATTATTTGTTTGACCAATAAAGATTTTTGTGATTAGAAGCACATTCTCGATTAAAAGAATGAAATGTAACATGCACATAAAATGAGCAAATACTAGAACAACAAAAAAGACTGACTATATGATGAACAATTGATATTTTCAACAAAGAAGTGAATATAGAACAGAATACCGAACATAGTTTATAATATTTTCAAGTTTATGTCCTTAAAAATATTAAAATGTATCTATCATGTGCCCATATTTAACAAAGCACAATGATTCTTATTGCAGCATTAATTTTTTTCAGCTTTACTGAGGGATAACTGACAAATAGAATTATAAGATATTTAAAGTGTACGTTGGGATGATTTGATATAAATATACAATGTTTAGGGATTCCTCCTATCTAATTAATTAAGAAATCCATCACCTCACATATATAATTTATTTTTGTCACAACATTTAAGTTCTACTTTCAGCAAATTTCAGGTATACAATACAGTGTTATCAACTATAGTCATTATACATTATATTTTTATTCAGCTTATAGGCTAAAGTTTGTACCCTTTACCAATTTCTCATATATATATATATATATATATATATATATATATATATATACACACACACACACACAAATAATGGAAAGGTTTTGGATATTGTAGAAATGATTTCCAAATTTGTTAATAGAATGGCTAACTATGTAATATGAATTTAAAAAATAAGAAGTAGGACCTCTCTTGGATGGGGAATTCAAATAGATAATTACTTTATTGGATAAGCAAATAGGAGAAGAAAAACATAAAAAAGTAAATATAATTCAGTTTAACTGGATTTCAAAAGATAAGTTGAGAAGCTCATAAAATCAAAATAAAATTTTGAAAAAATTTTTTTGAATTTTAGTGGAAAATAAATTATGAATTTAATTTTGAATGTGTACTATTAATGTTGCTTGCCATTAATAATGTTAGTAAAAGATAAACAGCAGCAACACACAAAAAAGATGTGCTTGGTAACTTAATTTTTAAAAGAATTAAGAAACTAAAACATTTTGGGAAAAATTATTTTTCTAAATCACAAGACACTGCATGTTAAATATACAACAAATATGACATTTCATTAAAATGGGATGAAATTACAATAAGAAATGAAAATTTTTCTTTACTATGCAGAAAAAGATTTATGTACAAATATTTCCATAACTAATTTCTATAAAAAAATATTTTCTGGCCATTAGAACTCAAGTTATGGTCTCAATTGAAGAGATCATATATAATTTTTTTTTTTTGTGAGAACAAAATGAACAACACACTTCTATTTTTAATTGTCTTTATAAAATCTCAGCATTGACAATTTTAGAAGAAAAGAAATACTGTGTGGATCTAATACTGACTTAAGATACTTTGAAAATTCAGTAAAACTTAATGAAATTCATATCTTGTATTTAAGCTATTTTGTAATGTTTTGTGATAATAATTTGTTGCCAATATTTTTATTGTATTATTTGAACATGATTTATTAATTTCATATTTTATTTCTGAATCTACATATTGCCTTTTTTTGACAATTCCAGTTTCTGCTACCTCAGCAGAACAAAGTTTCTCCAAATTAATGAATAAAAACTGTTTAAAACTACAAGGACTCAAGAAATCTTATCAGGTTTGGCTGTTGAGAGAACTCAATTATGTGAAAAGCTTGTTTATAGCAACATAACTAGTAAACTTTTAGGAGTTTTGGGAGATAAATATATAATTTTAAAAAATTAATTATATTATTTCTGTAAGTATTATTTTATTACTTACCCAAACATTGCTGGGTCATCAACAAAACTCTGAGATATGCATAATAAAAGCTAAATTCAGTTTTCTTTGATATTTTGCCAACTTTCAGTCATATACAAACCATTGTTTTACACATATTTCCAGTTGTGTTGTTAGGAAGATACCTGAGTGAAGGCAGGAGAATAAAACATGAAATATTTTATTTAGCAGCTTGTTAGCTTGCTGTAAAACTTAGATGTGTGGGTTCCATTTGTCCTCTCAGCTCTCAAGGATAGGGGCCTCATCTTCTTTATGGGTTTTTATGAGGAACACTAGAGGCCCGATGCACGAAATTCATGCAAGAGTAGGCCTTCCTTCCTTCGGCTGCCAGCACCAGCTTCGCTTGCAGCTCTGGCTTTGTCCAGAAGGTCATCCAAAAGGATGTCCGGAAGGACATCTGGTCTAATTAGCATATTACACTTTCATTATTATAGATTGAATGAGATGCAGTGAGAAAGCAAATGGACAACCGACAAGTGACGTGCTGGTGTCTCTCATTTAGCCTTCTCTCAACTATCACTGCACTTCACATGGATCTTTAGTAGCTGCTCCTAGGAAGGAGGGATACTCTCCACACTCTAATGGCATTTTCTTCCTCGTTGATGCCTTTGCTTTCTTGACAGAAAGTGCATGCACTTAACCCAGGACCCTTCAGTTCGCAGGCCAACGCTCTATCCACTGAGCCAAGCTGGCTAGGGCAAGATGTATTGGTTTTGAATGAACCCACCTAAGTCTGCTGCTGCCTCCATTGAAAACCCAAAGAAAGTTGCTTTTGGAGTTTTCCTACATGCTTCCAGGGATGATAAATGTCTTACCATCTAGGAGAATCTACAGACTATTACAATGCAAACCTATGAAATTTAATAATATTTTTTGTAATGAAGGCTGTGCTACTTACTATACACTGAGTGGCCAGATTATTACGACCGGCCAGATTATTATGACTGATGACCACCCCATCAGTACAATGAAGTGAATTAGTTATGCAAATGATAATAATAATAAAACCTTGAGAGTATTTGCTTAGGAAGTTTTCAATATTCAGTATTTTTGGAAGTGTCAATGAAGTACTGATGGGGTGGTCATAATAATCTGGCCACTCAGTGTATTTAAGCAGTTATTACATATCTTATATGCCAACGTTGTTAAAAATAACAAAGGACCATTATCTTAAATGTGAGAAACCAAATAATTTTTTTAAAATGTGATTACTTCTGTGGGCTTGGACGTTTTTGGGTACATGTGGTAAGGGGTATTCCATGGGAACTTGCTCAGCATGTGTCCAGGCATGTAAACAAAAAGTTAAAAACACAGCTTATACCCTCCCTGGCATTGATTAGCATAGCAAAGAAAGCAGGACCTAACCACATTTTACATAAAAAGACTTTCAAACTCTGTGTCTGCTTACATTAGCATTATTCAATCTGCAGGTGTCAACTACGTGGGTAGAAACGATTTATTTATAGGCCTATCACCAAAATGTGTTCTTCATTAATTCATATTTTTCTCAGCCTCACATTACTGCTTGAACCCATCCAGGTGGTTTTTAAATGCTGAGGGTAATTTAAAACTGAGCAAATTCATGCACACCCTGTTTTTTTTTCGGTGCTTAAGCATAATTGAATGGAAATGTTCTTACCGCTCAATTCGATATTTTTGTCAATTTGTTTGCCTTCAGTTAACCTGAAGAATACCACAAATGTGAGCTTGGCTGGACCCTAGGAGTTAAAATCCACCTTGGCAAGGAAATCAACCTTGAACGTCTTGCCAGAGATATTTAGAAATATATTTCTCACAAGATTAAAGCCGAAAATCCAAAGTAACTGCAGTTTAGTCCAACAATGCAGTTCAATGAATCTGTGTTATATTGAACATTTCCTTATATACGACATTCATTAAAACAGAAAAGGCCTCAGCTAAGGGCTCATAAAGTGACGTTTCCTCTATGTAACTTTTTCCTGTGTGTAATGTTCAAAAAGTATAAGTACCTGGAAAACATTACAAAGGACTTTCCTTGTAGATCTGTGCTTGTTGTTAAATTTATTTTGGGTTGTCCTTCTGGTTAGCATTTCACATAGCTCTTCACAGATCCAGTCAATATATAATTTTTTAAAAAGCCCCATAGCTTGCTTTTAATACTGTTAATGGGAAGGAGCAGGAAAAGTTTACATTCCTGGGCAAAGGCCCATGAGTGTATAATTTCGTTCTGATAAGCCTTCACCTTCCATTCCCATTCTCCCTTCCCCCCTTCAGGAAAACATGTCACCTAGGTGGTTCTCTGCTACTAATATCATGTTAGGGGTTGATCTGACTATGAGAAAATCGTGTTTTTAAGTTAAAACCAGTTAACTGCCACACGTCCAAAATGGAAACCATCCCCACTGCATCTATAGACGCTTATGGCGTACAAGGGGTTAAAGTGACTCTGACCATTCTGAAGAGTAACGTGCACTGTATGTTGTCTTTTTATATTGCATTATACAGGCAAAACCTCCCTTCAGAAAAAGGATAGCTGATTGGTATTGATATGGTACATCTGCTAAGCAAATTAGGGAGTAGATTCAAGTTTAACGCCACCTCTACACATTCAGATGGATTGTACATGCAACCTCACCAGGCTGAAATCTAGACCTGCTCAGGGCAAAGAGAGATTTTAAAATGTTTTTTTTGATTTAAAATCTGGGTGCCAAGAGAATTTTGCTCCTGCAGAAAGGTGGTACTGCAGTCTAAGTGGGAGTACGTGGGCCGGACACACATTTGGAAATGGGAAAGGGGCCTGCACGATAACAGCTCCACGTCTGCTGCCGGCTGCTTGGGTTCGCCTCCAAGTGGGAGGGTGAGCCTGCTCAGCACCTCTGGCCAACCCAGCCCCCTCCTGCCCATGAGGGGACTCCCTCGGGTCCTCAGTGAGGAAGGAAGGGTGGTCACTCAGATTTGCGCTTCCTTGGCTCCCCCAGCTGGGAAGCAGTGAGAGAGAACAGAAGGTATGTGCCCTGCACGTAGGTTGTATCCTTCCCCCCCTTGCTTATAATTACTATTTTTTAAAAGTACTTATTTTTATTATGAAGCTTTTTTTCTTGCAAAAATAACCTATAATCCAACTGCCCAGATGACCCCTGTTGACATTAAAAAAAAAAAAGGAAGGTGTTCATCACACACTCACAATTTTTTTGGTAACTATGTATGTTGGCAGACATTAACTAGACCTGCTGTGATCATTTTGAAATGCATACAAATAACGAATCATTATGTTGTACACCTGAAACTAACAGAATGTTATATGTCTATTATACCTCCATAAAAAATTAGCAACGACAAAAACAAATATTATTTGCAACAGCATGGATGAAACCGGAGAACATTATGCTAAGTGAAATAAGCTAGTCAGAGAAAGATAAATATCACATGATCTCACTCATTTGTGGAATATAATGAACAACATAAACTGAACAAAAATAGATGGAGACAGAGAAGCATCAAACAGACTGTCAAACTTCAGTGGGAAGGCAAGGGGTGGGGTGGGGTTGGGGGAAGAAATCAACCAAAGGACTTGTATGCATGCATATGAGCATAACCAATAGACACAGACACTAGGGGGGTGAGGGCATGTGCTGGGGGTGGGGGTGGGTGGGGAGAGGCCAATTGGGGGGGGAGAAGACATACGTAATACTATACGTAATACTTTAAACAATTAAAAAAATAAAATATTATCCAAGTTTAAACAGTATAAAAGACAATAAACACAAAACAAAACCTGCGTTCTTCTACATGTTCCCAGTCTGTCTTCCCACAAACCCCTATTCATAGCTTTTTTTGAATACACTTCTAGAACTCATTCCTGTCTACGCCCCAGTAGCTCTGTAGTGGGCACTGTGATGTGTCCAGATGCCCCTTTCTTGACTGAAGGATTTATTCCCTCTCTTTTGGGAGGGCAGCTGGCAGACTGAAAGCAGATCGGTGGGGAGAGGGGGATGGGTGAGATAGGTGAAGGTGGTCAAAAAATACACACTTCCACCTAAAAGATAAAATAAGTCCTGGGGATATATGTACAGCATGAGGATAATTGCTAATAATACCATATTGTATATTTGAAAGTTGCTAAGAGAATATATCTTAAAAGTTCTCAGCACAAGAAAAAAATTTTAACTATGTGAGGTGATGGCTGTTAACTAAACTTATTGCTGTTACATACATATAACGAATCATTGTGTTATACATCTTAACCTAATACAATGTAATAAGTCAAGTACATCTTAAAGAAACTAGAAAAAAAGTATAATGAAAGGAATCAGACAGGTATAGGCCCTTGACCAGGAGTTGAACCCACAACCCTTTGGTCTGTGGGCCAACACTCTAACCACTGAGCACACAGGTCAGGTTGAGCTCCCCTTGCTTTTAAAAGCAGGACAGGAGAGAGATAATAGAAACTGGGAGAGAGCCCAGAGGTGGCAGCCGAAATGGAGGTGCTGGTGGTGTCCACAGTGGGAGAATCATGTAGAGCAAGCATGTCAAACTCAATGGCTAACATGGGCCAAATATACAAGGTTTAAGTTTATGTGGGCCGCAAAAAACCAAAAGCTTCAATTTTCATAGAAACGTAGATTTATTTCCATAGAGACATGCTGAATACAAAGGGCTGAAATAAATGAGTAATCATTAACATAAAATAATAGAACATTTTAATAAAAATTAATATTTTTTTCTTAAACATTAACTTACCAGACACTGAATAACTGCACAAATTAATAAGCGTAACGCAAATAAACCTATTTTTCTTGTTCTCTGAAAGTGAAATATTTCCTGTTGCGCACACCAAACAAGTCAGTACAAGACTAATGACGTGGCAATCAGCTTCTAAAATATTTGCTGCTAGTATTAGTGGAGAGAAATGGTGCACCTGTGTGTAAGGCATGTAAGGGAAATGAATGCAACACTATTATAGTAATCAGTCATTAGCGAACACTGTAGTTCGCTATTAATAACTAGAGGCCCAGTGTATGACACTGGGGGGGCGTGTTCCCTCAGTCTGGCCTGCACTCTCATAGTCTGGGACCTCTAGAGGATGTCCAACTGCCGGTCTAGGTCTGCTCCCTGCCTAAGCTGGCAGTCGGACATCCCCTGAGGGGTCCTTAGCATTGCCATGGAGGTGGGAGAGGTTCCCACCACCGCCGCTGCACTTGCCAGCCATGAGCCTGGCTTCTGGCTGAGCAGCGCTACCAGGGGGCAGCTCCTGCATGAGTGCCTGCCCCCTGGTAGTCAGTGTGCATCATAGTGACCGGTAGTTCTGCCATTCAGTTGATTTGCATATTAGCCTTTTATTATGCAGGATTATGTATAACAGGATATTGTAAAAATTAAGTTACAAAATTTTTATTAAAACATTTCTTACATACTGTTATATTGGCTGGGCCGCAAAAATATTCGTTGTGGGCCACATGTGGCCCGCGGGCCATGAGTTTGACATGCTTTATGTAGGGCACGGACCGGAGTCGGTGTCAGAAAAAGCTGGTGAGGTCCCCTTGCTGTGGACTGTGGACCAGCAAGGAGAGGCCAGTGTGATGTCTCCACTCTCCTGGAGGTTGCCAGGAAGTTCTGCTGGCAGGACAGCAGTGGCAGATTCTTGAGGTGATTAAAACAACAAACACAGTTAACGTCCACTGAGGGCTTCCAGGAGCTGAGTATCAATAAGCATCAACTCAATCCACGTCTTGCAGGTAGGTACCATAGTCATCACCATTTCACAGATTTGGAAACTGGAGGACCCAGATGCCGAAAAACTTGTCCCAACTCACAAGGCAGACACACAGCAGAGCTGGGATGTGAGCACTTAAGCACCCAGGGAGCTTGTGCAGAAAGTCACTTGGGGCGGAGCATCTTCCATAGCGTCGCCTAAGGGACGAGGGTAAGAGAAACAATTGAAGTTCACGTATTATGAGACTGTTGTGTCTGGCCATGGAAAATACATTTACGGCATGAAGCTAAGACTTCTATACTTTACAGAAAGCTTTTCCTCTGTGAAAAGCCCAGGCTTCTCCTTTTACCATGGAGTTTGTGTTAGATGGGTCTCGGAATGTTTCTCACATAGTTTTGGACCTTGAGTTGACTTTGTCAGCAGGAGTCATGGTCATGGTCTGACAGGAGGGTCCTCTTGCCTCCAAAGGTCTCTACCACCGCTGACAGCGCCTGGAACTCCAGCAGTAAATGCTTCGTCATTCAAATGTTGAAGAGTTTTTATTTTACAGTGTTCTTTCTTAAAATATGAACGTCCCCTTTGAAGGAGAAATTTAAATCCCTTAAAAAGATGGCAAAAACATGTTACTGTATCCTGAAAATGTTTATGGAATATGGAAGGCCAAACGGAGCAGAAAAGGGAAAAGGAATATGGAAAAGGGTTTCCTGAGAAGGCATCAGGGAAAAATTGTTTCTTGCAGTCCCTGAATTTACACGTGGCACCTTGAGGACACGTTCTCATAAAATTGTGATCAGTAATGTGGGTACGTTTTACTGCATGGGATCCTTAAATGCACATGATATATTTTTTTAGAATGTTGACTGGCTGTATCAAGAAAAACGAAATATGTAAAAACATTGTTAATCATCACTAGTATTTTCATATTTTTCTGAAACTGTTCTGTGTCCCACATGATGGTGAAGAGAGAGCTTACTTAACATTTTCTTTTTGAATAGTAGGACGAGATCACCACAGAGAGCATAGTAGAACAGCATAAGATAAATTCTGTCTTTGAACAATCAAATAAGCCTTTAGATGTGCTGGTTGTGACTGTATGCCCATAGTGAAGGCTGTTGATGTCTGAGATTAATGTTGCGTTTTCAGTGATATTTAATGGATCACTGAAATTATTATTTTTTCTCCTGCTGCATCTATTACTCTGATTGTCAAGTTACAATTAAGAAAAAATTACAATTAAGATCCCACAGCATAGATTGAGCAGAAATGAATCACATCCAACATGTTAGGAGCTCATAGTTTAGAATACTTGATTAAGATGTGCAAATAAAATAATTTATAAAAGAATCATGGGCTTATTAAAGAGAATGTATAATAGAAATGTAAGGCTAGAAGTATTCGTGGAAACTGCAATAAAGTCTGTTTCACGTTGTCCTTTTAGATTTTGCAAGAGGTAGTGAGAAGTCAGAGGACTAATAACTGGCCTTGAGCTTCCTCTTCTGTGAAAAATGTAGGTTAATGATACCTTTTGTACACCTCTCAAGGTTGTTGTAAGAATCAAAAGGGGCTATTGTGCATAAAAGGCCTTCTAAGTTATGGTGGGTGAGATAGAATCACTGCAGTGTGTTCAGAAACTTTGGGTGGAGGAGACCAAAGTTTGGCATTAATATCTCTGTTCATGTGTGAGGGACTGTAGTTATGTGGATGGAGGGTGGGATGTCTGGGAAGTGGATGAAGCCCTTGGAAT
This sequence comes from Myotis myotis, assembly GCF_014108235.1. Taxonomy (NCBI): domain Eukaryota; kingdom Metazoa; phylum Chordata; class Mammalia; order Chiroptera; family Vespertilionidae; genus Myotis; species Myotis myotis. Next base: position 72,259,612 of record NW_023416368.1, read on the forward strand.
GTAATTTCCTTCTAGTGCAGAAGTGCAGTTTTCTGAGTAGTGAGTCTACATCTTTATTCGGGTTCTCAGTCCTCCCCAACCCCAAAGTGTTAAGAACCACTGTCTGGGAGGAGGTGTTTTCTGTATACTTTTCCAAATGAACTGAGAGTATAAGAAACAGTTCCACAGACTGTTTTGCTTTATGGAAATTCCATCAATTCTTAGTTTATGGAGCACAGATTAAGGACTGAAGGGATTCAGCTGTATTTGGAACACTGGTCCCTGCCTGAATCTCGCCCATCAGAGCTGTATGTCTTTAATTAATTGATTCACTTTATATTTGACTTGAAATTACAAATAATGCATTAATTCCATGACATGGCACAAAATTTCACAACAATAATATTTGCATAGCATTTTGGGGTATGTTGCATGGAATTTGGGCATGTCTATTATGGATCTTGGTGAAATACATATTTCATTTTCTGCATAATTATGATAGGAAAAATAAAATACAAAGAACTGAAAGGGCAGATATTAAATATTGCATTTGTTGAGCCATTTGTTTTTATGGGATGGCTTTTTTGCTTTTTTTTCCTGCCCCATCTTAGTTGTTAAAAACACTGAAAGTTATTTCTACCAGTTGTTCAGTGGGGGTTTGAGGTCCCAAGGCTAGTTTTTGGTAATTTTTTCCTAATACTTGAGGTTGTCTGTTGGATAAAATTCATTCCCCCCACCTCCCAAAATATATTACATTTGTATAACTCTTCCAAATAAAATATTTTCAAAAAAATTTTTAATAAAGAGGAGAATTTGGAGGCTGGATGAAAAAGGTAATGGGATTAAGATGTACAAATTAACAGTTACAAAATAGTCATGGGGATGTAAATTACAGCATAGGGAGTGTAATCCTATATAATAAAAGCCTAATGTGCTAAGTATCCAGTTGACCAGTTGGCTGTTGAACCAATCAAAGAGTAATATGCTAATGATATGCTAAGGCCACTCAACCACTCACTATGACGTGCACTGATCACCAGGGGGCAGATAGTCGACCGGTTGACTGGTTGCTATGACATGCACTGACCACCAGGGGGCAGATGCTCTAACCCGTTAGGTTAGCTTGCTGCTGGGGTCTGGCCGATTGGGACTGAGCAAGACCAGTTGGACTTGCCCTGGAGCCCTCCTGCCATCCCTCCCAGTTTGGCTGGCCAAACTCCCACATCCCTTCCCGGCCCCAGTCATGCATAGGTGGGGGTCCCTCAGCCTGGCCTGCACCCTCTCACAACAGGGGACCCCTCGGGGGATGTCAGAGAGCCAGTTTCAGCCCAATCCCGCAGGCCAGGCCAAGGGACCCCACTGGTGCACGAATTTGTGCACTGGGCCTCTAGTTAATAATATTGTATTAACTCTGTATGATGCTATGTAGGTACTAGACATATTAGAGTGATCACTTTGTAAATTATGTAGATATATAACTACTATGCTGTACACCTGAAACTAATATAATATTGAATGTCAATTGTAATAAAAAAATAAAAAAATATTTAATGAGAAACTTGAGCTTGCTTTCACTTATCAGGTTTAATGCTTGAACTGACTCCATGAAATTTTTTTTATCAAGACTTGTGTATGGATGATCTCTTCAATTTTTAAATATTTCTCATTGATGAGAAACTTAATTCAAAAGAATTCTTATCTCTTCTTTTGTTTTAGCGATTTAAAACAATACCAATCCACTATCTTACAGTTCTGGAAGTCAGTGGTCAGAAATGAATGTTATGGGACTAAAATCAAAGTATTGGCAGAGCTGCATTCTTTGTGGAGGAAGGATTTGTCTCCAAGTCCTTTGCTCAGGGTCTGCCTTTGCGGGAGCTCAAACCAAGACACATGTGTAGCATACATGAATCTCAAACCACAAGGAGTGCAAATAATTTAACTTCCTTTTTATTCATAATGCAACTTAATTTATGCAAAGCTCCCTTTGCAGCAGCATGCTAAGAAATTGATATCAGTCAGTTGGGAACCATCCCTCAGCACATGCTCCTTTCCCAAGACTATCAAAATTCCACAGCATTTAGGAAATGCCAAGGCATTAAGGATGAGGGAAGGATTCATCTGATTCTTGAGCTATACATCTACACATGTGCCATTTGGATCCACATGCTCTGTAAAGAGTTTCGCTGAACTGTATTATTCAAAATAGTTTTTGAAATGACTTATCAGCCAATCAAAATTTTACAAGAGTTGAATTTATATTTAAAGTATCTAATAGAGTTTCCTTTTCTTTCACTGAAAATTTCTTAGGCTAACATACAAGGATTCCAAATCCAATGGGACATTTGCATATCAAATATTTGCAACTAATGAAGCTCTATCTTTGGGAATGTCTGCATTGTTGGATCGTCATCATGCAGCTTGAAGAACACGAAATGGACCATCAGCCACCAATGGGCACAGGAGTTCAACATATGTGAAGACTCAGGGCCAGTGCTGCCACCTGTTGTGGAGCCTGCCAGGGCCCCCTCCTTCATTTATAGCTGACTGTCTTCTCCCCGTGTCCTCACATGGTCTTCCCTCTGTGTCCTTCTAGTTGGGCACATGGGGTATGAACTTGTTTGGCAGCTCCATGGCCCTTGTTCAGATGGCTGCTGACAGTGAGCTGTGTAGATGGTAGAACACCTCTACAGCCAAGTTCAGTGAACAGAGGAGGAATAGGGCGAGTTAGATAATGCTCTTCTTGCTTGCTGCCTCTAGCAACAAGCTGGGAACTCGTAGGCGCCAACCCTGGAAGAGGCACTTGATGCTGGAGACCGTGGCTTGGAGGTTTTGAACACTCCAGGCTATTCTGCCCAGGAAGGCTGAAGAGGTCGGTATCTCCATTCAGGGCATGCTAGCAGGAAAGGTCTGGACCAGGGCTTTTCACAGGTCGGTGTGCATCGAATTCACCTGAAAGCCTTGCTGAAACAGACTGCTGGGCCCATCCCCAGATTCTGATTCAGTAGGTCTGGGGTTTGGCTCAGGAATATCCTTTTCTAAGAAGTGTCCAGGTGATGTTCCTTTTGTTGGTGGGGAACCATATACTTTGAGAACTATGGCTATGGAGCATAGGGCTTCTAATAGGATTCAATAAGATTTTCTATATTTCTTAGAAAAATGTCTAAAATCAGTCTTTTAAAAATGTATATCCCTCTGTTTTCAAGAACTTTTATTAGTATACAAAAACTTCTTGCCATTTGCACATACAAGGCGTGGTTTTGAAAATATAAGAGCAACCCAAGTAAAATAATTTTTCATTTTGCTGAAACACAAAATTAAATTTCATGTTATATAGCCACTGGGTGTGTATGAACTGGGAGTCAGGAGCTGGTCAATGAAGCTACCCAAAGGCCGGTGTCAACAACTCAAACCATCTTTTTTTGCTACTCATGGCTATTGTAGATTTTAAGTGAATAATTATATATTCTCACACAAAGTCAAATGCCTGTCTGGCTCAGGTAAATCACTGTGAATGAGTGGAGAGAGCTGGGTGGAGAGTGTGGTGAGCCGGCGGGCCACTGTCCACCCAAGAACAGAGCTTCCAGAGCTTCAGTTGACTGATGCCAGATAGGAATTGCCTTCCAATTCCAAAGAAATCCCAGACATCCAGATTTTTACAAGAAGCCCCCCTTCCCTTTTTAAAAGATTTTGTATTAATTTTTAGAGAGAGAAGAAGGGAGAAAGAGCGAGACATCAATTGGCTGCCTACTACGTGCCTCAGACCAGGGATCGGGCCCACAACCCAGGCATATGCTTTGACCGGGACTCGAACCGGCAACCTTTTGGTGTCCGGAGAAAATGTCCAACCAACTGAGCCACGCCAGCCAGGGCCCCCTTATTTATTTATTTTTTTAATGTCAGCTCTCTGAAGGCCCAATAAAACACATTTGCAAGCCTCTAAATTTATTTTTTACCATCAAATAACACCCCACAATTTGAGCATCAGTGAAAACTTTGGAAACATGGCTTTTGTGAATGTCAAGTGCTCACTGTTCAATACTGTAAGAGCTGAGTTTAGTTTAAGTACGTGACTGCCCTGTAACAGCAGTTTCATTTTAGTGAAGCGAAACAAGGTGTTCTAGAGAGTTTCTTTCTGAGGGCAGGCGAAGGAGTAGGATGTTCTTCACAGAAGACCTAAAGCAAACTGAACAGTCTGTATTCGGTGCCACGAGTACACAGTCGCATGCCAAACGGAGATCGTATTCTCCGTGCTGGGCCTTATCGTGACTCACATTCTTTCACTAGTCTGAAAATTATTTTGGGAAACAAACCTCCAGTTGTTGAAAGCAGATATAATTTTCCTCAAGTGAGACAATTTGCCACTAAAATATGTTGATCCAAAGGCCAAAGTTGCTGTGGGACGGCCGGAGTGTTTATGGTCAACTCCCAATTATCCAGAGCCGGGCGGTTGGGTTTTCGTCGGAATTCTCCTTTCCTCTGCGTACCCTTGGACTGTTTTATGGCTCGCCCCACTGCCCTCACACGCCTGGCAGCCAGGACGATAGGATGTGGTTTTCCTAGCAGTCCCGTTAAGAGTCAGGTTGAGAGGCTCTTGGAATCGAAGCCTTAATTTGCAGTGAGGGTTTTGGCATTTTTCACTCACGCATTTTCCTGCCAACCCTGCTTTCATTTAAGTAGCTGAGGATGACTAGGATTTGCGTTTCTTCTCTTTCCAAAACACCCAGGATTTTTGGTGATTTGCCTTGAGAGGGGAAAGTTCCAAGTTTTTTTTTTTTTTTTTTAAATAGAAGTAACAGGATAAACACGGTGAGAGCTAAGCAAAGGGTCAGCCTATGGAGGGGCCGGTGATGTCCTTGATAAATAATCCCTTTGCACCTCAAGGACTTAGATTCTGCACCTAGAAAATGAAGATGGCAAAACCAATGATTTCGCTACTGTGCTCTGGGGAGCCCCAGCCTTTCTACCCCGGTGCCCTGAGGAGATGGAGAGGGATTGGGCTGCCTCGGCCACTTCATCTATAGCAACTCCGCTTTGATCTGCATCAATGTCAATGCTGCAAGTAGTTTGCAAATTACAATTCTTGACTTTTTTTTTTTAAAGAAAAATTTAAGATACCTCATTTATTCATCATGAGAACTGCCATGTTCATAGTTCCCAGTGCACTGTTTTTATGCAACATCCCCTCCAGGAACCCTCTCCTCCCCTTTAGTTGACTAGCCAATCCCTAATCCTTTTTAAATGTTTGGTAACTAAATCTAGTGTCTTAAATACACTTAGTTCCTTGAGAGCAAGAATTCTGTTCACATTATCCCCAGCTATACACCACATGGTCCTAAGCACATATTAGACACATACTGGCTGATGCATCAAGATATATTTTAATAGTTTAATCAATGAACATATTGGTATTATTATCTACACACCCAGGCAAGCAAGGAACATAACTTTGTTTTCCTCTAATACAAAGACATTTCTACTGATAGTTACCCCTTCCACCTGTGTGAGGGAAAGTTAATCTTCACTTGGAATCCCTCCCTTCCCAGGGTTGCATCTGAGTTCTGGGAGTTTACCTAGTGCTGAGGCTGGGGAGGTGGGGGGCCCTCTAGTCCCTGGCATGGATTTTAGGACGTTGCAGAGACAATCCCAGTTCCCACCTGCATGACTCTTTCACATGGGCTGCTCTCTCTCTGGTCTCCATTTCCTCTGTCCTCTGTCAGAGATTGTCTTTCTCCCCCCAGGTCAAAGTTTTTGTGTGAGTCTTCCTTGAAATCTAGTTTTAGGGAGAACTACTCCTTTAAAGTGAACTTTCTGCCATGGAAACTCTAACCAAATATTTGTCTATGCCCAGAGTTCTTTTCATTCTGCCAGGACTTCGACTTTTATAGACCAAAGCCATGGGAACGCCTCGGTTTCTGCTTTCAGCCTCGAGATGCCTCACACCTCTGGGGATGAGCTCAGAATGCCCTAGATACTTGAGTGAAGGATGGAGATGGTGTGGGTGGAGCTAGAGAAAAAGAAAAATTGACCCAGGGAAAGAATTCATTGGACTGCGGGTTTTGAGTTAAACGGCTTGCAAAAATTGTGATGTTCGTAGAAGCCAGTGTTTTATCTTTAATATCCCAATAAATTCTACACTCTATTTATAAAATATTCATTCTGTCCCAATATAAAAAGGTTTCAATATACTTTAAGTGAAAATTTACATACTTCTCCACAGAGATGTGATGACTTATTGGAACTGAGTGTAAAAAGAAAATACAGGAGAATCTGTGATAGTCCTGTGGGCCCCAACAGCTGGAGGAAGAGATGGATGTGTGGAGAGAAGACACAGGTGAATGGCCTGTTGCCTGCTACTTTATTTTCAGGTAGTATACCCATCTAATCCAGAGGAAATAGCTGGGATTTCATAGTGAGGATTAAATTCACTGTAGTGAATTCAAAATATCAGAACTCCTTTACTGAGATTACTTTTCAAACATACCAATCAAATGATCTCATTAAAAAAATATATGAGGGGTTCACTGACCTAGCATGACATGACATAGAGCTATCTCAGCATTAGAAGGAATGCAGCAGTAGTCTACAGGGTTGCAGAACATCAACAAGTTTAAGGGTACAATGGTAGGAGGTTGGTTAAATAAATTGTGATGTATTTATATGATGTGATTTATCTACCTGTTTTTGAAGACTATTTTATGACATGAATACATGCTTATTGTGTACTCTGAAGAGAAAGGTTATAGAATGCTGCACACATTTGGATATTAATTATACATGTACGCACATGCATATCCACATACATATAGACATAGAAAAAGAGCTCAGAAGAACTCCACTAAGACCCAAAGATTTCCTTAGAGTGGTAAAAGAAAAGTGACTTTCAAATTCTCCAAATACCTTTGATATTTTCTAAAATTTCTACAGTATTCATGTATATTACTCTTACACTTAGAATTTTATTTTATTTTTTAAAGTATATTTTTATTGATTTCAGAGAGGAATGGAGAAGGGAGAGAGATAGAAACAGCAATGATGAGAGAGAGCCCTAGCTGGTTTGGCTCAGTGGGTAGAGCATCTGCCTGCAGACTAAAGGATCCCAGGTTTGATTCTGGCCAAGGGCACATGCCCGGGTTGCAGGATTGATCCCCAATGGGGGGTGTGCAGAAGGCAGCCAATCAATGATTCTCTCTCATCATAGATGTTTCTATCTCTCTCTCCCTCTCCCTTTCTCTCTGAAATCAATAAAAAATATTTAAAAAAATGATGAGAGAGAATCATTGATTGGCTGCCTCCTGCATGCCCCCTACTGGGTATTGAGCCCACAACCCTAGCATGTCCCTTGACCAGAATCAAACCCAGGACCCTTCAGTCCGCAGGCTGATGCTCTATCCACTGAGCCAACCCAGCTAGGGATAGAATTTTAAAATGTATGAATATTTGGGAGGGAGATAACATTCTTGGACATGGTTGTTTTCCCTATAATAACATATTATTATAAAATTTGTTCCCCTATTTATTATTCTTGGACATTTGTGGTTTAGAACTAAATAACTGTTTTAAGTGAAATAGGGTTCTCTTTTCATACAAAGGGTTCTCTTCTTCTTCTTTCAACTTGGTATTGTTACAGTGGTCCTGCCTGCTACTAAATGACAGCTATCTATCATCCTAACTAATAAAAGACAAAAAGGGTAATTGACTGTACCTTTGCTATGCTTCCCATTGGCTAATCAATGCCATATGCAAATTAGCCGCCATCAAAGATCGCGGCTAATTTGCATACTGCAGGCAGGGCTGGCCAGTGCCAGACACCATCAGGGCCCTGTGTGCGGCCCTGGGCGGCCAGGCTTAGGCGGCGCGATTGCGTCACCTAAGCCCCTCCCCAGCCGGGACCCCCATGTGCTGCCTAAGCCCCTGCCACCTAAGCCCTGCCCCCATCCGAGACCCCTAAGCCCCGTGTGCCGCCTAAGCCCCGTGCGCCTAAGCCCCGCCCCCATCCGAGACCCCCGTGTGCCACCTAAGCCCCGCTGCCAGCTGGGACCTCATGGCGATCCCAGAGCAGGCAAGTGCGGAGGGCAGGTGGCCCCCAGGTGGGCCTGCTCCTGGGATCATCATGGCGATCCCAGAGCTGGAAAGTTCCCCACAGGCAGCACCCAGCAGGGCCTGCCCCTGGTCTCTGCAGTGACCTGGTGATCCATGAGCAGAAAACCACAGCCTGCAGGCAGCACCCCACCCTGGCCACAGCTCAAGGGAGAGAAAAACATGCAGTGGAGGCCAGGAGCCTGAGAGATCAACACAGAGGGGCGCCTGTTCCAAGCCTCCACGGTGTGGCTGGGGGCAGACTCCCAGCGGACACATACACTCACACACACACACACACACAGGATGCCTGCTCTGAGCCTCTGCTGCCAGACTGTGGCCGTCAGTAGGACATCCACTGAGGGCTCCTGGACTGTGAGAGGGGCAGGCTGGGCTGAGGGAACCCCACCCCCCAGTGCACGAATTTCGTGCACCAGGCCTCTAGTCCTATATAATAAAAGGCTAATATGTAAATAGACTGAACGGCGGAATAATCGGTTGCTATGACATACACTGACCACCAGGGGGCATGTGCAGAACATGGAGGGTGCTGGCCGCAGCGGAATGGTGTAGCAGGTGAGTGGGGGTGCAAGACCAAGGTGGGGTGCTGGTTGCTGTCATAGGGGCAAGCCTCTGGTGGTTACTGAAAATTCTTTGCTCCCATGTGCTGTGGTCCTGCCGATGCTCACACCCACTGCTGGTGCCGGAGCCACTGCTCGTACCCGCTGCCAGTGCCTGGCACCAGTCTCGATCACTCGGTGCCATCAGCAGGTGCAAGTGGCGGCTGCTGGCCCTGATCATCCCTGAGGCCTTGTCCACCTCCCCCTGCTCCTGAGGGGTGATCAGGGCAAGCAGCTGTCCCTTGCACCTGCTGCTGGCGCCAGCCCCAATTGCTCCATGTTGTCAGCAGGTGTGAGTAGGGCCAGTGCCATCAGTGCATGGAAGCGGTGGTGGCAGGAGTGGGGCTGCTGGCAGACAGGGGACCAGGGGCCATGGTGGAAGGGGCCAGGTAGGGTGTAGAGGATGAGCCGAGACCAGCCCCTGTGCCTACCACAGCCTCACAGCCCACAGTTCCTTTCAAGGTGTATGAATTCATGCACTGGGCCCCTATTGTAGCCATACAGCATATCATAAGAAGAATGTGAAATACGGAAATATGATAGTTAGTGGAGATTAATTAGGCAATTCTAAAATTTTGGTATTTTACAAATGTTAAACAGTAAAGGAACCAAGTAAATATTTTGAATCAATTAATTATTCTTTTTGCTATATAGGTTCCAATCTGACAGAGCATTATAATGCCAAAGGATTCTTAGGCCATAGATTTCAATATTCAAAACTGTTGTGGTAGAGAGAGCCCCAATTCCTAAATAGGAATTTAGATGAAGTGAAGGTCCTTTCTATTAATTAATAGAAACCATTTGAGAAAATGATGTGAAAAATATTTTAAAATTCATTATGGATAATAATGAAGGTGATAATCCTATATAATAAAAGGCTAATATGCAAATCGCCAAATGATGGAACAACCAGTTGCTATAATGCACATTGACCCAGGTGGCAGACACTCAATGCAGAAGCTGCCTCCTGGTGGTCAGTGTGCTCCCACAGGGGGAGCGCCGCTCAGCCAGAAGCCAGGCTCATGGCTGGCGAGTGCAGCGGCGGTGGCCAGAGCCTCTCCTGCCTCTGTAGCAGTGCTAAGGATGTCTGACTGATGGCTTAGGCCTGCTCTCCCAAGGGCTTCCAGACTGCAAGAGGGCGCAGGCCAGGCTGAGGGACCCCTCCAAGTGCACGAATCTCATGCACTGGGCCTCTAGTTTATATATAAGCCCAAACTTCGCTGGCAAACATATGTATCTGTGTTTGTTTAAAGCAGCGGTTCTCAACCTGTGGTTAGCGACCCCTTTGGGGGTCGAACGACCCTTTCACAGGGGTCGCCTAAGACCATCGGAAAATACATATATAATTACATATTGTTTTTGTGAGTAATCACTATGCTTTAATTATGTTCAATTTGTAACAATGAAATTGGGGGTCACCACAACATGAAGAACTGTATTAAAGGGTTGCAGCATTAGGAAGGTTGAGAACCACTGGTTTAAAGTATTTAATTGTCTAAGATGATTTTTTATAAGTTTATAAATGATATCATTTAAAGGACATTAGCCCAGCCAGTGTGGCTCAGTGGATGAGTGTTGACCCATGAACCAGAAGGTAACTAGTTTATTTCCTGGTCAGGGCAAATGCCTGGGTTGTAGTCTTGATCCTCAGTAGGGGCGTGTAGGAGGCAGTGGATCAATGATTCTCTCTCATTGTTGATGTTTCTATATGTCTCTTTCCCTTCCTCTCTCTGAAGTCAAGAAAAACATATTAACTTTAAAAAAATTAGAAATGCAAACTGCGAAATAATGACTTAAAAAAAAGATATCAAGTATGCTGGCCATAGAATAACTGTACAGTGACTCAGAAGAAAATAATAGGCAAAGTGCTAAAGTAATTGAGGCAACCCTATATGTAACTCAAGCAAAAAGAAAACACCGTTTCCCACATCACTTCTAACACGTTCGTTTCCCCTGAATGACCCAGATAATTGCCATAATACTTCATTTCATTTGGACTGTGGAGACCTGAATTTTACATTTTGTTTTCTATGTAGATCACGTGGTGGTGGGAGGGAGCGGGCGGGAGAGGGGTGAGGGCGAAGGGAGGAAGCAAAAGCTCCTGTTTTAATGTAATTTCCCAATGAAATTGAAAAGGGAGCAATTCACACAAAAGTTGTAGAGTAGACCAGAGACTTGAACTTCTGTCAGAAGGCCTCTGGAATCTAAACATATTGAAGGCAGGTTTTCATTTTTGTCTATTTAGTGCCAAACTATTTCTATTCATTTTGGTGAAAGCAATCTGATGAAAGCATTATTTTTCATTAAACAAGAAGCAAAATACCTTCCCAAGAGTATAAATTAGTTTTAACACCTATATAATTTTAGCAGTTGCACTGCCAGGTCACCTTGATATTTCAGAGTTTACTTCTCAAATGTAAGAACAGAATTTGACCCACACCGTTGGTATGGCTTCAGAGTGTTTTAGTGACTGTGGCTAAGGAAGAGTTACACACTCTTTAAACAGAGCGGGTACATTGGTGGCCAGAGCCCTTTGAGGTGGGCTTGGTGGCATGCACCTAAATAGGTTTATTACTAATGCCCAGTCTTTCAGAACACACATGGGTACTTTTTGGCTGTTGTCAGAGTGAAATACTTGAATTACCCCTCTCTGGTCTCTGCTTGTTTACAATCTCCTTTTGAGGTTGCAATATGCACGAATTGCACTTAACACACATAAATATCCCTTCAACCATAGCCTAGGAGTCTGAAGTATGGTTAGGGAACTTTAAATGGGAAGGCTAAGTGAGGCCTACTGAGTCCTCTCAAATGAAGGCATTGCAGTTTGTTTAAATTACAGCACAATCTATACCAAAGAATAAAACCTGTAACGTAGCTACAGGCAAAAGTACAGCCACTGCTGAAAATAGACACGTTTGGAATTACCGTAGACCCTTATTTATTTGAAGCTACCTTGGGGGGAAGTGAATTGCAATTTGACCCCAGTCCCCAGAAACCAGCAAACAAACCAAACCACACACAGATAGACACTTCACTTCTTAACCACACTGGCTAAGAGGCTGGAATTCCTTAGGTGGCTCCCACTTGGAGAACAGTAATATCTGTGAGGTGAATGAAAGATGACCTGCCTCGATTCATCCTCTAAATGCTTGAATTCCAACAGTTTCTAGTACGCATTCATGGTCCCTGTCTTTCCCTAATGTATTATTTTATATCACAAAACTTCACGTTTGGCATTTTTTAAAATTACAAATTATCATTTTGCACCTAAACCTGCAATAAGTCAAACTGAGTTGAGTCCCATTTATCTTTTGTTTGGCAAGAGCTATTCCAGTGCTTCAGGGAGGCTGCTTTGGCTGCTCCCTTGGTGCCCTAATTTGTCTGGCCACAGAGGTTGGTTTCTGTCTTCTCCAGAAAACGGCTCTGCAGCCAGTGTTTTCTATTTTTGTTGCTTTCTAGCCATCACAAGCTTTGTTTTACTTGGAAGCTTATTTTCTTGACTTTCCTTGCCAGCGTTCTGACTTTATAATCGCTATTGTAACAATTTGCAGGCAGTATGTTTCTGCATACCGTAATCAAAACACTATTTTTGATACTTGGATTAATGCCAGGACTTAGAATAGATATTTGAAAGGAAGCTAATGCTCTATTGAAAGACCCTGTCTCACTGTTGACACAAAGGTTGCCTTTCCTGTGGATTAAGTGTGTTGTCCTGGGGGACATAGTTTAATAATACCTGCAGGTTCATATAAAAAGCTCTCTCACTCTCTATTGCCTACATCTTCCATTAATTGCTATTTCCCAAAAATTAGTGGCACCGTATCCCTCAAGGCATAATTGCAGTAACAATAATTCTGGCTTATTTTTAGCTATGATTGGCATAACGGCGATTCTGTGGACACTTCTGTTCTCAGCATGCTGGCTTATGTATCTGACCAAAGGTAGTTGCCCCTGAAGAGACGTGAGGGAGGAGATTAACTGGCTGTTGAATTTAAATGAAGACTAGTATAAAACAGACAACTAGTATACCGATGAGCTTCTTTCCCACTCTAGCTTTAAAAACACTTTATCTGATGCATTCGGATAAATGTTTTTGAGGTTGAAAAGATACAAGAATTAATAGAGAAATGCCTGCTTAGGTAAGGGGAATATGTAAGAAAAATGTCTGTGGGCAGAGGACTGAAAATTAAGATAAAATTTATAAAGGAAATGAGTTGCTGGCAGGGGATGTGTTTTTCTCATCCCGAGAGCACTCTGTTAGCTTCACTCTCCTGACTTCTCCCTAGCCCAGTGATGGCGAACCTATGAACTCATTTTTTTGGTTGATTTTTCTTTGTTAAATGGCATTTAAATATATAAAATAAATATCAAAATATAAGTCTTTGTTTTACTATGGTTGCAAATATCAAAAAATTTCTATATGTGACACAGCACCAGAGTTAAGTTAGAGTTTTTCAAAATGCTGACACGCTGAGCTCAAAAGGTTCGCCATCACTGGCCTCGCCCCTGCAATAGAGGGAACTGGAGTGACCCCTCGTTGGGAACGTGGGAAGAAGAAGCCACATGCTTTCCCTTCTCCCTTCTTCTTGGGCGTGAGCCTCCCATCCAGAGTTTTCTCCTTTGCACAGATCTCACAGGCGCAGGTCCCCAGGCAATGCCTGTGTCTAGAATGGAGATGTCTTTCTAATTCTGGGATTCAGTATTATACGCTTATTTGTCCACTTTCTCTAATAACACCTTTATAATGAATGAAGGTAATATTTTGACAGTGATAAGGCAATGTCTTATTCTTACTTCTCAGTTGGTTAAGCATCTGGGAAGATGCCCTCTAAAACTTCAACAAAGATTACTCAAACAAACACCCTAAGTCTGCCAGTCTGGACATTATAATGATTGGAGCTGGACTTGCTCTTCTCTATAAATAATCAGAAAGCAGGACAAAACATAGGGAAGAACTATTTCAGACATTGATAACAGGGAGCACACACTGTGATTCCTGAGAGAAGGGAGCACATATGGGGGGTCATGTTATTGGTCTGGCTACCTGTGTGGAGGCCTTTCCGGACCTCAGTAGGAGGAGGGGAGATTGAGACAGAGATTTTGCCAAGGTGAAGAGAGAGAGAGACCAATAGTTGGAGAGACCGAGGCATCTGAAATTTGTGGGGCAGAGATGAGGGAGCTATGCAGATAGAAAAAACACACACAAAACACAAAACAGCAAGCAACCCCCCAGAGATCTTCCCAGGGGTCTAATGTGTGCTTTCATGGTGTGAGACTCCATGAGGCCAGGCAGAAAATAAATGCTGAGAAATTTAAGTGAAACAATGCTTTAGAATTCACAGATAGCTGGGAGACATTTGACTTTCAACCAGCAAGAATAGACAGGCCTGTTGAATAACCAAGGCATTCACTTGAGACCCAAGAAGGGTTTTACATATCTAAATCTAAACTTGAAGTGGTATAACATTACTTGCAGATAGGCTGTGATTAGTTAAGATGCATATTGCAAATCCTAGAAAAATCACTAAAAAAGGGAGATATGGCAGTTAATAGAGGACATAAAATGGAACACTAGGGAATATTCAACCAAATGGAAAAGAGGAAAAAAATAACAAAGAACAGATGGGAAAAATGGAAAACAAATAGCAAGATGATAGAGTTAAACCCAGCCATCTCAATAATAAAATTAAATGTAAATGGTCTAAACATTCTATTTAAAGGCAGAGATTGTCAAAATGCATTAAAAAATCAAGATCCAAATTTATGTTACCTAGAAGAAGTGCACTGTGAATATAAGGATAAATAATTTGGAAGTAAAAGATCTACCCTGCAAATAGTTATTAAGAGAGCTGGATTACACAATAAACTTTAAAAAGACTGAAATCATATAGAATGTATGATCATTAGAGAATTGAATTAAAACTCAATTACATCAATTACAGAAATGTATCTGGAAAATATATGGCAATTAAACAACATACTTGAAATAACCTATGAAAATCTCAAAGAAAATCAGAAAAAAATTGAATTTAATAACAATAAAAACATTATCAAAATTCATGGAAGCAGCTAAAACAGTGCTTAGAGGGAAATTTATCTCATTAAAGTCTTAGTATTAGAAAAGAATAAAGCTATAAATCATTAATCTAAGTTTCACCTTAAACCCACAACATTTTGCCCATAAACCCATACAATTCCTGGTGATCCTTAGAAAAACATCGTAAACTTCATGTTAAGCATCCTTGTAACTTAATGGTTAATCTTAAATTTGTATTTCCATCCAAGACCTCTTCCTTGAGCTCCAGCTTATTTATTTATTTATTTATTTATTTATTTATTTATTTATTTATTTATCTATCTATCTATCCAGCTTTTCATGTTTAAGTGCTTTCAGGGAATCAACAGTTAAGTATTTCACAGACACCAACAAATCAAAGCTTTTCAAAGGTAGGGAATTAACTCCTTCCGTCTCTTCCTTTCTTCCTTCTTACTCCTTCTTTCCTGCCCCATCTCTCTTCTTCCTTTTCCCTTTCCAAACCAAAGACGATGATGGCTACCACCATCCACCCAGCTCCCCACATATTAAAATCCTGGACGTCTTCCCTCTTACTTACACATCTAATCAATCCCTAAATCCTGCTTATTCTACCACCTAAAACGTCCTCAAATTCACCCATTTTTCTCCGTTCTTGTTGACACTGTCCTGGAGTAGGTCCCCAACATTTCCCAGGTGGATTATACAATAGCTTCCTGACTTATCTCCAACTTTCTCTCTTCTCCCCCAAGTCTGTTCACTTTCACTAGGCATTTAGGGGGATATTTGCAAAAGTCTTGTTTATAATCTTTCTCTAGCTTTGCTGTGTTCTTGGGGTTAATTCCAGTGTCTTTCACATGACTTATCAGACCCTTCATGATTGGGAGCCTATTCATCTCACTGACCCTCTTCTTTCCTTGTGTTCTGCTATTAACTTTATATTCTACCAATAATGAGTTTCTCCCTTTCCCCTCAGTTTCATGCTTTCGCTTTCTTCCAGGTCTTCACAGATGCTATTTCTTTTGTCTGGAATATTTTTCCCAGCCTTTTCCCTTTGTACCCTAATGCCCTCAGCCCTCCACATTTTAGGGGATCATCCCTATTCATCCTTTAGACCTGATTTAGCTTTAGTTTATTTCTCTCTCAGGACTTTCCATATTTTCCTTCTGCTGCCTGCCTGCCTTCACCTCCATGCATCTGTGTTCCTGGAAAGTGTCCTTATTGCATTTTATCATTCTGTATTGTAACTGCTTACTGTACACTTCCTCTACTAGTCCATAATATAATGCTTATCCTTATGGTTAAAACTTGTAGTGCCTTCCTTTTGATAACTTACAGTATTATAAGAAGGATTCTAGAATTTTTAATTACCTGGGAAAATGTGTGTCAAAATTAATGTAGAGTAAAATCTGGTAGCCCTGGCTGGTGTAACTCAGATGTTTGGGCATTGTCCCATGCACTGAAAGGTTGCCATTTCAATTCCTGGTCAGGGTTCATACCTGGGTTTCAGCTATATTCCCAGTAGGGGGCATGCAGGAAGGAGGCAGCCGGTCCATGTTTCTCTCTCATATCGATGTTTCTCTCTCTCTCCCTCTCCCTTCCCCTCTCTCTCTAAATAAAAATTTAAAAATCTTTAAAAACACCTGGTAGACATTTAATAAAAACTTGTATAATGAATGCACTTTATCTGTGATTACATGTTGTCATATCTCATTATCATAACCTGTACTCTTACATTTTTCTCCATTCCACTGATAAGAAAAATACTTTGTTAATAAGTGTTGGTACTGTATTAGATAGCTTATGAAGGAAAGTTAAATGTTACAGTTTTCTCTCAATTTCCTGTATATTTTATTATATTTTCCTTTTTTAAAATAAATCTTTATTGTTGAAAGTATTATGTATGTCCCTTTTCCCTTCCATTGCCCTTTCCCACCCTATATTTTCCTTTCATCGAGAGGAATTCTGAACACATAGTTACAGATATTTATTTGGGAATCTATGATGTAAAGACCTCAGCATCAATGCCAAGATTGATAGACTTGTGACTGTGCCAAGTCATTTCGCCCATCTTTCAGTTTTGTATTATTAAGTTGTAATTGCCCATTCTCTCTGGACCTTTTACTATGAACATTCAAATGGTCAGCACTACAATTACACTGTGCCATCACCAAATATTTCATGCAAGATCCTTATTAGGTGAATAACAGATCCATTAGCGATAGAAGGGGTCAGTATGCCCTTTTGGCGTGGCTCTCCTACTCTGTACTCTACTTTGGTGGAAAAACAAAATAATTAAAATAACCTTATGAACACATAGTCATTAAACCATGTTATAAACATTGGGTTCATTTAACTACATCTGGGGTTGGGTGTATTTGCTTGTCAAGTTATGCTGATAAAAGTGGCAAAGAATTTTGGAATGTTTTTAAAATAACCTATAGTCACATGCTCATAATTTTAGTTTTCTTTATATTATGATAGGGAGGCAATCAACAGTAAAGTAAATGTTGTCAAGTATAGTCAGGCTATATCATTGAATCAGCCCTAGCCACAAATATAGCCAATTTAGAAGTGTTCTGCTCTTCCATAACACTCAAGCTATAAGGAGGGGAAAAGTACCAGTAGAATAGAAAAAGAATTGGATCCAGGCATGTTAATGTTTTACAAGTATTTATTTTCCCAGAAGTATTCTAATGAGACTATTACCAACAGATCCGGCAGTGGTTCTCAACCTGTGGGTCGTGACCCCTGAAAATACATCCTGCATATCAGATATTTACATTATGATTCATAACAGTAGCAAAATTACAGTTATGAAGTAGCAATGAAAATAATTTTATGGCTGGGGGTCACTACAACATGAGGAACTGTATTAAAGGGTCGCGGCATTAGGAAGGTTGAGAACCACTGGACTAAAGCCTCAATGTGTAATAGATCTGAGGATTTTATTTTTAAATTAAAAAGTATATGTTTTTATTGACTTTAGAGAGAGCAGAGGGAGAGGGGAAGAGAGAAACATCAATTAGGTTGCCTCTTGTATGCACCCCAACTGGGGATTAAATCCACAACCTGGGTATGTAAACTGACTGGAAATCAAATGCTGA
This sequence comes from Myotis myotis, assembly GCF_014108235.1. NCBI lineage: Eukaryota > Metazoa > Chordata > Mammalia > Chiroptera > Vespertilionidae > Myotis > Myotis myotis. The sequence continues at coordinate 72,277,428 of NW_023416368.1, forward strand.
CCTTTCGGGTGCACGGGGCAATGCTCAACCAACTGAGCATTCGGGTGCTCAACCAACATCACCGTCAAAGGTGACCTGAGCATTTTCATCTCATGTTGGCTTTTGTTGCTGCTGTTGTGTTTTGCTCATCCCAGTCAATGATCAGCTTATTGATGGTATTCAGTCATTTATTCATTCAGTCTATGACAGGGACTCTGCTGCTAAGGCCCGAGATGTGAATAACACACCATCTATGACATCAAGGAGGTAGAGGCTGTGGGTCCTCTCTGCGTCTGTCTGTATCCATGGCACTTCCTTCTCTCTGAGGAATCTTAGGCCATGCTACTTGGCCTCTATTTGAGGAGGGCCTCTGTCCCAGTATTTCTCTCTGGGGCCCTGTGGATATGGTAGGGGAACATCCAAGGCAACTCTGACTGCTCTGATTTGGTTATTTTCCCTTAAAAATACTCAAAGTCTCCATGTCTGGTTCTGAGTTATCATTTTTCCTTAAATACTCTAACGACATTTAGGTTTCCGTTGATCTTTCCCTTACTTTAGAAAGAGGCTTCCCTGATGCATTGCATTCATTGCTATGCAACGTCAAGGAACACTGTCAGTATGATTGGTACCATCTGCAATAAATGAAGAGGAAGAACCTCTCCCCCAACTTGCATGGGCCTGTGCTGGGACACGGCCTCAAGACTAGTGCAACCCACATGCCAACAGGACAGATAACTTTTCATACGCTTTAAAAAGTTTATTTTGTTTTGTGACTTAAAGGTTTTTTGTTTTTTTCCCCTTTTTCCTCCTGGGACTAAAAATATGTTTGGGTCTCCCCCCCCCCCCCCCAATTTTACAGGCAAACCACTTCAATAGAACATGGCTGGCGGCCATATGGTCATGTATGAATCCAACAATTAATTTAGCAAAGAAAACTGCTTGTAATAAGTTTTGAATATGCCATTCCAGGTAGTACTTTGATGATAAGTGAGGAGATGATTGCCAAGAAAATGATAGTAACATTTATAAAAAGGTATGTTCCCCTTAGTCATTTAATGATAGTCAAATTATTAGTTACCATCTATTTGAACTGAAGTCCATGGCCATTGTAGGGGGTACTTAACACTTTTTATGTATAATTTTATAGCCAAAATATGGTGTTAATTTTCAAGCAGCTTACAATCTAGTAAACTTCTGAATGAGTGCTTGTATTACCTTTATCTGTAACTTCTAGGTCTAGACTTTTGGCTGGCATGGCTTCCAGAACTGGCTTTATGACTGTATTTCAGAACCAGTGCTTCTCGCCAAAACTAATACGTGTGGCGTGGCTCAAAGATGGAAAAACAAAGCAAAACTACGTCACGCTAACTAAACCCATTAGAATCTCATAAAGGGCTACTAGGAATTTGCGGGAAACAGCTCAGAGGCCTTTGTTTTATCTCACAAATTGTCGCCTCCCTGGATGGTTCCTTCCGCTCTGACATTTGCGGAATCAAAGCTTTAGTCATCCCATCATCACTCTTCCCAGGCACGGAGCACACATGGTGTGTGGTTAGCATCCTGTCCCTTTTTAATTCCTTGGCATCAGAAGTAGATAAAAGGGAGAGCAAAAGGATCAGCATATTTTGTGAAGTGCATTTACATTTTACTGAAAGGTAACTGTTTAACCTCTGTCTGGGGAAATGAAAATACTCCACAGTCTTTCATAGGCATGAGAAGTGCGCATTTATGGCGACATGAACACTGGGAGGACTATTTCCTCTGAAGAAATCTATAACCGCTTCTTTCTGTCTCATTGAATCAGCTGTGTTCAGTTATGTTGCTACTTACACGTTTGGATATATAGTGCAAGTACCATAAATATATTAGGTGAATATTTGAACTGAAACTCGTGGGTCAGGTGCCAGAATTAAAATACTCAAACTAATAGGATGTGAGAAATACTAGTATGATGACAATTGCAGATCTATCCACAATATACAAACAGGTCTGATTTCTGGAAGGAGATAGAAACACTTCCTCAAATATATTTTTTAAGCAGAGATAAAAGGGAGTCTCTCCTCTTCCCCTTCACTGAATACAAATGGAATTAGCAACAAAGATTTTTTTTAAAGTCACTAAATATTTATAATGCCTCTACATATTTCCAGACATGAAGCAGAGCCACCAACTGCAACCAGTCCATGAGGTCAGAGCAAAGAACGGAAAGGTGTCCAGTGTCGTTTCCATGTGAGGGAGCTTTTAAGTGCACAGCGGTAGTGCACAGGGATACAAGTCCCAGAAAAGGGTTAAACAACGAGACTACTGTTCCTCCAAAGCTGCTGTCCATGAATCTCTTGACTTTCAAACAGTTTGGCATCCTGTGACTCTTTCAATATGTGCAAGTCATGACATGATCCAGGAAGTTTACCAAAACGCTTGTTCTGTTTTATTTCGCTGGGCATCCAGTACTCCAGGGCATTTACCAAACAGTGAGAATCCCGTAGAGAACATCAAAAATGAACGATTTCCGTCAAAGGAGAGAAACTTAGGAAAGTTTTAGAAAAGGATTAAAATCTGCAGTAAATATCATTTCTCAGCAAAGACCTGTTTTATTAGTTTAATTTCTCTGCAAAAACATGGTGCACACTAGTTATTTCATTCAACTTTGAATGTAAATTCACTTCGCGGCAAATAGTCAGATTTTATATTTTAAAACATAGTTACTTTTTATGGCTAGAGGAGAATGAATATTGTAATGGGAAAAGTTCCTTATATGGAAGAATATCACTTACATTGAAGAGTTACCCAAATTTAGTTTCTGGTCTTGACTTGTATTCAGTTTAGTCTCATTAATTCTTTTATGTCCATTTTTATTCATGTATAAAATGGAAAAAGTAATCATTGCAACCTGCCTTTGGGGGTTCTTGCAAAAATTAGTAAAGTGAAAAGTAGGAAAATCAATCCTGGTTAATATTTCTTTTGAGAGGTGGGCAGAGCAAAGTGTGATACCAACATTGTAACTATTTGCAGCCCACATTCTTCAGAAGGCAGCAGCTAACTTTCAATGACTACTGGACCTACCATATCATAGTAGGAATTTATATGAAAACTAGTGGCCTGGTGCACAAATTTGTTCACATTGAAAGACAATTAATTAGAAGAAATATTTTAATATCTCTATGCACCCTTTCTCTATAATAGAAGTGTCAACCAAATTCACGATCAACAATGACAGATCGAAACACATGTGTGTGATTGGCGCCAGCGAGAACTTTATATGTATTATGCATGCGCGAGTTAACTTAGCCTTTTATAGATATAGAATAAACTTGCTTAATTAGACCTTCTTTCTGATTTAGCTAAACTTTTTCCAGCCCAGTGAAGCACCCCAACTTCCCTTCCAGGTAATTGTCAGCAATAAAGCAGTAAATATAAAAACGAAGCAGATTATTATTATAAATCACCCAAGGAGAACAAAGGGTAAAATATTTAACTGCAGCAGTGTTTGACTATATTCTGTGCTGTCTGTGAGAAAACCTGAAGTCATTTTCAAGGTTCACCATTTCTTACTTTTTTTTAGTTGGGTTAAGTGTCTAGGCTTTCTAAATCTCCATTTTCCAGCTAATGAAAAAAAAAAAAAGGATTCCACCGAGTCTCCTATCTACCTACTCCAGGACTTCTGTGAGGATCAAATGAGATGAGGCATAGGAAAATGCTTCACAGACATTTGGTTAAAGTGTGAAACATTTGCACCTGGCTATACAGCAAGTCGTGTTCCTGGGCTGAAGAAACTGCAAGGAGTCTAGTCGCTAGGAAGAGAAAGCTAGGTGTTGCTACATGATGTCATTACCAAGACGGTCAGACACTTAGCATATTAGCCTTTTATATATATAGATGAATTAGAGTTCTAAAGTTTAAAAGAGTGGAGACAAACATTACCCTTTACCTGCCATCAGAATGATCTGTCTAAAAAAGAAAATTGTCATTTTACTTTAGTGTTAAACATTCCTCAATGATTTCTCCATCATATTCAAGACATCATATACACAGTATGGCATAATGCAGGCTTGAGGATCACTTTTTTTTTTTTTTCAGCTTTAGCTACCATCTTCCCAGCATGTACCCTGTGCCTTTCTATGCCAAACTTCATAGAGCTCCCCAAATGCACCAAACTCTCCCCAGCTTTCCTGCCTTCATATATATTGTTCCTCTGCCTCATGTGCCAGATCCTCACTATCTTTCATTATCAACCTTGTGATCTCCCTTTCAGCCTTCAAAACTCAGCTTATACCACCTCTTCTGGCCTTCCAATTGCCTGAAAGAATGCTGTATTTGTTTTATGTCTGTCTCCCAAATGCACTGTAGACTCCTGAAGTGTAGGTTCCCTATTCTATGTACCTTGTATCTCTAGGGGCCTACCTCAGTGTTGCTGACTGAACAAATAAATAAACGGATGAAACTCTGGTATGAATTATCTAGTGACTCTTTGGAAGCATCTGGAGTTAGAAACTAATAATAAATTAAACCACTCCACCCTTCTAAGGTTTGGAATCAATTGAGAGATGGAGCCAAGAATCAGGCACTTGAAGATCAAAGCGAAAGATTTGTTACTGACAAAGGCTGGGTTGGAGAACATGGATTAGGTATGTGACAATAGTGGGTTTCCTAATAGAATCCAAGAATTAGACATAACACTCTCTCAGTCAAGGCAATTCTGGACAACCACAGACCACCTTTCTGTTTAAGTACTGAGTCGTGACCACCAAGTTTATGGTATGGCCAACAGTAGACCAGAACACATGCATATGGTCAGATCCCAAAGAGGAAGACAGGAAGAGCTTATGCAGGCTTGCATGCCTCTTGTTCGACCCATCCATCAGTTAAGTCATCTATTCTCTTTTGGGAGATAATTGGTGTAGGGAGAGAAAGGCCGGAAGTGTTACTGGAATAAATGTCTCTTTATGGGGGAACACAAAATCAGAAAAAAAGAAAGCTCACCTTACTTACCTTCTTCTAGTACTACTAGCAATTCCCTTAGCATTCCAACTAAAATTAGAGAGACACTATCTAGCTCTATTATAATACTATTCTATTCTCTCCTGAAGAACAAATGGCAATGACCTTCCAGTCAATGGTCTGCGTCCTATAACTAATTGTTGGCATGTTATCTTTTAATTTTTACATATAAAAGTGATACCTGATTACTTTTAAAATTATAAATGGTTCAGATACATAAAAATAAGCCTCTCTATAAGTATCCTAGTCTTCCAGACATAATTCTTGTTCATTGAGGTATCTCCAACCTTTTTTTTTCTAAACATTTACATATGTTTAGATATAAGGATTTTGGGGAAAAAAACACATATGGAAGACGATATGAAGACACAAGAAGAAGACAGCCATCTATGAACCAAGAAGAGAAGCCTCAGAAGAAACTAACCCTGCTGACACCTTGATCTTGGGCTCCCAAACTGTGAGAAAATAAATTTCTGGTGTTTAAGCTGCCAGTTTACAGTGCTATGCTATGCCAGCCCTAGGAAACATACAGTCATTATCATAATATACTGTCTTCTCAACTAGGAAAATGGTATGACCTTTAGTTTATTCAGTCTTTTTCTTAGGTTGTTTAGTTAGTTAGAAGTATATTCTTCAAGTATCCATTAATATTTCTTTTTAAAAAAAAAATATATATATATATTATTGATTTTTTAGAGAGAGGAAGGGAGAAGGATAGAGAGTTAGAAACATCGATGAGAGAGAAACATCGATCAGCTGCCTCCTGCACACACCCTATTGGGGATATGCCTGCAACCAAGGTACATGCCCTTGGCTGGAATCGAACCTGGGACCCTTCAGTCCACAGGCCAATGGTCTATCCACTGAGCCAAACTGGTTAGAGCCATTAATATTTCTTATTAGTCTTGTTCTTATTCATTTTATGCTTTCTGTTACTCCTGAGAATTAGATGTTTTCATTATACTTTAAAAAAAAATTTTTTTTTTATTGCTTAAAGTATTACAGAGTATTATATATGTCTCCTTCCCCCCCCCCCCCCCCCGCCCTTGACAATCCCCTGGCCTCCCCTACCCCCCAGTGTCTTATGTCCATTGGTTATGCTTATATGCATGTTTTCATTATACTTATAATTGGTAGTTGATTTTTATATATTTATGCTGGAAGCCAATTCTAGCATGTCATAATTGCAAGAGTTGCATCAAAAGGTTGATGGAACTTGGGGACTCAACAAGGGCTGAGTCACATATGTTGTCACCTGTTGGGAATGGTTGATGGCATTTCCCCAAACCTGAAAAGGATGCATTAAATTGATTGTTTGCTGCCAGACAGCTCAGGGCATCCTAATCTCCATATTATTGCCTCCTACTGGCCAAACACCTGAACAGCTGTAGGCAAGTTCTTCCAATCTGACAATGGACTCTGTAAATGAAACCTTACCCTTTGAAGTGTATACATCTGCCTTGCCTCAGGACAATTTGTGTTGATAAAAAACATGGGGCCCTGAGACAGGAGATCTTAGCTCCTTTTAGCTAGGTTCCTCTGACCCCCAAATGCCTTTCAAAATTATGCTTTGTCTCTGGACTCTTACTTAAGTTACACACAGCCCTTTTCCCAGATTGCTGAACACTTCTTAATGCTGGAACAAGAACCCTAGCATACTTATATTTTATCTGGCTACCTTATTGTACTTTCATATTAGTTTTAATAGATTTTCAGCTGTCTTGGAGTTTTTAAGCAGGCAAACATATAACATGCAAATAAGACATTTGTTTTCCTAATTTCTAATATATTCATATCACTTTTCTTGACTTATTGCATTGGCTGGACTGCTTCAGAATAAGGTTGATTAACAGTGGTGATAATGAGCATCCTTGCCTAGCTCCTGACTTTATTTGGCAATCCTTAATTATAATATTTACCATAAGTTTTGATTTAATTTACAAGTTTTCTAGGAATCTTTATTCTCTCTTTTTATCAACAAAAAGAATTATAGGAACTGCTTTACCAGAAGCTTTTGAAATAATTCCATGGGTTTTCTCTTTTCATATGTTAATATAGTAAATTGCATGGATAGATTTCTGAATTTAAACCATCTTTAGAGTCTAAGAATAAACCTATTTGTTTATTGTGCATTCTTCTTATATTCACTGCTGGTTTTAAATTACTAATATTTTATTCATGAATTTTTCAGAGATTGTGTGTGGGGTAAACTTTCCAAGTCATTGTATAACTGAAGATTAATTATGCCTTTAGATTTGAACAATAATTTAGTTTGGTATAAATTATAGGTTCAAAATAACTGTGAAGACATTGGTTCATTATATTCTGATATCAAGTACTGTAGATAAGAAATTACAGATCAGTCTGATCTTTTAAGTCACAAGTATTAATAAAAAACTTGATGTGAATTGATGTGAATCACAGCGAAAATGGATTACAGTAGAAGCTTTTAGATTCTATATGAACTATTTTGTTGTGCCTTATCTTTTTGTTTTTACGTCTTTATATTTCATTGTACTATATCCCTGCTAGGTAGGATGAAGTGAGAAAGTTAGCATGCTTTATCTTTTCATTTCATTAGCATAATTAATGCAAGAGCATTAAACTCAGAAAGAAGGTAAGAATAAGAAATGCTTATTATGGACTAGGAAGTAGATTGAAGATTATAACAGCATCAGTTCAGAAGTGAGATCAGAATCAGGTTTTTTAATTATGAGATGTAGGAGATTCCTGTTAAGAAAATGTTTCTGGAGGGAGGAAAAATCGGAACATTTGCTCAAATGTTAAAGTGGCCCGCCCCAGCAACTGCTCTATCTCCATGGGCAAAGCCAACCCGAACACACAGGTACTTTAGCACTTGCTTGTTCTGACTATTGGTCTGTTAGACTTGGAACTTTCAACTATTAAAAATATTAAACCTTTTTAAAATAATTTCCTACATATGTTTAAGCAGTATTTGTATATATAAAACTCTGGAACTTCTGTTAGTTTCCAAGGACATTTAAAGTACTGATTTACACTAGAAGCTCAATTTAATTTGGGAGTCCTCTGTCAGATATAAATTTATTAAATTTGATATTGAGAATATGCTTTTTTCACTTATGAATTAATTGGATCCGTGATTTGTCAAGGAAGGCATGAATCTGATGGCCTTATTACACGTTGCCCTGCAGGTCCCATGAACAAGAAATGAGGTGATGTGAATAAATAAAATTGCCCAGCCAGCATGGCTCAGTGGTTGAGCATTGTGCCAGGTTTGTGGGTTTGATCCCCAGTGTGAGGCCATGCAGGAGGCAGCCAATCGATGATTCTCTCTCATCATTAATGTTTCAATCTCTCTCTCCCTCTCCCTTCCTCTCGGAAATCATTAAAAAATATTAAAAAAGAAATAAAATCATTATCTCTTATTTGCCAATTTATTTCAGTGTTATCATGTTAAAAAATCTTGCATGTCCACTTGAGAGTTTGGTGCAGAAAAAACTATTCCAAGTAAAATAGAAAATGTTCATTATTGATTTTTAAGAAAGTTAAAGTGATAACTTTAAATGATAGAAATACATACTTATAGAGGAAAAACATAACTTTGAAACTTTAGTGTAATTAATAATATAATTTATAGTATCAGATACAAATATTACAGACATAAATAGTGCATATAACTTTTTAATGTATTACATATATTTATTTAACTAGAGTCCCAGTGCATGAAATTCGTGCACTTGGGGGTCCTTCAGCCCAGCCTGCACACTCTTGTAGTCTGGGAGCCCTCGAGGGATGTCCGACTGATGGCTTAGGCCCGCTTCCTGCGGGCCTAAGCCATCAGTCGGACATCCCTAGCCCTGCCATGGAGGCAGGAGAGGCTCCCGTCACTGCAGCTGCGCTTGCCAGCCGTGAGCCTGGCTTCTGGCTGAGCAATGCTCCCTCTGTGGGAGCGCGCTGACCAATAGGGGGCAGCTCCTGCATTGAGCATCTGCCCCTTGGTGGTCAGTGTGTGTCATAGTGACTGGTCGTTCTGCCATTTGGTCGACTGCATATTAGCTTTTTATTATATAGGATAATCTAGAGCTATACTCCAGTTGATCCATATTCATACTGAATCTGATAACTTAGGAATAAGGTGAACTGTCATTTTTGGTTTTGTAAAACCAGTTTCCATTGGAGGAGGATATTTTTAGAATTCATTTAAGTACATTATGGTTCTGCTATGATTTAGCCATCAAATGCAATTTGGTACAATGTGATGTTTTAACAGTTGCTACAAGTTAACAGTGACTATAGAACCCTTGGTGATCAGCTAAGGTCATTTTAAAACCTAATTCTAGATGACAAATGCAGCAACATTTGTCATCTAAGACATCGCATGCCAATACGTGGGATTCATTGTAAAGCCCCTTGACTCATAAACCACAGAAAACAACCTTAAAGCAAAGGAAACCATGATATTTTAATTAGAAAGATCACACCTTATTCATTTAGAAATTCTCTATTGCTTGGTATAATTTGTTTGCTTGTTTATTTGTGGATGGAAACATCTTTGCATCCATGAAGCTTGGATGTAATTAACCACCTCCACCTCACATACTGGGTTCTGTCCTGGACGAAACCACCCGATGTGTGGCTTCTGGGACATTCCTGGGAGAACTCTGTATTCATTTAACTTGATGACAAAACAGCAACATGCTAAATAATGTGATTAAAGTTGTTAAAAGCCAAAATAAACACTTATAATTATCTCAAGAAAAACGGTGTCAGGCGAGTTCGGTCTCTATAAAGTGGGACTCCGCGTGCGTCTTTCAGGTCCTGCTGCACAATAGATCATAGTTAAAGGTCTGTTAACAGACCTCTGACGGCTGAGCTGGGTAGCTTGTGGTTTCCTTCGAAACCTATTGGCATAATGTGAATTTATGTGTGAGGTGCAAATTGGAAGTTGCCTTCCATTGGTGCCCTTGGCAGAACAGAAATCATACTGTAGGGCTAGCAGCAGGAAGTACATTGCTTTGAAATTACCCAGCAGGGTTTCCACTCGCTGCTCTTACTGCTTCTGAGACAGGGGCCTTATATTGTCTGGCCGTGATTAAAATCAAAGTGTAGGCTTCTTTGCTGGGTGCCAGTAAACTTAGGTGAAAAACAGAAACAATCTGGGCTTTTAATTATTTTAAAATGTAATGTAGGCACGAAACCAAGATGAAAGCATTTTTGACTAATCTATCCCAATTATTTCACATAAACGGATTTGCTAAAAAAAAAAAAAAAGAGGTAGACAAAGAGCAAGTGAAAGATTGCCTTCAAGAGACGTGTTAACTTATCTCACAGCCATGAAAGATATCTATGCCATGTACGCCATTCTTATAAAACTCATAGAGAAAAATGCCCAAACCTTATACTTTTGGGTGAGTAGAGAAAACTTAATGTGCTGTTACTTTACTGCACATACAAGATGCTATGGAAATATGAAATAGGTTTTCAAAGCAGGGAAGAGAATTTATTGGTTAATTACTTACTATCTTGACATAGTCCGTCTGCGAGGGAGTATCTCAGTGCTGTGATAAGACTGGTCTAATTCCATAGTGGACAAGACAGATAATTCCCATTATGCCTGCAGCTCCCAGAGCTGGCAGGCCCTGTATTTCTTCCTTTCAGCTTCTTTTTTCCATGGAGGGTATAAAAGCCAAGTTATAGATTCAGAGTTTGTTATCTTTAATCACCCACTGGGAGAAAATTTAACTCGCCTTTGAATAAAATATAGGGAGTGCAAACTTGCTATCGCATGGTGACAACCAGCTCTCAAGTAAACAGCAGTGGACATCCAGTTACTGAGGAGGTTCTTTGGAAAACCTGCCACTAGACCTACGTGTCAGTACCGGGAGTTCATACATTAAGTTAACAAATATTTACTAAGTACCTGTTATGTGGTAGACACGCTGATAAGGATTGCGGATATAAAGGTGAACCAGACTTTCAAGGGTAGCTAGAGAAGTATATGATTATTTACACCTGTGATCTGGTGCCAAGCTATGCAAGTACAGTGTGCTGAGGGACCCCTAGCCCACAGCTGGTACTCTACCACAAAGAGAGATGTGATATTACATTTCCATCACAATTGTCACATATTTAAAAAGACACAGAAGAAGAGGAACAATATGTCATTTTGACGGCAAGTTTAGAAATGGCTACAGTGGTTCTCAACCTGTGGGTCATGACCCCTTTGGTGGTCCAACGACCCTTTCACAGGGGTCGCCTAAGAACATCCTGCATATCAGATATTTACATTACGATTCATCACAGTAGCAACATTACAGTTATGAAGTAGCAATGAAAATAATTTTATGGTTGGGTCACAACATGAGGAACTGTATTTAAAGGGCCAGGAGGTTGAGAACCACTGGCTTAGGAGAATCGAATTGCAGGTCAAATCTCTTCTTTTAAAAATTTCCTTCCTCCAACTCCAATATACAGTGACACATGTAATCATTTAGCCATGGCAAAGAGCAGGTGTGCAGAACCTCTACAAATCCTAAGGCCCAACTTCCAGAGGCCTGTATCTTATCTAATGATAAGGCTCAAGGTTAAGACTCTGGAGCTATCAAAACTGCTCAGGCAAGGGGGAAATCCAGACTGTTATCTTCTTCCACTTGAATTTCAGTGATAAGAAAGAGAGAAATCATAATAACTTACAGTTATGTTACTGAGCATTTTTGAGTATCTTTTGCTCCTATCTAAGGATTAAACCTGGCAGTTATAACTTTGACAGGTAGGAGCACAGAAAATTCAAGCTGCCTCGGGGTCTTAAGAAGTTCACACAGCATTTGGCTATTTTCAATCAAAATCCGCTTACAAAAATTTAGTTCCCATGGTGGCAATATCCTCCCTTTCAGTATGCGAAGTTGTTTGAAGCTTTTGTCTCTCTCAAATGCTAATCCTGATCAGATTTTGATACTGTTCTCAAACCAAGCTTCAGTTTAATAAGCATAGTGATTGCATCCAGGAAAAACCTCCATGAGATGTGTGCAATCAATGTGCTTACTCAGTATTCCATCCCAGCAGCACCACCTATTGTCTGATCGCTCCTGAACGAAACCCACAAGGATCTGATTTGTTTATTTCTCTGCGTACCTCTGAGGCATCCGATATACTGCACACTTTAGGGCTGATAAGGGCTAAGCATTAAGACTGTGATGATGTTTCTAAAGTTCTACATCTGTTCTGTAAAAAAAAATGCATTTTTGTAGTACCTCAGACTTTCATTTTAATTAGTGAAAAGAAACTGAATGGAGAGATTACATGTTTCTGAAATATATTTTTTAAATATTAAAATAATATTTGGTAGATAAGATCCAAGTCATATGTCTATGTTTTGAATGTTACTATTATGATTTATTATTTATCTAATATGAGTGGTATTCTTTTCCAATAGAGTTTAAAATCACTTGTAAAAAAACAAGTATTATTTGCAGTGACAGGTAGAATCTGAAATTCAGGACTTTTCCCGTGGGGGGCTACTATGGAATTTTTTTTTCACTCTGGAATTTTTCAGCATTATTCTCAGAAGAGAGAAAAGTAGGTTGGAAAAATTACATAGTCATTATTTGACTATTTGATATTTACATTATATACAGACATAACTAATAAGCTATGTTTCTGTAAGCCATGTTTATTTAAATCATGTAAACCATAAGAGGGATCTGAGGAGGAAAATAATAAGCAGCATATGTAATAATTTCATATGTATTACACCATTTAATCTTCCCTATAACTGTCTGGGGCAGGTAAGGTGGCTTTGATTCCTTGACCCTCTTCTTTCTCCACTCTGTACACTTGTATTAGGCAGTTAGACAGGCATGAGTGGAGAAGGAAAGATAGACCAGACGCAGAAGCTCACCTTTCCTCTCTCTTTTGGCTCTCAAGTCTCCTCTCTCTCTTTCCTAAGCTCCATGGCCCTCCTTTTGCCTCTGTGACTCTTTTCCTGAGCATTATTTCCACAGCCCACTTCTTTGATCTCTGTGACTTTCTAAATAAACTTTCTTTTATAGTGTGAGTCTTGGCTTTGAATTTTTTCTTAGCCAGAGCTCAAGTACCAAGGTTGCTGAATGGAGGTCTAACATCTGATGTTTTTTTCCATCCACTAATACACGTTTAAAAAATATTTCATTCATTCCTATAGATTGATTTACCATCTCTGCACTGATCATTTCAAAATTTGTATTTATGTCCCTTATATCTCTCCCCTCTTCTAGAAAAATTGGATATATTTGGAAGTCCCATAAGTATCCAAAATTCAACACAAACTTATCTTTTTTTCTGCTGAAGCTGCTTATCTTCCTGTATTCCTTATCATAGTTCATGCCCTACCATCTATCTACTTGTCCAAGTCAGAAACTTAGAAGTTACCTTAGACTCCTCCTTTTTATTCATCATCTTCACTCAGTCATGACAATTACATTTCCTCAGTATCTTTGTAATTTTTTAAAATATATTTTTATTGAATTCAGAGAGGGAGGGAAAGGGAGAGAGAGTTAGAAACATCAATGATGAGAGATAATCATTGATCAGTTGCCACCTGCACGCCCCCTACTGGAGATGGAGCCCGCAACCCCAGCATGTGCCCTTACTGGAAATCCCACCATGACCTCCTGGTTCATAGGTCAATGCTAAACCACTGAGCCACATTGGCTAGGCTCCTCATTATCTTTGAATTCCACCTTATTTAGTTCAGGCCCTTATCATTTCTCACCTGGTCATTACAATAACTACTATTTCTAATATGACTTTTTCTGCTACCAGAGAGATCATTCTAAAACTCAGAACTGTTAAAAAAATTCATAAATGGCTTCTCATTACTTTTAGAATGAAGTCCAAATTCTTTACACAAATAATACGATGCAATTTTTAAAATATGACCCATGACTAGGTTTCCAAGATTTTTATACTACCACTGCTTAATCAGATGTTTCTATCACATGAGATGTTTAGTACTCAAAATGGGCCAGCCCTGATGGTGGCTCTCTATTTGAAAATCCATTAATATAATTTAGTTATATAATTAGAACTAAGGATTAAAATCATATGGTATCTGAAAAATTCAACACCCATTCATGTTAAAAATAATAGATTAGAAATTGACAGATATTATAATATGATAATATACATATAATCCTCAGACCAAAGTGACCATCCTGACTAATGAAGAACATGATTAGAGGCATTTTTACTGCATTCAAGACAAAGAAAAGGCACTGACTATCTCTATTACTATTGAACTTTAAGTTGGAAGTATCTGCCAATGTCCTCAGATAAGGAAAATGGAGGCATAAGAATTATAAATGAAGAGGTTAAGCTCTCTCTATTACAGATTCCTATTGCTGATTTGGAGTGATATCACGATTTTATTTTATTTTACTTTCAATATTATTTTGTATTGATTTCAGGTGTACAGCATAATGGTTAGACCAGGGGTCCTCAAACTTTTTAAACAGGGGCCCAGTTCACTGCCCCTCAGACCATTGGAGGGCCGGACTATAGTTTAAAAAAAAACTATGGCCAAAACCAGTTTGGCTCAGTGGATAGAGCGTCAGCCTGCAGACTGAAAGGTCTCAGGTTCGAGTCCAGTCACGGGCATGTACCTGGGTTGCGGGCACATCCCCAGTAGGAGATGTGCAGGAGGTGACTGATCGATGTTTCTCTCTCATCGATGTTTCTAACTCTCTATCTCTCTCCCTTTCTCTCTGTAAAAAATCAATAAAATATATTTAAAAAAACAACTATGAACAAATTCCTATGCACACTGCACATATCTTATTTTGAAGTAAAAAAACAAAACGGGAACAAATACAATATTTGTATTTGCATGTGGCCCACGGGCCATAGTTTGAGGACCCCTGGGTTCCCCCAGATATTTGCAGTACCCACCAGGCACCATACATAGTTCCCCCAGATATTTGCAGTACCCACCAGGCACCATACATAGTTATTACAATACTAGAGGCCTGGTGCATGGAATTCATGCACTGAGGGGAGAGGGTGCAGGGGGGGGGGGGGAGGGAGTGTCCCTCAGCCCAGCCTACACCCTCTCATAATCTGGGACTGTTGGCTCCTAACTGCTCGCCTGCCTGCCTGCCTGATCACCCCTAACCACTCTGCCTCAGCCCCAGCTGCTGCAGCTTTGTCCACAAGGTCGTTAAGCTGTCCAGTCTAATTAGCATATTAATCTTTTATTATTATAGATTGACTATATACCTTATGCTGTACTTTACATCCATATGACTATTTTGTAACTGCCCATTTGTACACCTTAATCCCTTCACTTCTTCACCAAGGCCCCCAATCAGCAGACTATGTGTCTATGAGTTTGTTTCAGTTTTGTTTGTTTACTTATTTTGATTTTTAGAGTCACATATCACTGAAATCATATGGTATTTGTCTTTCTCTAACTGACATTTCATTGAGCATTATACCCTGTAAATCCATCTGGGCTGTCACATAAAACAGCCCACTGAATGAGAGAATATATTTGACATTGGCCAGTGATACATCTGACAAGGGGTTAATATAAAAAAATTTATAAAGAACCCATATTACTCAACACCAAAATAACAAATAATTCAATTTAAAAAATGGGCAGAGAACCTGAATAAGCATTTCTCCAAAGAGGACATATACACTGAGTGGCCAGATTATTATGACCGGCCAGATTATTATGACACCGCATCAGTACAATGAAGTGAATTAGTTATGCAAATTATAATAATAATAAAACCTTAAGAGTATTTGCTTAGGAAGTTTTCAATATTCAGCATTTTTGGAAGTGTCAATGAAGTACTGATTAGGTGGTCATAATAATCTGGCCGGTCATAATAATCTGGCCACTCAGTGTAGATGGCCAATAGTCATAGGAAAAGATGTTCAACATCACTAATCATCAGAGAAATGCACCAGTCAGAATGGCTATCATCAACAAATCAACAAACAAGTGTTGGCAAGGATGTGGAGAAAAGGGAACCTTGTGCTGGGAGTGCAGGTTGGTATAAACATTGTGGAAAACAGTAAGGAGTTTCATCAAAAAATTAAAAATGGAACTACCTTATAACCCAAAGTTTATTTATTTATTTATTTTTAGTATATTTTTTATTGATTAAGATATTACATATGTGTCCTTATCCCCACGTTAGCCCCTACCCCCTGCTCCCCCCCCCCCCCCCCCCGCTCATGCCCTCACCACCCCCGTTGTCCGTGTCCATTGGTTAGGCCTATATGCTTGCATATAAGTCCTTTGGTTGATCTTTCCCCCTTACCCCCACCCTCCCCTACCTTCCCTCCAAGGCCCGACAGTCCAATCAATGCCTCTCCGTCTCTGGATCAGTCCTTGTTCATCAGTTTATGTTGTTCATTATATTCCACAATGAGTGAGATCATGTGGTATTTATCCACTCTCCAGTTCCATCCATGCTGTGGCAAATAGTAAGAGTTCCTTTTTCTTCTTCCTCTTCTTAAAGAATACCTTTCAGCATTTCATATAATGCTGGTTTGGTGGTGATGAACTCCTTTAGCTTTTTCTTATCCGTGAAGCTCTTTATCTGATCTTCTATTCTGAATGATAGCTTTGCTGGATAAAGTAATCTTGATTGCAGGTTCTTTCTATTCATCACTTTGAATATTTCTTGCCACTCTCTTCTGGCCTGCATGGTTTCTGTTGAGAAATCAGCTGACAGTCGTATGGGTACTCCCTTGTAGGTAACTGACTGTCTTTCTCTTGCTGCTTTTAAGATTTTCTCTTTGTCTTTTGCTCTTGGCATTTTAATTATGATGTGTCTTGGTGTGGTCCTCTTTGGGTTCCTTTTGTTTGGGGTTCTCTGCGCTTCCTGGACTTGTAAGTCTATTTCTTTCACCAGGTAGGGGAAGTTTTCTGTCATTATTTCTTTAAATAGGTTTTCAATATCTTGCACTCTCTCTTCTTCTGGTACCCCTATAATTCTGATGCTGGTACGCTTGAAGTTGTCCCAGAGGCTCCTCACACTATCTTCATATTTTTGGAATCTTTTTTCTTTTTTCTTTTTCGGTTGGGTATTTTTTGTTTCTTTGTATTTCAAATCTTTGACTTGATTCTTGGGATCCTCTTGTCTGCTGTTGGATCTCTGTATATTATTCTTTATTTCAGTCGGTGTATGCTTAATTTCTAGTTGGTCTTTTTTCATATCCTCCAGGGTCTCACTAAATTTATCGGCGGTTTCCATAAAATTCTTGAAAAACCTTATAAACGTGGTTTTGAACTCTATATCCAGTCGTTTGCTTTCCTCCATTTCTGTCATTTGTGACCTGTTTCTTTGTCTCCACATTTTTTATGCTTCCCTGTGTTGGTAGAGTGGTTTTGTGTGCTAAGTGTCCTGTAGGGCCCAGTGGCTCAGCCTCCCCAGTAACCTGAGGTGGACATTCTTGGTGCACCCCCTTGTGGGCTTTGTGCACACTCTTGTTGTAGTTATGCCTTGATTGTTGTAGGATCACTGG
The DNA here is from genome assembly GCF_014108235.1 of Myotis myotis. Taxonomy (NCBI): domain Eukaryota; kingdom Metazoa; phylum Chordata; class Mammalia; order Chiroptera; family Vespertilionidae; genus Myotis; species Myotis myotis. The sequence goes on from NW_023416368.1 coordinate 72,294,903, forward strand.
GAGGAATTGACCTCCAGGCCAATTGGTTGTGAGAATCATCTGTGTCTGCAGTGGGAGAACTTCTGTGCTGAAGACACCCTTCTGGGGCAAGACTTGCTTCAGTGGGGCTTTGGTGCTCACTGAGTCTGCCCCCTGAGTGTATCCCTTATGGATCTGAGGAGTTGTAATCTGGATGGCCCCCCTCTGACAACTGGGTACACTGGCTCTTGGATCTAAGGAGGTGCTAATTTAGCCTCGGCCTGAGGTTACCCGGCAGGAGCTACGAAGAGAACTGCAGATTCCTCTTCCTTTTTTGGAGTTTGGAGGTGCCCTGATGAGGCCCAGCTGTGAAGCAATGCAAGCTGCTGTGGGGCCTTGGGCCTTCTCTTGGAAGTTCTGGGTCTGTCTGGCCCAGCTGCAATTTTTTAGGTAATTTTCAGGTTGCAAAGTGCCGGGGCATTCATATGCAAAAGCCTCTGCCGCAGCCTGGGTGGGGCGGGGTCTTAGGGAATCAAAGGGCGGAGCAAGCAGCTATGGTGGATCCTCAGCCCTGCCCTAAGGGGCCACGTCTCAGTGTCCCGGTAATTGCTGCAAGCACCTCTGAGGGAAAGCCGCCCTCAAGTTCAGAGTTCTGCCTGCTGCCAGACAGTCCAGTTTCTCCCCGTATGAGTCCTGGGTCCCCAGTGACTTCCCGGGAACCAGAGTTCAGAGCAGTCCGGAGCTTGTGACTCCCTCCTGATTCAAAAAGACAGCCGCGTCCTCAGGTGCCAGCCCCTTTCCGCGCGTGTGAGCCTCCGTACCTCTGCACTTTACTTCCGCAGCTCCTCTGGCTCTCAGTGTGCTTTTCTTTCCTTCTAGTTGTAGAATTTCCACTCAGCCAGCCTTCCTGTAGTTCTGGATGATGTCTGTTTTGTCTTTTCATTGTATTTTTGAAGTTGTTGTGGGAGGCAGCAATTTCCCGGTATTTACCTATGCCGCCATTTTAGTTTCTGCCTTATTTTTAATTTAAAAAATAGATGCATAACAGCAAGTGGGGAGACCTGCCTTTTGTTTAAGAAAGAGTGATTAGGCTATATACCATTTTCTTACATTTCAAAAGAAGTAATGAAAAAAAACAAACCAAAAGCCAATAAAGGTTGTTACCTACAGAGTGAGGAAAGGGCATGGGGTGGAGGCAACTTTGGACCTATGCAAATGTGTTACAGAATTGAAAACTCAAAATGAAATCATTATGGAAAAAGGAGTTGCTTCTTGGTGAAAGTGTGCTGCAAGATGGAGGCTGTTCTGAGGAGCGGCACTGACTGGCCAGGCTGCACTTCTGAGGATGCAATGAGACTGGCTCTGGGAGGGCTGGGAAAAGGACTGGAGATGAATCAGGTGCCAGGGTGAAGGGTCATTACTGAAATGACAAAGGGAAGATGAGATGGAAACAAGGACAAGTCTCTTTGTCCGCCTTACTCTCTCCCTCTCTTCTCCTCTCTCCTCTCTTCTCCCTCTCCTTCCCCTTTCCTTCCCTCTCCTCCCCTATTCTCTCCTCTCTCTTTCCTTCTCTACTGACAGAGCTGTAAGAAAGCAAGTGGCAAAGCAGAAACTTAATCTACAGGGTCCCAGCTCCAGCATCATAAAGCAGAGGAGAGGTTTTGGGAGTGAGGAAAATACCTTAGTAATTGATATAGTTGGGGAAAATGGGACCAAGAGTTTACTTGTGCCTGGAAGAATTTGTAAGGGATTTTAGGATCCAAATGATACTGCAATGCAAGGCTGTTTGAATACCATTAAGGGCTGACACAAAAGTTGATATCCAATGAGATAATGCAGGTGGAATGGTTAAGAATTACAAAGTGCCATACAAATATACAAGATTAGTGTTTTTATTTTTGGTGCTATAATTTCACTCAACTAGAATGGAGGCATTTGATAAAACAAAGTTTATGAAGTCCAAGGCAATCATAAGATACATTACAAAAGGATGTTTTGCATTTTAGAAACATAATAATTATAATTATTTAGAAAAATAATCATGTGTTATTATTTTTTTTTCTAATTGAGTCAATTTTATTTTACTTTGGAAGTTAGGTGAGTCACAAGTTTTCCAAAGGGCACATGTTTTTATTAGCTCTTCTCTAATAACTCACACAAACCTTTGTGGATCCTTACAAAGATCTAAATTAAATGTTCTATAGTGACATGTCTGTATGTTATACACTGACTGCATCAGGGCACTGAATTACTGTACTACAAAGCTACATGTCTTATTATACTAAGGTGTATCTCTATAGCACAATAATTTTTGCATTTATTATTAATCAAAGATAACCATGACTAATACAATTGTAATTTCATTTTAAACTCATTACTCAAAGGTCATCAATTTAGAGATATGAATGGAATTATGTTGATAAGTATATAAACTGATGGCCAGAGGCCAATCAGATTGCTTCATGCTCTTAAATTATTTTATGATGTTACTTATAGTGAACATGTTGATTTGAAGCAAAGATTTTGGGATTGAAGTCATGCTTAAAGAGCTAAAGCCATTTTTCATTTTAGCTTTCTCCTATAATACTAAAAAGTACATGAAAACTATTTCACGAGTTTAATTAATACCATTATAGATCTTGTAAACAGAGGGAAGTAATCTTCAATAAGAAAACCATTCTGATGCTTTAAGGAAAAAACGTAGTGTAATTAAATTTAGCAAGAAGTAAGCGATAATTGGTAAGCCAGAATATTAGAAAAATACTTCTGGAAACATATCTTTGTTTGGAGAACCAAAATAGCTGTAACTGGGCTAGATAGCTTACTTATAGTTTTCCAAGAGAAACATGAACTTATCCAGAATAAAAAGTTGCAAATGGCCAAAGGAATAAAAAAAGAAAAGTAGTGAAATCATCAAAAGCAAGGTAGAGTTTGGTATAGAAAACAGCCTCTAATTAAGATATGAATAATATGCAAAGGAATGGATTGTTTTTAATTGAAAACTAAAATGAATTGAAAGTTAAAATAATTTTGAGTGAAAACTCATCATGTGACTGTATCATTGCTTTTCCACCTATAGAGTATAGTCACTATCCACATTTTTTTAAAACTTACTAAATAATTATTGAGCATCTATTTCATGTGCAACACTCTGCTTGGCATCACAGTAGAGGTAAAAGCAAGATATTGTCAAGGAGTGTATAATATGGCAATGTGGTTAAAAGAAATATATATACATTCTGAAAGCAAAGCATGAAGTTTCAAGGGCTATATTGTTGAAGAACAATGGAAACACAATACTTTGAAAGATGGATGGAGGGAAAGAGCATATCCAGTTGGAAAGATCAGGAAAAGTTTACCAAAGAAGAGAACATATAGGATGAACCATGAAGAGTAGAAAGAACTTCCACAGGCTGGGGAATAGAGAGATATAAAAATTACACAAGCAACATTCATTTTGTGCGAGGCATTGTCTTAACCATTTTATATTCATTATGTCATTTAACCTAAAAACAACCACAGAAATACTACTTTCACTATCCACCTTCCACAAATGAGGAAAATGAAGCTTATAGATATTAATTTGCCCCAAGTCCTGTGGTAAGTGGTGAATCCAGAATGTAGACTAGAGCTGTCTAACTCCAGAACTTAACCCTTAGTCACTATACTGCCTTGTAAAGAAGAGTTGTTTATGAAGGTGAAACCTGAAAAATCCACATAACATTTGTATTTTAGTAAACAATGTTAGAAAAGTTATCACTGACTGGTAGGAATGTGACAAAAATGTATATTATTATTTTCAGTTTAAAAAGTAAATATAAAGTTGCTTTGTTCATAATAATATTGACCTATGGGAGATTCAGTAAATACTTGTTGAATGAATTAATGAATAATGTAGAAAATACGTATGCTTATGGGCAGAGATCAAGACATCAATATGTAAAAATGACTACTTATAACAGGATTGTGGTCTTTTCCTCTTTCAAAGTCATCTTTAATTTGTAGATTGTCATCTCTTCCAGGGTTGAGTAGAAGCCCAGTGTTTATTTCCTTTTCATCAACAGAAGACAAATGACTTCAAAAGGATAAATGGATCAATCTGTGATACCAATAATCAATAGAGAATTCTTTATCAGAATATTTGTTAACACACACAATCTAAGTAGTTTTAATTTTTTCACATTTTATTTTTCTCAGTAATGAGGGGTATAAATCTAAGATAAATTGATGCATATATCATAACTTAGGCATGCACGATTGAGACCAGATGAGGCAACAATAGTTCGCATGCTGACTTATGTCTTTAAGTTCCCCAAATTGAAGTCTTATTAATCATTTGCTAGTTTCAAGCAATGGTGCATTCTTTGAAAAAAGTGCCTAATGATAGAAGAAGGAGAAATGATAAATGAAAATGGTTAAAGTATTCAATAACATGTTGCTGATACAGTAAGATTAAAAAAAACAACTTAGCATATTGTGGGATTTTGCCTTTAACTGGAGCCAGTGGTCGGCAAACTCATTAGTCAACAGAGACAAATATCAGCAGTACAACGACTGAAATTTCTTTTGAGAGCCAAATTTTTTAAACTTAAACTATATAGGTAGGTACATTGTTATTAACTTAATTAGGGTGCTCCTAAAGCTTAGGAAGAGCCACACTCAAGGGGCCAAAGAGCCGCATGTGGCTCGAGAGCTGCAGTTTGCCGACCACGGAACTAGACCAAAGTAAATTTTGTTGACTCAGAAGGAACTAATAAATATTATATAAATATTGTTTTATATTTATTTGATTAGAAAACAGCATTTGTTTCCAGATATTGGCTATTGTAAATAGTGCTGCTATGAACATGCGGGTGCATATATTCTTTCTGGTTGGTGTTTCAGGGTTCTTAGGATATAGTCCCAGAAGTGGGATCAATGGAATCAAGAAGCAATTCCATTTTTTAATTTTTTGAGGAAAGTCCATACTATCTTCCACAGTGCTGTGCCAGTCTGCACTCCCACCAACAGTGCATGAAGGTGTGGTACATTTACACATGGAATACCAGACAGCTATAAAAAAGAAGGAACTGATACCTTTTGTAATAGCATGAACAGACCTGAAGATTATTATGCTAAGTGAAATAAGCCAGTCAGAGAAAGACAAATACCATATGATATCACTTATATGTGGAATCTAATGAACAAAATAAACTGATGAACAGAATAGAACCAGAGTTATGGATACATGGAACAGACTGACAAAGGTCAGAGTGGAGGTGGATAGGGGGGCACTGGATGAAAGAAGGTGAAGAGATTAGCCAAAGAACATATATGCATAGCCAATGGACACAGATGAATGTGTGGTGATGGCCAGAGGGAAGTGGGCAGGGGCTGGGTGGACGCGGGCAAAGGTTAGGGGGGTTAGAGGACATCTGTAATAGTGTCAACAATAAATTAAAAAAACCCGGCATTTAAATGTGTGTGTGTGTGTGTGTGTGTGTGTGTGTATTTACCAATAAAATTGATTACCTTAAATCTGAAGCACCACTATTGGCAACATAAACTACGTTTGAATGTACTGGGTTGACCTATTTACTATGATACTGTCCGTTTTGAGGGGGGCCCCAAACAAGAGAAGGCTCTACAGCTGGTCTAAGCTGAAGAACAGATACACCACTACTTGGGCTTTGTGACCTATCAGATCCAGTGACATCCAAAACACCTGTGGCAAATACAAACATTGTATGTAGCCCCTGGACACTTACAACAGAAGAGTCCTAGGGTTTTGGAAACAGATTCTTTCCCGCTTTGGGAAAAAGCTCCTGGTAGACATTGAATACCTGGTTAAGAGGCATCCCATGAACATTTAACCTGAACTGTCCTTTTGATCCAAAATACCATAATGTTGGGTTTGCTTAGAAGCACTCCATCACCAGGTGACAGTGGCATACAAGAGACAGGACTCAAGAAGGTACTGCAGGCATGAGTACATTGTGCCCTGATTATCTTGGCACATCTACTTCTGCTGCTCTAATCTCTTGACCACAATCCACACATGGTCGCACATGTAATTCCCTTTGATCACTTGACTGCGAAGGCAAAAATTAAAGTGTGGTTTATATGTGGTTTTGTAATAGGTTTTGTACAGCATGCTGGCACTAGCTGGAATTGGACTGCTGCATCACAGTCCCCCTCAGAGGTGGCCCAGAAGGACATCGGGAAGGGAAAGCTTTCCAGCAGGAAAAATTACCAGCAGTGCATCTGATTATTTACTTTGCGTGGGAGGCAAAAGGGCCAGAGATACGGACCTGGAGGAATTAATGGGTTGTTTGGCTAATTGCTTGGCCAGAAGTTCAGGAGGAATGTTGGAGGACTAATGAAATGTAGGTATGGGAAAAGATTGGGTAGGCTCTTTAGAAAAGTGAAGAATGTGAGCATCCTCCATTATAGAAGAGGATCTCAATGATCAATGAATAGGACAACTCGACATCAGTCAGCTGCTTACCAATGCCAGAGCTGGTTCCTTGGGCTCACAAACAAAATGGCGGCGATAGAAGTTGCATGATTTCATTTACATGGGCTTCCCCTCACCAAGGGTGATCTGATTGTTGCCAATTGAAATACTCAACCTGGTCATCCTATGAAGATCAAATTAAGATTGTTGACAAGTTCTGAGGAGGCAGTGAGGCTTCCGGTTCCCCAGGGGGACCAGCCAGTTACCCGTGGGGAAGTTGATAACATTGTGGAAGGCACTGCTTAATTATCACTAGAATTGACTCTCATTCTGTGTGTGGATTTGCCTCCTTGCCCATAGTTCTTCTGCAAGCATTATCATCCACAGATTTTCTATGTTAATTGCTGCCAAGTAGACAATACAACATTCTTATGATTAAGGAACTCATTTTTTTTTGACAAATGAAGTGTGGCAATGGGTTTGTGCCTATATTATTCACTGGTTTTACCCTGAATTCCTTCACTGTTGGCCTACCGAATGCTCCCTAAATGAGTAGAGTGAAGGTTTCCAGTGTCCTTATGCTGTTAAATTTTCAGCTTTGTTATTTAAAGGAGTAACAGTGTAGGTATAAAATCCTTAATCTGATGCTTATTATTTAGTGGTATGACTGGTTAGTAAATAGTCATTTCTACTTCCATTTGCCTTATTTCTTTTCTCTTGTAGTTATGCTCTTAAAATGACATATAAAAATCCAGCATTAACCGAGTTAGTGTTTATTATTATAAGGAGTGTTTTAATGTGGTTTTCAACATGAGAATATTACTTAAACTAGCATCAAGTGATTCTCATTGACACTTATGAATGAGGCTAGTACTTTAATCAAATAAGGATATTAAGGGCTGGACTTAAAAATCCCATTTAGAGTCTGATTTTGTTTAGGATCATTTTTCAGGCCAAATAACTTCATGTATTTTTAAGGATTCTAAATCAACATCCAGATATTAAAGTCGGAAACTTTTCAAATGCCTTGTCGAAAGTCTTTAAAATTATTTATGAAAATATTTAGTGATGTAATTTTAAGACTTTGGTAAATTTTGTATTGTTTTTATTACTTTAAAGAAGACTTAGTGTCAAACATAACTAGCTAAAACTTTAAGCTAAAGCATATTTGGAATAAGAGAGAGAACTTATAACAACTGAAAAAATTTTATGAGATGTTGTCTAGAAAAACACATAGATCATTTGAGGGAATGTCAGCAAGATAAAGACATACTATTATTATAAACAGTTAAATGTTCTGATCTAAATGTGGTTCACTCTGGATAAAATTAGAACCAAAAGTTAAACAAAATATAGCAAGTAACTTAAAAAATATGTAACCCAGAGGTTAACATAAGCTATTCTGAAATGAGCACATGAAATGTACAGAATGTATAGAGTTAAAGGTGAGTGTTACAGGCATTTAAAACATTTACTTTGCTTCTTTCAAAGGGGAAAAATGTAGTTCAGTGTAATCTTTTCCATAATAGGAACTAAAGCTTTAAAGGCAAAAGTGTAGTGAATCTGATGCAGAAAACTTACACCTGTATCTTTTATCGTCTGACTTAATATATAGCCCAGCAAAAAAGCAGCTTGAGCTTTGCCATTGACCAAATCAGGACATTTTTTTTTTTCCAGTGAAAGCATTAAAATAATTGCTAAGTAACCTCAGGCATCCAGGAACTGGGAGCCAGGAGAATTTGATTCAAGTCCCAGTTCTGCCAGTGATTATGTGACTCTGAGTAAAAAGTTCACCTCCCTGAGCCTGAGTTTCCTTGTATGTGAAGCAGGAATAACTTGTACCCTGTCTAACACCCTGAATTATGAGAATCAAATGAAAACTCTGGCACACACAGGGGAAATGAATGAATGAATGAATGAATGAAGACATATAAAGGCGTTTTGTACATTAGAAAGCCCCAAATGCAAGTGAATTATTCACTTTTATCAGAAGTTTACAATCTGATCTGAGATGAATCTAATTTTAAAATAGATGGTTTTTATTTATTTTTGAGAGAGAGAGAGAGAGAGAGAGAGAGAGAGAGAGAGAGAGAGAGAGAGATCCATGTGTGAGAGAAACATCAATTGGTTGCTTTTCATATGCATCCCAACAAGGAATCAAACCTGCAACTGGGGCATGTGCCCAGACTGGGAATGGAACTGGCAAACTTTTGGTGCAGGGGATGATGCTCAACCAACTGAGCCACATTGGCCAGGGTTATTTTTTAAATTAAAGAGGAATGCCTGGTTAAAATATTTTGCTATGTTTGGATGTAGGTTATTTTATATATAAATGAGTGCAATAGCAGTGAGTTAGGCTGGTTGTCACCTACTGGATGTCATTGGATGAATACATTACAGTTTCTCTTTCCTAAAACAGTACAGCCTCAGGACCAAAGCTTCAAGATTAGGTCGGCATTGCCATGGGTTAAAAAGTACCTATTTTTAAATGACACTTAAAAAAAAAGATGAATTGAGCTTTTTGAGAACCAATAGAGAAATGTTGTAGTACAGGGATTGTCAGGGTGGTATTAAAAGTAGTGCCATGAGTCCCACTATCAGGAGAGAAGTGTGGCATAGCTGGACCAGAGTCCTGGAGGCACCCTGCTGTGCCAAGCATTTACCCTGTAATCGCCTGGATTATGGGGAAGCCTCTGAGGGTCCTGGGTGGGAGGCCAGGCCATCAGGATGGTGTTCAGAAGGCTTGGGGTGGTACCTGTTACTTCTAACAACTAATTTTATCATACTGGTGTGTACTGGCTAACTATCCGCCACGGGGTAGCAAACCTAAAAGCCTACTGGAGCTAAGACTTCAAGGACCTGAGAAGTAAATAGGGTGAATTTTGTGGTAAACTGGGCACATATGCCATGTGGAGAGAACTCTACTAATCTCCAGCCAATTGCCAGGAGGAAATGCAAGCCTGTATTTCCCAGCATGAAGAGATGTTGGAAGCCTGGGTTTTAATAGGAAATTTGAATTTGAAATGTTGGCAACACATTCAAAAAAATTTTTTTTAACAGATCCCTTATGGGCCAAATAAAACACAAATGTGGGCTAGATTTGACTTAAACAAGCAAACGGTTCTAAAAGGGAGGAAAAGGAGAGGTTGGGGCCCAGAGACAAAATTCCCTAATTCATAATTTTGCCTCCGTCTGGTCCCTGTAGGAAAATATGTGTTCTAAACATCAAGAAGGTGATTTGGAACAGTTTATCACCACCACTGACAGAGGGGGCGTTTAGAGCCCAGTGAGGAGAAACCTGGAGAAAGCCGGCGCGGAGTGATGCCAGGCAGGGTGTCCTCTGTGCTATGGTGATTATGTCCAGTCATTAATTACTACAGTTATGTCTTGTAGAGATAAGGTTTGTCCACAAATTATCTTCACACATACACAGAAATATTCTTTCACAGACCCATCTTTTCCATCATTACAGATAATAAGAAATATTTTCAAGGAGTATTTCACCAAACATTAGGAAACCCCTAAAGGGGAGAAAAGGTATTAAATCTTTTAAAAAACCAACATAACATGTTTTGGATATTCCTTCACATTTAAGAATTTTCATTTGGCTCTCATACATACAAAATTTGTATTACTTTATACTAATAGGATAAGATACTCTCTAGAATTGTGTGGGTGCATTTCTAGATGAATTATAATGAACTATCTGTAACAGAAGTTGAATAAATGGAACTAAGATCTGACTTAAAATGCACGCTTAGCTGTGGACTAGTTTGCTAATCCAATTCAAAGGGAGGAACAAATGCCATTCTTCAATGTCTTGCACAGATCCACATGTCTTTGGGGGAGGAAAAAAGGAAAGGGAGAAAGAAAAGGATATCTTCCACACCAAGCTACACTGCATCCAAGAATGGCTGCAAATGTCTGAATGGAGGGAGCAGTAGCATGTAGTTGACCTTGGAAAAGCCCAAGAGAACATGTGAGTGGCATGTGATGGGCCAGCTCTGCCTAAGTTCTGGCCAGCTCTCTGCAGTCCTCACTCTTTCACTCCCCCATTGCACCATTTTAATGTGTGCTAAGCAATTCAACAGTGTTAACAATAATGAGAGATAAAATTCGCGCGACTTAATATAAATAATATGGAATTGGATTGTTTCTATTTCAGTTAATATAACCCCTTTTAAAAGCTAACTAGAGGCCCAGTACACAAAAATTTGTGCACTCTGGGGTGGGGGGGAGGGTCCTTCAGCCCGGCTTGTGCCCTCTCGCAGTCTGGGACCCCTTGGGGGATGACCACTTGCTGGCTTAGGCCTGCTCCCTGGGGGATTGGGACTAAGATGGCAATCAGACATCCCTCTGGCAGCCCGGCAGCCCTTGTGGGATGCCCACTTGCCAGCGGGGAGCAGACCTAAGCTGCAGTCAGACATCCTTAGCGCTGCTGAGGAAGCAGGAGAGGCTCCCACCACTACCGCTGTACTGGCAGCCATCAGCCTGGCTTGTGACTGAGCAGAGTTCCATGTGAGAGTGCACTGACCACCAGAGGGCAGCTCCTGCATTGAGCATCTGCCCCCTGGTGGTCAGTGTGTGTCATAGTGACCAGTCATTCCCAGTCTTTCTGCTGTTAGGGTCAGTTTGCATATTACCCTTTTACTATATAGGATAGAGGCCTGGTGTACGGGTGGGGACCAGCTGGTTTGCCCCGAAGGGTGTCCCGGATCAGGGTGGGGGTCCCACTTGGGTGCCTGGCCAGCCTGGGTGAGGGGCTGATGGCTGTTTGCAGCTGGTCGCACCCCCTTCAGGGTGGAGGTCCCCACTGGGGTGCCTGGCCAACCTGGATGAGGGGCTGAAGGCCGTTTTCAGGCTGGTCTGTGACTGAAGCTCCCAGCCTCTCCTCTTTTTTTTTTTATTTTTTATTTTTTATTCTGGGATTTATTTACCTTCTATAGCTGTCACTGGAGCTGAGAGCCATCTCCAGCTCTGAGGCCCGGCTCCAGCTCTGAGGCCGCAGCTGGCTGAAAGCAGGTATCTGGGGTTTGTTTAGCTTCTATAATTGAAACATTGTTGTTTCCGGAGCTCAGAGCTGGGCTGCGGCAGTCGGGGAACCTTGGCTTCCTCCATTACTGGAGCAAGCAAGCCTCCTGCTCACTTCAGCTGCGTGGCTGCCGGCCGCCATCTTTATTGGCAGTTAATTTGCATATCGCCCTGATTAGCCAATGGGAAGCATAGCAGAGGTACAGTTAATTTCAATCTTTGTCTTTTAGATAGGATACCTGAGGAAAATAACTTACTAGTATTTCATTATGTGTATTTGAAAGTAACAAAACTGAATTTCTTTTAAAAAGGTCCTTTGGGTGTTGTGCAATCCAGAACTCCCTCAGTGGTGGAGTGATAAAATGGGAGGTAAGGATCCCAATTTCTTGGATAGGCTTTTCTGATGACTAGATATGTGGCCTTGAATGAGCCACTTCAATGCACTGGATTTTAGTTCCCTTCTTGGTAAAATAAGGACATAATATAATATCTGTTCTTCCCATCTCATAGCTGTTCAGTAGAGGAAAGAAAGGACCACACATAGCTTTGGTGAGCACAGAGTAGGAACTGTACAGGCTCTAGGGTTTGGCAACCTGGGAAGCTTCAGGTAATTTCAGAGCAGAGGCATGTGAATGGGAGATGATTTGGGATCACCACTTATAAGAGTAGAAGTAAAGCATGGTGATTAATGGGGCACTGGGAGGTGGCAGATTGGAGGAAAAGGGCAAAGAACAGAACTCTGGGGAATGTAAGCACCAATATTTAGCTCATTTAGCCTCTTTCCAATAGGCAGAATGTAAACTACTTTTTGTTTTCTCTTGCTGAATTATTCTGATGAAGTAAATCTGTTTTGTTTTGTTTTCCCCCAAGGGAACAGGTATTTTTGCAATTCAGTGAGATGAGATACAGGCAGGGAAGAGTTAAGGAGAAGCCATGCTTCTGGGCCCCAGCCCCTAGCAATAATCTCACAGTCCAGGTGAAATTCAAGTAGGCCCTGTAGTGAGAGAAATCCCCAACATTCCAGGGGAGCCAGAGATCCCCTGTATGGGATACCCAATAGGACAGGGCTATAGGCTGGGGAAGGCATAGGGGTTTAATGAGGATTTTAATGTTATCTAAAGGTGGGAGGGCTTGGTAGTCAATATCAGAAATGGTATGTATTTCTACTGCTTCCCCCCTTTAAAACGAAAAGGAAAGGGAATTTAAGCCAATCATCAGACAATATTCCTGTCAGCCTGCACACACCAGGAGTCTAGAATTAAAAGAAAGCAAACCTTTGGGCTCTAGCTGAGCCTTCTCATCAACCCAGACCCAATGGGTCATGGGCATTTGGGCTTATTTCCTCTTTTGCTGGATTCAGACTCCTCAATGGAGTCTCTCAGGAAACCACGAAATTTCCTCTGATGTGCTCTGCAGGGAACCTATTCACTTTGGACCCTCCCTCTCTTCATTCTTTTCTTCATTAAAGATCTTTATGGCATTTGCTTGGCTGCCTTCAAGTTTTGGTTTTCATCAGTAGATACTGTTTGACATTATGGACCCCGAGAAGAAAGGTTCATTTGATGTGAACCCCAAGAGGAAATGTATCTGCTGAGATAAACTCCCCATGGTCAACTGAGGGCCCAAATTTTAGAATAAGACTCTAGCAGCCATTTGCAGACAGGGCTTCTCAGGAACTCTGAATGCCAGCAAGAACCCCAGACTGAACTCTGGGCTCCTTAAACTATGCCCCGCTTGTTTAGGCCATCTGAGTCAACCACTGTAGGGAAACCCTGGTTTCATCGTTCTACCACAGACACCTGCTGTCCAATCCCAGCTGCACAATCTGCATACCTCATTTACATAAAGTGGACCTAATTGATAACCTGGGTGAAACTTTTCATTATAAAACCTGGCCTCCCCATTGTTTCCATGGAATGGGATTTAAGGTGCTGCCTGAATCTGGCTCCTGGGCTGCCCCTCCTTTTTTGCTCAAATAAATGCCTTTTATTCTTTATTACAGTCAAAAATTAATTTTGGTTTACAGTATCACTGCCAAAAGGGACAGAGTGAGGGAGGCAACCAACTGCCCCAGTCTGCCCAGCAATGATGATATTTTCAGTTTTAAAACCAGGAAAGTCCCAGGTAAGCCAAGACCCGTTGATCACCCAAAGAGGTGGGAGAAAGAGGAAATGCAGTGTTCCAAACTCAGCGTGGAATATTTACACAAAAAAACAACCCTTTTGCACTAAAAAGATTAACCTTCTCTTAGCATATTTCCTATGGCCTTAAGAGAAACTCCGTCTCTTTGTTTGCTTTGAGAAATATGTGTGTCTTAAACCCTGTAATAAATCCTTTTCAACTTAAACCAGCTAGAGCAGATTTTATTCCCTGCCATTGCCTCCTCCTACTCGGTGCCACATGCTATATATACACTGAAGAGGTTATCTTAACGAAGCTAAAAGTCATTTTTAGAGAATTTGTGTCTGAGAGTTTTCTGGATTTTTTTTTTGGGGGGGGGCGGGAAGGGGGCGGGTAATGCCTTCTTTAGGTAGCAATATCCTGATTTTCCTCCTGAGAATCACCCCTGCTTCACTCAGTCTGGGAAGGGCTGGTGTTACACTCAGGCCTCGACGACAAAGAACTTTCTTATTCAAGCCACAGTGATGGTTCAGGCATTGGTGTGTGACCCAACTAGGCTAATAAAGATGATCTCTTGGGAATTTTGCTTGAGCTACTGAGAAAGAAGTTTGTTTTTGTTACGTTTTCAACTGTAGGGACAACTTAACTTGCCAGCAGACACAAAGCTGGCTTGAGAATGGACCAGCAAAGAAGAAGGCTGTATTGCCAGGGAGTGGAAGGGACTGCAGGCTTATCACCGTGTTGGAACTCCTGGATCCGGTCATGCCTGCAGTGGCTGTGCAGTGACAGGCCTCAGTTATTCTCTCTATTTTGCTCAAATGGGTTGGAGATGTGTTTCTGTCACTAGACACCTAAAGAGTATTGAATAACATTGTACAATGAAATTTAAATTTACAAATGAATAAACTTGGGGCATTATTGCCATACAATGATTCACTTGGTTAAATACTTCACTTGATTACATTTAATGTATAATTCAGTTTTAAATATTTGATTGGTATATATATACTTCTAGGAAAACACACAATGCTTAGAGTGAAAGAAATTTGGTAGAGCTCTTTATCTTAGCCTGACTCTATTACTTACTGGCATGTATGTGTCTTGGGCAAGTTATTTAGCCTCTTTGATAAATGCAGATAATAAGAGTAACTACCTCATATAGTTATTGTGTATAGAAACAGCTAGAACAGTGGTCTGGCACCCTGAATGAATGAATGCTAGCTATTATTGATAAGAAGTGAATTGTTATTAATTCATTGTTTTGTCTACCACATTTGAAATTAATTTAATGTAATAGTTTACAGGAAATTGTGATAAGAGTTGTACTACCACCACAAGTATTTAAGCAAACATATCAAATGAACAAGTATAAAAAAGTTAGAAGCAGTTATGTAAATAATAAGTACACAGGAAAAAGGCTGAAAAGTGTAATATGTAACAGACAAGACATTATTTTTACATGTTATCCAGGTTATGGTTAATTTTTGCTCATTTAAAAATATTATTATATCAATTTTCCATAAAAAGCTATATATACATAACAGAGTTATATTTCAGAGAGTCAATTAAAAAAATCCGTTAGAGTAAATATTGCTGCTTGATCATAATAAACAAGCTCATAATAAACAATCTCATATATAGCATAATATTTCACTGCCTTTGCTTTCTAAAAGGAAACAAAAGACTAGAATTGGGTCATATATCCAATGTGAAATATAGGGTATTTCAATTAAGATTCAAGTTGACTTTTTAAAGTGTTGTCTAAGTCAAATGCTACCCTATGTCAATTGCTTCCAGCTGCTGAATGAGTTTGTAAAGTTATAGGGCATTGCAACAACATTGTCTGCAACACTTCTTAATTTCACTGTTAGAACATAGAAGATAAATCACAGAGTGCATAAAAGTTTATCAAAATAATAATAATTGTTACATAAAGAATAACAATAATAAATAATAAGTATATAATCTCCTCTCCCTTTGCAGAAGTATGTGTAGAACAAAGGCTGAAATGTGTGTATAAACTTTAATGACAAGTTACTGATTACTTCCAATGTTAATTTTATCTTACACCTTTCCATTTTTAAAGTAGACAATTTTGCATATATTTAGTACAAGTGTTGACTGTTTTTGTTTTTCTTTTTTATTATAGGTCATTTCCTTGGAAAAATAATGATATTGTTGCATTTCAAAAACCAAGAAATGTTGTGAAAGTTTAATTTATGCTATTGCCATTTTAGTGGAATCTCATGGAATCTTATGTATATGGAATAAAAAAATTAGAACCTTTCAGTGGTCAAGCATCACCCACACTATCTCATTCTATAAATTCTTTAGGTCAAAATGAAAACTGGTATTTTGAAACAAGTGCACACATATAAAAGTATCCTCCAGAAAACAGTGGTCTCTGATTGGATTGAAAAGAAAAAGGGTTCATTGCTGGCCAGGGGTTTATTCCCCATTTTTCATTTCTGTTTGTAATTCTTGTCATCTTTGTTTCTTATGCTTTGGCTAAAGAGGGTGAGTCATATTTATTGGAACTGGGTTTCAATAAACATTATGCATTATGGTGAACCAAAGGGTGATTTATTGATAATTTGTCACTTATATTTATGAAAATGTAGACCTGCAGCTCCAGAGCTGGTAAATCATATTCTACAGCCTGAATGTGTTGGCTGCCTACCCCTTCTACACACAGACCCCCCCCCCCCAATTTACTGCCAAAAGCACCTTACAAACTGCCCCATACAACTCAAGACTCAAGTTCTGGTCATCAAGTACTTTCTAATCTCCCCCCCCCCCCCAGAAAAAAAGAACAACTGTTAGAGATTTATTTTTTGTTTCAGTATGTTTTCAATTTAATTTTCAAGTTGCAGAAATAGTAAATTGATAAAAATGTAATTAGATGTGGATTGCAATTTAATGAGGCCAGAGAAGGAGCAAGAATGTAAATGGAAGAGTGGATTGTACAGAATTACTATTATTATTAATTATTACTTAGTTTGTTTATTATGTTACAGCTGTAAAGAACTTTCGCACAGTTTCCAGATGCAGGCAGCTGTTCGTCCTTTGCTAGTAAGGAAACAAAGGTTCAGAGTTCATTTTGACCCACTTGCTCTAGACTAGTGATGTTGAAGATGACATTTCCCTAAGTTGCAGCCTCTAGTCATATACAAGGTTGTCAAGATGCGCATCACGTGGTCACTGGCCTTTGCTCACTTATCTCATCTGGCAACCTCTCTAACGACAGGCTGCTCCAGTCTTCGTAATATGTTTATCTCCCATGGTGATGTCAGCAGAACTCAGCAAATCTAATATTCATCAGATTTGCTGGTGCTCTTCCTTCATAAGAACAGGCCCTATATCACTCTTGCAGCTGCTTCCTCTAGATATGAGAACGGACATTTGTATTTCATGTCCCTTCGGAAAGGGCTCGGGCAATGAGCAAAGCACCTATCTGCCCACAATGTGTTTTTTTCAGTTTTGTTTTTGTTGCATTTTTAGTCACAAAGTTCTAATTTCAGTGTTTTTTTTTTTCTTTTTTCTCCATGGATGTGAATATAACCACGTCTTTTTCTATTTGGCTAAATCTTTTGGACATAAAATATTTACAGCAGTAAAATAATTCATATATTTTTTTTCTTTTTCAGAGGCATAAGTGAAATAAATAAATAGGATTCGTAAACACAATTTAGGTGGAAAGATTTCTTAAGTGTAGTAATTTAGCTCAAAGGAATTAAACACATGAAGATGTAACATATTCCACACAGATGTCCATAAATGTCATGTTATATGCACTCTTCTATAATATCTCAAGTGTTAGTTATGCAGCAATTAATTAGTTTTTCAAGATTGAAGTGTTCTTTGTGATTTAATGGCAAACATATAATGAAAAAGAGAAGCAAACAACTAGCAGTTGTTGCAGGTTTCTTTTGTAGCATTTCTAGCACAAATCTTTATTTCTTAATGGAGAAATACTGATTGAATTTAAAATCTGCAAATGCTTGAGTCAAGTTAGTTGAAAGCTAACTAAGTGGAAGAAGTGGACCTTATTTTTCAGCATGAATTTAAGGTAATATCCCCACGTTCTTCATTTATGTATGAGCATGTGCAGCTGAAAATTGTTTTCAATGAATCTCAATTACATTTACTTTTAAGCACGAGAAAATTGTAGCAACTTTAGGGGCTATCTTTGATATAGGACTAATTTTATGTTACATGTAATTTCATGTAACGTTCTCATTTTATGCAGAGAAACACCATTTATTTGTTACATCACAGGATTGCTTATTTTTATATCTTGTGAGGAGCATGATACTAAATGTTGATATATGAGTCAAGTGTTAATTCTACACTCAAAGAACTATCTCTTTTTCAAAGCCATAACCCCCAAGCTTCTCTTGATATTTTTGCAAATATGGTCTCAAATTGTCTTGTCATTTTTAAGGTGTTTTTTTTTAAGACAAGACCCTTTTAGTTTGTATTAATGACCAGCTGAAAAAATATAGTATAGTTGTTATAAGCATTTGTTTTACAGTAGTTTTAGTAAGAGCTTAAGTGTATGCACTTATATGCAAAGACCTCAAAGCATAAGTTCTCATATACTTTGACATTAGTCTTATAAAATTCTTAAGTGTCCTCATTTTATAAATTTATAAATTGATATTTGGAGATTTAATATAAACTCACCCAGGTCATATTGCAGCCACAGATGGCAGTAGTTTTATGCCAATTATTTTTTATATAAATTTATATGATACAAATAAAAAGTTAATTTTTAAGACTACCCACTTTAAAAATTTTCACACTTTCAGTAGTAATGAATGAAAGTATTTTTTACATCTCCGGTTTTATAGGTATGTGATTAAAATTTACAAAAATGAGTTAAAAATAAATAGCCTTGGTTGCTTCTGATTTTGTACTTTATTAGCTTTCTTGGCAAATGTGTTCATAGTTGAAATCTTCTGGTTGAGGCAAATCGATGTGACAGCTCCTTTGACTTGAGGGAGAATCCTCCATTCCATTATTAGCAGAGACTGTTAAAGTGGTTATTACGTCTTTTCTCCTTGAGAATAGAAGAATCAAATGCTTTGTTTTTGCTTTGCAGTTACTGTTTTCAATTTTCTGAGTTCATATATTTTTAAGGCATCGTGTTTTGTTTTTTTAAATTATACTTACTGGTTTTCTTACCTTTGTGTAGTAAAGTAGATCCTCTTATTTAGTTACCAGGACAATATATTTCCATACTTTCCCTTAGGGCATGTCAGGGGGTTGCATTCTTAACCATATTACCTGATCAATTCTTTCATAGGCATAAATGGAATGTCCTGGGACTATGCAATTTATTCTCTGAATCCAGCTTTCCTTACTGGACTTGGGTCCAAGTGGATAGCTAATATAAATTTCTCTCTCTCTCTCTCTCTCTCTCTCTCTCTCTCTCTCTCTCTCTCTCTCTCTCTCTCTCCTCTCTCTCTCTCTCTCTCTCTTCATTATGTTCCTCTTATGGTGCAAGGCAGTCTTGGGGAATCTCTTGAGAAAGAGGAAATCAGAGTTATTATGCCTGGTGTTTACAAAGTTCAGAGAATCATGACAGATGCAGCCGTCCAGTCCCCAAAACTCCTACTATTTCAAATGGGAAGTGGTATAAGATGAGGTCTAGAGTCCAGTATTCCAGCTTCTAAGAGCATTTGAATCTCTATGGTGGTCAGATGACAGCATCAGACTGACCAATTTTCATCTCCACTCCCTCCAAGAATCATGAAAACACTTGAGTTGTTTCACTCAGTCCATATTTGTAATCCCAGGGGCCCTAAAATTTTGGCTTTTTCGTAATTGTGCTATTAAGGTAAGTCAATTTTTCTGTTCTATCCAGTTAACTTTTGTCATAAATTAACAATAGAAATAACAAAAAATACTTATTATGCTTATTTGATCCAAAAGCATCTATATTCACCTACTCCAATAGTCTTCTGATGTGGGTGCTATTACTAGTATTATCCCAATTTTTAGAGTAGGAAACAAGGAGAGAAAGGTTAAAAATCTTGCCCAAGTTCACACACTGTAGTAGACAAATTCTAAGATGGTCCCAAGATTCCTTCTTCCTGATATATGTATATACACCCTCTGTAAGAGTAATTGACTATGATGGGCTGTCACCCCCACAACAATGGTAAGCTATATGGCAAAAGGTATTTTGCTGATATATTAAGGTCGCTAATCAGCTGACTTCGAATCAATCAGAAGGTGGTTATCCTGTGTAGGCTTGCCTTAATCAGATGAACCTTTAGGCAGAGGCTGGGCCCTTTCAGAAAAAAGGGATAGAACTCTGAGAGGGCCTATGGAGGAGCCACATAGTAAGGACTTGGTGACAGCTTCTAGATGCTGAGAGCATTCCCAGTCAACAGCCAGCAAGAAAATGAGGACTTTAAACAAGCCACAAGGAACAGCATGCTGCTGACAACGGAATGAGCCTGGATAAGGACCCTGAGTTCCAGATGAGGACCCAGCACTGGCCGACACCTTGATTTCCTCTGTGAGACCCTGAGCAGAGGCCCCAGTCAGACTAGGCCCAGACTCCTGACCTCCAGAACTATGAGGTAATCAGTGACTGTTTCAGGCTGCTAAGTTTGTGAAATTGTTATGCAGTGATAGAAAATTAATATAGTTATTAACTTGCAAAGCCAAGATTCTAACTTGGATGTGTCCAACATTAGAACCTTTGCACTTTTTCACATCAGCACTTAGTATTTTACTCTCTGGCCCCCTCATTCTCTGCATTGTTCCTGTTCTAAATCTTCTTCTTTGGCTATGGGTCTAGATTAAAGGTAAGCAAAATGTCATTCAAAGCCAATTTGTTGGGCTTTGAATTCCTGGTAACAACCTAAGGAAATATGAGTGGGAGCCAGCACTTAGCTGGTCCAGGCTGAAAGTGGGTGAGGAGGAACAAGACTGGAGAATTCATGAACACCCCCATCGCTGGTGTCAACTGTATGGTGCTAATATCAGTGTTAACATCTTACACTAAAGTCACTACACTTATAGAATCATGTGCCAACCAGAGATGATGTTAGCATCAGCTTGTGTTTGTCATTGAACAACTTGTTCAGTTTAGTCACCGTGTGCTTTTTTAAAAATATATTTTATTAATTTTTTACAGAGAGGAAGGGAAAGAGATAGAGAGTTAGAAACATCGGTGAGAGAGAAATACCGATCAGCTGCCTCCTGCACACTCCCTACTGGGTATGTGCCCGCAAACAAGGTACATGCCCTTGGCCGGAATCGAACCTGGGACTCTTGTGTCCGCAGGCCGACGCTCTATCCACTGAGCCAAACCAGTTAGGGCACCCTGTGTTTCTTTATAACATATCTGATTAGTCAGACCTATTTTATCCCTACCCGACCAAATAAAGATTCCATAAGAGTGAAAGAATTGAAACGTAAGCAAGAAAGCTGAGGTTCAGTTTTGTGGAGCCATGAGAAAAATCCAGTTTGGGTTTAAGAACTCTGCGAGGGGACCTGTGTTTTGCCCAGCTGGTGGTAGCAAGACAAATTTTCTGGGTAATATGGGAGAGAGGGCAGGAGAGCAGGCGCACTGCATCAGGGTGTGCAGACAGAGAAGTTAGGTGCAGATTTCTGTATGTCCCAGTGAGCTGTGAGAAGAGCCTCGTGATTCTTACATAACCTACAAGAAACACAGACATCCCTGAGGCAGACCTTGGGTGATATTTGCAGAGATCTGTGATTTGTGTGAACTAGGTACCAGACACTCTGTACCTCTCCCCCCCAAATGACATGCCCTCTGGCATCCTGGAGGCCTCTGGAGTTTAGACACAATTTTAGGAATCAGGTGACAGGCAAGATCCTAAAATAATTATATATGCCTATACTTATATACACTATATATTATAAATTTATAAAACTATATCTTAGGATTATATGTAAGCATACATTTTCTTTCATCTAAGGGGATGAGTGCTCAACATGGAAATTACATTTTGTGGCACAACAATAAAGAAAATTATAGTCCCTGAGAACTTAGGTTTGGGGGCTCATATATGTATAACTATTCAACTTCATTAATAATGAATTTGTATCAACATTGTCACATTAACCACCATCAGCCCCATGCATATTGGAACTGGGACCCACAAAGGTTGTGATCTGTCCAAGGTCATATAATAAATTAGTGACTTAACACCTCACTAGACGCTAGACTTCTAACTGGTCTTTGCTACAGAGCGTGTTGGAATAATATTTACCCCTAATATCCAGAAAACTGAAGGCTCAGCTTCATTTCAGCTCAGGTTTGCAGAATGCTATTCCTCATTTATACTTCTCCTGATGCCTCTTAACCTAGAGACACCAGTGGCCGACCAGTAATGGGTAAACAGTTGGAATCGCCTTGAGTGGTGGTGTTCTGAAAACAAATGCCTAAAACCTGATGCTTATAAAAATCTATGAACTCTAAGCAGTGTCCGGAAGATTCTTGAAGAAAAATGGCTGAAATCTGTTTAACTTTAGCAGAACAGCCAAGCTGCAAAAATCTTTGAGTTCTTGAGTCTTGAACATTTCATGACTGGTTAGGAATAGACAGATGTTTCAGCATCCTTCTCCCAGAGTCCGGGATGTTAAAATACCACCTAGAATAGATCCTTGAAGAAAGCTGATATTTTCACCTCATAAAAATACCTCTGCATGTTCACCTGAGAAGGAAAAAAATAGTGGCATTTTCTGGTGACTTTCATGAAGAATCCCAGCACTCTCTTTCAAAAGGATTAGAGGGGAAAGTCTTTATTTTCAGATGCTTGGCGATGGGAGGGAGGAAAGGAGGGAGGAAATTATCTGTAATTTTACAACTGTGTATTGTTTTCAGGAAAATGTCCAATACTGTGTGTATACATGTTCACACATGAACAGACGTGTCAATATTTCTTTTAACAATCACTCTAATGTTTTATTATTATTTTTTTGATTTCTGGTCTGCCTGCAGGATATCTGGATGCGAAGATTGCAGCAAGAGTTGGATTCGTTCTCGGATCTCAGTTAACCACCTTGAATTTCCTATATGTGCCATTTTTAAGAATGTGTTTGGGAGACCCCTGTTCTGTCACTGCCCATGGCACAAAAGCCCTGCCATCGGATTTGCTGTTCTTCCTCCTCTACTGAAATTCATATTTGCAACCTGAAAGCCCAACATTAGCACTGAATATTTTAAACATTTTATAGCCCTTCAGCTGTTCTGTAGTGCCAGTTTGTTTCCCGTTCCCCTTGACATCTCACAATGCTAAGTGCCCAGTGATAGCCTGTAGAGGTTTCACCATAATCCACCTTTATCCATTAACAGACACTCAATCACTAAAGTGCTTACTAGACTAAACATATTTATCCAACCAAATCACACTTTACAATGCAAATCTGCCAATCAGACCCCAGCTATTAACAAGAAACTGCTTTAAGGGGATTTTGGTGTTTGTGCTGTGAAGAGCCTGCTTACCTCCAACAAACCACTAAACCAAATTAACATAGCTGTATCCTCATAAAAGAAACCAGATATCCTGTTGTGAAAATAGAGCGCTGGGTGGGACAGGCCTCCTTTGATGGCCAACAGTGTGGCAGACAGGGCTTCAGACTTCAGATCTGGCTACCACGAAGTCATTACAAAACTTCCAGCATCAGGCTTTTGATACACTTTAAAAGCGAAATAAAAATGTAGCGTCGGGGTAACTTGGTAAGTCGTCAATGTACTCCGTTACTATTATAATTGCAATAAGTGCTGTAATTGTTGGATAAAGCTCCTTAATTCTAATTGCTCCTTTAACCTAGATCATGTTGTAAAAGGACTCGCATTAGCCAAAAATAAAATCCAAGAGACACAAATGTGGTAGTAATAATAATTCTTTTTATTGGCCTGGCAGAGAGGAAGAGAACAAAGCTTTAAAAACTTCAAAGTTTGGACAAAAAAAAAAAATCAGAATGGGAGAAACTCATATATTCTTTGCCGTTTTATTTGACCAATACTTGCTAAATGCTATCATCACAAGCTAAGGGTTTGACAACACTTTTTTCCCCTAGTCTGCAGGAAAATTACACCATCCACGTTGCCATACTATTTTAAGATTTCTGTCACAAACTACATAACGCAGCCCTGTATATCCTCATTCAGAACACTTAATCGCCTCAGACTTATTGGTATTATACCTCCTTTAAATACCAATATTTTAAGGCAGCTTTGACACTTGGTAGGGTTTGAGGTAATTTTTTTCCCCCACTTAGCTAGCAAGAGAAGAAAGGTAGAATTTACTCTGAGTTAAGCTACAGACGCAAAGTAAATAGTAATTCATAAAATAATAGGCCATTATACTGCACAGAAAAAGAACGCTACTGTATCTCAACTCCACACTTCTGGTACTAAAATGAAATATGAATTTCCAGTCTTTACTGTTTATCAAAAATAATGAGCACTTTCTTATTTTAGTAGACTTTATAGGCACTTCTGGGGAAAATATTATGTGCGGCTAGAACAAGCTTCATTTGGAGGCCACTCTCCGCTCTGGAATGACTTCCAAAGTGAATAAACCACAATGTGCATTTTCCCAAAGATTAGCCGAGTAAAGACGTCAAGCCAAAGTAGGAATTAAATTGTCAGGCAGCAAAATGTCAGGAGTTTGCTAGAAATAGTTTGGAAGCATGGGTATATTTCTGAAATAGGAATAATAAATAAAATTATTGCATATATATATTTAATCTTTTTTTACTACTCTAGAGGTCTGAGTTTAAGAGAGTTGCTAGGATGAATCATGACCTATTTGGGGCCAGATTTTTGCTGTAAAATGTGTGTAAAAATAATCTTGATGGTCTACACAGTTAAAAAATGAAATAAGGACAAATAGCAATGTTTTTGTACAAGTGTTAGGAAGTGTAATTTTTGACATTGGAAGTAATCCATGAATGTCCTATAGTTATGTAAATATCCCATTTATGTCATTGTGCATTATATATATGGAAATAATCTGGGTTTTAGATTTGAACATGATAAAGATGTTTCTTGAACAGCATGGAGTAGTGAAAATATTCTGTAAAATCATATCAAATCACAATATTGGAATGTTTAACCTTTTGCCTTAAGACCCGTTTTCTAATTAAGCTATCACAGAGGACAAAATTTATACACATAATTGTAATGTTGCTATTTTTTTCTTCATGCTGGCTTTTTTATTTCATTTTTTTTTATAGAAATGCTAACCATTCACTGTTTCATGTTGGATTTTGAAACTGCATTTTTCTAGCAACCTCCAATGAAAGTATGGATCAGGCAGTTAGAACTAAGCTTTAAAATCAGAATGCGAGAAATGCATATAGTCTTTGCCCCTTCAATAGACTAATACTAAGTGCCATCACCACAAGTTATGGGTTTGACAACACTTTTTTTTTTTCCTAGTCTGTGGGAAAGTTACACCATCCGTGTTGGCATACTAATTTAAGATTTCTGTCACAACTTTCATCTCCCCAGACTTATTGGTATCAGGCCTCCTTTAAATACCAGTATTTTAAGGCAGCTTTAATACTTGGTAGTAATATTATAATAATGTTATAAGTAATAACATTTATGAGTACTGCAAGTAATAACACTTATTGATAGGGACACTATTGGAGAGATAGAAAAAGCAGGATACACACAACACCTTAGAGGTGCTTATGAGCTAGAATTATGAAGAATTTTGTCATATACCTACAAGAAATGTACAAGCAATGTCTGCAGGATTACTGTAAAGGCAGGCGAGAAATAGGGAGGGTTTCCAGCTTTGGATTGTAAATTCTTCCTGAGACTGTCAATTTCATTTCTTAATATCATTAGTGCCTGACATTGTGCAAGTAGGAGATCAATACATGTTTGTTTTCTAAATGAATAAAATACTTCCCAGGGAAGAAGTCTGACAACAGATTCTGAGATAAGGAGACTCATGAAACAAGAAGGCTGATTTCCCCCCTGCACACCCCCTCCACCCCAAGCCCTGGGCCACTGAAAGGTCAGGCCACAGGGAGAGCTGAGCACAGAACGGATGCGTGGATGAGGACACAGTTAGAATACTACATGTCCTGTCAGACTTTACCCCAAGGGAAGGCAGACAAATAGCACTTTTTAAAAAAGCCAACTTTAGATCAGGTCCGTGTTTTGAAAACATCAAAGACGCTTCATGACTGTCCCTTTGTCACAGAAAGCTGGGCCATCATTTACAACCAGCCTTGGAAGAGATGCAGTTTTCATTTAGTTCACTTCCCAGTTGGCGTAGGAGTTTCTTCTGCAGTATCCCCACCACAGATCTACTCAGAAAATAACCTGTTGTAGAAGAATGTTCAGATTTAAGGTCTTGTTTTATTATCTCACAACCCAGAAAATAGTACCTTGGAAGATGCTCAGGATCTGAGATGTAAGTCCATTGGGGGAATCGTCGCAGCAATCAATTATAATTGGTCTCATCAGTTCTATGTTCTAAGTAGAAGATTATCAATTGCTACCCCCCCCCAACCCCCTGCAAATGGAAATGTTGGTAGTAGAATTTTTAAAAATTGTATTAACTGTTTTTCCTGTCTCTCACTAGTTCAGAAGATTCTACCTGCACTTGTTCCCATCAGTACCACCTCAAACATAAATTTAAATAGCTAGATCATTTAACGCTCATGGTTTCAGGGACATGACAGTGCTAAAATCTTTTTTACTTTAGTTTACAAAAAGTTTAAGCCGTAAGAAGAAGAGAGAAGGTTTGAGTGGTAATAAAAAAGTTTAAAGATTTGAGGAATGAGGGATTTTAGTCTCAAAGCAGAAAACATTTCTCTGGACTGGAGTGTGGGAGGACAGAAGAAAGGGAAGTGTTGTGAGAAGACAATTTGGGGGGTCCTGGGGAGAGGAGCCCTGTGCCCCAGTTTAGCTAGACCCACAGGGATTAGTAAAAACCCCAGACATCTTTGTGGGCTTTAGAAGCAAAGGGGGCACATTGAAGTTCAGGAGGTCACAGGACCCCACACAGGGGCAGTGGGTCTGGTGGAAACATACAGGATTACAGACAGCCTCACAGAGATTCCCAAGGGACAAGCTGACCAACATGGCAGCTCCTGGGGAAGGGACCCCAGCGGCTGAGAGGCCTTATGGAGAGGGGTGAGGAACACCTCAATTAGAACAACGGTCAATGCTTCAATGGATTTTGACATCAAAGAGCAGATGGCACCCCCTTCTCAGGCCATGGCCATGGCAGTATGAGCTCACTTAGTCCTTAATCTTGGAAAATGATGGGTGGTTACCCCGACTGACTGAGATTTGGTTAATGCCACCCAGATAGGGTGGGGAAGTAAACTATAAATTGTGCTGAGTTATGGCATGGAAAACATGCATAAATGTTATAATGCCTGTCAACTGTGAATTGGCGGACTGTAATTGACACCATCTACACATTATTAGCCTTTCTAGAACTATGAAACTGGTATGTGCATCTGGCAAAACAAAATAAAAATATTCACCCCCCTCCAAAAAGCCCGAAATCCTAGAAATTCAAAAGTATATGAAGCATAAAGTGAGTGTTCTCTGTTTCCTCTTACTCAACCAGCTGGCACATGAATACTGGTTCTGTTCCACACAGATAAGAACTTTTGATGGGTATATTTTTCACCTTTTAGGGGCCAGTAGATAATAGACATTCTCATTTGATGTTGCAAATGCAGAAGAAAAGAAAATTCTACTTTCCCCAGGTTAATTTTCATGTTAAGATGTTATCCTTATTTTAAATAAACTGTGAAACCTACCAAGTTCCCCCATCATGACCTGCCTCAACAGTAAGAACATGTCTTTGCAGAACCCTGACCAGAAGCAGTGTGGAGTTTTTGTTTTAACGTCACCCACGCAGCTCCAATGACGCATGGAGTTGCAGAATTCTAGGGGGAGGGGGACACCTCTACTAGTGCACAGGTTATGTTCATTCAACAAGGGCCATTCAGTGTTGTTCCGTGACTGGGAAATTATGTTAGGGTCAAATAAACCTCGGGCTCTGGTACAAAAGGAATCAAAAGCAAAATGGAATCAGAGCTAGGGAGACAGTTCCTCCCAGCTGCTAGATTTTATCTTTTTCTTGGAAGAATTTACTATGCCTTTAATCCTTGGATTGTGGTGGAGTTTGAAAATGAGGAAAAGATAATGTGAGGCTATAAATTGATTCTGTTTACAGTTATAGCAAGTAAAGAATTTTTCATTTATTTTCTCTTGGAGAAATGATATTTCTCTCAGTGTAGACATCTATCTAGAAGGAATCCTGCAAATATATGGCAGGTAAATTACTTATAAACATATTTCCCAGTTATTAATAATACTTGTAATAGTAATTTTACTTTACTAAATATGAATTTTTGAAAAGGGTTGGCTCACTGAAAATGGAGGGCTTCCTGATTTCATTACAGGCTTTATCTTCTATGATCACTCAAAGCATTAAGATGAAATACAATTAAAAATTCAATTCTTTAGTTGTGCTAGACATAGTTCAATGGCTCAATAGCCACATGTGGCCAGAGGTTATTGCTAGGAGAGTGTAGATACCAAGCATTTCCATCATCGCAGAAGGTCCTACTGTATAGCTCTGGTGACAGAGCAGCAGGGAAGAAAATCTGAAATATTATCCTACAGGCTCATTCTTTATCTACTGTGTAAGCACAATTTTTTTCTTTTAAGAGCATGTTTATAGTAACTCCATGGCTAACATCCCCCTCATTTTCCAGTTCTCACTGACTAGCTGAATGACCAATGGAATGAATTTTTTCCTGATTTTAGTGTCATATAAAAGGAACAACTAAAATATAGTGTTTATTCTACTGATGGGAGGTTAATGAGTGTTATTTATATGAAAATTTAAAAACTGATTACATGGTAATTTTTATTTTAATCTTAGGCTGCAGATCCAAGCCACTTCTCTAAAGAAGAAAACACAATTAACTGTGCATCAAAATATTTCTTTTATTTTAGCATTTATTTCCTTTGGGCTCAAAAAGAATTTGTAATGACACCATTGTGAATATTTATGTTCATATTCAGTGTGCTTAAAGAGTCTTCTTATACATTTTATAATGGACTAATGCTAAATGACCGAATGTGCTCACATAAGACACTCAGAGGTTAAACTTATTTGGAATTTTCACATCCAGTCAGCTGAGGGAATCCATTCATTTTAAAGACTAGTCTTTTCGTGTGTAATCTCGACCTTTTCCTGTGTTTAGTTTTGAATTCCAGTTTTACTGAAAGTTGTGGGATAACTGACGACTTACACAAAGGAAGTGAGTCAGTGTCTCTGTGAAATAAAGGTTGAAATTCTGAGTCTAGTCATGCCGTTAGGTTTTAAGTTGTAGAACTATGTGGTGAGCCAGAGAAACTAGGGCTGTTTGGAGGAAACATATGAATCCTAGAAAGACAAGTATACTCTTCAGTTGAAGGTGACTTCTTAAGGATAGCTTAAAAAAATAAGAGGTGCTTCTTCAGTGTCATAAGAATCTTTTTTACAATGACACCAACGTATACCTATCTACTTATCTAAGTAGAGGCCTTCTTATGTCTAAAGATTTGTTAAGTCTTATATCTATTTCTAAGTCAGATATTTTAAAAGGGAACTACTTTGTTGTTCCTTTGAGTGGGTGATGAATGAAATTTTCTCTTTACTTTTTTGGTTAAATGCACTTTCATCGTTTTGGGTTTTTAAAACATATATTTAAAATATAGTACACAGCATATAAATTGCTATCATTTTCCATCAGTTGCTCCATACATACAAAAAAAAAGTCTAGCCACATTTTCCTATAATACCCATTTTCTTTCAAAACACTTTTCTAGTGCCTGCTACTCTCCCTTTTCCAAGGCCAAGAGGGTAAAATGAGGATTTGGCAAAAGTGAAATATTTCAATTGAAATAAAAATATGAAATGCTCAATCATGGAGTCTTACGGTAGTAAAAGAAAAGCAGAAATCACTATATTTATGGTTTTGGCTTGCTTATTTTAAGAGTGGAATTATTTTTCTTACCCTTTAGTAGCAGTTCTCTTTGCATTCTAACTGTAATATATATTATAGTATGTGACTACTACAGTCAATTTTAGTTTTAAAAAACTTTATAGATTGACTGCTTAAAAACAGTATGAGAAAATTACCTTGTGTTTCCTTTTGAAATACAAGGTAATTTGAAATACACCTAAAATACACTTAAGTGTATTTGAAACACACTTAAAAGTCTAGATTAAAAATAAAACCTCATAGGAATTAATGTTTTACGACTTAGGCTAACCCCTGGAAATTAATAGTATAATACTAAAATAAATAATGTATATTTGTCATGAACAGATATTTAATGAGTAACTTTCCCTTAAAACAATTTTGTTTATACGTATTCTAATGATTACACTACAATGCTTTAAGCAATGCATTTGTGGAATAAATTGGTAAAAATTATGCATTTAGAAGTTCACTGACCCTTAGAAACTTGTATTTTTGTTTATTAATAATCTCTACTCTTGTGCCTGATAATTGAGAATGAGCTAAAACATATATTTACTGAACACAGTACTTAGTACATATTCTATGTATCAGGTGCCCTTCCAAGTCATTTTATATATATTATCTCACTTAATTCTCACATGAGCTTTATTATTATTATTAACTCATTTTGTAGACAAATTGAGGGTTGAGTTATTATTTGTCCAATGTACTCTGCTAAAAAGTGCCAATGGTGGGAGACAAATCCAGAGTGTCCGATTTTAGAGGCTTTGTTCCTAGTCACTACATTACTGAGGTTAGTAGTATTCTTCTTATCCAAGAAAGGAAACAGAGACTCAAAATATTTTTTTAAAATATATTTTATTGATTTTTACAGAGAGGAAGGGAGAGGGATAGAGAGTTAGAAACATCAATGAGAGAGAAACATTGATCAGCTGCCTCCTGCACACCCCCTACTGGGGATGTGCCCACAACTAAGGTACATGCCCTTGACCAGAATCGAACCTGGGACCTTGCAGTCGGCAGGCTGACGCTTTATCCACTGAGCCAAACCAGTTAGGGCGAGACTCAAAATAGTAAGTAATTTGTCCCAAATAGTGTACATGATGGAAGAAGAGTTTCAACTGAGTCAACCTAACTTCCATCTAACTCCAAAGCCAGCTTGTTTAGCTACACCACACTTGGATTAGCAACTCCAATTTAGCAAAGAACCTCTTCTAGACACCCATAAATGAGAATGGGAACAGGGTAGGCAAAGGTCTGCCTGCAAGACCTATGTTTGTTTAATGAAGTGCTATGAGCCTGCCACAGGGCCTTTGAGGTCAGTTTGTGTCTGTGGTACCTTTTTTTATACTTATGTTGAGTACATTCCAGAAGCAAGCACCTTTTATACTCTTGCACAGGCTTATGTTTTCACTTAAGTAGGAAACCAGTGAGATCCAGAAGAATGTTTGGGGGCCCATAGCTGCTCTTGTGATGTTTGCTTGAGAATGTGGGGTCTGGCCTTTCATATGTACATACAGGAAGCTTCTGAGGCAGACCTGGCTTGGCAGTATCCTTAGAGAATTTGATACGTCATTCACAACACCCTGAGCTATCCTCAATCAGGAGGCTGAATCTGCTGCAAGAAACACAAATTTCTAGAATTTGTGTGACAATAAGTGAAAGAAACAGATTTTAAGGGAAGACGACCCTTTTAATTGGCGAATATGTACCTGTGATTCTCCAACTTGCTGGAAATTTAAAGGAGTCTACTTTAACTCCAGGCTACTTTAATGCAGTTGTTAGAGATGAAAAGTGAGGAGTCACACATGCACAGTTTTATAATAAACTAGAGGCCCGATGCATGAAATTCGTGCAAGAGTAGGCCTTCCTTCCCCCGGCTGCCGGCACCAGCTTCCCTCTGGCACTTGGGACCCAGGCTTCCTTCGCAGCCCCGGCTTCATCAGGAAGGTTGTCCAGAAGGATGTCCGGTCTAATTAGCATATTACACTTTTATTATTATAGATGATGATGAGCCATACCTTGCAGATGAGAGTAATTTGTCATGACCTTTTTATATGTTATACAATAATTAATGATGGCAATCTCTAAGTAGCAGCTTTTACAACAATTTGGATAGATAGCCCCATATTTTTAATTCTTGGAGGAGATAGAACAAATGAATGAATAACAGAGGCAGAGAAGTTCCTGGGAAAAAGTATGTGGCCCACTGGTAGCAGAAAGAGAAAAGGGCAGCTCTGGCTGGTGTGGCTCAGTTGGCTGGGCATCCTCCCGTGCACCAGGAGGTTGTCTGTTGGATTCCTGGTCAAGGGCACATACCTGGGTTGCAGAGTTGATCGCTGGTAGGGGGCGTGCAGCAGGCATTAGAGGCAGCCAATTGATGTTGCTCTCTCACATGGGTTTTTCTCTCCCTCTCCCTTCCTCTTTCTCTAAAAATCAATAAATTCTTCTTTAAAAAAAATTTTGAAAGAAGGAAAGAGAAAAGGGTAGAGTTCTACAGGCAAGAAGAGATTATAGACTTAATTCCAGAAAACATGCAAGGAGGTCTTGGATATCCCACATAGAATATGTACCTATTGGCTTTGCTATTATTTTTATCATTCCTTAATAATAGAGATTGAGACACAAGAGAGCAGTTTTTGAACATTAAATGTGGAGCTATTTCTATCTTAACAATAAATTCCATATTTTATTATGCTTAAGTCATTTTCAATGCTTGGGAGCTTTCTTATAAGTCCCTCACTGCACCAGGAATCAAGAGATATTATTAAGCTCCCACTGTGTGTAGAGCAATGTATTGGTTCTTTTGGGAGGTACTAAAGAAATGTGACATAAATCATGTCCTAAAGGGGTTTGAAAATCAGTGGGAAGGGAAAATTCTCAAACATGAAGCAAATGGAGGACTGAGTAATATGAGATAGCATATTTTAATAATATTGACATTAAACCATTATGGAGTCTAGAGGGGAGAGCAGGCTCCCAGGAGGAAATGGAACTAAATTAGTTCTTGATGGATGGATGAGATTTAGGGGGGACGATGGGCAAGGGAGAGACCTTCAAGGAAGGCAAACAATAGGTAGGGTATTGGAGACCTGAAGGTGCATGAGATCCTCATAGGCCAGCAGGAGGCTGGCTCTAATGCAGTTGGAAGAAATAGTGGAGGGGGGGTGGGCCTGAGGTTGTATAATGGGGACAAAGCTCCCCTAGTGGTCTCTATTATAGTCAAGGATTGTATATGACTCCCCCGAGGAACCCTGAAAACTGCCAATTATTCAGATAGTGGTTAAAGAACAAGGAGGGTCTTTTTTCATTCAGGGCACTCATCTAAAGTTAATTATTATTATTTTTTATCAATGAAGAAATGAGTAGTTAAACCTTCAACACTCCCTTACCTAAAGTTGATCGAATTTCCTTTACTTAAATGAAATAAATATGTTTAAAGGAAGCATATTATTTTTAAATTTTACTTATAGGTAGAAAATTCCTCAGCGGTTTGAAAATTTAGGACAGTCTTTCAGATTTTTCCTCCTTATTAGTTTGTATAAATATTGATTCACCCTAGAAATGAGTTATGGGTAGGAAAGATTTTTTTTTTTACTATAGAACACAGCATTCCAGAAAAACCTCATTTCTGTTGATGAATGGCTATTGGCATACAGAAATTTGGCATGTGGTTGAGGAGAAGGGATACGGCTGACATGAGAAAAGCTGGAGAAGGAAACCATAATCCCCCTTCAAATTCACTGCTTATTAGAGGAGCTAAAATGATTAAGCAGCTGGAGGTTTTGATGTATGAGCAAAGATTAAAAGAATTACATGTGTGTAGGTTGGCTGAAGAGCTAAGGAGTGTGTGTGCATATGTGTGGGGTAGAGACCTGATAGCCATTTGCAGATAATTGAAAGTATAGCCCTGAAGAAGGAGAGGGATTGTGGTGGTGGTCTTTAGGGGATTATCTAAGAGTAATGAATGAACTGAAGAAAAGAAAAAAAATGGTTTCATCAGGAAGACTTTCATAATGGGTGAGACTTAAGAGGCCATAAAAGGATCTCCCATGAGAGGTGGTGAAATTCCCATCCCTTGAGTCATTTGAAAGAGGCCGATAAAGTTTTGAAAGTCCACAATGCTGCCCCGTGGGGGAACAGATTCAGTAAGCAAGGCCATCCTTTGACCTGCTGTTTTACAGCTCAATTTCTAAGATGAATCAATTGGTAAACAATAAATGTGGAAACTCCCTAGAAGTCAGTCTGTCTCATCTCGCTGACAATCTTCTTCAAGAAATAGAAACATGTTCCACACCTCTACCTCTTCTGATATCCACACATTGTCCTTGACATTATGTCATTTCCTAATGGACATAATGGCCCAATGGTAAAGGAACTGCAAGATGGCAAGGATAAGCAGCATGTAATTCAGCAAATGGCGATATTAATGAACCCTCCCTGCACTGTAATCTCTTTTCCAAACATGCCTCCTATCTGCGATATTCGGAGGACTTTTTGTATTGTGTTCCTTGTGTTCCTCTAGTGTTGATTAGTGTTTGGACCACACAACTCTTGGAAATGACATGGGTCAATGCCAGCCTTTCTCCAGTATCATTACTAGGCAGACATTTTTTTTTCTGGTGACTTTTGATAATAAAGACGACAGCATGTCTATTTTTATAATTTACAGAAACTAAAAGAGGTGGGACCTCAGAGCACTTCATTTTAATGCAAATGGAACAAAAACAAGACAGGAAACCCTTAGTAGGATTATATTCTTTGATCTCATAGTGTCTCCCTGTGGGAGGAATAATAAATGATTCTCACACAAAGATTTGCATACAAGTGTCCCTCTGCTCCTCCATATGGAAAGTAGAATAGGCAAAGTAATAAAATAAACTGAACAGCCAGGATTAAGACCAAGCAGTCAAGCTTCTGAGTACCACCCCGTACCTGTATCATATGTCAGTGTGTAGATTGTCCCTGACTTCTCTGATTCCAGAATGTATATATGGAAGGCCCTTTGAAGGTGTAATGCCATTGAAGGTAGTAGTTGCAATCAAGAGCAGCAGAGCCAATCACTTACAACTGAACCGCAGGTAGCCTCGCTCTTCAAAATTTCATGTCCCTCTTCTAGGGACCTAGCTCATCACCTTTCTTGTCTTCTTTCTTTTCTTCTTCAGGCTGTCCAGACACTTTGAAAATTTTTCCCTCTGTATTGATGAGGTATTTAGTTCTCTTTTCCTCACTTCCAATATATATTGGCCATTTCCTGAGGGCTCAGAACCTATAACTAGAAAGGCTGATCAAGGTGCTTTCTTCAATAGAGGACATTTTCTTTTCTAAAAGAGAGTCTAATGTCAGTTTTAAATTACCCTTTGTTTCTCCTTTCCCCATTGCGCTTTTTGTTCCATAGTTAGGTTTTTTCTTAGCTTTATTGAGGTGTATTGGAGAAATTGTGTATATTTAAAGTGTACAACATGATGATTTCATATATGTATACATTGCAAAACGATCACCACAATCAAGTTAACACATGTGTCACTTCACATAGTTACCATTGTGTGTGTGTGTGTGTGTGTGTGTGTGTGTGTGTGTGTGTGTCTGACGGGAATGCTTAATATCTACTTTCTTAGCAAATGTTTAGTACACACTACCGTATTATTAACCATAGTCACCATGCTGTACATCATATCCCCAGAAATTATAACTGAGAGTTTTACCTTCTGACCAACCTCTCCCCATTTCCCCCAGCTCTCAGCAACCACTGCTCTACTCTCTCTTTCTATGAGTTTGGCTTTTAAAAATACATACATGTCACATGCAAGTGAGATCATGCAGTATTTGTTTTTCCCTGTCTGACTTATCTCACTTAGTATACTGTCCTCCAGGTTCATCCACATTATTAAAACTGACAGGATTTCCTTTGTCTTAAGGATGAACAATATCCCATTGTGCCGCAACCTTTTCCAGCAAGGATTCAGAATCTGGAGAATGGGCCATGCACAAATGGATATACTCGATAAGAAATATAAATTTGGAAAGCATTGGGGGAACCAGGCAGAGGCCCTTCTCTAGCAGAATGGCTCCACGAATCTCTAGACCCATAGCTTTTTATTTACTAGACTATACATTTGCCCTTTAGCAAAGCAAACACACATATCAAAGGTAAGGTTTGGTAAACAGTAAAAGATTATCAGGTTAGGGGATTGCCTTGAGCCACCATTGTCTTGACAGAACAATCAGTGCATAGCTTTTAGCCCTTACTAAAGCCCAAGGTCCATCAGCCTTCTGTGTTCCCTGCTGCACTTTCATGATAGTGCAATGGGTCTATCATCCTTGTATCTATGTATCTTTTTATCTATCCCCCACATGTTCTTAATCATTCATCAGTTTCATGTCCTGGCTATTGTAAGAATGCTGCAATGAACATGAGAATGCAGGCATCTCTTCAAGATACTGATTTAGTTTCTTCTAGATATATACCCAGAAGTGGGATTCCTGGATTGTATGGTTGTTTTACTTTTAACTTTTTGAGAAAAATTAAAATTATAGTTGAGAGTTTGATGAATCTCTATAAATTATGCCAAATAATTCCATTCTCTCTTTTGCTCTTTAGCTCATACTCATTAACTGATCTTGTCTGTATTAAAATTTTGATATTTTGTTCATAATAAATTTTTGCATTAATTTTTATTTCTAAAAAATATTACATATAAATTTTATTTATTTTATTTACTGAGTCTTTTGGCATCCTCTTGAACTTTGTGGCCAATGAAAGTACCTCACTTGCCTAATCCTAGTTTTGGCCCTGTCCATTTATCAGAACTAGCTATTGGGCAATCACCAAAAAAAGCAAAATCATAGCATAAGGTTTAGCAATTTTTTTCTGATAGATATAATTTAATTTTTTCCATCTTCTCCTCATGGAGCTAATACAGCTTGCCAGTGTTTTATTATCTTAAGATAATTTTCAAGTCAGATAACAATTGGAGTGCAATCCATTTATTAATTTATTTGCACATTTGTTAGATAAACTAGCAACACTTCTTGACAAAAAAAAAAAAATCTTCTCATTTTTTTAATTCTTACCCAAGGATATGTTTATTGAATTGAGAGATGGGGGCAGGGGAGACACAGAGAGAGAGAGAAAGAGAGAGAGAAAGAGAGAAATATTGATGTGAGAAACATCAATGGGTGGCCTCCTGCCAGGGATTGAACCTGAAACCTAGGTATGTGTTTTGATAGGGAATCGAACCTGCCACCTTCTGGTGTATGGGATGATGCTCCAACCAACTAAACCGCCTGGCTGGGCAATTTCTGCTCATTTTTAAAAATCTTCATCTGTTGAAGTATACTAGTATTTTAGAAAGTTTTTGAAATTTGGCAAGACCACATAGTTTTGAAAAAAATCTAAATAAGTTAGTACAGATCTATTTGTAAACTTCTCAAATACCAAAACCCTTAACATTATTGTTTTCAGAAATTATCTTTCCCAAAATAATGCTCTCATATTTTATGTAAATGAAGAAATGGTCGCTCTTGAGAGGTTATTCTAGAAGAGTTTTGGAGGTCTGCAGATATTGTTACTGTAGAGGGGAAGAGAGGTCCATTGGGTCTGTCATTAAAAAATTGTGAATATTTACATATATGTCTTTTTAGATGTGAAGAGAAAATTCTAATAAAAGTCTTATAATTAAGCTTTTGGGGGCATTAGGGAACCAGGTAGAAGAGAAAGGCACAATAGGAAGAATGCAGAGCTGAAGGCCAGTTTGCGGTCCAAAGGTAGGAGTTGGGAACTTTATTTTCTATATCTGAGTTGTATATTTAAAAGTAGGAAGGCTTTTAGTACAAGCAGGTCAAGACAAAATAGTTTTGTTGACTCTCTGCACCCAGTCATTGCAGCTTATGATACACCCAGGATGGCAGGCAGCCCAGCTGCGCTCAAGCAGTCCTTGGTTCACCTCCAAGTGGCCATTGGTGAACAGGGTCTCCGCACTGTGTTATTAATTAACCCTGGCGGAACTTCAACATTTTCATTACCTTGGCAGAAAGTGGGCTTTTCCTTCAGTGTGCTGTGCTAACCTCTGAGATTGTACTCATCTCCGTGCCAGCACTCCACGAAGTCCTTAAAATCATCACATTGAACCCCGCTGCTAGCTGCTGATGTTGCAATAGTCATGGAAACAGGGAAGCCTCATCCAGGTGTCATTCGTTTTCTTTAAAACACGCTACGGAAGGTCCAGTGTCTGCTTGCTGTTCTCAAATAATTATCAGAGTTCCTTGTTTCAGTTGAGCAAATGTATTTGGGGATGAGAAATATCAGAGGAGAATGTACTATGATATCTGCCTTGTTAATCACCTGAAGGTGTTAGATTTGTGTCCTATAATTAACACAGGACCAAAGAGTTGGAATCACAGAATGTTGAAATTATATAGTCCAACCCCTAGATGCCCACATAATCTTCTTTATAATATTCCCAGACATCTTGTCATTCAAACTCTGCCTGAATCCTTTTATTAACAGAATCTTAATTACTTTTTGATGTAGTCAATTTAATGTTTAGGAAAGTAGTATGGTTCAAAGACAAAACAGAAGCATTTGAATCATATGACTCAATCTGAAATGTAGAGCTGATTTCTAGGAGACACATTGTATTTGGGAAGGAATTTGGCTTCTAGAAACCTCAGTTTCCCATCTATGAAACAATTTTTAAGTATCTCATTCAAAGCCTTGTTATCACAATTAACTGCTGGAAAATAGTGTATATTATGTGTGTTTCCGGTCTAGTAGAAATTTCTAGAGGTTACTAGAAGGTATGTGAAGGAGATCACATTTGTCCTTTACGTACAAATTGCAATAGTTTGAGTTGTACTTCCACTTGTCATCCCATGTTCTTACCATGAGCATTCTGTGGAATCCAGTAGATCCGGACATTTCACAGACACATTTCAAGTGTAGTTTAATGGGGTTTGCACTGCTCTTCCCTTGAGCCATTCCTGCATTTCAAGGAATCGCATGGGCTTATGTTGCTTCCCTATGGTTTATGTTGCTTTTCCATGGGTAGCATCACTGCCAGCATGAGGTACATGCCTATCACAATCCTACATGGCAAAGGCAGAGTGCAACTACAACTTTTAATAGGACTTTATTGGAGGCTTGAGGAATTGGATGGGAATTCCAGAAGTCTGATTCTACTAAAAATGATTATTGTCAAATACATAAATAAGACTGAGCCCCCTTACGGGGCTCTCCTATTGGTAGCCTTTTAACTGAAATCCTAACTTGCCTCACTAAGACAGGGGTCCTCAAACTTTTTAAACAGAGGGCCAGTTCACTGTCCCTCAGACCGTTGAAGGGCCAGACTATAGTTTTAAAAAAACTATGAACAAATTCCTATGCACACTGCACATATCTTATTTTGAAGTAAAAAAACAAAATGGGAACAAATACAATATTTGTATTTGCATGTGGCCCGCGGGCCGTAGTTTAAGGACCCCTGCTCTAAGATAACCTCAAGCTCCTGCCTTTGTGTTTGTTTTTTTTTGGTCTGTTGCAATGTCATGGGGGAAAAAGGGGAGATGGGGGTGTTATCATTCCTAGCAGGACAGCCCTAGAGTAACCTCTTCCATGTCAACTTCATCCCCTAATTCTTTGTGACCTTAATATGGAAAAATGTTTTCTTTTTACCTTCACTCTAAGTCTTCAACTCTGCTCCAGAATTTAACTGTACCCAGGAAGATGGGCCATGGGAACTTCTACAACATCTGAGGGAAAATGTCTTCCTCCCTCCAACACTGTGGAGAAGTCTAAACATACGATTCTAACAGAATATAATAATCTAATATCAGTATTTTTCTCAAAGCCAATCTTTCCCTTTCCTCCAGCTCAAGGTGAACAGCAGGCTTATTTTTCCCCTGCTAATTTTATTACAGGCACACACAAATACATACATATTGTTATAAACTGAATGTTTATGTCTCCCCCCAAAATTCATATGTTGAAATATAACCTCTAATATGATGGTTTAGGAGGTGGGTCTCTGGGAGATGATTACTCATGAGGATGGAGCCCTCATGAATGAGATTAGTGTTCTTATAAAAGAGACCCCAGAGAGCTTCCTTGCCTCTTCCACAGAGAGAAGTTGGCTGACTATGAACCAGAAAAGGGTTCTCACCAGATACCGAATCTGCTGGTACCTTGAACTTGGGTGTCCCAGCTTCCAGAATTGTGAGAAATAAATTTGGGCTCTTTATAAGCTATCCAGTCTATGGTATCCTGTTATATAGCAGCCAGAACTGACTAAAACAAATGTATATACACACATACATCCAAGTACATATATAAATATACATATATCAGCATAGGAAATTCTAAATTGATACTAAGGAAATAAAGATTTCTTTACAGTAATAATAATCTGAGTTCAAAGGCAAGTCTAAACTATGACTATACTTTTTCTTTTTTTTTGCTGCTGCTTATAGAGGAATTAGCAACCACTAAGAAAATAAGCAACTTTTATTGCATAGAATAGTTTAAGTAGGTAACACATTGCCCCAAATTATTTCAATTTTAGAAGACAATTTTTACTTAACTTTTACATATAAAAAACTCATTGGGTTGGTTTATCTAGAAAAGGAATGATTTTATCTTAATGTTTAAAATAAAATCTGTTCATCACAACAAAGAATGCAGCTTGAAACTTATAATTAGCTCTTCTATTTCCTTTTCATCTATTGTTCAAAACCATTTAGTGACACAAGAATCA
Source organism: Myotis myotis (assembly GCF_014108235.1). Classification (NCBI taxonomy): domain Eukaryota; kingdom Metazoa; phylum Chordata; class Mammalia; order Chiroptera; family Vespertilionidae; genus Myotis; species Myotis myotis. The sequence continues at coordinate 72,335,214 of NW_023416368.1, forward strand.
ACTTGTCATACATTTAAACTTATTGGCACACACTAGGAGTGCAATAATATCAGTTTCCCTTTCTAATCTTTAAAACTTTTCCTTCAGTTGTGCCAAATTTATTTCTCTAAAAATTTCATTCACAGATCCTGTTTCTGTGCCTTGGGAAGCTGTACAGTTTCATACCCTTTAAATTGAAGCTCTGCCCAATATTTGGGTTTTTACAGCTGGAAAGGGCAGCATAGACTTAACCTTGTGTCTTGGTGTTAAGGCACAAAATGTGCCAGAGAAACTGCCCCACCCCCCAAACCTACTTTCTGGGCATGAAATAAAGAACTGGGCTTTTTTATATGCCTGTTTTCCTTGGATTGGAAAGGAAACAAAGAATTTTGATAGTTAAGTGCTGCTGAATATTTTTTTTGGAAAGTGAAAATCTGTAATACATGGTTAAAGCTTTATTTAGTGGATAAATTATTACGCATTTTAGCATTCAGAAAATTGAACCAATCTAAGGGAAAAATGATATCCATTATTTCTTTGACTTTTCTCTTAGTAACTTATTTCTCTATCAATATTTCTCAGACAGAAGAGGGAACCTCATGCAGTGGGGCTTCCTCAGGTGTCACATTTAGGCTAAGGATGGAATGTTGTCTTTAGCATCTCATCATCTTACTTAACAAAACATCACTCCCTCAGAGTCCTACTAGCCATTCATCTATCCAGACACCCAGCAATCCATCTATCCATCCATTAGTCATGATCTGATCAGCTCTTTGAATGACTTACTCTAGTGTTCAGAGAGAGAGAGAGATGAGAGAGAGAGAGAATGTTTAGATCTGGAATTGGCCACTATAAGAATTTTCCTTTACTGTACTCTATTATACAGTTGCCCTGTTCACATTCAAGTATTTCTTTAAATAAAGACATAGATAACCAATTGTCAATTTCTAGAACAACTGCAAGCTATGAAAGATAGCAAACACAACAGGTGTTATTTATATTATATGAAATAATTTCCACAAATTTAAATTAATAGATTAATATTCACAAGATAAAATTCAATATAAATATCCATGAAAAAAAAGTAGACATATATTTTTTCCTTAAAGGGTGAAGTGTACAGGTAAAATTTAGGGTAATATAACTAAATAGCAAAACCTACCGAAGAGATTTCAGAATTTTTTTGATGTGTGTTTAATTCTATAATGAGCCTTCAAAAATTAGGCCACTTCAGTCTGCATTACTAGAAACATTAATATCTGGAGAAGGAAAGATTATAGTATGCCTCTATATTCTATTTAGAGAAAAATTAGAGCATTGTGTTCCTTTCTGGGCAGTTTACTTTGCTGGGATATTGACAAACTGGTCCTGCCCAGAACAGAGTGGATAGGATAGTATCATCATGAAAACACTAGCACAGGAGACCTGGTGGAAGAAACTGGGTTCATTTAGCTGGAATAGGAATAAACTTACCCAGATATGATAATTACTTTTAAATGTATAAATGCTATCATCTTAAATACAGCGATATAGTGAAAATCTTAGTCTCTTCAAATCTGGGTTTGAAATATAGTTTTGTTGTTTAGTAATAAGCTATCAGGCAAGTTATTCCTTTTTATCAACTAGAAAGTATGGCGACAATGAAAGCTAATTACTTCTCAGGTTAGTTGTGAAGATTAAGTGAGAACATTGATGTCAATGCCTGTTGTCATTCCTTGCACATAATAAAGCCTTAGTAAATGGTAATGATTATTCTTGTTAACATTTTCAGATGGAAGAAATAACATTAAAGGGAGGGAATTATGAGAAGATGGCTTCAATAAATATAAGAATGCAAAAATAAATTTAAGAGATAAATATAAGGAAGAAGCTTCTTAAAATTTGAGCTGATAATAAATAGTGGATTCTCTATTACTGGTCATGTTAAGAAAATAGTGAATATCTACTTATCCAGTAACAAGTGATGATTGAACTATATGAATTCTCTGGTCCTTTTCAGTTATGAACATCTTAGAAGCAGGATGTTTAGAAGTAAAAGAAATTATGATTTGTGCACAGTAATAAGAATGAACTTCTTAAATGCTATTATTTTGCAAAGTAACCACTTAACATTTCTTCTGTTCCATGCCCAGTTCAGCTTGGGCATTTTCAGAGCACATGGCTCCAGCAAAGTCTTGCTTGGGTAGAAATTTTTGGTTGTTATTTATTGTAATTATTCAACAAATATTTACAATACTTCAAAATAAGGCTTTTGGTTAAGGGAAACCTAAATGGGGAAAAATTACCCACTTTTCAAGCCAAGCCTTATTCTATCAAAATAAGTACACATTATTGGATTTCTAGAAAGGACAGACCAACAACAACTTAGTAGACTTCAGGTATCTATTGGCATGAACACTGACATACTAGAGACACATAGATATCGGCAATAAAAGCAAATGCAAATTTTCATTATTTTCCTTTTCTCTGACATTTTCTTTCTTTTTTTTTTTTATGCGTGAGCCCCCGCACCAGAAACTCTGCATGTATTATTTCATTTCAATCTTACAAAAAGGGGAAAATTTGGAACTATTACCCATATTTCAGAGACGAAGGAACCAGAAAAGGTTAAATTAATTTATCCAAAGTCACACAAGTAGTAAATGGCAAGCCCTGCGCTCAGTTCCGGTCTCAGCCTCACATCTCCTGCTCTGACACCTGCCATCCACGCCTCTGATCATCAGTCCTCCTCCTTCCTGCTCCACCTCCGTGTGGTAATCCAGGAGTCGCCTGAAGGACTCTGATAAGGATCTAAGTGATGACTTCAGTGAGTCCGTTCTTTTCATGACTTTCAGGTTTATAGTGAAATCAGATGATGTCTTTGTCTTACCCGACATTAAGTATAACCTAATGAGAGTGCTCTCTCTGGTTATTAAGAATATAACTATAGGATGGCCCTCGTGAAGTTACAGGTCTCTCCTTCCTACAAACAGTTTCATTGGCCTAGAAGGAAGGGTCTTCTTTTGTGACTTTCTTCACGGGTGAGATCTCCTCTTCACCATGAAGTCCAGTGGGCAATGGCTGAACATGGGAGGAAGTCAGCCGCTCACCCGTAGCAAGCATGCGGCCTCCAATGGCTTACAGTGGATGGCCGGGAATCACAGAAGATGGAGAGACTTTCCGGTCATTCTAATATCTTGAGAGTAAGCTTCTTTTCAAAATGTTAGTAACACTGTAAGGCAGCATGTGACTTCCTACTTGTAAGATGTCTGTGACAGACAGGTTAACAGCTCTGAATCAGAGGCGAGCTCACACCCACTCATTCTTTCATGTAATAACTGTGACGAGGCCGCTGTTGCGCTGGGTTTCAGGAACACAAAGACAAATAGAAGGCGATCTCTGCCCTTAAAAGGCTCCCAGCCTGAGAGAAGCTATCATAGACGAGCAAAGACGCTCTGGCGGGAAGACCTCCCAGGCGCTCTGTGATAATGTTCATAGAGCTGTCTCGGGTGACTCTGATCCTCTCAGCTTGTCATTCTGGCACCCAGATACGAGTGCCTACTGTGTGCAAGGGACTCTTCCAGGGTCACGGCAAGGACAGCGTCCGCCTCCCTGGGAGGCTCAGGGTCGGGAGCACCCTGACATTTTCTAATGATATAAACAAAGAGTGTTATCAATTATTAAAAAGAGTATAATAAAAATATAGCAACAATGATGATGTGTTTTGACTTCTAATTGGTTAGGTGAAATATTTTTGGATTTAAGAATGCATTTTTAAATCAAATGTGTTATCTAAGTAGTAGGAAAATCAAAAATAATTTGTGCGTGTGTCTCAAAGTCTGTCCATTTACCCACAATAAAAAAAAAACACAAACTGCTGTTAAGTAAGACTTGTTGATTGTGGACCATCTTTTCATATCTTGTGATCACAGAAACTGTGCCATGGCTGTGTGAAATAAGTTTTAGAAAGCTACCCTTGCTGATGCACCTTCAGGTAAGTTTAAAGTTTCTACCATTATAGTTTGATTAAAAAAAATTTTTTTTTTTACAATTTATCAGGCGATACATTCATAGTAGAAAATTCAATGAAATTAACAAAGACAGGAATACAATTTACTTAGTGCTTTAATTACCAAATAACTACAATCTAAGCCAAATTTAAAACATCTTTTATAGAAAACCACTAAAATGAGTTTCAAAGTGCAAAGTAAAATGTTAATCTTCTCAATGAACATATAAGACATGTGTCTTCAAAATTATTCTAAAGGAAACAAGAGAGTGAAAACACGAAGGTAGGTCGAGAAGACTTTTATCTGTGCTCAATGGTCTGCTCCCTAGGAACATTTGGGTTATTTTCCCACATACTCTCCTTGGTCACAAACAAAAGAGCACAATAGAAGAAACCATTTGAGTTTTGTGATTAGATAGAGACTCTTCCTGAAGGGTTGCTTTTGAAAAAAAGTTGTAATGATTGTGATAACTTGTGGATTGTCTTAGCTATATGTTTCTTTCCACCGGCCTTCATCTCTAGAGATCTGCTTAATTTACAGTGGAACCAAAATGAACTGGCAAATAACATTGCAACTACAAACTTTCATTTACACTCATTTTCACCAGGAACACATAAGAAACTAGAACTTACACTGCTTCCAACTCATTATATTTAAAAAGCACCTGGGTCTTCAGTGCAAAGGGAGTGTTAAATTATATTTCACATGTATGTATTTTATAAAAGTGTTTAAAGATACATTTTTGATATATTACTGTTGCTTTTATATTAACATGAGATCCAATTACCTCATATATCATACTGTAATATATTTACTGACTTTGAACTCTTCCTCTAATAATTTTCCTCCACTACTATGGGTACTCATCACTAAATCTATTAATATTTTATCATGTCAGATGGACAAGGGTACAAGTAAAACCAGCTTTTATATACTAATGCAAATTGTTTTCTCTGGTACCAAACTTAAAAGTGCATATTGCTTACTTTTAAATTTATATAATTGACTTTTTTTTAAGTGAAAAATAAATACCCAGCCCAAAACACCCTAGAGCAAACCAATTACATATACATATATAAAAACTTAATTGCATCACAATCCCAAAATATTTAGTAGATAAAGCAGAAAGGCTCAAGGAAAGCCTTACAGATATCTTATTTACATTAGCTCATATGGCTTCGTCCTTTGCCTAGAATTCAAGCTATTGAGCTACGCACAAGGTATCACAGACTCATGGGACATAAGCCTATTCTCATAAGCAGGTTCACTGCTAATACATATTCAAGAGAAATGACTTTGTATGTCCACCAAAAAGCATGGAAGCTTTATTCAAAATAAGCAAAAATTGAAAATAAGCCATTGCCTATCAATAGCAGAATAGATAATAACTGCAGAATATTTATTAAATAGAATATGAAACATCAATACAAATAATGAAAAGCTTTCACAAGCAGAAATATGAATAAATCTCACCAAATATAGTGATGATCAAAGAAACTAGAAACAAAGGAATACATACAAATATAAAAATCACAAGTGAAATTAGAAAGTAGGTTGAGATCAATGAAAACAAAACAAAACAGCATGTCAAACTTTATAGGATGCAGTTAAAGCAGTCTTATGGGGAAATTTATAACTGTAAACATGTATATTAAAAAACAAATATCTCAAATCAATAACCTAAACTTTTATCTTAAGAAATTAGAAAAAGAAAACTAAATCCAAAGCAAGTTGATGGGAGGAAAAACAAAGGTTAAAGTAGAAACAAAGACTCAAATCACTAAAATTACTAATGAAAGAGGAGACATCACCACTGATCTTACAGAAATAAAAAGGATTATAAGGAAATATTATGAACAATTTTATGCCAACAAATTACATAACCTAGATGAAATGGAAAAACTCCTAGAAAGACAAACTATGGAGACCAATTCATGAAGAAATGGAAAATCTGAATAAATCTACAATCTGTAAAAATTTTGAAGTAGTAACTTATAAACTACTCAAAAATGAAAGCAGCTTTACTGCTGAATTTTACAAATGTTTTAAAAAGTATTAACAATAATCCTTATAAAACACTTCCAAAAAATAGAGTACCCAATCAACTCATTCTATAATACAAAAATTAGAAAAAGATGTCATGAAGAAAGAAAACTAGAGACAAATTTACCTTATGAATATAAAAATAAAAATCATCAACGAAATACTAGCAAGTGGAGTCCAAGAACATATAAAAAGGAAAATATGCCATGAGCAATTGGGATTTATCCCAGTAGGAAAAGATTAGTTCAATATATGAAAATCAGTGTAATACATTATGCTAATAGAATAAAGGGCAAAGCCACCTGATAATCTCAGTATGCAAAAAAAAGTATTTGACAAAATCCAGCACCATTTCATGATTAAAAAACACCCCACTGAAAAAAAATACTCAATAGTCCCTTTTTACTAGGAGTAAAAGACAATACCTCAACCTGATAAAGGTTATTTTATCAGGAAAGTCCCAAAGCTAATAGTATGGTTAGTGGTTAAAGACTGGATACTTTCCCCCTAAAACTGTGACCCAAACAAGAAAAAAACATATATCTTCATATATATATATATATATCTTTATATATTACTATTTATACTGGAGATGTATATGTAAAAATCTTCATATGTATGTAAAAATCATATAACAATAGAATCATTATAAAATGATTTAAAGGTTTCATGATGGCAGATAAATATTATGTCTACTGTAAAGGCCAAATTTTTAGGTCTTAGAAAAAGTAAAAGTACAAATTGATAGAAAAGTAAAACTTTATTATGAGAGTCATAACTTATTTTGCAACCAGAACAGTTTTACCTCTGGCACATTAGTGAATGCTTAATTCAAGACAATTTCCTCTTTTCTGCTCCTTTTTTATATTTATTTTTTTTACACTGGAGAACAATTTGTATTGCAAGCTGGTTCTATCATAAATAAGTAATTTCCCGTTCCACCACAGGTTTCTCTTTATAAAGGACAAAAAAGACCATCTAACTGATAATGTTGCTTCCCAAGATTTGAGAGAACAAAAAGTGAAAAGAAAGATACAAGTATTTGTACCAGCATAAAAAATAACCTCCCAAATAATGAAATGTGCTGATGTCTGCATATTAAGAACATCAGATAGTATAAACTGTTTCTGCTTATCACAAGAACTGCTTATTAAATGCTATATTTATAAAAAGAGCAATAGGTTTGCCAATCACTATAAATATAAATCATCTGTATAGGATTAAAATAGTTCTTCACTGTTTATAAAGACAAAATTTCTATGATTAATTAGATTTTAATTATAATTAAGCATTCTTTTAAATTAACATTTGGCTTCAGACTATTAATATTGATTAAAATGTGCCAAGAAACCTCATGATTTTTAATAGCCATGATAATAGAGAGAGCTCTTTTGTTTTTTCATTTTGGGCTTGGTTTAAAGTGGTTATTACATCCCCGTGTTTTGTTTTAGGGTAGTTTCAATACTAGTGCCAAAACATAAACAATTTCTATTTAATCCTAATAATTTTTAAAAAGTGTAAGCTCCTAGAATTGGCATTCTTTGATAATGCTTTTGTAGATAAACATAATTATTCTACTTACAAAAAATAAAATCATACTATGATGTCACATATGCTGATATAGAATTCTAATTTGAGTCACACCCTTTTGTTTAAATTGTCAAACTTTAGAATTTCTAATAATAAAAAATATTTACCCATTAAGTCTTTAATTAATAAAACTTCAGAGAGCACTTAAGCTTATTGAATTGAAGAACCAAACTTAGAATTGGCTTATTTAACTTCTTGTTTGAATAGGATAGCAGTATTACAGTTTAAAATAGCAGACATCCAAAATAAAAAATCTTTTCAAGTTACACTTTGAGGAATTTGGGGTTTTATATACATATTTCTCTTTCTTTGCCCACATGTATAAATTTTAGGAGAAAAGGACCCTGAATGTGTGTGTGTGTGTGTGTATAATGATGTCATTATAGCCTGTATAGAGTTTTTAAATATATAATAAAAGAATAGTCAAATATGTGGAATTTTAACTAATCATATATAAAATGATAAGCTTCTTTTTCTTTCGGAGGCAATGTCTACAGGGAGGCTATAAAGTGAGCATTTGAGAATCAGTTTCCCCTCTTACTTTCCCTCCCCCCTTTTCCTTTCTTCCTTCTTCCCTCTCTTCCTTTCTTCTTTCCTTTCTTTCTTCTTTTCTTACTTTCTATTCTTTTCTTTCTTTCTTTCTTTCTTTCTTTCTTTCTTTCTTTCTTTCTTTCTTTCTCTCTCTCTTTTCTTTCTCGTTCTCTCTCTCTCTCTCTCTCTCTCTCTCTCTCTCTCTCTCTCTCTCTCTCTCTCTTCTTTCTTTTTCTTCCCCACTCCCACCAGGACTCATGTTTTAATTGTTGATATAATTGACCATGTACTAGAACTAATTTATAAACTTAGGTAATCCCAAACATTTATTTAATTATATTCAATTCAATTTTCTTCTGTAGATAGAAACAAAGTTATTTTTCCCAATGTATACAACAGAAATCAAATTTACAAATACCTCTTGATTGTCAGTTGTATTTTTAAAAATTTTATTCCACTGGCCATTAGAAAAACTAGTTGATGCTAACCAAAAGTTTTTGAGATCCATGTGCGAAAAATGTAATATCAAGATGTTGGCTCTTTACCAATTATAAAAATATTCTGGCCTGTGGTCTTTTTCAAGAAATAAAAATATAAAGTTAAAAAGAGATAAGATCATTAAATTTAGATGTTATGAATGTAGGCTATTGAACCAAATTTTTCAGGAAAAAAATTAAAAGGCGTCCATTTTGGCTACTGTACAATTGCCACATTTCCATTCCCCAGGCTGCTTGCAAAGCGCAGGGCCCGGGGATTTTTAACAAATTTCTACTTTCCTTGGGAATTACTGTGACTTTTTATTTTAATAACATTTAAAAACCACAATTTTATTTAAATATTTAAGGATAGATCTCAGTCAAGACTTAGTAACATTAATAAGAACGATTTATTAATGTTTTTCAGATGATTGAAATCAAAGCAATCTAGGTTAAAAGCAGGGAGCTTTTTCTGCAAGAGGTAAGGTAATTGGAAATAAGGAGAGCTTATAGGTTTTCTTAAGCCCATATTAAGCCATTGTAAAGGTTTCCTTGGCTTCAAATGTAAAATGCTATGTGGTCTCCAAAAAAAGTAGCAAGGGCTTCCTTATGCTTTCTACTTGTTAAATGGTCATACTCATAATGTACTCACTTCAAAGCAATATTCTGAGTACTAAGGAACAACTCTAGTTTTATTAAAGTTCTTTCTTTCTTTCTTTCTTTCTTTCTTTCTTTTTTTTTTTACTCAGGTTAAAATAGAAAAGAAAATCTATATTTAATATTAATTTTTATTTTTTACAAAACAACGTATTTAAGCTGGATTTTTTGTTTGTTTGTTTTTTTCCTGCAATTTGAGGGAATGACAAGTACGGATTTCAGAAGTTCAGAGGATATATTTTGATATTTTAGTAGGCCTATTGCCGGGTATGATTAGACACTCCATAAATAACTGAATTGAATCGTTTGGGTATTTTTATCGGGGAGAACATAATATTGATTTCTTTTTGCGTTTACTAAAAAAAAAATTCCTGGAGAGTCTTCATTAAGTAGGAAACAAAATAAACCATAAGACCCACAAAGAATAAATAACAAAATCAATTTTGGGGCGATGGAGTTTGACTTCGCAGCTTGTACTCTCCCCTTTATAACGAAAGCTCTGCACTAATGTGAAGCAGCTGTGGCAATTTCACAAAATAGCCTAAACTGTTGAAAAGCCATTAAGAGTCTGATGTATGTAGAATAAAAAGGTTCATTCAGCTTTTTAAAAGGGTTCCCAATATGGAGTGTTATTTTATTTTATAACCACGTCTTAGTCATATTAAGTTTAAATGCCACAGAAAATTTTAATGACCATGTGGCTGGCTCTTTTTGGTGAAATAGCAAGAATTTTTTAACATGCCTAAAATTCTTTCAGAAAAAAACGGTACAAACCTATTAGGGACACTGTACAAGTTCCCACTATTCAATACATAGTTAGAAAACTGAGCAGCCCATCCAGGATGACTTACCATTCATATTTGTAAGGGCAGCTAAATAAATTAGAATCAATTTCTTTAATCCTAAGACACACAGAAGCTTTGGGAAATAATGAAAACCACTTGCCCTCCCCGGCCTCCTTATAGGTCTGAGCCTCAAGTTTTAGCTATATGTTTGAATTTATTTTTTACAGATTGTTTGTGTTGTTTTTCAAATTTTGAAATTTTTCCTAAGAATGTATCAGGATTATGCCTCTACTTCCCTTCTCTTTTTTCCTTCAAAAGGTGATAGCTAGATGATGTCTTTATACACTCACCTGCTTTACTTACCTTGATTTTTAGGTTTACCTCTGAGCCCTTCAAATTATTTCTGAGAGAGATGAGGCATTAGTTTATTATGGTAGTCAGTATGCTACCTGATATGAGGTACATATTTTCAGCAGACTTATAGCTGTACAGCCACAAGAACTGTAAATGCGTCCCATAAAGTCCATTGACTGTAGTGACCCAGCCCAGAGAACTCATAAGTGCTGCTGCCCACACACCAGAGACAGGATAGTTCAACTTGTTGGACACCATCCCTGTGCTATGGTCATCGAAACACCAGCCACGAAAGAAACCCAGACTCACAGGAAGTAGGACTGGCCATCTTCCATGACAGGAAGTGAGCACAAGATTTGGGAGCTAGGATTTGGTCAGTTGGCAAAAGCGTTCAAGGACTTTCATTCTTTGAGGACTCAGTCAGCACCTGCTCGGTGACAAGGTATTTTGCTAGATGTTGTAGTGTAAGATGGCTTCACATCCTGCTGGGAAGGTCAGATGTGTACATTTTTAAAATATTATAAAGCAGTGCTGTCTTGTCACAGCAGAGTGTGCCTGGTGCATGCACTGGTAGTCAGTGACATAAAAGTGCCTGTGGGCAGCAGTGGTTTTTCAAATGCCTCTCTGGGAAGGTTCAATTTGAGTTATGCCGATGGCAGGAGATGGCACCATCTCCATGGGATGGATGTGGAATATTTCAAGACCAAATAGTGGATCAGAGTAATAAGATCTGGGGGATTTGGTAAAAAAAGACAGGCTGGAGAAGTCAGTGGAAGTCACATTCTAATCTCAATACCTATTCACTGACAAATAATAAGAACAATTCAGGTAAGCTACAAAATCATTGCATATCTATTTTTTAAAATTCTTTTAAAAAATACATTTCTACTGATTTCAGAGAGGAATGGAGAGGGAGAGAGATATAAAAACATATATGATGAGAGAGAATCATTGATTGGCTGCCTCCTGAACATTCTCCACTAGGATGGAGCCTGAAACCTGGCATGCCCTGCCCGACAATTGAACCGTGACCTCCTGGTTCATAGGTTGCTTCTCAACCACTGAGCTACGCGGGTTGGGCAATATTTACCAGAGAGCTGAGGATGCAAAGAAACGAAAATAAACTAAGTTTTAGAGAGTCACAAGACCTTCCTAAGAGAGAAGAGACACAGGATTGTTTACATTCTTAAGGGCATTATGAATAAGAGCAGATATACCATAGACTGAGGTAAGTAGAAACCAGCCCAAGGTTTAATGGACTTTTAACAGCTACCTATGGGCTGGTCTGATGGATTAGCACTCCAAAGGGCCTTGTCACAAAGTGCGTCTACACCCCCTGCCACCTCTTTCCCATGGGGCTCTTACTGAGTACACAAGGCTAGTGGCCAAAGACCGGGACAAGGCAGGAAGCAGAAAGAGGTGCCTCACCTGTCATATCCAATGCACCAAACTTTCCACAGTTCTTACCAGCTAACTTTCCCTGAGTACATACAGCAACCCACTGAAGGCTGGGGATAGGGCAGCAACATGCAAAGCTGAGAACTGAGCTATAAAACAGAGAGAGGTCTCAGTGTCTCACTGGTGTTTAGATACCAAGTTCTGCTGAATAAATGAAACCAGTGGTGAACTGAATCTAATGAGTGGTTGAAGTGGGAATGAAAATGAGGAGAATATTTTTTTTTTTTGGGGGGGGGGGAATAATAGATGAACTAGATAACTGAACCTGGGCTTAGATGGAGAATCAAAGGAGACTGAAAAAAATAATCATAACTGTGAGGTCAATCAAGGAACCCTGACCACAGTGGAGAAACCAAGGCAAATACAACATTGAGTCATAAAAAAGAAGAGGGATATGTCTTTAAAAGAAAATGTCAGAGAATCTCATAACTCAGAGGAATTGCTTTTATGAAATAAAAAATCGAGTACAAGTTGCACTGATGGGAAAAGTAAATGGCTACTAAATGTCACATAAGGTGTGGTGGTTTCAACTATGTCTCTCTTCTTGCCATATCCTGCCTTTTGAGGAAATTGTTGATTTAAGAAACAGGAAGATTAAGACAAAATATTTTTAGTTTGTACCACACTGTTTTATACTTACTATAGTGCTATTTATCCACAGATTCTTTCACACACACACGCACACTCTCAGTATTTTATAATTCTTTGTATTCTATAACATCCAGTATTGTCAGAGGGTAGGCAGCAAAATTACACTAATTAATTCGGCCATTCAGTTGTTCGTAGCTTTATTTCTATGTACTACTGAAAATGAAAAATATGAATAAAACATCATGCTATGTGCAAGTTGCTCACCACCTACTAATTGATTGGTTGACACTGTGACAGATGGACAACAGAGACTTAACTATTTTTTGACAATGTTGTGGCATTGCTGTTCTTAAGCTTGTGTGATTTTTCTTTGACTAGGTTAAATAAGATAACACAGGTGAAGTAGCATAGTGCCTGACACATAGTAATCCCTCAATAATTGTTAGTTATTTTATATTTTTATCATTATTATAAAAGCAAAGTATAGGGGTTATATGACTTTCTTTAATAAATATTCACACTACCATTGCCATCACTCTCTAAAATGGCAAGTAAAACTTAACTTCATTAGATTTATGATAAATTGGGCTCTGCTCCGTCAATATTTAAAAGTGTTTTCAAAAATCAGACACAATTTATTTTGCTTTATCCAAAATTTACCCTTGTTTCAGTGCCACATTCCTGCTTTCCCTCCCATCACCCTATTTTATGAGATGAGAAATATGAGAAATACAGCTTCTATTGGTTATACATATGTTACGTCCTTTAGCAACCAAGGTAGAATGAAGGGAATAGTAACAAATCTTAAATTTCTTTTGGAATAGTTATATAATTTCTATAGGTTTATTATCAGATGTCCGTTCAGTTTGCCTCCTTTTAAAAAAATCCTATTGATAGAGTCAAGCGCTTATTTTCTTGGCTTCCTCTCCACGTGTATAGGTGTAATACATTTCTGTTTTAACTCTTGAGCAACACCATCATATTTGCATGTAATGGAAATGGGGCCATATGGGATATAAGTGATTTGATCATAGTCTTAAGAAAATTCCACAGAGTTTTAAATCCCATAAAATATATTAACTATTAAATGTTAGGCACTATGTCTTCCTGAGTCGCTAAGCAGCTGTCACTTCCTTTTGTTCTTTTACCTTCTAGTACCGTCTCCGCATCTTTTACTCTCTTTCCTGCCCCCTTCTGTTTGTCTTTAACTTGTGCCCTGTGGACACCTCTGGTCATGTTAGCTCTTCTCCTATAATACCCTAGTATCTCAGTGATAAGTTGAGCATTGTATTCTTAAACATCTAAGGATAGCTTTAATTGAGTTAACTACTTGACTTTAACCCACAGTTCAATTTTCAACTGATACCATGCCACCCTTTATTAAGGGAAGAAAATATGAGACCTCTGAGTCAGACGGAGATAGGGTAAGTGGTCCTATCTGACATCTTGATTAATAAGAATTAAGTCAAGCTTAGTTTGGTAGTTCATAGGTTCATGTCAGCAATGGCAGCAGTAGCCATTAGTGATGACACTGAAGATGTTGAGCCTTTAACTAGGATTTTCTTTTGAAGTTGAAGGGACTTAGCTACCAAAGTTCAACTCTTAGATAGGATGGAACATAGAAAGTAGAAAATTCAAAAGAAAAAAAAGAAAAAAGCTGTAACCGGTTTGGCTCACTGGATGGAGTGTCGGCCTGGGATCTGAAGGGTCCCAGGTTCGATTCTGATCAAGGGCATGTACCTTGGTTGTGGGCACATCCCCAGTAGGGGGTGTTCAGGAGGCAACTGATGGATGTTTCTCTCTCATCGATGTTTCTAACTCTCTATCCCTCTCCCTTCCTCTCTGTAAAAAGTCAATAAAATATATTTAAAAAAAGAAAAAGAAAAGGATATAATTTACATCATCACCACCATGTTTCCTATAGCTCTTGGGTCATTTTCAGTAATTATGAATTATCCAATGTGAATATTAAATCCAAGCCACCAATTTTATGTTCATGGAAGAAATCATAGTACATTTTGAAAAGATAGCTGTCTGTAAGGCAGAAAGAAAGAGAATATTTTATTCTTTCTGGAACAAAGTCTATAACATATTTCCATGTGGCTGCTTTGTCCAGTTTCCTAATGACCACAGAAGGACCGCACCGACAAACATTATAGTCAAATCACTAGACTCTGACGTGTCTAGGGCACAGGTGTTTTTTCATTAGTCAGCAGTGTTTCCCATGTAGTGGTCTTGGATCATCTGATTCAGCACCACCTGGGAAAATTATTAAACACATATTCCTGAGCCCCACCCCAGACCTACACAATCAGAATCCCTGGAGATGGGTCCTGGAATTCCGCATTTAACACTAGCTCCCCGCGTATTTGTTACACACACTAAAGTCTGAGGCTCAGTGCTTTCTAAAGGGACAGTTTTTAAATGGAGAATTCACAAAACTTACTTTCTCACCACTTTGAGCTCAGGGAAAAACTGGAATTTGTATTTTTAAGCAAAGGAGATTATTAGTGAAGGTAAGTCTCAGTAGTTCTACTCCTTCCAATGGAATGTTCAGCATAGTCATGGTGATACTAAATCATTAGAAAGGGGAGTTATGTAATTGCTCTTTTCCTCCCCAATTCAGACAGTTAGGAGAAGATCTGGTGAACTGCTTGTAGCATGACATAGCTGAGGTAATTAGAGGTGGCATTCTAAACTCTGACATCCACAATGCACACAATGGGAACAGGTTTGGTGAGACGTCTACTTAGAATATAATAAACCTCTCATTGGATCGATGGTGGTGCTTACACATACCTGTGTATACTATTTGATTATGCCAATCCAATGAAAAATATGTCCAGACAGGAAAGTAACTAAGTGCCTGGTCATAACTTGGTCAAGAGATGCTCTACACCATTGAGAGAGTTGGAAGGAGGCTGAATTTGGAGTTTAGTGACTTGTAAGCCTGAATCAATGTCCCCATTTTTATAATTTCCATTTAAACTCCTTAAAATTGTGCTTGGGTAGTCCACTTATTTGATTATCTATTTGAATCAATGTTCCTATTTTTAGAAACTCCACTTAAACTCCTCAAGATTGTATTTGGGCATTCCACTTATTTGGGGGGGCCTTTTTGTCTCCCATGAACTTGGCAGTAAGTCTCTTGTGCTCCTTTCACACCAGGGACTAGAGTATGGTTCCATGCTTAAAATATTTATTAATCCAGATGCTTGCTCACTGATCCTGTCCTCATGTTCATATGGAGGCAGGAGAGAGCCCCAAGTGTTGTTTGTATAATATAGGAGACCGATTTCTGGTCCTCTCACGCAACCTGTCATCTGTGTGGGGTTTGTCTGTTGTTGATGTCTGAGGCTCAGATCAGCTGTTAGTACTGTCTCTTTCCCAGAAATACTGGAGATGGTAGAGAAGCATATTAAAATCTAAAAGGTATTTAACCCCTTTATCCACATTGGCTGTTTTTAAATATTTTAAAAAAATGATTTTATGGATATTCAAATGAGAGCAAAAAATGGGAATCAAGGGTGCCTCTACTCAGACTTCCTCTTGCAGGTCTTAGTATTTATTTTTTAGAACAATTAAACTTCAATATACTAGTCATTTATCTCATTGTTCTCGTATTCCAGAAACTTTTATCATACTTGTGCAGCCTTATAACACTTTGGCATCTTCTATGCCTACAATATTCATGTCTCATGATCTCCATACCAAAAAGGAAACTGTATTTGTATATTAAAAAATTACCGTGATATTCATTTTTCACATTATCTTCATATACAGGGCGGGGCAAAATAGGTTTATAGTTGTGAATATATAAAACACAGAGATTTTTCACGTATTATTATTTACTAATTATTGTATAATTTTCCATACAAACAACTATAAACCTACTTTTGCCTCACCCTATCTTAAGGGAGTCTTGAAAATGTTTTTGGCTTTCCTAAATAAATAAGCGTAAAAAAAAAAAGCTTTAAAAAACTTCTCAAACATTACTGTCTTCTCTTTTATTTAAGGTTCTCCTATAAAGACAAAAACAAATCTTTCACAACTGTATTATTTCAAACCAACTTTATGTCAGTGTAGGCCCCATTGTAGATACCACATCCTGCTTTCTGTCTCCAAGCCAACTTCCAATTTCATTTAACAGAGTATGCAAGAACATTAAGTCAAATTGAGACCCCCCATTGAGTTTGATTCTAGAATTTCTTTGTCTTGCAATTTAGTCATTTGCTTGATTACAGGACAAGTTGATGTTCGAAGACCAAAGCTGGCTGTGGTCCCAGACATGCAGGGCTGCTCCATGGTGAACCTGGTTGAGACCATCTTCCCAACCTTCTATTTGTACAGAGGAGGAGGCTATATCCTGAGAGATTCATGAATTGTGAATGAAGTATAGAGCCTTTAGTCAGACAACTTGGGAATCTGATAGACTTTGTTTCAAGACCTGATTTTCACAGCTGTGTAATTGTGGCCCATTTATTTAACCTCTAACTTCTCATTTCCCTGCTTAAAAACACTGTTGTTTATATGATGAAATAGGATAATGTTGTTAAGTGTTTAGCACAGTATCCTACACATGATAACTCAAGGTAAATATATTAATGTCATTTCTACCTTACAACATTACTTTTCCTATATACTTGCAATTTAGAGACCTAACTTGTAATCTATACATTTCAGCTTGGTAAGCTTTAAAATTTGACAATTTATTTATTTTATACACTAGACTATTTACCGTAGAGGCACAGATTCAGGTTTTTCAGTTGTTAATGTTCTTATGACTAGTTTTCAATAATTATGAATAATAGGGCACATAGGAGATGCACTAGCTTTGAAATCACATAGTCTGGTTGCAAATCCTGGCTCTTGCACTTTCTACTTATGTAACTATCTTTCCAGCCTCTCTAAGCTCAGGTTACCATCTTGAAAGAGGGGCAGTAGTCACTACTTTGCTAGCCTTTACTTAAAGTATATAAACTACCAAGTTAGTACTCTGCCACTAACTGCTTGGTAAATGTTAGTTCTTTTATTGTTTTATCATACTTAAAATAATCCAGAAGTATTTGCTAATTTGGGAATTGTTTGCTTTTGGACTGAAATACCTTTGGGTTCATTATATTAGTATATTTTTTTTCCCTACTGAAATTATCTCAGCTACTATAGGTGCTGAGATATCAAAGATAAGTATATACCACTTCTTCATCCTGAAAACCCACTAAAATGACCAAATAACATGATATACACTAAAAGCCGATGAAATGGAACCAATGGGATAAGTGGGAAGTAAATGAACAGATCATGGATAGATGAAACCTGAGCCATAAAGTGGGAAATGTAGAAACTGGCTAATTTGCACCACCCAACCCTAAGATGACTTAGAAATTTATGGGAACAGGTATTATTATTATTGACAATGGTGTAAAGGTAGAGTAGATACAATAAGGATTTGTTAGACATCTGTTGAAGTAGTAATTAGACAAAGCCTTGCAGATGGGCAATAGCTCCCTAGCGAGCGCGCGCGCACACACACACACACACACACACACACACACACACACACACTTACTTTAGGATTCTAACATAGCCCTGGGGATTTACCTACCCTCTAAGGAGGGTAAACTGAAGGATTTTGGGTGGAAGAGCATCAGGCATAGCTGAAGAGGGGAATACCATATTGAAAACAGGGGTGAGGTGAACTAATATCCAGCTTTATTCTTCTAATCAGCAACAATGGAAATAAGGCTAATACCTTTGAGGCAGAAATTTAAAAATTTTGTTTTGGAAAATCAGACTAGTCAATGAAAAGAGGTCTAAAATTATTAACAAGAAGGATCACAGTCAGATTACCTTTAGCAAAGAGACATATGTCTCTTCATTCAGCAATGTCATGTCCCATTGTTAAACCAAACTAGACAGCTAAATATCCAAATAGGTTTTTTTTTTTTTTTTAAGTTTCCAAAATAAAATTAGAGGCAGTAAAAAAGAAAAGAAAATCTTAAAAACAAACAAAAATCCTAACATTAAAATTTAAGAGAGAAAAAAAAGAGAAAAGATTGCATTCATGAAACAAGAACGAGAGAGAGAGAGAGAGAGAGAGAGAGAGAGAGAGAGAGAGAGAGAGAGAGAGGTCCATTCAGATAAATAAAGAGCTTTTGGAAGTTAAAAATTATGACAGCTGGAATGAAAATTCAGTAGAAGGTCAGTAAAATATAGTTGAAGCAATATTTCAAAATTAGTGCAGGAAAAAGACAAAGAAATGGAAAATAGAAGAAACGGGATAAAAAAAAGTTAGATAAATAATCCACAGGTTGAGAGCCGCTGCAGAGAGTAAGTAGCCCATATATGAGCAGAAGAGATGGCTTCAGTTAGGTTGTGTTTAAGAAGTTGAAACACATAAAATACCTGATGTGTTTGAATTTATTAAAGGGATACTTATGATTCTGGGAAAGATGAGAAAAATGAAGACCAGATTATTACTGACTGAAGAGAAAAATAAAAGAGTACAAGAAAAATAAATAATTACATGACACTACATGACTCAACTTACGAATGATACTTATATACTCATAGAGGCCGGGTGCATGGATTCATGCACTGGTGGGAGGTCCCTTGGCCTGGCTTGCGGGGATCAGGCTGAAACCGACCTGGTGCAAGGATCTGTCCAGGACATTTCTGGCCCGTCATGCCCAGTCCTGATTGGGGCTGATCAGGGCTGGGGAGGGACTGCGGGAGGGCTCCTGCGTGTGTCCAGCCCATCTCACCCAGTCCCAATCTGCCGGACCCCACCAGCAAGCTAACCTACTAGTGGGAGCGTCTGCCCCCTGGTGGTCAGTGCGCATCATAGTGACTGGTCGAATGGTTGAACGAACAGTTGGACACTTAGTATATTAGGCTTTTATTATATAGGACAATAATGAGAAAAGTGAATACTGATATAACTAAGATTGATGGCATAACCAGATTAAGAAGCTAAAGAAACTGAAGGTAGGTCTGAACAAAGCCTGGGAGGATGTATAAGATAAAACCTCATTTCCACAATAAAGTCAATAGGTAGCTACAATTTAAAAATCAAGAATAGAATTATAAGCATGTTATTTAAGAATATAAGGTAAAGATTTTTAAAAAGGCTAAGCTAGTTGAACTTTGTTGCTTCTGAGGAGCAGGAATTGGGGGTGGTAGTAGAGAGTGAGGTGGTGGGGTGATGCTATTTTTCATCTTGAACTTTAGGAAAATTTTTGACCTTGTGTACTATAAATATATACATCTTGAATAAAAATTAAAATCATATAAATGTTATAAGAACTCCCTTCTCTTGCTCTTCCTACTGATGAGCAAGTTTAGATAAAAGAAAACATACATCTCTTTCTAGCCATTCACATAAAAATCTGGCAAAAACACTAATGTCAGTTTTTACTAATGTCAGTTTCTTTTTAAATCAGTTTCTAAAAACAGTGCAAGAAATAGTTCAGTGGTTCTCAAACTTTTAATGCTTAAGGACATCTTACTTAACTCTAAGAGAGGAAGATTTCCAACAAACAAATAAATATAAAAATGTCAGATAGGCCAGGCTGGTGTGGCTCAGGGGTTGAGTGTGGACTTATGAACTAGGAGGTCAGGTTCGATTTCGGTGGGGCACATGCCTGGGGTTTCAGGTTCTATACCCCATGGGGGGGGGGGTAGGAAGCAGCTGATCAATGATTTTTTTTCTCATTATTGATGTTTCTATCTCTCTCTCCCTCTCCCTTCCACTCTCTGAAATAAATAAAAACATATATATATTTTTAAAAGTCAAATAGCAGAAAGTGTTTTGCCCGAATTAGAATAGGATGGTTCAGGAACAGGGGTCCTATTAGATTGGGTGGTTAATGAAGGGCTCTTTTAAAATGCGATTTTTAAAGGGAACCAGAATGGAAAGGAATGACCGGTCCTCTGAGGTTTTGAGAGGGCATCCCAGACAGGGATCTGCAGCAGGAACAAACGTGTCCTATTTGAAGCACAATGAAAAGGTCAGTGCCACTGGCCCTGGTTTTCAGTGTGTGTGTACTGATTGAGAAGTCTCATTAATTCATGCCAATTCTGTGCAAAGGAATCTAGATTAATTTTTAAAAATCTTACAAAATGCTTTGTTGGTAAAGGTCCTTGTAAGGTCATTACTTCAATGACTAGATAGAGCTGTGATATATTCTTTTGTGGAAAGTTTCACCCTAGACTTGTCTTTTCTAGTAACTGACCAAAGCAATGAAGATCTAGCTAAGTAAGAATAAACATTAGCAAAGTGCCTCTTGAAAATCTTCTGCAAATATTAATATAATCAACATTTTTTCTTGCATGAGGTATTTTCTTTCTAGAGAAGATTATGATACAGACCAGAATTTATATCAGTCATCTCAGAGCTTTTCATTGAGTGCAACATGGCAAAGACATAGCTTTTACTGTCAGGAATATAGTTTTATGGGTGAAATGCTGAAAACACCTTTTTGTTGTTGTTAATATTGCTTTTTAACCCAAAGACAGCCTTTCTCAGTCACTCACTGCTTATAAACATATTAATCTTTTCTTAAAGGCATTTTCTAAATCAGATTTTTAAATACAATTCAAACAGTTTAATATTATTATGAACGTGACTTCTCAAATCCCTAAGTCAAAATGAGAGAATAAATTTCCAGGTTTTATTTTCAAGCAGAACGATGTGAGATTTTAACTGAACTATCTTACATAACAATCAAGTGCTTGCCTCTGGGGCAAGAAATGCTATGGATAATTTAGATGGTTTATTTAATTCAAGGTACATGAAGAAGTCAATTTTACTTTTATGAATATTGAAATATTTTCTTGATAGCATTCTCTAGAGGAGAGTCCATTTTAATATTTCTAAGTCTAATTAATATTTGTTCATTAAAATTTAATGTATTTATGTTTTCTTTAGTTAACTCAATTAGAATAAAATTTACTATGTTTTTAATGAATGATTTTTATTTTAAAAGGAGAGTTCTGAACAATGGTGATAAAATAATCCTTTTCATGAAGAATATTTTTTTGAAGAGGACATTTGTTGGGAAAAATCACACACTTCCTTGTGCTATACAGCAGCATCCTGTGTGTTTTCAGAGGTCCTTCATCATGGCGGGTGGTCCCGTGGTAATTTACCAGGGGGAAAAAAGGAGTGTACAAAAATTTAATTATTATTTGACCTCAAATAATTATATGCCACTAAACTAATTAAAGAGCAAATTAACAATGTCCCGCTAATGGGCAGTCTGCTCCTTGCATGACTCACTCATCTTGCACAAAGAACAAGTGATTTGTATTAGAAAAGAGCCGTGAAGGATGTTTTTGGGGATAACTATCGCTGTCATTGCTATGTTACATCGCAGGCCCAACCTCTGGATAAAAAGAGACAGGCTTATCACGAGCCAGGAAAACAGCAGCCCTGGCCTGATAGCTCTGACTTGAGGCCTTGTTTCAAAGCTATGACTCAGTGCAGGACAGCCAGGCAGCCCTGTTCTCCCCAGTTCCTTCCAAACCAGCCCTCCAGCCTCTAATGTTCAGGTTGCGTGCCTCGTGCTGATTATTTCTGTGAAGTCCCCCAGAGTCAGCCTTATTTCCTCCCGAGCATTCATCTTCATTTCCAGATGAATGAAGGGGGATTTCAGTGGTGGTACTGTCCACAGAGCAGAGCCAACAGTTCAATCAAAACAATGGCAGGAGAAGCTGCTAGCAGAATGTTAATTCTAACCTAAAGGCTTTTAAATCAATGCAGAGTGTATGGGTGTCTGTTTGCAGTGAGTGTGCTTGGGAAGTGTGTGCAATTTGTTTTTAATGTGAATCAGAATATTTGCAAGTGTAAACAGGATCTCTCCTTGACACAGGTTAAGTGGAGATTTTTATGTTCATTTCTTCCCTTCTGAGAACTCCTTATGACTTCTTTTATTTTGCTAGCCCTTCTTATGACTAAACTTCAGACTTATTTTTAGCATTTATTTATTCAACAACCTGTAGTTTAATATAATTTCTTGATCAAGAGGCAACAACCGAAAGACCCAGTACACTAAGTCATGTTATATTTCAACCCAGTGATAATAAATGACAATTGCAGTGTGCAGATAAAACAGGGACTGTGGCTCGAGGGAAAAAACATATTCCTGGTGGCAACCCTGACACCCAGGGCCAGCCTGTTAGCACCAATGCTTAGAAACAGGTTAAGTTAGAAATCCAGATTTTTATGAAAATTCAGTTGACTTTTAAAGTTGGCAACTAATTAAAATATTAAAACACTGTGCAGTCCAATAGCCAGTTAGCAAGCTGCTTCTGGCCCATGGGCTGCCAATGTGCAACCTCTCATTTGAACTCTAAAGTTCTAATGGCATCCTTATTTCACTTTGACTTTCTGAGAAATGATCCTCATTTTCTCCCTGCCAACAGAAAGTTTTGCAGGAAACAATTTGACATTTGAGTCAAGTAACTTGACATAAACTAATTACTGTCACTATTATATAGGTAAGGAAAGAGATGCTTAGGGAAATGACATGATTTGCTCCAATAGCACAAAGCTGATAGAACTTGTACCTTAAGTACAAATCTTGTATTTTTTCCAGTTTCTCTGTATTATGGACTAAATTGTATCCCCTCTCCCACCTCAATTCATATATAGATGTCTTCTCAGTATGACTGTATTTGGGGATAGGGTATGTACTTTTTATTTTTCAATATATTTTTATTGATTTTAGAGAGGAAGGGAGAGGGAGAGAGATAGAAACATCAATGATGAGAGAGAGAATCATTGATCTGCTGCCTTCTACATGCCCGCTACTGTGATTCAAGCCTGCAACACGGGCATGTGCCCTTGACTGGAATCGAACTCGGGAACCTTAGTTGGCAGTCTGACACTCTATCCACTGAGGCAAACTGACTAGTGCTGGATAAAGGGTATTTAAAGAGGTCATTAAGGTTACATGAAGTCATACAGGTGGGACCCTAACCTAATAGGGCTGATGTCCTTCTAAGGAAGAAACATCAGGAGCATATGTACATAGAGAAAAAGCCATGTGAAGACACAGAGAAGGCGACCATCTGTAAGCTGAGGAGAGAAGCCTCAGGAAAAAACAACTCTGAAGGTACCTAGATGTTGGACTTTCAGCTTCCATAACTTTAGGAAAATAAGTTTCTGCTGTTTAAGATAAAAGAAGAAGAAAGAGGAAGAGAAGGAGGAGAAGGAGGAGGAGGAGGAGGAAGAAGAGGACAAGGTGAAAGACGAGGAGGAAAAAGAAAAAAGGAGGAGGAAGAGGAGGAGGAGAAGATACAACCACAGCAACCTCCACTCAAATGACCATTCATTGCTTCATGTTTTTTCAGTTGAAGGAAAGTTCAGCTGCCTACCATGTTAAATTCAAAATATTTGGATTAAAAGATACTGATCCCCTTAACATTTGGATGTCTCATCTTATGTAGCATGTAATGGGGATGTAATCATATTTGTTGAATGAATGAATGCTGCTAAATACTTAAATGTTTGGAAATGTCAGTATGAATAAAATATTTCTAGTTTTCTTGGACTGACAAACATTGAGTGGATATAGATATAAATGCTGAAATCTTTAAAAAGCCATGAGAAAAATGAAATATTTTTCACACACACAAAATAATTTACTAACAAAAACCTCCATTTTTTTCTTACTCAAAAATGTGAGAAAAAAGGTTTTTATTTAGGCTTAGTGATGTATTAAATTTCAACAAAAGATCATACTTTTCCATTTCTATATGCACCTATGTCACTTCTAATTATTTTGATTTAGTTGTGAGAATGTCACTTTAAAAAGCCAAAGCCAAATCTAGAATATTGCAGTATAAGAATAAAAATATAATTAAATGTAAACATTTAAAAGTACCATTAGTATGACTACATAATATTAAAAAGAAATCAAAGTATACTAATTTCCAATTAGTATAAACTATTTGGAAAAACAAATAAATAACATGTTCCAAAGGATGAACCACAGCAAACAAAGTAATAGATATTATTTGAAATAAATATTTAAAAAGTTTAAAGTGGGGAGGGAGGTGGGAGGTAAACAACTAAAGACCTTGTATGCATATATGCATGACCCATGGACACAGATAATAGGGTGGTGAAGGCCTGGGGTGGGCTGGAGGGGGCCAATGGGGGAAAAGGGGAGACACATGTAATACTCTCAACAAGAAAGAATTATATTTTTTAAAAAGTGATTTTGATTAGAAATTGAATTTTAATCAATTTTAGGTCATCTAAATTTTTCAAAATGAGGAAACTTAGTAAGATAATTGAAAATTATCCTATTTGATAAAAATTATCAGGCATGGACCAAGGTGAAGTGTTTCTACTACTATTTTATGGGGGGGGGGGAGAATGAGGATTAAAAAATTAAAATATGTTCTTAATATAGTACTCTTAAATATAAATGGACTACTTTCAAATACGAAAACAATTAGTTATTTAGAAGTGTAAAATGTGTGTGTTGCCTGAAAATTAAAATTCCTATAAAATTATATTTAATAGTGAATAAGGGACATTCATTCCCATAATATCCAAATATAGACTATACTTACTGTATCTCTATAAATGACATAGAGAAACTAGAAAAGGGGGGAGAGAAAGAAAATGCCATAATTTATAACAGATGTTTAAAATGCACCTTGGGATACATTCATATGGACATACACAATTGATTCTTTAGAGACTCTTGCTCACATCATGCTTTCCTTACCTGCTCATTGCTTTACACTTGCACTCTAGGCGTGCACCTGGTTGAAATGTGAGTGACTCCCAACATCAGCTTGTTAAACCTTTTTTCTATAAATTTTCCTATTTAAAATGTGGCAAAATAAATTCAGAAACACAAAGAAATGCACCTACATAAACAAGGAGATCCCTGAAAAGCACAAGCAGTCACTGGACTCAACCAGAAAGCGCAGGTGGAAGGGGAATTTAAAGGACCTTGGAGCACTATGAACGTTTTTCACAGTGTCACAATTACAGAAACACCTGGTTCTGCAAACGCACTGACCCACTGGGAAAATTTCCCACAGTGCTCAGTGACCCTCAGAGTAGCTTTAACACAGAGAAGGCTGGCTACATAGCAGATTATGTAGATTTCAGCTACATGCTGAAATAGACTTAAACATATCGGGGCTCCCTGGCCAAAGGTCTTCTTGGTAATTGTTCTGTCCACCAAATAAGTCTTTCCTACACATTTTTACTGTACTATTAGTAGCAAAATTTAAAGTATTATAAAACTTGCCCAATTCAGAGAGCATATTGGGATTTAAATCTACTGGTTCTAATTTGATGTGAGAACTTAAGACATCATTAAGCAAAGTAGGAAACCAAATTGTCTGGACAGTGTGTTGTAACTTTCTTCTCTCTCTCTCTCTCTCTCTCTCTCATTTAAGCTATTGAACTTAGAGTGAAAGCAGAATGGTTAAAATCAGATGTCACATATCACCCTGGTGACATGTTAGTAGATTTCAATTTTTGCTATTAATTCAGGATAGTATAAATATCCACTGTGCTTAATTGTATCGTTTATAT
Source organism: Myotis myotis (assembly GCF_014108235.1). Classification (NCBI taxonomy): domain Eukaryota; kingdom Metazoa; phylum Chordata; class Mammalia; order Chiroptera; family Vespertilionidae; genus Myotis; species Myotis myotis. The sequence goes on from NW_023416368.1 coordinate 72,361,234, forward strand.
CTATAATCACTAAAGAGTTTCTATTGACTGGTTAGTACTAGAACTAGAAAGTTAGCAATTTACTACACCAAAATAACGTTTCCATGCATTGTTGTTTTATGGAAATGAGAGAGTAACAGGTAATTTTCTGCACATGTAATTATTGACAAGACTAAAAGGGCTCCACACAAGTAAACTGTGTATCCGGGGGTGAGGTGGGGGGACAATGGGGTGTTTCTCCTCAAAGTCATCAAAGTTGTTTGATTGCATCTGGCAGGTGTGACATGTCAGAAGAGTAATAGGGAACAACAAATCAGTTGGGTCTTAAAGGTCCCAGTCAGTACTTCAGTTATTACTCTGCTTGATAGGGGAAGACATCGACGCTTATAGCAATGAACTCACAGGAGTTACTTTAGATCTTAGCAGGATCTCCGTGGCTACTTTTCAAGACAAGGGTCAAGGGCAGAAAGACCAGTTAGGAGGCTACTGCAATAATCGAGGAGGAACTAATAATGGCTGGCGGTGACAGCCACTATTGATAACACACAGTCAGATCCACTATATTTTGAAGAAACGTCAGATTTGGAATACCAGGTCAGATTTCAAATCAGAGCGAAAGAGGAGTAAAGGATGACTCCAAGTGGTAAACTGAAACACTGGAAGAATGAAGTTGATTTTAACTGATATGAGCCATAAACTGGCAATGTATTTTTTTACTACTTGTATACTATTAGGTCATAATTTAACAGTGGCTCAACTATGGCACTTCAGGGTTATTTCTATTTCTCCACTATGATAAATAAATCTGTGGTTAGTGTCCTTGGACACAGATATCTGAGCATGTATCTATGATTTCTTTGATATATTCAATTGACTTTTAAGGCCCTTGATACATATTGCAAACACAACCAGTATGTCATATATTTTCACCTATCCTTGTATTGGTAGGAATAAATACATTTAATTTATTAAACATTTAATAATTCCAGGTACAATGCTAAGCATTTTACACATATCCTCTTATTTCATTCTCAAGGCAGACTATGCTGTAGATATTCTTATCTTATTTTACACATTAGAGAACAATCTCAGAGAAAAGTAACCTGTTCAAAGTCATAGTTGGTGTCACAATTCAAATAACTATCTAACGTTAAGGCTTTTCCAGTTCATTACTATGACACACTGCATCCTTATTATAAAACTTCTGTGTGCTCGTTTCTCAGTGTATATCTTATAAGATGCCTCTAGTTGGGTTTTTAAAGACTATATTTTAATTGGGATGTTTAAACCCATAATTTTTATTGTTATAACTGACATTGGATTCTGCTTCTGTTTTTTAATTTACTGTATTTCTTGGTTTTTTATATTGCTTCATTTGTCTCTATATTCTAGCTTAATAATTTTTCTTTATTTTGCCTTCTGCTCTCTAATGTGGTGAAAGTTACGTATTTTATTCCAATGGTTGCACCTTACATGTTTAATATAAATGCTTAGCTTACAAAAATCTAATATCAATCACTACTTGCATCATATTTAAAAATATAGAAGAACCTTTCAATGTTTTAATTCTTATAACCTCCTTGCCATATTATATATTGCTGTTTTATAGCATTTTAGTTCCACCCTATTTTTATAACCAGTAAATTAGTCATTCTGAGGATTATCTCTATCATAAAAACCCCGTGGTTGTGATGCCGTCACGGCGGAACCACCAAACACTGGTCACCAGGAGGCTGTGTGCATAGCAAGGTGTGCTTGAGTGGGCAGGGCTGTGTGCAAGGAGAAGTGTGGGGGGGTGGGGGGGTGGGGGTGGGAGAATGTGGGAACTTGACTCTGGGTCTTGGGGCACAGACGGGAGTCAGTCTGGGTCCTGCCAGCACAGTGGGTCTGGGTCTCACGTGATATCGTGCGCTGAGCCTCTAGTTATTTTATAAATTCCATGCTTACTTAGATTCACCCATCTATTTAACAAATTGCTGTATAACCTAGTTTGCTGCATTCCACCTTTCTTCTGAATTCAATTTTCTTCTTCATCAAGTATCACCTTTCCTTCAGTGAGGGTTTGTTAGGATTAAACTGTATTCGATAGAAAATGAGTTTATTTCACCCCAACTTCTGAGTAAGAGTTTAGTTGAAAACCCAAAGATATCAGTTATTTTATCAGAACTTTGAAAATTACTCCATTGTATTATGGCCTTGTTATTGCTGTTGCAAGCCTGTTACTATAGGTAATCTGTTTTTTTCTCTTTGGTTAAACTTAATAAGTTCTCTTTGTCTGACATGTTGTGTAGTTTTTCTCTCATATATTGAGGTTTGTTTTGTTTTTATTCTGTTTTGAACTCATTATGCTTTTTAAACTTCTGTTCTGGAATATTCCCAGCCATTACTCCCAAAGAGTACCACTTCTTATTTCTTTTATTCCTTTTTTTCTGGTACCTAAATTATACCTTTGTTGTATTATCTCATTCTATGTAACATACTGTCATATTTCCCATTTCTTTATGCTTCTGTCTTCGTTCTGTGTGTCTTTCTCATAATGATTATCCAGATTATCAATTATCACTTTAAATGTGTCTACTCTGCTATATAATTTATTATTTTAATTTGCATTAACCTTATTTTTTATTTTTAGAAGTTCTGAGGGATTTCAAATGCCTGTTCCTTTTAATCAGTGTTCTGTTTTTATCTTTTCTATGCCCTCTTTTAGTGATTTTAATTTTACTTATTTTATAGCTTCTATTAGATTGTTCTATTATTTGAGATTTCACCAATTTGGCCATTTGAGGTCCTGCTGGTTCTCATTCATAGTGGGTTGTTTCCTATGTGTTTTAAATTTTAGTTTGTGAATGCCTGTGGAAACACTTTTGTCTCTGCATCCTAGATTTAAAATGTACCTTCCAATACCATTTTTTAAAAAAAGTTTCTATGTTTCCTGTGGGTAACACTAGCCCAGGAATAATTTCTACATTAATTTATCTGCTTGAATGTCCTAGAATTATGTTGAAAGTAAATGTGAAACCCAATGTGCATGAGATATAGACTATGGTTACACACTTTCAAGGGAAATGTTTTTCTGCACTCAGAGCACAGGTGGAGATAGGTAGTATTTATTTCTAGTCTTCCCTTTCATGGAGGGAATAATCTAAGGATACCAATTCAATGAAACAATTGTAGTTTACAAGCTCTACCTCCTCTCCTTTGTTCAGGTTGTCATATTAGCATAAAGTGCCCAGTTTATTGGAGAGACAACCATTTCTAGGGGATTCCTAGCTTTTAAAGCTTCTGTGTTTCTGACATCAGAATATATTTAGAAGGTCACAAAAGCCCTTAAAGAATGTGTATTTTATTTTACTCAATCACTTTTATATATTGGTAGTGGAAGAGTTTTGGTTTTCCATATAGCTCAAACTAGGAGTTGAAGAATAATTTTCAAACTTTCTTTTTTAGTAGGAGACTTTTAAAATGAAATATTTATTCAGAATTACATCGTCTGAAACAAAACAACAACAACAAAAAGAGAAAGTTCTTAGGTTAAAGTAGGTATAGAGTAGAACATATTTCTTTTCAGCCTTCTGTGGGCTAGTTTAAATGAGCACCAGGGCTTCAAGGAACACACTTTGCAAAATTCTCTAGTGGGATAAATTTATTTTCATAATGTCTTGACATAAGACTGGTGTCACGAAAAATGCAGCGGAATTCGAATCAGGTGACCTTGGCTAATGTTCCAGCTTCGCTATTAATTAGCAGTAGGACCTTACGCAAACCACTTAACATCTCTTACTCTGGTTCCTCATTTTTAAAAACAAAGATTGTTGGACTAATGATCTCTAGACTGCTTTTCTTCTAAAATATTCTAGCATTGTAATACTCAACCAAAAATTTTCCTAGAATAATATTCTGGAGGTACTAGGAATAAGAATGCCATTATAAAACTAAATTAATTTAAGATAACTCTCTACTATTTATACTCTTAGAATTATGTAGTAATTCACATATTTTTATATAGCTTACCCAAAAGATATGTTTTTAGATTTAGACTTTGGCTGAACATTCAGAATTTAAATTCAACCTATAGCCGTATTCAAATGTTTATGACTAAAAATAGCTTAAATGATAAAAACAATCTGCACACAGCCAACTTTAAGTCTAATGTAGGTGGAACAGGAATAATTAGTAAAGATGGGTTTTGAAAAGCTGTTTATAAAAGAAATTCCTCATCAATCTTATTCTTATTTTAGTCACTACCACAATTGGTCACAGTATTTAACATCTAAGAAAAAGTCTTAGAAACATAAATTTCTCTCCAGTAACTATGACAACATTCAAAACAAAAAGAGTTTTAAGAGGGCTTCATTTTTCTCTCTTTTTACTTTTTGGCAGTAATCATTTCTGCTTCTGAAACAAGTTCATCTAAATTTATTGCACTACTCTACATGGAGATTAGTACATACCACGAATTAGCTCTGTCTTAGCTTATTTAGGAAATAGCTCATAGCAGTAGAAAGAAAATTGAAAGTACTGATGTTAAATTATATTTTACAACCTTTAACTTAAAAGTGTCAGTTACATTATTATATAGTTTTCTTTCCATTACACTTTAAAGCTTCATTTTAATGATCAGAACAGGATAAAGATATGCTTTGTAAAATGGGTCAGACTTGGAATTGAGGTTAATGACTGAATTGTATAAAATATTGAATTTGAAATATTATTAATTTGGTAGGTTATACTAGAAAGATACATACCGAGAAAAGAGTTATTTTTCCAAATTTTGGAAGTAATTTTTACCTTTTTCCTGTGATTTGATTTTTAAATTGAATTTAGATTTACAAATTTGCAATTATAATATTTTATCCCATATTCTACTTATACTTAAAAGCAAGTCACTTAAGATGGCATTGGGCAGCAAAAGAAACAATGAACAAAATGTAAATGCAATCTCTGGAATAGGGGAAAACATTTTTATATCATCTATCTCATGAGGGGCTACTATGCAAAATATATAAGGAACTATACAACTCAATTGCAAAAACCCAAACAACCCTGTTTAAAAACTAGAGGCCTGATGCACAAGATTCATGCATGGGGCTCGGTCCTCGCGGCCCTGGCTGCCTTGCGGCCCACGGCCCTGTGGCCCTGCCCACTGGTCTCCAGAAGGTTGTTCTGCTGTCCGGTCTAATTAGCATATTAGCTTTTTATTATATAGGATGAGCAGGAGAAAAAAAATGAAAAACCCCTAGCTGGGTGGTTAAGTTGGTTGGAGCATCATCCCATGCACAAAAAGGTTGCAGGTTTGATTCCCAGTCAGGGCACATACCTAGGTCGTAGGTTCAGTCCCTGGTTGCATTGCTTAGAGGAAGCAAACAATTGATGTTTCTCTCTCACATCAATGCTTTCCTCTCTCTCTCAAATAAATAAATAAATAAATAAATAAAATGGGCAGAAGATCTGAATAGACATTTTTTCAAAAGGAGACATATAAATGACCAACACATACATGAAAAGGTACTACACTCATTAATCATCAGGGAAATGCAGATCAAACCACAATGAGGTATCACTCTATACTTGTTAGAACAGCTATTATAAAGAAGACAAGAGACAATAAGTGTTGGGGATGGTGTGGAGAAAAAGAAACCATTGTGCGGTGTTGGTGCCATTGTAAATTGTTGCAGTCACTACGGAAAACAGTAGAGAGGAGCCTCAAAACATTGAAAATAGAACTACCATATGATCCAGCAATCCCACTTCTGATTAGAGATCCAAAGGAAATGAAATTAGGATCTCAGAGGGATATCTGCTTCCCCATGCTCATTGCAACATTATTCACAATAGCCCAGATATGGAAATAACCTAAATGTTCGTCTATGGATGAATGGATAAAGGTGATATATATAATTTCTTTATTTTAATATACATCAAGATACATATTATTCAGACATGAGAAAGACAGAAATCCTGTCATTTGTAACCACACAGAAGAACCTTGAGGGCCTTCTGCTAAGTGAAATAAATTAGGTGGAGAAAGACAGACTGTGTGATCCCACCTAGACCTGGAATCTAAAAAAAACTCATTGGAACAGACAGATTGGTTGTTGCCAGAGGCAAGGGTGGGGAAATGGAGGAAATGAGGAGGTGCTGGTCAAAGGGTACAAACTTCCAGTTACAAGATAAATAAGTCTGGGGCTGTAGTTAACAATACTGTAGTGCAGAGGTCCTCAAACTTTTTAAACAGGGGGCTAGTTCACTGTCCCTCAGACATTCCACACATGCGCACTGCGGGCCCGGGACGAGTCGGCTGCTAAGCAGGACAGACAGCAGCGGCAAAAACACCCGAGGGGCCGGATAAATATTTTCAGCGGGCCGCATGTGGCCCGCGGGCCATAGTTTGAGGACCCCTGCTGTAGTGTATACTTCAAAGTGGCCAAGAGAGTAGATCTCAAATGTTCTTACCACACAGAAAAAAGGGTCATTATGTGAGGTGATGGAGATATTAATCAACCCTATTGGTAATCATTTTGCAATATATGTGTATCAATCATCATATTGTTCACCTTAAACTCCCATGTTGTATGTCAATTGTATCTCAATAAAGCTGGGAAAAAGGTGCTACTTGCTCACTTAGTTGAGAAAAAAAGATGTTTGGAATTCAGTTGGGTAATGATGAAGCATTCATATTTTTATATTTTACTAAACTGGAAGGAAACATGACCCTATATTCACATATGAAAATCTAAGAAGGTGGGTAAGGCCTATTTTATGAATCAGGAAATAATATTTGAATGGAGTCCACTGGGTTCTCAGGGTGAACAGGAATAAATAGGTGCCTCCCTAGGAGTTAGCACCTCTCAGGCAGGAAGGACAAAGAATTTCTCCGGTCAAACTCTTAATCCCAGAGAAATTTTAGTCAACAGGAACTTGTCCCCATTCCCCATTGTGATTAACAACACTTCATACTTTTGCTCATATTGATTTAAAAAAATAAAATTGGATTAAAATTCTCATAACACTTTTTACACTCACACATAAATGAGCAAATGATAGCTCTTTTACGTAATTCTTTGGAATACTCTAAATTTTAAATAGTTTTTTGAAAGAAGAATAACAGGAAGACCTATGTGGCAATCTTTTTAACAGCTTGTGAATCACATTATGAAGATAACTTGGTGTTTTTTTTTTTTCCTCCAGGAGATTTTCCAGGTTTAATGGCAGTTATTTTTTATCGGATGTTATTAAGTAGTTACTTTTAGATACACATCATGCTTCTGGTATTCAATGAAAATTAGAATCTTTAAAAATAGTAGACAATAGACAAAAATACTTGGTAGTTAAGCCAATTAAATATTTTACAAATCAAAAATGTTTTAGGAGTTTCTTTAAAAGGTATTCTTCCTCCTGACACCATGTTAATAGGAGAGTCTGAATGGTTAAATTAAACCTTCTCGGTTGTTGCAATAGCATAAATCCGCAGAGCATCTTGTCAACTTATCTTATATGCATTCTTTGCTATTGTTACAGATCATAACTTTCCTTTTAGGGACAGAAATTTATAAGAAATTCTCAGTGGTATTACTCATAATAAATATACTTCATGTGTGAGAATAATGTTCAGAATCTGTCAAACACTACCAAGAGATTTTTTAAACCTGAATCTCCCATAAGGCCAAAGAAGGGTGCTTCTATAAAAAGCGCAGGTTAAATTCTTGATCTACAAAGTCACTTAGTTTCAAATGTCGTTTTAACTGAAGGTAGTACACAGAGGTACATGACATCATTAAAAACATGGCCCTCACCGGGTTTCCTGTCTTTGGCTCACGATTCCTTTGTTTCCCACCAGACCTCACTCTGTGGGAAAGCATCTTACACGGTGACTAACAAGGCAGGTCAGGCCTGGTTTTGATAGGAGTTTCCACTTACCAGCATTAAACCATATGAAACTCCATTTTTGCAGGTAAAAGAATTGTGGAATGTCAGCAATTCATATTGTTCAACCTAATACTTGTAGGGCCATGGGCAAGTTATTTAATTTTTTTTTTGAGGGGGTGAGGTTGAATACCTTCACTTATAATAAGAAAATAAAGTTTGTCTCATAAAATTATTATAAGAATTAAATGCCATGATATACATGCAGTCATTTGCATAGTGTTTAGCCTATGGTAGTTCCTTAAGGGAACTATTGTGATAGCAACCCTGCAGTTATCATAGCAGTAATGCAGGACTTTAAGAAACAGCATTAGTACAAATAAGGTCAGTGTTAGAGAGGCTTCCCATGGGAAACAACCCAAGGCACTCACGTTGACGTCAGTGTGTGATACCTGAGTTTCCAGGTCTCCATGAGAAGAGCATGGCTAAGTTCACACCTGCTGCCCTAGCAGAATTGTTCTCAGTTCCACGCAGGGGCTTTTGCTGGGGTCTTGTTCACTATCTTTTGTTCTAGTTTGAGAGAGTTCAAGGTGTTGATAGGAAGATATCTAACCTGGGGATATTACCATTGATGTTTTTTCTTGAAATTCTTATTCACCTTGTTTTCATTTAGTTCTTTTATTTAACAGGTTCCTCTCAGAACTCTAGGTACACCTGAAGTGGTCAGACTAACACATTCCCGGGAGGATTCTCCCTTTGGCAGAATGACTTGATCACCCCTTTCTCCTCCTCACATCCCTGACTGTCCTCCTCAGCCCCACCTACTCCCTCTCTTCATGAGTTTCCATCAGGGTCCTCCTAGGTGAGCTCTTGATATTGCAGAGCAACATCTGTTACAAACCACCCACTGCTGCCTCTGTTTCTCCATATGGAATATAGGAATACCAGTTATACCTCGCAAAATCAAGAAATATAATACTGACAACATAAATATCAAATGTATGCAGTTTCCAGGGGAAAACAAGTGCTCAGCAGCACATAATACATATTTTATCTATTTTCATCATTTTTATTATAGCCTTTTTCCTCTTCTATCACCCTAATGTATAGCTTCTCTATCCCCTAATATATAGCCCATCACCCAGTAGTAAACAAGAACTTCTATAGAAGCATAAAACAAAAACTAAAATGAGCTACAATAACTTTCTGAACTTTAAGCCTAAAGGAATACAATTATTTTAAAACTTGGTAAATTAATTTCAATAGAAATAAATCTATATATAAACAAATATCTATTTAAATCTATATATCTAAAATCAGAGCCAGCTTTCATTTCTGAGTTGGGCCAGCAGTGAGAAGGAGCAGAAAATGGGATGCTGTAGCTATTTTATATGGGCTGGTGAGATTTGGTGAAATTGCATTTGAGAAGAGAACTGAAGGAAGTATGGAAATAAGCCACGTGATCATCTGGAGGAAGAGCATTCTAGGCAGAGAGAACAGTATGTGCAAAGGCCCTGGGGCAGAACACTTGATACCATTGAGGAGTAGCAACATGGCTGGAGGGGAATAAACCGGAGGGCAAGTAATAGAAGATTAGGTCAGATAGCAGATGAGGACCATATCAGATCTCTGACTTTTACCCTTAGGATGGTGGAGGAGTAACATGATCAGCTCAAAAGGAGAATGGAGAAAAAGGGGGTGGAAGCAGGAAGACCAGACTGGAGGCTACTGCAAGTAATCCAGATAGGAGACAGATGGGTGGCTTAGGTCATAATGGAAGCAGCAGAGATGGTAAGAAGTAGTCAGATTCTGAATGTATTCTGAAGATAAAGCCAGAAGAGTTGATTGATGCATTGGAGTGGAGGGGAGGCATGGATGACTTCATGGCCTTACGCCTGAGTAATTGGAAGAATAGAGTTGCTATTGACTGAGATGGGGAACACTGTTTGAGGAGGAGGTTTTGTGGTGAGTAAGGGAGCAGCAACATAGAAAATGCAATGCATTTTTTCATTTTAATATTTAAACAAATCTCACAGGCTTTGATTTTGGCACATAAGCCTTACATGAATTTGCTAAGAATCTCTTTTGGAAGACAGACCTTCTCTTTAGGCAATGAGTCAGATTTTTTATTCATCATAACCTGAAGGGACAATAAACTGAAGTTGGTCAGTATAAAATATAAAATCTCTACAGTCAGTCTGTGTATACAAGTGTCTCATGGACTTCACCTCCTTCGATAACGGGTGATTTTGTGGTGTATGAAGCCAGAGAGCATATGGTTAATGTAAATAGTGAACCAGCTATCTGGGATTTTAAAGTCTTGGCTTAGATTAAATTAATGGGAAATACTTACTGAGAACCCAAGCACTGACTCATGGGAATTTAGATTATCTCGGGACCTAGATGTCTACCGAGAGAGGTAAGGTCCTGGTGACTGTGATGGCTCAGGAATATGAAGACGGGTTTCTTGTGCACATAAAGATGAGGACATGCATGGATGGTCAAGAAACCCCTTCTTCAAGTGCATAGAGATACTTATGAATGGTCATTTTTTTTCTCTCTCCACATGGGCAATTGAGAATTGCTGAATTTGGATTTACTTTTCATATATTGGTTTGAAATCCACTTTCTGTAACAATTATATTTATTGTCTCTGTTATTAAATCAAAACAACCATAAACTTGAATCTATTGTAATGTTGACTCAGAGTCGTACACAATAAACTCTCACAATTAATATTCCTCAAGGGAGTGGCCACAGCAGCCTCATCAGGCATCCCCAAGAAGGCTTCCTGCACCCTCAGCTTGTGCCGAACAGATGCTTGTTCATCCATTGAACACCACAGAGGCCTAAATTAGGAAACGAGAGGCCTAGGAATAACAGACAGGCTTCTAAAAAGAGGTGAGACTCTCTGCCCAGCAGTCTCAACAGAGCAATCTTGTTTCTAAACATAGAAGCAATTTTCGGGCCTCTTCCAGGGCAAGAAGACAATTATTGCCAAAACAAATAGGGCAGTGTCTCTCTACCTCAGGCCCCGAGAGAATGCCTCTGGGCAAGGACTACAGCCGACAGCAGGTCATCAGTTTGGCTGGACCATGCCAGGCTAAGGACGCCATTTGATTGTGCTCGAACAGTTTAAATCTGTCCCCTTAATTGATGGATTAGCTAACTAAAACAGAATGTGAGACCCAGGACGACTGCTATGCGTTTCACACCCATTTGCCTAACAACGAAAATGTACTGTACTCACTGGAGATGGGAAACTTTAATCAAGAATGTTTATAACCTTTGAAACTTCAGGATATAATTTCCACTTTGTCTCAAAATTCTGGTTGTGCCCTGAAACTATCCCTCACAATTTATCTGAACGTCAGTCAGGATAGGAATGTGATGAATGAATGTGCTTTCCAATTAAGTTAGAATTCTATGAACAGAATACATGTGAGTTTCCACAAATAGCTTCCTTGAGCCTCCAGATTGTTGCTCATTAAGGACCACTGTAGGGCGTTCTTTTGGACTCCATGTCACCTACCTGCATGAATGTGTTTTCTCAGGACTGTCTCCCCATCTCCACTCCATGATTTAATCCCAGGAGCATGTTCTTTATCTCTGCCCATCCATAGCAACTTCCACATATGAGTTTTAAGAAAATGGAAGGTCATTCTGGTCTCAACATTCTTTTATCTTCTTGACCCTTGCCCTTTTCCTGTTTTCATCTTGACATCGCTCAACTCTGGATAGCCTCAGTTTTCTTCCTTCTCCACTTTTGCTCCTGGGCTCCAAAGCACAGCACAATGATGGTTTCTGACTTTTTTTGTGCATCCGCAGGTCTAAGCCTCATTTCCACTCTCACATTAAGCCACTGACTTCACTTTCTATTTTGATGAGAATGAGATCACTTCAGGGGAATTCTCTTCACTTCACTCCTCCTGTATTTTTAGTCATCTTGCTCTCTTGCTCATTCTCTTCTTTCTTGCTTGGCACATAGTAGGAATTTAATAAATATTGGTTGACTGAATAAATACTTACTTCTTGATTCTTGTTCCTCATACAAATGGCACTACTTTGTCCTGCAACCCTCCACCCCCCACCCCCCGCATCTTCTTCTCTGCTAGAAAACATGATTAATTTTCTCTGACTTACTCTTTTCTTTATAAAAAGCCATTATTTTTTTATCATACTTATTGTGAGAGAAAAAATACAAAAAACTATAAAAATAAATGAAAATTATTTACATACAGAGAAAATTACTGATAACATTTATTTTTATTTTTTATCCTTAATATTTTTTAAAATTTACCTTTATTGTTGTAAGTATTGCAGATAGCCTCCTTTTTCCCCCACTGACTCCTTCCACCCCACCCCTGGCCCTCTTCCCCAAGCCTTCACCACACTATTGTCAGTGTCGATGAGTTATGCATATATGCATATAAATTCTTTGGCTGATCTCTCCCCACCAACCCCCTCCACTCCCCGCCCCTGCCTTCCCTCTGAGATTCATCAGACTGTTCCATATTTATTTAGTCAAGTGAAGTCACTCCTGTGTTTATTTAAATGCCTTCTTTTTAAGCTTTCAGTTTCTTCTCTTCACACAATATTTCTTAACTGAGTCACTTAGAGCAAACCAATTTCTTTAAGCTTAAATTTATGCATCTATGAAACTAATATTAAGAATCCCTCATATAATTATATGGTGGAGATAAAAGGCAATACTAAATATAACAAATTAGTACACAGCTTGGCACATAGTAACTGCTCAGTAAACATGAACTCTTCTCATTTTCCATCTCCTTTCACTTTTAAATTTTTTAAAAGTTTTACCTTCTCTTGCTACCTCATCTTCATCAACCATTTATTTCTTATGCAGCATTTGACATATCCAAAGGCATGTGTGTATCATAGACTTGTTACAAAACACAATAATAGACTTGTGACAAAACACAATAATAATATAATATTGGTGAATTCTTAACCATCTTAAGAAGTACATTACCGATATCTCCACCCATTTTTGTACTTGAAGTCTCTGTATGTACTATTACCCCTTTCTGAAAAGTCCTCTATTTCACCTGTGGAAATGCCTCCCATTCTTCCATGTCCAGACTACACACTGCCTACTCCTTGATGTTTTTCTTGATTGCCAGACTGCATATTACCTCTCTGTTCTCTGAACCTTTACCGTGGTTCTTTTATAACATAATTTTTTGCTTTGAAAAATAATTGTGTGTAAATATGTTCTACTAAGATTGTATGAAAGTTTTAGTGGTAGAAATTGTATCATTAAATTTTACTTCCTTGAGCATAGTATATTCTCAATAAATATTTATGATTAAAAATTTAACCTCACAGGAGAATCTATAATATTCTCACAAGAAAGGAAGTTATACTGTGATATTCTAAACCCTCAGAAGAAGTCAGGTCCTAACACAAAGAAGATGATAACAGGAAGTAGTTAATTGAAGGACTGATTTTGAAATTAGGAAGTTTAGATAGCTGCCAATGAGGAGTCATTTTCAAGTTATTTAAAACTCAAGTTCCTGCTTCTATCATCCTGGCCTTCAAATTGCACATCCATCATATTCTATAAAGGGGACTCAAATTGCTATCATTAGAGCCACTCATAAATTTAAGAATTAATTATAGAAAACAACCATATAATATATTCATATTGAATTAGGACAGATATAACGTCAATAAAGCAACTAGAACAGTGATGGCAAACCTATGACACGCATGTCAGAGGTGACACACAAACTCATTTTTTTGGTTGATTTTTCTTTGTTAAATGGCATTTAAATATATAAAATAAATATCAAAAATATAAGTCTTTGTTTTACTATGGTTGCAAATATCAAAAAATTTCTATATGTGACACGGCACCAGAGTTAAGTTAGGGTTTTTCAAAATGCTGACACGCCGAGCTCAAAAGGTTCGTCATCACTGAACTAGAATATACCTATCCCCACAAAGCAGAGTCCTAAGGGATAGGAGAGAAAAAAAAAGGTAGTATTTTGAGAAAGAAGAAATCACAAAAGACTTTAAATTGGCTTATCTGGAAAGCAATCAAATTGAACACTGTCTGGGGAGAGGACAACCACAGAAAGGCCCCAAATTACACCTTTAGATATGGAGCAACAATGGAAGAACTGGATAATTACAACTAAATTGAGTTAGATTTAAACTTTGGCCTACTTTACAGGGTTCATTCTTAGCTCAGAAATTTTATAAAATATATCATATTAGTTTTATCATCTGAAAGTTCTATAAACTCAGATATAGCTTCTAGAAATCTAAGAACTTGAGAAATACATTATGTAAATAATCAATAGCACCTCGTGAAATGAACTCTTGCAGAATTTAGAATTTTATGGCCAACTTGCTGTTTTTATTGCATCAAAAGTTTAACTTTGGCCCATTCTGGCCCCAGTGGAGTAACTAGTAATGAATCAGCTGTCCTTCTGTAAACATCTGTTACACTGGCCAAAATCTTTTCCAGTATTGGACAATAGGAAGTGATTCTCAAGAGAATTGAAAGTCATGAGGTGAGCCTCGAGAACCTTCCTTTCTTTCCAGGAACAATTTCCAAATAATGGTTTACAGAGTGGAGTCTAAGCAGAGCACATAGTGGTTCCACTGAGCTGAGGAGGCAGAGATTAATCAGGCTTCGGGTGGGTGCAGTGGCTAGAATCTGTGGTGTGGCTCATTGTAGAGAAGGAAGCTTTGCGGAGAAGGGACTATGCAGCGGTTCTCAACCTGTGGGTCGCGATCCCTTTGGCGGTCGAACAACCCTTTCACAGGGGTCACCTAAGACCATCCTGCATATCAGATATTTACATTACGATTCATAACAGTAGCAACATTACAGTTATGAAGTAGCAACGAAAATAATTTTATGGTTGGGTCACAACATGAGGAACTGTATTTAAAGGGCCAGAAGGTTGAGAACCACTGGATAGGGATGCGAGCCAGGATTTTCTGTAAATCTGTGGGTGAGGGCAGGGTGGCATATGAACAAGGCAAGATTATCGGAGGCTTACTAGAGAATAGCTACTATGGGGTTGGGAGGAGAAGAGAGAAACCGAAGATGCAGCAGTTCTGTGGGAAGATCAGGGTCAAGGAACATTAGAGTTATGGCTTTGCCTATGTGGAAATATCTTATGATTTCCTCAACACCCCTGGCATGTAATATAAGAAGAAAGAGCCTGTTTTAGAAGTAACAATTATGACCTAGAAGATCTATTCTAGACCTTCCCAAACAGAGCTTAAAACAAACCAACAAATCCCTGAGGGAGAGAGAATTTGGAGAATGAGGCCTGCCAAATTAGGAAGATTTGGGAAACACTTGAGTCTTTCCACAGCTCTATACTAACAAAACAAGTCAAAGACAATATGAATTCAAGACAGTAAGTGAGAAGTTTAAAACAAGCATCCAAATTCTTCAGAAGAGGATAATCTCTTTTTTTTTTTTTTAATCTTTTCTCAATCTGATGAAAAGTGATCTACAAAAATACATAGTAAACATCACTCTCAACAGTGGAAGATTGAATGCTTTTTTCCCTAAATTCAGTAATGAGCTTGGTATGTTCACTTTCACACTTTCTGTCCAATATTGTATTGGAGGATCAGAAGGTTCAGCGGTAGAGAAAAGGAAGAACCACATCAATAGCAGCAATAAGTTTACAGAACTCATTACCTTTAGGGTTGTTGTTGGAAAGGAACCTAAATTAATTTAAAATGGTTTAGAACAATTTATAAATGGACCACAAATAGCTATTGCGAGAAGGGGAATTATTGTTGGAAATTATACCAGTTTATACCACCAACAAAATGTATGTATACTTGTTTTAATACAACTTTACTTCTATTCTCTAATTTAATACTAGGCCTTTTAGAACCTACAAACCCCTCATTCTTCTTTAAAGTTTTTATGAGTTCTTCATTTTATTGTCAATTTTCTTCATTATTCAGCTATAAATGCCTTGTGAGGTATAACATGATTCTTACTACATGTTGTGGGTATGCCATATCAGATCACAAACTCAAGTGTATAAAAAGTTCAACTTTTTTTTTCTACATTAGCTCTTCACATTCTACCTACTTAACCTCATGTTAGAAACAAAATTTTGATCAAATTAAAGTAAACTCAGTGAATTCTGATTTGTCTAGTTTTCCCTCTATAAGTTCAATTCAGTCTTGAGTTCATCCTACTGCCCTCTGCAAGGCAGAATCTGCAGACCACTATCAGGTCTTCTTGTCTTAAGCACATCAGGTCACCACTGCCTTCACCCTATCATAAGAATGGATTTGGTAGTTTTTGCGTGAGTCTTGCACTTCTCTTGGCTTCTCTAGAAAGTTAAGCACAGGTCTCCTCTCATCTAAGTCTATCAAACCCTTCTTAGGGCCACTCATCAACATCCTATTATTTTATTTACAACTGAACTTCTCCTCAACCTCATTCAGGGAATTTATCTTTCCTAAGGCACAGGAAAAAATCCGTCTTAATAAATAATCTTCTAAATCTCCAGAATTTCCATCATGTCTAGAAACTTAAGCAACTCATGCATAATATTATCAAGGACATTTTCAACCTACAAAAACATAACATAGTATTATCTATGCTTCCAAACACGTGGGTACCCAGTATTATATATGATAAGACTTCAGCTTTTGAAGATCAAAAGAATCAACTTGATTTGTTCTTTATATTCTACTGGACTCTCCATTAAGCTACCAAGGCGATTGGGGTGGGTGTGTTGGGAGCACATACAAGTTAATATTTTTCACTATTTTCTTAATTCTCACCCAAGGATATGCTTATCGATTTTAGAGAGGGAGGAAAGAAGAGAGAGAGAGAAACACCAAAGTGAGAGAGAAACATTGATCAGTTTCCTCCTGTTCATGCTCTGAGCAGGGATTGAAACCACAATCTAGGTATGTGCTCTTGACAGGAAATTGAACCTCAACCTTTTTGGTTCCAACCAACTGAGCCACCCTGCCAGGGCAATACTCTCCACTGTTATTCTATTAACCACATCCATCCTTTACTCATGTTCTTGAGAAATGACCAACAAACCAATTTCAACATATTCCTTTTCTATTGAACACTTGGAAGAAGCTAAGAAGTCTAAGGTGTTGACAAAAAAGCTGTAGGTAATTCCTCCTTTTTCTTGCTCCAATTCCATGGTTAGACTATTTGAAATATGATGTGGGTGCTTTTGTTTCTTTGGCTGCCACTTAATACATTCTCAATGAACACTTGATAAAGAAACAAGTGATAGGAATAGCATGGCGGGCACTATTGGGCAAGTGGGTTCTCCCAGGCAGAGGCAAATCTAAAGTCTATCTATATACATGACTAGGTAAGCAGAGCTGTGATGCAGCCCAAATTTATATTCCAAAGAGCCAAGAGCATGGCTATGGAAATTAGAGCAATGGTCACTCAGAATAGTGAGATGGCACTAAAAATCTGTGATTGACCAGAAGGCAGAACACAAAGCTGGTTCATAACTGGGGCTTTTCAGTGGTAAGTGCATGCGTCCCTTCATTGTGTTTTGGTGGCTGAGGCCAGCTTCAAAGAGTCATGCGAGACCTGACCTATTCTCTTATGTTTTCTGAAACACAGGGTGCTATTTTAAAATCCACTACGTGGCTATTCTCACAAGCCTACCACATCCTTTCTGCTACATTCCTGAAGCTCATCTGGCAATGAAGAACAATGAAGCAACAATGAAGTGAATCTTCTATAAAGTCTTGTAAATGTAGTAAAACCTGGAGCAAATGGAAGGAAATCTAGATAATGTCATCTTTGATTTCTCTGAACCTTGTATTTTTTCAAATCATGTGTTAGTATATTCAACCTTTTTTCTTTCTCCTTTCATAAAGTAGGTAAAATTTATTTTCACTTCACATATCACGTGTTATATACACTGAGTGGCCAGATTATTATGACCACCCGACATTTGTAGGCAAATTAGCTATAATTTTGTGCTGAAGTTGCTAGAGGGCCAGACCATTATATATAGAGAAGCAAGTTGTTTACCACGATAGAAGTGATTTTTTTCTGAAGATATGAGTAAACAACGCAATTAAACAGCCTTTGAACATGGGATGATTTTTGGCACTCGGAGCCATGGAGTGAGTATCAGCAAAACAGCCGAAGGCCTGTTCGAACACCTTTGCTGTCTGCAGTTACCAAGATAAAACGTCTCCAATTCGTACAGGAACACAAGGATTGGACAGTCGAGCACTGGAAAAAAGTCGTGTGGTCCGATGAATCACGTTTCCAGTTGCACCATGCAGATGGCAGAGTGAGAACTTGGCAGAAACAGCATGAAAGCATGCACCTCACATGCATGAGTACAACCCTTCAAGCTGTTGGGGCAGTGTTATGGTTTGGGGCATGTTTTCCTGGCATGATTTGGGCCCTTTAATTCGTGTGGAACAATGTCTGAATAACACAACATACCTAAGTATCATTGCTGATCAAGTTCATCCTATCAGGTTGATGCCGTATCCCAATGGAGATGGCTTCTTCCAACAAGACAATGGCCATGCCACGGTGCTCATATTGTGCAGGAGTGGTTTCAAGAACATGAGGGTGACTTTATCCTGCTTAGGTGGCCCCCACAATCACAAAGATCTCAATCCGATTGACCTTTTGTGGGACGAAGTTAAAAGAGCCACCAGGCAGCTGGTTCCACAACCATCAAATCTCACAGAACTGGACAGTGCTATTCATCAGGCATGGTGTCAGGTTCCTCGCTCACCTTTCAATATCTCGTGGAGTCAATGCCAAGAAGAATCGCCGCAGTATTGAAGGCAAAATGTGGCCTAATGAAGTACTGATGGGGTGGTCATAATAATCTGGCCACTCACGTTCAAATATATCCCACGTTCAAAGGCTGTTAAATCGCATTGTTTACCCATATCTCCAGAAAAAAATCACTGGTACTGTCATGGTAAACAACCTGCTTCCCTGTTTGTAATGGTCTGGCCCTCTAGCAACTTGAAATTATAGCTAATTTGCCTACAAACGTCAGGTGGCCACTTAGTGTAAATAGCTACCAGGAAGGTGATTTTTGATGTGAGAAAAGTTTGCTTTTATGCTAGTACTGGTCAAATATTCCCTTTTGTTTTGTTTATTTTGTTTATTAGACATTTATTTGGAAATTGTAACTTTTGAGGAGTTTCACAAGCTTTGGCTTAGCCTATGAATATGCATTCACAGACAAAAACACCCCAATATTTTTACAAACACTCACAAAAATTGTTTAAGTTTATAATTTAAGGACTTATTCTCACTTCCCTGTTAACCCTTTGCTACTGAAACATGAAGGCACTTTGACTTTAGCATAGCAAAACCAATGTGGTCTGATCTGATATACACTGATTTTAAATCATAAAATACTCAGAAATTTATTTTGTAAAACAAATATTTTAATCTGCATTTGTTTCTTTTATTTTATACAAACTGAATGATTCTATACTAAAATCTGTATATGGTCATATTCAAAATATATAACTTTTAAGAAGATTTAGTCACCGTTTACTACAAAATGAAAAATATATAGATTTAATTTATTTCATTGTCTGCCTCCTTCATCAGGAAATATACTAAATTAATGTTAAAGTTTATCTACATCATCTAAAAGGTAGTCAACTTCAAGGAAAATATAATCTCTAACCTTGTCAAGAAAACAATTTAAAAAAGCAAAAAGAAAGATATGTTGAGTGGTATTCTTGGAGAATCACCAGGCACATCTTTATCCTGACTCTAGAAATGACCTTCTTTAAATTTAAAATTAGCTTTTCAAGTAAAATTTCAAGTGAATATATTTAAATTAAAAACTAGAAAACAAAAACAAATAAAAAATGAATTTAATCTTCATTCCTGTACTCATGGATGTAGACTGGTTGAAAAAGAGTTATAAGAAGTCTGCTTAATTTTATCAATATAGATACTGCTCTAATGTTATTAGTATCGATGAAAACATTCTGATGTAATAGCTGTTATGATTCTAATCAAATTACTTACTGCTGTGCAATTTCATATGGTCATAAATCTGTGTGCTTCAGCTAGTATACAATAATAAATTTATTTCTGGAACTATGTTCTGTCTACTGTCCCTTTTCTTGATTTTGATCTCTACCCATTATAGGGAAATGTTTGGGATTTGAATGAGAGCGAAATTTGGAGGAGAGATTTGCATTTTAGCTTCTGATTTATTACTATGTTTGGTAGACTCCTGATCACCTTACTTTCTATCTCTGCTTTCTGGTTTAGAAAACTCGAGTCAGTTTTTGGCACTGGTCTTTATATTCCTTGATTAATTTAATTTTAACAATAACTATAATTCCACTTCCATCAATAAGTGAGCTTTATCATCTCTTAGTCTCCTGTCTGCTTCTGACCTTTGGTACTTTATGTAGGTGAAATATTTTTCCATGGGCTATTTACTCATCTATTCAAATTTTGCTGTTTTCATCATCTTTATGTCAATTTCATTCTGATTAATGACTATTAACCTAATATAATATTTTCCATATGTCCCTGGCCACTTTTTGCTTCACTTAAAAATACATAAATTTAAAAAATATTATATTCATTTTTGAGCATACCAGACTTTTCTGCTGATGACATTGAGGACGTACTGCACATAAAAGGTGATAAAGAAATAATCATTAAATGAATCATTTGGTAAATATTTATCAGTAAATATTATTCAGAGGATCTCTTTCTCTCTGTCTCTCTCCTTTAGAATATAAAAAGTTTATTTAAAGAACATTATTTTTTTTTTACTAATTTACTGTCCAAGCTCTCTTCTTGTTTAGATTCCTTACTAAGCACCCATAGGTAAGTTCTTGTTAATTCTTCACAAGTCTATTGCTTCTTTATCTGAAAGTATAAAAACCTGGCTAGTTAAATCATTTCTCTGAGTATTGTATATGATCTCCCATATGTATATATTGTTTTTTCTTCAATTAATCTGGTTTTGTGACAATATTTATTGTTTAATAAAGCAGAAACTTTATTCACAAATGTTGAAAATTAATTACGTTTTGAGATATGCTAGTGAAAGGCAAAATGAGAGTTTATTATTATTTCCCTCTCTTCAACTTTTAATTTGATTGTTCATTAAATTTATTGGGATGACATTGCTTAATAAGATTATATACGTTTCAAGTATATATTTCTATGATAGATGATCTGTATATTGCATTGTGTGCCCACCACCTAAAGTCAAATCATCTTCTGTCACCATATATTTGACCCACTTTACCCTTTATACTACATCCTCATTCCCCTTCCCTCTGGTAATCACCATACCGTTGTCTTTGTCTATGAGTTACAATTTTATAACCCATTTTTGAGCAAAATCATATGGTTCTTAGCTTTTTCTGACTGACATTTTGCTTAGCATAATGTTCTCAAGGTCCATCCATGTTGTCACAAATGGCAGTATTTCATCTTTTCTATGGCTGAGTAGTATTCCATTGTGCATATGCACCACATTTTCTTTATCAAATCCTCTATCAAAGGATAGTTTGCTTGTTTCCATGTCTTGGCCACCATGAACAATGCTGTAATGGACATAGGGGTGCATATATCTTTGCAAATACATGCTTTCAAAATTTTGGGGTATATTTTGAAGAAGAGGGGCTGCTGGATCATATGAAAACTCTATTCTTAATATTTGAGGAACCTCCATACTGGTTTCCATTGTGGGTGTACCAGTTTACATTCCCACCAGCAGTGAATGAGGGTCCTTTGCCTCCATGACCTGTACAACGCTTAAAAAAAATGTAACAGTGTTTTCTGGTGCCTTTGGGATATGCCAAAATTTTCCCTTTGTCTTTTGTTGAGTAGGATTCACTATGCACACGGCTTGGACACTTGTCAGGTCTTGATATGGAAGTGCCTCCTCAGGTCCTCTACCTCTTTGGCGTGAGGGCTTTTGCTTTGATATCTTCATACTCTCTTAAATCACTTTCTGGAGCATGTGGGCTAACTTTAAATTTCATTCATTCTTTAAATTATTCACTACATATTTATCAGGTGCCTCCTGTGAGCCAGACTCTAAGCAAGATTCTTGGGTTATCGTGAGGATAACCTTGGTGTTATTCCTCGCTGCATGCCAGGGAACTTATGGTCTGGTCAAGAGGGGGATGTGAATCAAATGAAGGAAGGGGACTTGGAAAGCAGGAGTGCTCTTTGTCTATTTTCTTTGCTATTATATTCCTGGTGCATAGAAGGGTATTGGGCAGTTAATTAATCACTTTATAGTACATGTTTGTTGCATGAATAAAGAAAGAATGAATAGAGTGATACTAGAACACATTTAAAGACAAAAAGAGAGAAGGAGGAGGAAATCAACTTGACCTTGGAGGTTTGTTTTTGTGTTGTTGTTTTTTTAACTGAGGGTTTACAAAAGTCTTCCTTGAATAAGTGACACTTGAGCTGAGACCTGAAATATGGATGGGGATGGTAGAGGTGGAAGAGTTCTCCAAACAGAGGGGATATCATACTTAAAGGCCCTCTGTGTAGAAGGCCTTCAAATTGAATGTAGGTTGATATGATTTGGCTGCAAGGGGGTGGGAAGAAAGCGTGCCTGATGAGGCTGTAGAGACTGACAGGGGCCAGGCAAAGTAAGATATCTTTGTCTGTACACAGAAATTTATTTATTTTTCCTAAAAGCAATGAGAATAGGATAGAGGCTCCATTTGTTTTAGAAATTCAATAATCTGTTTGCTAGTTATTGGGGTATAATACACTGCTTACTTACTCACTAACTTATAATGATTTACCAATGAATATAAGGATTGATACATATTGTGAACACTTCAGCTTATAGGACATTTTATCAATTGTCAAATATTTGAAAAAATATTGCAATAAACGGAATATACTTTTTATACATGGTGGGGCAAAAATAGGTTTACAGTTGTGAGTATACAAAACAGAGTTCATTCCTGTATTACTTATTATAATATTATTTATTTGTATTACAACTGTAAACCTACTCCTGCCCCATCTTCTATTATTATTTATTAATTAGTGTATTATTTATTTGTATTACAGCTGTAAACCTACATTTGCTCTACCTTATATTAACATAGTTTGCCTTTCAGTTCACCTTAAACAATATGTATTAGCATCTCTAATGGAAATATATAAGAAGTCTGAACTTCTGCGCTATGGACTGAATGTTTGTGTCCTCTCAAAGTTAACATGTTGAAACCCTAATCCCCAATGTGATGGTATTTGGAGGTGGGAGGGGTTAGATCATGATGAGATTAGTGTCCTTATAAGAAGAGAGAAGTGAGAACTCACTTCCTCTCTGCTGTCTTCTCATTGTATCCCTGTGAGAATACACTGAGAAGACAGCCATTTGCAAATCAGGAAGACGGCTCTCACCAGGCACCAAATCAAAACTATGAGAAATAAACTTCTGTTCTTTAAGCTACCAGTCTATGGTAATTTGTTATCGCCTCCAGAACCAACTAAGACAGCCCTTTCCACAAATTTTTAAAATGACCATATATATCACATGTAGAGGGACTCATGTACCATGATAGGTATGTTTTTAGAAGGCTGCAAATTCTGGAATGGGAAGAGAACTGCATTTTTCAGATCCCAGTGTTTGCTTTAACTATCATTCCAGTGGCCTGTATGAAAACATGGCCAATCTCATAAGTGACTGCTGCCTCACAGTAAGAGCTCCCAAGTCTGCTGCAACACTGCCTGTTTTGTATGTTCCAACTTAACCTGTGCTGTCCTGGGCGCATTCCTAGCCATTCCGTGTCTTGCGTTACTATTCTGCTCTCTAAAATGTCCCGGTATCCCACTCAAAGCAGTTAAAGTGGTGCTTTCCTCTTTCTCTTTCCTACCCTTCCTACTGATCTGTAGGCTCCTGTCACTTAATTCTGTGATTGGGGTAAGTTTTCAAGCCTCTTGTAGCCTCTGTTGAATTATCTGTAAAATAATAACACAAAAAAGTTACTAAACTTGTGGTGATCCCTTCGTAAGTTATATAGATATGGAATCACTGTGTTGTCCACCTAAAACTAATGTCAACTATACTTTAATTAAAAACTGCTTCTGTAGAACACGTACATGTCAGACATGTATTCGTTTATTACCTTTACCAGGCAGGTGCTAATATCATCTCTATTTTTAAGATGAGAAAATTGACATATTAGCAGGTGACAGTCTGCCCAAGGCTATATAACTCATATTCGGTAGAGGTAAGCAAGGCAGCTGGCAATAGGTT